>NC_134080.1:124490181-125201681 GCF_000715075.1 Nicotiana tabacum | reverse complement strand
ATTTCCAGAATTCTATTCCGACCTCGATATCAAGATTTTTACTGCCGATCGAAAAATGCCAAATTTCCAATTTTGCCTATTCAATCCTAAATCCACCATAGACCTCAAATTACATTCCGAATACGCTCTTAAGTCTAAAATTACATAATTGAGCTAACGGAAGCATCAGAATTCAAATCTGAGGTAGTTAACTCATAAGTCAATATCCGATCAACTTTCTCAACTTAAGCCTTCTCAAAAGAGACTAGTGTCTCAATTTACTCTAAAACCACTCCAAACCCGAACCAACTAACTCACTACGATCAAATATATCTGAACATCACTTGAAGAAGCAGAAATGCAAGAAACAGGGCTATAATTTATGAAACGACCGGCCGGGTCGTTACAACTCTATCAAATCATTTTTAGACACCCGATTCAAAATAAAGGATTTGGGTTCTGTCAACTATTTTCTAGGGCTTGAGGTTTCTCATTTGCCCCAAGGCTTGTTGATCAACCAACACAAGTATCTCAAGGAACTGCTCACTGAGTTTCATTGTGAGTCTGCTTCTCCTGTTGCTATACCATTGGATATGTCTATAAAGCTTACTCCTACTTCTGTGATCCACTGCTTGATGTTTCCCCTTATAGAAGTCTCATAGGCAAGCTGAACTTTCTTCAACACACAAGGCCTGATATTTCTTTCTCTATTCATCACCTAAGCTAAGTTCTTTAATGCTCCTGCAACTGCTCATATATAAGCAGGCCTTCATGTTTTGAGGTATTTGGTTAAGGATCCAGCCAGGGTAATTCTTCTCAACAACAATAAGGATTTTTCAGTCATTGCTTATTCATATTCTGACTAGACAGGGTGTGCTTCTTCTAGGAAATTTGTGAATGGTTATTATGTGACACTTGGGGCAGTCCTATTGCGCTGAAGTCTAAGAAACAACCTACAATATCATTGGCTTCTGCAAAAGCTGAATACATGGCTCTTCGAAAAACTATTGCTGCACTTACTTGGCTCGTTAGACTATTGGCAGACTTGGGTCGTTCTATTTCTGCTCCAATTCTTTTGTACTGTGACAACACGTTAGCCATAAGCATTGCCAAGAATCCTATTTCACATAAGAGGACCAAGCATATTGAGCTTGATTATCATTTTGTCCGGAAAAAACTTGTTGGTGGCCTCATTTCTTTGAATTATATTCCTACTGCATCTCAACTGGCAGACATTTTTACCAAACCATTGACTCGCATTCAGCATCAGTTTCTTTTATCCAAGCTGGGAGTCTTTTCACCCTCCAGCTTGAGGCAGGCGGGTGTTAGATTAAATGATGGCCCAACTCATACAGGGTCAAACATATCTGAAGAGGAAATAGACCCAGGCCCAAGATGACAACTTTACAAGTCTTATAATATTATTGTGTATATAGCCACATATGTAATAGATAACCATTTTTGTTCGTTTAGTATAAATAGACTAATAATGGTTACATTGTATAAGAGAGATATTTTATTCAATACAATACAGATTTCATTCTCTGAAATTTCCTCTCTCTAGTACATTCGATTTAGGGTTTTCTTCTAGAGAAATCCATGAATTCATCTTCATTCTTCTTCATTCTAACAAAAAGATTATATACAGTTGCGGACGTAAAGAATTTTTATAGTACTAAAACAATATTTTAATATGTTGCAGCATGAAATCTCCTATTTTTTTTGAAGTTACTATTCTCACTTTTGGAATCAATAGTTATTATTTAGGTACCGATAGTGAAAAAAGCCTTTTAAACTGTCAATGTATAAAATTAAATGTTCAAAAATTTAATTTAAGTTTATGTAATAATTATTTTACCGATAATCTTGAAAGAATAAAGAATAACTAGATATTGTAAAAATCATCTGCACATATGACTTAAATTTTTAGGTAAAAGGGCAAAATATACTCCCTCTTCTTTCGGATATTGTTTACATTTAACTTTCCTTATACAATTCGGTCAAATTTACCCCTACTGTTATACTATCCGGCCAAATTTACCTATAACATTAGCAAACTTTTAAAAATTACCCCTTGATCCGTTACGTAAACCAAAATGTCCCACTTTTCTTTTATTTAAATCACTTGTTATTCTTCTTGCTCCGCTATTTTCAGAAATTACTATTGATGTAAATTCTAAAGGTACTAAACTATACAAATTATTTATGTATATTTTTAACTATCATTGCACCCACTTCCCTTCTTGTGCTAGTGAGTTTGGAATTGGTTTAAAATTTTATTTATTTTTCAACTATATACACAGTTGAATTCAAGGGGTCTATTTATTACGTATTATATGCAGCTGCTCATCATGTATGTACATGTATATTCGAATATATTTTGTTATTGTCTTGCTAGTGTAGGTTTCGATCGACTAACTTAACAGTGCACAATGTGTAGGTATTTGATTAAAGTAAAGTTGAATTCAACAATATAAAGTCTACAAGGAACTTTAACTTCTATCATTAACACTTGCAAAGTCTCCATACCTTTGGTGCAAAGAATTCAATCAAGTGAGGTGTTGCAAATACTTTTAGAATTTAGGCAAGCTACCTAATTTAGATTCTTCAATTTACTACACTTTATTTACTAATCGTTGTATTATTTTAATATTTCTTTCTTTTATCTTTTTTCCAATTAAGAAAGCAAGTAAATGCCAACTATTTCGAAAACAGTAGATCAAGAAGAAGAATAAGTGACTTAATTAAAATAATTTGGGAGATTCTGGGGTCACCTGACGGATTGAGGGATAATTTGAAAAGTTTGCTAGTAGTAAGGGTAAATTTGGCCAAATAGTATAACGTAGAGGTAAATGTTGCGGAATAGTATAACAAAAGTTATATGTAGACAATATTCGAAAATAGATGGTAATTTGGACATGTTCCCTAATATTAATTTCTACTATTATAAACTGACTAACCCATTTAAATTGTTCAAAGAGACGAGAAAAGAAGTAAAGAGAGTTATTCTTACCCTGTCAAGAAAAGAAAAAAGGTTATGGGCAATTTTAATTTCTACTACCAAATAGCAAGAGTAACCCATGTGATTGTTTAAAGAAGACAAGAGAAGAAGGTTAGGAGAAATTTTAATTTCTACTGCCATACCGCAAGAGACCAAGAGTAACCCATGTGAATTGTTTGACAAAAGATAAAACAAGTAAAAAGAGTTAGTTTTGACTGGCAAGGAAAGAAGGTTATAGGAAATTTAATTTTCTGCAGCCAAATATAGCAAGAGAAAACTATATGTGATTTGTTTGAGACGAGAGAAAAAAAAAAAAGTAAAGATGGGCAAGTGATGGAGATTGGCGCATGCATGGAAGCCACTTAATAATTGAATGCAGTTTTTATATTTATGCATTCTTTGGCGCATTTAACGCTAAAACCCTTTTTTTTGGTATAGTGCAGAGCTAAAAAGGAAATCATGACGCAGTGAAACCTATTGGTCAATAGCGAGATATGATTCGAACCCTTCTTTCAAATAGGAATAAACTTATTATATATAATTAAGGAAGGACCTTAAGCTTTACCAAACTAAGTTAATCAACTTGGGGTAATATATATAGCTAAGCATTGCCTTTCCTTATATGAAACTAAGCACTGTCTCCATTCTCTGCATGAGGCTAAGCACTACCTCCATACTACATAAGGCTAAGCACAACTTTCCTTTATATAAAACTAAGCACAGTCTCCCTTTTTTACATCGGGCTAAGCACTGCCCTCATCTCACACAAGACCAAGTCTTGTCTTGTCTCGTTCCCGCATATGACTAAGCATCACATGTTTCTTTTATCAACAATCAATATTACCACATACCTGCATTTTATGGGCTGAAACATCGTTATATTGTCTGAAGGTGTTATAGTCCATAGGCACCATCCTCATAGCCTGAAGACACCATGCCTTGGCCTAAGGATCTCTCGAAATTGCATATCATTATTCAAAAGCGTCATAGTCCGGAGGCACCATCCTCATGGACCAAAGACACCATTCCATAGCCTGTGAATCCCTTATCATACACTTCATGGCCCAGGACATCATAGTCTAAGGACATCATCCTCATCGTCCAAAGATAACTCTCATGGTCCGAAGGAAATTTGCATCATGGTTAAATTTTCGTAATAACCCATATATATTCGCATACATCCTGTTTTAAGTTTTGTAGGTAACTCGGGAGGTAACCGTTCTACAAACAGGAGCAATTCACGCTCCGGTTTCCATTCACAACGTTCACGTCCTTCGATCACCTCAAACGTAACTGATGATCAGCAATTGATTACCTTTTGTTCTATAACCGTTCAAATATCTGCCTCGTACATTCGTAACATTCAATTCGCATTGAAATTATCCGCTACTTACGATACTATCCTACCCAAAAGATTTTTTTTTTTTGAAACATACGGCCACTCTTATAACAAATCCATCGGTTTTGCTCGCCGTTGGATCCAAAACTACACACGACCCAATTTTCGTAATACCAGGGATATGTAGGCAACTCAAGAACCAGTGTTCGGCCCCAAGTTTTTCAAAACACATCATTCCTCACTCACTTCGGACAAAATTGGTCATCATTTTCTTTACCCGACAACTCTTTCATCATTCCCGGGTAAAGAGTGATAGTTGTTGATACCCAATTTTTCCCTCATATTTTTTCAAATAGTATATATACTTTCAAAATATTATTTTGCATCATTATTTAATTTACAAGAGTTATACACGTATTTTCTATAATTTCTCCATAATTTATAAAGCTTTAAAATTGATTTTCTTGCATTTAAATTACTTGAATATGTATTAATTACCCCTTAAATTATTTTGTGATGATTTAATCATCCAAATATATTATTTGAATCCATATATATGTTTCATAATATTTTTACTTCATTTCATATAATTATATTTGTATTTTTAAGTTATTTCCATAATTTTGCAATAATAGCCTATATGCTATGCATAATTACAACTATTACATTAATATTTTATTATTTATTAATTATTTTTATTTAAATAATTTCGTGTATTTAATTTGTAGCCCAAATTTGGAGCCAATTCCGGACCATTTCAATGGCCCAAACATATACCCATAAAAGCATACACAACCCTTATCCAAAAATTCCTTTTCTCGAGTCATCCTCGATCTCAACCTCTGTAAGCCACAATTGATTCGCTGGTATACCTCAAACTGAAATTAATACGACACTTAGCCACGCAATCAACTAATCAATAGCAGACTCCCCCACTTGGCTCAAAGCCATAGGTCAAAACACATAAAAACTCACAATGCCATACTCTATTACTCTCATAATACCATAGTGAGATTAACTAAGTCCTTCATAAGCTCGTGCAACACAAACCATCTAGTACTTCAAATCATCTGCAAATCTTGCATTCACCCTCGTAACAGTCAAGCCTATTCTCATAAGCGATCCAAACTCAAATTGCAACACACAAATTTCACTGGTAAAACATAGGGAACACATGCCCTCAGGACACCCCGCAGAAGATAACCCACCTACTTCGCCTCAAACTAATATCTCTTCCTACCCTTCCACTGTCATAAATATCACACAATCACTTAATCTTCCTGAGTTTGAATCATATCATGACATGAAATCTACTTCACACCCCAACTAAACAACATGAAAAGATCCTTCAACACACCCATAACTCGGGATTATACATCAAATCAAGATGAAAATCAAGCACCAAATAGTTCTTTCTACCCTCAAGTATACCCTTCTCGTTACATTCAAATCATATGAACACATCTAGCAGTTACATCATACTCATCACGTAGCCATCCAATCATCACTTCCACTAGTAGGGACACTACCGAACATATAAATCCAAAAGTACGTGCTCACATAATCAACACCTCAGTGCTCAAGCTACAGGCAAAGCCCAGCCTCAAGTCCTCCAGACTGGCCCAACATCAACACACAAAAATCAATCTCGCCGCTCGTTTAGGGAACCATAAGCCGTCGAGCATAGTTGATACTAAGGCTCATGCGCACACATAAATGCGTGGAAGGAATTCAAGGAGTTACGCTTCAAGCTGAATCAATAACGGACAATAAGAATTCAAGAGTGTGGAATTTCCTAAAGGTTATGCAACCTATCGAAGATAAGTATATATGTCTCTGTACCGATCCGCAAGACTTTACTAAACTTGCTCATGACCCGTGAGACCTATAAAACCTAGGCTCTGATACCAACTTGTCGTGACCCAAAAACCAACCCGGTCATGATGGTGCCTATCGTAGAACTAGGCAAGCTGACTCTTTTACCAAATAGCCTGATATTTCAATTTAGAGATTACTTCAAGCTATTTAAACAATAAAACATTATAAGATAAATCTAAATAAGAAAGTGAGGAAAAAAACATGACATCAGGGTGTCACTAGTCATGAGCATCTACTAAGAACTGTCTGATAATACTAAGACTACTACAATCTGGAAACCAACTAATAACATCTATAGGAAGATAAGAGGGAGAAGAGCAAGACTGCGATCGCCATGCAGCTACCTTGCTAACTCCAATAGATCCATGACGGATGAAAATAACACTTACTAGCACATCCAGCAACCCCTGGATCTGCACACACGGTGTAGGGAGTAATGTGAATATGCCAACTCAGTAAGCAATAAAGGTAAATAAAGACTCGGCAACAGTGACGAGCAATAAAACATATATATTTCATATCATGAAATCTCAATAGAATACAACATGCTTTTAAAATCAGAATTTGAATTAACTCAGCTCATTTAAATCCAGTTTCAGTAAAATCATTTAAAACATCTTTCAACAGTTTCAAACAAAGTGATAAAACAGAGAGTAAAAAAATGATGAAAACATAATCAGCCCCTCAGGCAAAACTCACTCGTATACAGCCCCTCGAGGAAACATGAATCATAAACATCCCTTTGGGCAAACATCATTGTCACTCATATACAGCCCATCGGGCATACCTCATAATCACTCATAAATAGCCCCTCAGGCACAACATGAATCAAGAATATCCCCTCGGGAAAAATATCATATCACTCACTCAGGGTACCCGCGCACACTGAGGGTGTACAAGCTCCGCAGGGGATCCTACAGCCCAAGCGCTATAACAAGCCACCTCGTGACATAAATTAATCAGGCCCTCGGCCTCATAACAAGCCACTATATCAGTAACAACATGTTGTAGTGTGCAGCCCGACCCCATAAATATTCTCACAAAAATAAGCCCTCGGCCTCACTCAGTCATAAACCTCTCAAGCCACTCGGGCAATCAGTAAAACAGGGTGCTCAACCCAAAATAACATTTTTATGCATCAAAACGAAGTAATAAAGACTAAGTTTATGAAATTAGTAAACATAGCATGACTGAGTATAGATCTTAAATCAAAATAGTGAGAGGATATTAAGAAAAGGCCCCTAAGGGTCCAAACAGCTCTAGCACAAGGCCCAAATATGGCATTCAGCCCAATATACAGAAATTCTTTCTAAAACACACGAGTATCATATAATTTCAACTAAATAAGGAACTTATTGTTGCTACAGGATGAACCAAGTCACATCCCCAATGGTGCACGCCCACACGCCCGTCACCTAGCATGTGTGTCACCTCAAAAATAGTAAAACGATGCAAAATGTGGAGTTTCATACTCTCAGGACTAGATTTAAAATCATTACTTACCTCAAACCGGTCAAATATCTACTCTGTGATGCTCTTGCCCCTCGACTCGGCCTCCAATTGCTCCGAATCTATTCACAACCAGAACAATACCATCAACATGTGCCAATGAAAGGAATTCCACAAGGAAAACTATCAAATTATGCACAAATCCCGAAATCCTCTCAAACCCGGCCCTGGTCCCACGTCTCGAAATCTATCAAAAATCACAAAACTAGAAAGCTCTTTCACTCATGAGTCTATAAATACCAAATTCATCAAAATCCGACCTCAAATGGTCTCTCAAATCCTCAATTCAAACTCTCCAATTTTCAAGCCCTAACCCCTCAATTCTATCCCTAATTTCTTTTAATTACATGCTTAAACAACTGAAAATCATCATAATTACGAGTATTGAGTTCAAGTATCTTACCTCCATGAAAATCCCCTTGATTCACTCTTCAACACCTTTCAAAAAGATCCAAGTCCGAACAAGAATGGTGGAAAATGACCCAAATTTCGCGAAGTCTCCAATTTATAGGTTCTGCCCTGCAATACTGCATATGCGGTCCCACTCCCACATCTACAGGACCGCTCCTGCAAAAACCATACCACTTCTGTGGAATTTCATTAAAAGCCCACTTCCGCTTCTGCGATATCCTGACGCATCCATGGTCATCGCAGATACGGGGACCAAGCCACATCTGCTATCCTATCTGTGCACCTGTGCCTCATACCCGCTTCTGCGGACCTCACACCTGCGGTTCCCACTCCACAGGTGCAGTTAAGACATAATCAGCAGCTTTAACTGTGTTACAAAATTTTCAAACTCTCTGATAACCATCCAAAATTATCTTGAGGCCCTCGGGACCTCAACCAAAAATACCAACAAGTCACATATCAACATTCAAAATTAGTCGAACCTTTGGAATACTCAAAACAATATCAAAACACCGAATCACCCTCGAATTCAAGCCTAAGAACTCTTACACTTTCAAATTCAGCAAATGATGTCGAAACTTACGAAACCTCGTCCGAATGACCTGAAAATTTGCACACACGTCACATATGGTACCATGAACCTACCCCAACTTCTGAAATTCCATTCCGACCCTGTTATCAAAATTTCTACTACCGAGCGTATATCGTCAAATTTCCAATTTCGCCAATTCAAGCCTAATTCCACCACGGATCTCCAAATCACATTCCGGACATGTTCCCAAGTCCAAAATTACCTAACGAAGCTAAAAATATTATAATAAAATCCAAATCCGAGATCGGCTACTAAAAGGTCAAAACTTAGTCAAACTTTTCAAATTTAAAGCTTCAAGTTGAGAATCATTCTTCCATATCTGTTTCGATTAACCTGAAAAACCAAAATCGACGATTTACATAAGTCATAATACATCATACGAGGCTAGTCATGCCCGAGAATTGGCGAGCAAAGTGCAAATTCTCAAAACGACCGATCGGGTCGTTACAACTCTATAATTCCACTAGCTTCAATTATGTGCAAGTCTTGATGTTAACTTACATACGGATGGCTAAGTTGATGCACGATGCCTTCCTAATTCGTAATTGAATCCTAATTGATGGTTGTTAAACTTTTTTGATTTTTTATACTAAAATCCCTTGTAAGACTATGTTCCTGCTCAAAATTTCTCTCTTCATGCTGAATCTTTTATGCCTAATTTTCTATTTCTCTATAAGTCATGTCCAAATGCTTAGCCTAATATACTAGCCTCAATACATGCCCGTTATGTGTGTCCAAACTGAATGATTTCTAATCATTATGTTTATGAATAGTTTGTTACTTGTACCTGTTGCTTATTCTGAGTTTGGCTTCTTTCCTTGTTCTATACTATCATGATAACCAACGCATGCCCAGAATGTGTTCTAATTCCTATTGAGACATTCCTACCCAACTTTTACCTTTCTGGAATTCTATTGCTCGATGTGATCTTGTTCCTATGCTATTTGTAACTCTATTATGTTTTCTTGACTTGCACAATCCTGTGTTCTTTAATATTAGTGAGACCTTTGAGTAAATCTCATAACCAGCCTTGTCTCATATATGTGGCAAATTAGTACAAGGTTTGATGTTTGTCTTTCTTATTGATGTGGAGTTGACCTATTGTATTTACTCTAGGTTTTTGGTATTGTAACTGATGCCCAGCATGTTAATGTTTTCTCAGTCTCAGCTAAGTGATTACTCGAGCATGAACTTGTTCTGTTATGTTGTTTTTTTTCACTAGACCTCCCTGTTAAAACTTTCATGTGAAGGGTATGCTCCGTTTGTTCTATGACTTTATTGGATTTTCATGTTTAAATCTTGTGTCTAAAGTTCTTTTAGGCTAATTCTAAATCATTTTACTTTTAAAACTCTTTGGAGTAGTTCACTATCTTATGATGGTCAGTCCTATTACTTTAGCTTTATTTCTGAGAATGCAAGCATGAACCTTCCTTGTGATCTTGTCAGTATTTCATGTGATCTTATTTATGTGCTTTGGGTAGAGCTGGTGTCTGTCACAACTTTAGAAGTTAAGTGTGAAAGGTTGTTTAATCAATTCCCTGAGTGGTTTGTCACTTGTGTGCTTAAGTTTGGAATCTGTTTGGCTAAGTTATTTGTTGGGCCTGGTGTTAGGACATATGTGTTATTGGATCTGGGCATTGGATTCAGGAAGATTCTACTATCTTTGTGAGACTAAAATTTGGGTCTGTTGGTTGGTGAGGATTCTGAAGGCCCAGAAATTTACTGGGTTATTTTATAGTGTGTTTATACTATACGATAAGGCCTGTATTTGTTTGAGTCCGTATTTTATCATCTTTGATTTTGTATTATTGATCTTTGGCATGTAACTTGTAATAACGAATAATTGGGGCATTAGTGCAATTGGGGATTGGGTTTGCTTTGTTCTTGCATAAAGGGTAGAGAACATGTCTATATGGTCTACTTGGTTTTTTTGCTATCATGTTTAACTCGCTCTACTTCTGCACGCTAATAGAAATCATATCTATAGGAGTTGCACACACCTCTAATTTATTTAATACTCGTACACTATCTCAAACATGCTACTAATTGTCATACTTGATCTCCATGTTATTACTGTGCATTCAGACAACATGCCTATAGGATGTATATTATATGCTTTTGTTAAGCTAGATATCATATCCATAGGACTTCAAATAATTAATTGATCGAATTGCTTTATTACTTTGGTGTGTTGTCCATCTAGATATCATGACTATAGGACACTAATCTCTTAATCAATTGCTTCTGCCATTTTATTACACTCCCACCTAGATAGCATGTCTATAGGAGTAAGTATGATAATAACAAGTTCAAATATCAACTGTTAGGAAATCTTATCTATAGAACATTGTTATCTGCCTAGAAAGCATGTCTATAGAATCAAATGCTGGTAATTCCCAGTCTCTAATAGCTTTCAATGCCTATTACACAAACAACTTAGAAATCATGCTTATAGGACAATGTCACTAGCCTAAGATGCCTATTTATAAAATCAGTGCTAATGACCCCGAGTCTACAAATAGTTTACTGCCTCCTCGTCTAAGCCATTTAGAATAGCAACAATGCATATACATTACTGGAATCCAAAATCACCTAGAAACCATGTCTATATGACTTTAAATCTCTGATTCTAAAATTATATATTGCCTAAACTGCCCGCGTGCATTTGTTTTTTATGTGTGGAGGCTAACTTGGACCTTTAATTGTCTTTATGTAAAGTCTTATATCTTTTGAATGACAATGCATATACATTATCATTCAAGAGAAGAGCTAAACTTTTGTTGCACTAGAAATTGAATGTTGAACTTTGAAATGAGCAATGCAAATGGAAGATAGAAGAGAAAGAGCTTGGAGTCCACCATGAACTACATGAAAGAATAAGATTCCTTGATGAGCGAAGTTAACTCTTGAGTCTCAAATATCACACTAGAATTAAATGAGATGAGCAAGATGCACCTTTTTTTTAAAACAAAATTGACACCTTGTTTAGAATGCATAAGTGTTGTGGGTAATTATTGGTCCCAACTGAGTATAAATGACTTCTGGGTGACTCCTTGAAATGATCATACAATTTGAGAAGGAGAGGATTCATCTAGTTGTTTGAGGACAATCAAAGACTTAAGTTCGGGGGAGTTGATAACTATGGCTTTTACCCACTTATTAATACCCTTCCATTCACAAAAGCGGATATGACTTTGCAAAAGTGAATTGCACAGCCTCTTCCCAATCTTCGCAAATGCGAGGCTTGCATTTGTGAATAGGTCCTCACAAATGCGAGACCTACAGCGCAGCAAACCAGCAATCCTTCAACTATGCAAAAACAATCCACAATTTATACGAAACTCACTCGAGCCTCTAGGGCTCTAATTTGAACATTCACAAGTATATTAACATCATACAAACTTGCTCGCAAGCTCAACTCATCAAAATAACGACTAAAATAAAGAATCACTCACCAAAACTCAAAATTTTAAAAGTTCAAACTCAATTTTCAACTTTTCACATAAAAGTGTCGAAATAGTCTTGGGTCACCCGAGACCCCGACCTAACATGCCTACAAGTCCAAATTCATCATACAAACCTACCGGAATCATCACAATATTGATTTAAGGTCGTTTACCAAAAATATTGACTGTGGTCAATTCTTGCCACTTTTAAAGTCAAAAATCACATTTTCTTTAAAATTTGCATATAGACTTTTCGGAAAACAATACAGACCACAGACAATCATCAAATAAAGCTATGAACATTCTCAAAACACAAAAAGGGGAGCAGTACTCAAAACGACCTATCAGGTCATTACAATCTATTGCATAATTATTAACTTGAAATTGATATAGTTACCCAAAGCTTCAAATCCTATATCGCTCTGATAATGTGCTTCTGCTGTTGAAAAAAGTTAAAATAAAAAGTAAAATTGTTAAAAACAAATGTAAGCTGATGTACATCAGGAAAATAAAGCGAAACTTCCTTTAGTTTTTTGGTACTTTGAAAAGTGTCATCCATTGAAACTTACCTTAATTGAAGAAAAAGAGTCTACAAGCAGAACTAGATACTCTATAAGAATCTCTCTCTCAAAGGAGTGCAGTCATCAATCATCAAAACTTAGAAATACTACAAAATAAATAGTTTTTATAGAGGGTCTAGAAAAAGAGAAAATAAAATGGCCAAAGCCACAAATAGAAACCTAATGGGTAAAAAGTGAAAATAAGCCTGCAATTAAAAGTCTCTTTGGACATTGGTATGCTGCGATGGCTGTAATCCACTCAAATGTACTGCAAGCAAACTTAGTTGTTCTTATTTGGTTGTCTTTCGTTTTCTGCGAGGACTACAATCACAGTTCTTATGTGATAAACTTTCTGCAGCATTAATGTTGCGATTGCACCTACCGATGTTGTGATACAACTACTTATTGAAGCTTCATGGTGGACCCCCCCCCTCCAACTCTCTCTTTCGATCACGTCAATGCTCGAGTTGACTTTGTGTACGGCCTCAAAATTGGACTCTGAACGCATCTCAAAGAGGTGAATTGGCTTTGTTTCTCCTTAAGGACTCAATATTGATCCTTCCATGATCATTTTAGTCAACCCTTAAAGCTATTGCAATCTCTTGGGGCTTGGATATTCTGAATGTGCTTGTCGGACTGTGGTCCTAATCCTTGGTGTCTACATGTGGATCTTCACAAAAAAAAACTATTCAATAGGGAGGTGATAGAATATATGAGTCTACCAAACTATAGAGAGACCAGGTCCTCTATGAGTTTCCACTGATAACGCTAATGAAATAGTAAGTAAATAAGATAGAGAGTTTTATGTGGAAAAATCCCTGCTTAAGAGGATAAAAAAATCATGACCTACTCTAGTATGATTTTAACTTCACTATGAGCAATTTTTAG
The DNA here is from genome assembly GCF_000715075.1 of Nicotiana tabacum. Taxonomy (NCBI): domain Eukaryota; kingdom Viridiplantae; phylum Streptophyta; class Magnoliopsida; order Solanales; family Solanaceae; genus Nicotiana; species Nicotiana tabacum. Next base: position 125,188,078 of record NC_134080.1, on the reverse strand, counting down.
ATTACAACCTATGCAATCTATGAATTAAACTCTTAATCCCTGACTAACTTATAATACACTTATTACAAGTCACTTTGCAATACACCTATTATAAAAACTTCAACTCATGACTAACTCTAGTCACGACACAAACACTATGGGTTTATGGTTTTACAAGGGGGTTCCTAAGCAATGCTTCTAGCTAAACAACTTAGGAATTACAATGAAGAACAATTACAAAGTTACAACTCAACAAGGACAACAAGATACTAGATCTAGGAACTGGTCCGTAGTAGTGTTAAACTTTGTTCTTGATGCACTTGAGAATTGAATGCTCGAATGTCAGATGGCTTGAATGTTTGAAGTAAATTCTCAAGTGTTCAAGTGATGTTTTGTTGTAACACTCTTGTTAATACAACTTGGATGACATCACTTTAATGATGTAATCACTTGGTTGGTTAAAGGACAAGTGACTGCAGAACTGTGTTGCACTATTTCTGTGTACAGTGCATGCAGTCACTTTCCAGCTGTACATGGTTGACTTTGTAGTGCTGTCAGGGAAACACAAGGGTATCAGGTCCTTGTGTTGGTTCTCTATCTTCTGTAGTTGTAGCAGTTCGCATTAGCTGGAGTCCGTTGATTTGCGATGTGTACCAAGTGTGTCAGATTCCTTATCTGGTTCTTTGACAGTAAGTTTGTTAGATCATTAAAACATAAAGTTAAGACATTGTAAACTCATCAATTTCCCCCTTTTTGATGACGACAAACTTAAAACGGATAACCCATGTTTAGAGAAAAATTAACCAGATGAAGCAACATGAACTTCACAAGTTCCCCCATGACTCTATGCATAGGAACTTCACAAGTTCCCCTTGACTCTATGCTTCCCCCTTAATCAGATCCATGTTTCAATTATACTTCCCCCTTTTGGTATCATTAAAAATACACAAGCAAGCAAGCAACATAAAGAAGTCTAGCCTAGCTACCTCATGCCACATATATGCGCACAACATGATAGAAAAGAGAAACAGAGAAACGTAAGCATTAGATAGCAAAAGAGAATAGTTTTTATATATAGAAAACATATGCCTTTGCTATATAGCAAAGGCAAAGATTGGACTATGTTCAGTGGGAGCAGTACAAGTACATCCCATCCATATCACAAAAAGAAACAAAAACAACTGCCAAGTTATCAAAACAAGAACATAAAATCTAGAAACTTGTCACTGAAAGGGCTGCCTAAGAGACACTAGGAGGAGAGGGTTTGGAAGCTTCAGCAAGAGTTTGGAGAACAAGATCTATTCGGGCATTCACCAATGTTTGCTCGGTGAGTAGTTTCTCTTTCAGGTTCTCCACTTGTGCCCTAAGATCAGCATTTTCTTTGGTCAAATGAGCTATCTCCTCATTTGACCCTGAGGCCCCTTGGGCCTGCTGACTTTCCAGGATAGTGTTCCACACCTTTAACTTTCGAATCTCCTTAGTTGCACTGTTTTGAGTATTGATGAGGTGAGAGATTGTTGAAGTACTGCCTACCCCTCCATTCTTTTCGATACACTCACATTCCTCCAAAGTTGTTTGAGAGAAGGTCTACTTTTTGGTCCCTACTTTGCATTGCCCCAATGGAACTTTGAAGAACTAAAAACGTGCTTAAGAAGAAACCCATATGGAAGACCATGGTTTCCATCTTTGAAAGTCACCACCTTCTGCATATGCTCAATCATGATAGTAGGCAAGTTTACAACTGTAAATCCATCCAGTAACTCCATCAGATACAAGTCAGATTTTGAAGTAATGGACTTCCTCCCAGCATGGGGTAGAAAAACCTTGTTCACCAGCTCAAACAATAACTGATAAACAGGAAGCAAGGCTTTCTTGTGAACCCGTTCCCCCTTCTGGTTTGCACCATTATTGACAATAGCATTCCTAAAGTTTGACCTACACACATATTTCATAGAAGACTTACTATCAGAAGGGACTTTAAGAATTTCCCCAAGAAGAGCAACATCAAACACAATATTCATCCCATTTACTAAAGCACAAATATGGTCAATGTCAACAGGAAAGAGGTCGGCATAGAATCTTTGGACCTCATCCTCATATACCTTGGGTGCATCTATTTGGAATAGATGCCCCTAACGTTGAAACTCAACCATCTCAATTACTTGTCTCATGCCAGCTATCTCAGAAATTGTTGGGTCAAAAGTGCGACCCAACAAGACCTTTTGGTGCCTCAAACGATTTGTAGTAGACCTACTCTCACTTTTCACTCTCTTTGCAAAAACAGGTTCCTTCACAGGTTCCAACTTCCTTTTTCCAGACTTCACACTTGATTTTGCTGTTCCACTAGACTTGTTCAACACATCCTCATCAGAAAAATATTGTTCACTCACAACATGTTTCAACTTTCCTCCTTTCATAACACCTTTCACCTTTGAACTAGGGGGAGTAACATCCTCCACTGAAGCAAATTATTTCTTCTTCTGAGATCTGTTAACCAAGGAATTGGGTTCCTCTTTTGTTTCCTCATTGACTTCCACCATAGAAATGTCCTTGTCACATACCACTTCTCCATTTTTCACCAATCTATTCTTTTTCTTCTTACTGCTCCTTTTGCTCTTTTTTAGGGTAGACTCAAAAGCCTATATTACTTTCAACCTAGTAGAAGAGTTAGGACTGATAACTGCCCTCCTCTTGATAATGAAAGCATACATAGCAATGTTATCATGGTCTTCCTCATCACATGACCTCATGTCAGGAACCAGAATTTCCAAGGGCTCAATAACAAAATGTGGAGAGGGTGTAGGAGAAAAACTAACCTGGGAGGAGGATCCTTGACCCTTTTCCTCTGGAGAGGGGTCAGGTCCTTCACGAGAAGTCCTAGTAGTTTCTGCTGGTGCAGCGCTTTCAAAGAGCACCACAACTTCTTCTTCCACAAACCCTTGTGTCTTATTTCTTTGAGACTTGGGCACACCAGAGATTACCTCATGCACTATTCCATCTGTAGATACAACAAGTATGTGTGTGATGGTTTCCTCCTCGAGAGACTCCATGGGCGTCACTAACTCAGGAGTAAGAACAACTGAAGATTGATCAATACTAACCCCTAAGACCTCTACAATCTTTCGGACTTCACCCTGTTCTCCACCCTTGTTTTGGTCGGTGAGAATTTCAATTGATAGAGATGAATGATTATCGAATTTTGGGGTTTTTGGGGTCCATGATTAGGAGAAGGAGAGAGGTTTGAGATAGTCGTATGAGAACTAGAGGGTGTATGGAAATATGGGTTGGAGGTGTTTTCAGTGGTTGAGACAAGAATCGTGACAGAGGGTTCATCAGGGACGGAAGGCTCAAGGGTTTTCTTTGGGTGATCTATACTAAAGAAGGGATTATCGGGTGAGATACAGTTGAGAAATTTTTAGAGTAGGTATGATGAGAGGAGTATGATCGTTCAAGAAGAAGAGAGGGCTTTAATAAGAGAAGATAATTATGAGGGAGAGAGAGAGAGAGAGACCGGTTCTGAAACGGAGGTAGTGTGTGGGAAATCACAACGTTTTAAAGGAAGATAAAAGGGATTTCAAATAAAAAGACGTGACAACAGATTCTAAAAATGTGGATGACATGGCACTTGATTTTCGAACATTTTTAAGATATGTATGAAAAATGTACAGGACTACTAACTTGTGGTACAAGAACTAGGTTCTTGACCTGTCTTTGAAAATTTTAATCCTCTTTTACCACCTATGCAGTGCATCTAAAGCTTCTATAATCATCATGTGTGTCTACCTACAACAGTATTTAAGTGAGTTAGATTTGGCCAGAAAATACTTTAGTTAATGTTACATGTAGGTGACTTTCATAGCCAACTGATGGGAATCGGGTTCTCAATTAGGCGTTATTAACCCCAACTCCAGCCTATTTTTTTTCAAAATGTTCTCTGCTCAAAGCTTTGGTGAAGATATCTGCAATTTGGTCTTCTGTACTGCATTCATGCAGATAAGTCCTTTCTCCACATTGTCCCTCAGAAAATGATGTCTTACATCAATGTGCTTGGTTCTTTTGTGTTGAACTAGATTCTTGGCCATGTTAAGTGTACTGGTGTTATCACATAGAAGAGGCACACAGTCATTATGCACACCAAAATCTTCAAATTGATGTTTGATCCATAAGAGCTGAGCACAACAGGAAGCTGTGGCTACATATTTTGTTTCGACTGTTGAAAGAGCCACTGAGTTTTGATTCCTTGTACCCCATGAGATGAGACATGATCCTAGAAAGTGAGCAATTCCAGAAGTACTTTTCCTATCCACAAGAAAACCTGCATAGTTAGCATCAACATACCCAATAAGATTAAAATTATCACCTGAGGGGTAGCACAGGACCAGGTCCTGTGTTCCCTTAAGATATCTCAGAATTCTTTTGGCAGCCTTCAGATGAGATTTGGGATTTGACTGAAACCTTGCACATAGCCCCATATTAAAGACAATACCAGGTCTACTGGTAGTGAGGTAGAGAAGAGACCTAATAATGCCTCTATATATGGTTTAATTCATAGAAGAGCCATATTCATCCATGTCCAGTCGAGTGGTAGTGGCAATGGGAGTATCTATCACTTTTGATGCTTCCATATCAAACCTTTTCAGGAGCTCCTTGATGTATTTCTACTGGCAGATGTATGTACCCTTTGTGGATTGCTTCACTTGAAGACCCAAGAATAAATTCAACTCACCAGTCATACTCATTTCAAACTCACTTCCCATGAGTTTTGCAAATTCTTCACACAGTGAATCGGCTTTTTCCCCAAAAATGATATCATCAACATACACCTAAATGATAAGCAGGTTCCTCCCCCATTTCTTCAGGAACAATGTGTTGTCAATTTTCGCTCTTGTAAAACTATTTTCTAAGAGGAATTTTGACATTGTTTCATACCAAGCTCGAGGAGCCTACTTCAACCCATACAATGCCTTGTCCAGTTTTACCACATATTCAGGGTGTTCATGACATTCAAACCCTGGAATTTGCTTTACATAGACTTCTTCCTTAAGAAATCCATTCAAAAATGCACTTTTGACATCCATTTGGAACAGAGTGAATTCCATATGTGATGCAAAAGTGATTAGGATTCTAATAGCTTCCATGCGAGCAACCGAAGCAAATGTCTCATCATAATCAATTCATTTCTCCTGATTGTAACATTGAACCACTAGCCTAGCCTTGTTTCTTATAGTGTTTCCATGTCCATTAAGCTTATTCCTGAATACCCACCTGGTTCCTATGATGGTTCGATCTGAGGGTCTAGTTACTAGGTTTCATACATTGTTCCTTTCAATCTGATGCAACTCATCTTGCATGGCTGCAATCCAGTCTGCATCCTTTAAGGCTTCCTTGATATTTTTGGCTTCTATTTGGGAAAGAAAGGTCGAGAAGGCAAGTGAATTTCTGGCTTTTGATCGGGTTTGCACACCTGAATCTATAGGGGTAATTATGTTGTCAAGAAGACGGGAGCTTTTGTGTTTCCAGTTTGGGTACTTGAACCTCATTTCTAGAGGAGCTGGGTAGATCTAACTGGTTCCCTTGTATTCTTCTCTCAGCTACTTATGGAGAACTGTACACTACATCAACCACTCTTTCTTCAGCTTTAGTGGTTGTAATTGTGGTACCTGGTTCCCTTGAGAAAGAAACTGCATTGTCTCCACTTGGCTCCTTCACTTGACTCATCATATCTACCTTTCCATTTGTCATGTCGATGACTTCACCTGGAACAAGTAAGGTTCCCTATCTTGATCATCCTTGTTGATTTTCTCACAGGGGGATAGGACTTGTCAAAGATTACATGAACACCTTCCTCAACACATTGAGTCTACTTGTTGTATATCTTGGAAGTTTTTCTTTGAGAAGAATACCCCAAAACGATTCCTTCATCACTATTGGCATCAAATTTTCCAAGATAATCCTTTCCACTTGGATTTTCTTTACAAAGGATAAGAATACTTCAAAGGTTTCATCTTTTGTTCTAAGAAACAGAGCCCAAAGTGAATCTGGAGTAGTCATCCACTATCATAAAAATGTACCTTTTCGCTCCCCTTCTTTGCACTCTCATAGGTCCACACAGATCCATATGAAGGAGATCAAGTGGTTTTGAGGTGCTGACATCTTTCTTTGACTCGAATGAGGAATTCACATGCTTCTCTCTAGCACAAGCATCACAGACTATGTGTTCTTTGAACTTTGACATGGGCAGACCACGAACCAGGTCCTTCTGAACTAGTTTATTTAGAAGAGAGAAGCTTGTATTCCCCACTCTTCCATGCCAGAGTTCAGCATCATCATCAACAGCTTTCAGGCAACTCAGATCACCACTTTGTATAGATTTGAAATCAGCAACATAGATGTTTTTGTATCTTTTGGCCACAAGTACCACTTCACCAGTTACCAGATTTGTAAGTGTGCATATCTTAGACAAGGACTCCACCTTGTTTCCTTTATCACAAATCTGAGAAACACTCAATAGACTATACTTAAGACCATTAACATAGTATACATTCTCAATTGAGTGAGTGACTTTTCAACTTTTCCAACAACAAGAATGTACCCCTTTTCCCATTTTCAAATGATACACTCCCTCCTTGCGGGGCTTTTTGTGAAAGAAAGTCCATAGTATTTCCAGTCATGTGCTTTGAGCAACCACTGTCCATGAACCATTGTTGACTTCTTCCTTTCACTGTTCCCTACACAAAAAAATCAAGGGTTAGATTTAGGAACCCAAGCAAGTTTGGGTCCCTTGTAATAAGCAAGAGGATGAATAAGTGCTCTTTTAGTCCATGCAGATAACATGCGTTTTTTATGAGTGGCACCTGGTCCTTTTTCAGCAGTTACTTTCTCAGCAAAAACATTGTTTTTCTTCAGAGATTAAACCCTGGCTTGGCAATTTTCCTTGAAATGCCCATTGTTCCCACAGTGGTTGCATAGCGAATTATCGGGTACAGTAACATATTTGCGGTGGGGGTTATAAAGAGTTTTCTCCTTTTGAAACCTTATTCCCTGCCTGTTACCGCCATTATTAACATATATACATGGCAGTAATAGCTTCCGAGGACCAGGTCTGTTTAAGAGACTTCTGAAGATTATTCTTTAGTCTTTCCAGTTCTACTTGGATCTGCCTATTTTTCTCAAGTTCAGCACACAAATTAGTTCTCATAGCAACTAACTCTTTTTCAAGCTTAATGTGTGCCTCACTAGCTATCTCTTTCCCCTTTTCAGAATTTCCAGGCCTACACTCAGCTACAAGTTCCTCTATTATTTCCTTTAAGTCTATAATCACTACTAGAAGGTCATCTCTCTCCTGCTCAATAGCATTCACTTTTTCCATTAAGGACTCTTTTTCTTTAATAAAATTCTCAATGGTTTCCTTTAAGTCAACAACTACAACCACTAAATCATCTCTTTCATGTTCCACACTAGCAATTTTTTCAGTTAGAACCACTTTTTCATTCTCAAGATTACTTATTCTTTCCTTCAGATCAACTACACACACTACCAGATCATCTCTAGTTTGTTCAACTTCTCCTAGTTCTAAGGTCAGGGTATCTTTATCCTCAACAAGACTATGATAGGCATCAATTAATACACTTGCTAATGACATGAGTTTCTTAGGGGAGTAGGATTTCAGATTTATCTGAACATCCCTAAAGCTTATCTCATTATTGTCATCATCCTAATCATCATCTGATTGAGCCATCAAAGAAAATGTTGAATCATATTCATTTTCTTCAATTTCAACTGCCATCATAGAACTGTCACCTACATCAGTTTCTTCTTCAGACTCACTGGAGGAATCTCCCCATGTTGTAAGAGCTTGCTTCACCACATTGTCAGCATATCTCTTCCTTTTGAAGTGTTTGTCAGGAACCGGGTTCCTCTTTGCTGCTTTATCAGGATTGTATTTGGAGCGTTCTTGCTTAATAAGAGGGCAATCTTTGATGAAGTGCCTTGGCTTCTCACATTTATGGCAGAGATCATAGTTCTTTAGTCTGCTTGAGTTGCCCTTTTTTAGTATTCCACCATTTCTTCTGACCATCTTCTGAAATCTTTTGATTAAGTAAGTCATGTCACTGTCCTTCTCACTTGAGTCATTGCTTTCAACTTTGAGTACCAGGTTCTTTTTCTTCTTTGGTTCTCTTCTTTCACTGTCTATCTTTCTTTTCATTTCGTAGGTTTTCAAATTTCCAGCTAGCTTGTCTATGGTCGGCTCTTGCAGGTCTTTTGCTTCAGTAATAACATTCACTTTACTTTCCCATGAACTAGGCAGGATGCTAAGAATTTTCCTCACGAGCTTGTTCCTGGGAATGACTTCACCAAGTGAGTGTAACTCATTTATAATGGAAGTGAATCTTGTGTGCATGTCTTGAATAGATTAATCGTCTTTCATCCTAAAGAGCTCATACTCAGTGGTAAGCTTATCAATCGTAGATTGCTTTACTTGAATGATTCCCTCATGTGCTATTTGTAAAGCTTCCCATATCTCCTTGGCTGTTTGACAAGCCGAGATCATGTTGTAATCATCAGGTCCTATGCCACACACCAAAATTTTCTTGGCACAAAAATTTTTCTCCATAGTTTTCCTATCTGCGTCGGTGTATTCTTTCCTGGTCTTTGGCATCATCAATGGAAGATCTCTGACACTCGTTGTTGGGATATAAGGACTATCACATATGACATCCCACAACTCAAAGTCTTCTGTCATAATAAAATCATGCATTCTCGTCTTCCACCACCCATAGTATTGCCCATTGAACCTGGGTGGTCTGTACGTAGATTGACCTTCTTCAAAATTTGGTGGAGCAGCTATATGGATCCTTCCTAGGTGTTATCCTGATAGGAGGAACCCGCTCTGATACCAATTGATAGTTTATATGAGTCCACCAAACAATAAATGATGTAATCACTTGGTTGGTCAAAGGACAAGTGACTGCAGAACTCTGCTGCACTGTTTCTTTGTATAGTGCAGGCAGTCACTTTCCAGCTGTACACAGTTGACTTCGTACTGCTATCAGGGAAACACAAGGGATCAGGTCCTTGTACTGGTTCTCTATCTTCTGTAGTTGTAGCTGTTCACACTAGCTGGAATCCGTTGATTTGCGATGTGTACCAAGTGTGGCAGGTTCCTTATCTGGTTCTTTAACAGTAAATTTGTTAGATCATCTAAACATCAAGCTAATACATTGTAAACCCATCAGGAGGGTAAAATGGGCTTTACCGCGGGTGAATCCATATTAATCCGGGGTGGGGGGAGATAATGAGTTCCGAATATCAAATGGTTACACCGGGAAAAAAAATATAATCGATAGTACGCCTGACAATAATAATCAGGGAACAATCCTGTTCACTCACCAACATCATTTCCTTCACTAATCCATGTTAGTGATCATTCTAGAAATATGAGTACTTTGACCCAAAAACAGGTCAAATTCCTCATGTATGTCAAACTGCTCAAGTGTTGATATGTTTAGTTACAACCATTCTAAAGCTCTAGCTTTTTAAGATGGCAATGGTTAAAACATACGTCAAAGCAGCAGTGATCAGTGGCAGTCGATTCCAGCAAGGTCTATGTCTTATTAACTGAAAACCATTCTGAAAGCTCAGTTACTGGAGCTAAACAGATGTGTGTAAGTTCAATATATAAAGGGTGAAGCAGCCATATATCATCCATCATTTGCATATATGATACTATTGGTCCACGCAAGACAGAGGTCCGAAAAGAAATTTATCACCTCACGAAAGAAAATAAAGTAGAAAACCACAAAGGAAATAAAAGTCTGTAAGGGATATCAACAAAATTAAGGTACAGCGGAGTTGCACATAATTTCTAGTAGCAACACAAAAGCTAGAACGTTGTTCCGAAGTGGAGACCACGAGGGCTACCTAATAGCCTAAAATTGATAAGGAGATGGCATGAAAAAATTGCATAGTGGAAGATAGATTAAACAATGTTACATGAAAAAATTGCATAAATCATGATCAAGATCCTGCAACTGAATTGTTACATGAAAACAATGTTCTGACAAATAGAGTATCAAAGAAGAAACAGAAAGCAGTTAATTCATTGGAGGGAAAAATTGAAACCCATACTAAAAGCGATGATAGGGCTTGGAAGTTGAACCAAGCAGGCATGAAAGGTAAATTCGAATAGTGATAAAGGCATGAGTACATCACAATGGTCTATGAACAAGGCAGAGCATGTTAATACATAATTGATCACTTTACTTTATCTGTCAAGATTAATTGTCGTTTGCAACAAATTGAATGTTATGAAAGAAGTTTCATCATCACATTTTCCTAGTCATTCATATTCCCAAATGTTCCTGACAACTCAATCTCAATTGTTTCTCAAAATATTCCTTCACTTATGGTAATTTTCCTTTGTATTCGTGTTCTATGAATACAATATTCAGCAAAAGGCTATGTTTATATGGATCATTTTGTCTTGATTCTAACTGTGGTTTAGTGACATTAGTTGAACTAGACCGACAAACCAAAATACCATAAAGAACAGAGTTTCTCCAAAGAAATCAGAGCTAGATTATGCGATATATCCAATTATTGTGCTCCCACTAGTAATACTAAAGCTATGTTATATGGATCATCCGTCTTGATTCTACATGTGTTTTAATGACATTAGTTGAACTAGACCGACAAATCAAAAATACATCACGGCCGAATTTTCTTTAGAAATATACGAGCTAGATTCTTCTATCTATCTAATTATTGTGTTTCCACTAGGAACTTTCTCTTTTATATGTACCAAGCAATAATTAAAAAAAAGGCTATGTTATACGGATCATGTTCCTTGATGCACCTGTGGTTTAATGATATTAGATGAACTAGAAAGACAAACCAAAAAAAAAAAAACATTAAGCAGAATTTTTCTGTAGAAATATTAGAGCTAGATGCTGTGAATCCCTCTTTACACTATCAAGATTATCCTATAATGAACATAGATTACCCTACCTTCAGTGGTTAAAAGATACATGATCTGGAAAGTGAAAATCATTTGCAGAATCTAAGGCACTAAGAAGCTTACATTCCTATTTTTCCATTTATATTATCAACAATGGTTTGAGATCAACTTAGAAAAAAGAGATCGGGCCAGCAGGGCCCGTACACAATAAGTAAAGACCATTCTAAATGTTTAAGTTCCTGTAAATGCTAAATCATTGTATACGATCGAAGCCGGATTCGTCTATTGTGTGACCAATCGAGACTGAAACATGACAGGTTGAGGCTCGACCTCGGGTTATATCGAACAATTGTGCGAAGTTAAATTGTTGAGTTCATGACCCCGGGACCGAACAAGATCGAGACCAAACAAGATCGAGGGAAATTAGCCGAACCAAATAATAGAAGCCGAAATATCCGCAATCGGTTGGAGATCACGGCGGAAATCTCGGCACATAACAAGGAAAGGCCGATTAATTAGCAAATCATGAAATTTTTACCTGGCATAAAATTATATCAAGAGTAGTATACCCCTACTTTATACAGGAAGGAGCGGACCCACCTTGTATCAAGTGGGTTCAACTGAACCCGATTTGTCGTAAATTTTAAATATTTTGATATGTAAATTTTGTGTGAAAACAGTAATATATATATATATATAATGAACCTAGCCTGAACGACTGTCGTTGATGGTTCTGTGGTCAAGCTGGTTCATTTTAGTGTGAAGGGACATGAGTTAGATTCTGCACTGTGCGGCTACCAGTTGGATATTTTTTATAATTTGAAGTCTATTTTTTACACTGTGCTCTTTATGTTTATTTTAGTACTTTTATACCTTAAATAGTTCTGTACTTTTTTCCTCTTTTGGTGTTACGTGAAGGTGAGCTAGTTTTATATTTTTTCTTAGTTATTGTTTTAGTAAATTATTTGTTTATTTACTTTTATTTTGTTTATGGTTTTTTAAAGGGCTAGATTAATTGGGAGTAAAACATAAATTTTTAAATAGAAGTCTGTAAAGGAAACTTTCTTATACTTGGTTAAAGATTGTAAGAGTTTTTTTATAAAATTTAGTGGAACATTAAGAAAAATGGATATTTCCTTTCTAACCATTTTTTATGTAGAAAAAACGCACCTGAAAATGACATTTTTCAGCGGCATGATGGTAAAAAAGAGCAACATACAAAATTCACTTTGTTATACATGGAAATCTCTACTGTCGATTGTTATCACAAAAATATTGCATTGTTCAATTGAACCTACTTGAACAAAATTCTAGGTGTATTGGGAAAAATTGTATTTAAATATAAAGCTGACGTGTCGAGACACGTAGACTGGTCAAATTGTCAAAAAATTACAACTAGCCAAGAGGCACGAGTTGCAACAGATACGAGCAAATGACAGAGGAAGAGGCACGGGGTAGTGATTCAAATAACTCAGCGCCCGTATCTATCTAAGTCATTTATTTCGAGAATCAAAAGGAATGAATCTGACAATAGAAAAGAGAGCAGATACGACATTTAATAGGCATTAAATGTGGAATACATTAGAGAATTTGTATTGAATGTAATGATTATGTAACGTAGCATTCAATGTCTTTAATTACTCATAATAGCCTCATTATGATTTGGGCAAAACGTATATCTCCAAGATATCTATAAAAGGGAGATATCTGATCAATTGTAAGGACACGAAACACTATTGGAATAAACTTTGGTTTACTTGTTTTTCTCTTGATTACTCTCTTGCTACCTAAATTACTTCCTTTATACATTCTTTTGATTATCAGTAACCCGTGTTCTTCTAAATTCTAGCTTTGATTAAAATTTTATTTTTTGGTTAAGCAAATTGGTTCTGTTACCGGAAAACTGATAATCTATTTTCTTTTCACTTAACTTTCCTTGTTGTATCAACTATGTCGAACAACAGTGATAACACTCAAGGAAACCAAGAGAACCAACAAAATCAGGGAGATCCACAGAATATTAACACTCAAGTTCCTACTCCACGAGACTCTCCATGGCAATCTCGTGAGGGTACTTCTGATGAGTCTCAAATAAACGAGCATGCTCAATTTGAAAATGCTGAAGCTGTTGATGAAGCTTTGCAAAAATTAATTGCTGCTCAGGTCAACAAAGCTGTTGAGGCACTTGTTAACCAGTTACCTGTTGCAACACCCACACCTACTCCAAATAATAACACTTTGGAAAACCCTCGTTCCGGGCTTGTTAACTCAGGCAGCGGTGGAACTCTCAGTGAATCACAGGAGAGAGAACCAGGTAATGTAATTTATTCTGATTTACAAAATTTAGTACTAATCTTGCAGAAACAGCTCAAGGAGCAAAGTGAGCGCATAGAGAAGATACCCGGGGTACCGCCCACAATCAAAGGGGTAGATATGGATAGATATTCGCAACAACCCTGGAAGCCAAGTGTTGTTCCACTCCCAATTCCAAAAAAGTTCAAAACGCCTAATATTCCAAAATATGATGGAATAACAGACCCACGAGATCATGTGACTGCATTTACAACGGGCGTCAAAGGCAACGATTTGACTAAGCAGGAGATTGAATCAGTATTAGTCAAAAAATTTGGTGAAACGCTCACCAAAGGAGCGCTAACATAGTATTCTCGTTTACCCAAAAATTCTATAAATTCTTTTGCTGAGCTTGCAAATTCTTTCATCAAAGCACACTCGGGAACTCAAAAAGTATAGAAAAGAATGGAGGATATTTTCAAAATCAAGTAAGGGGACTCAGAACTGCTTAGAGAATTCGTGGACAGATTTCAACGTGAAAGAATGACATTACCACGTGTACCTGACAACTGGGAAGCTATATCTTTCACAAGTAGTTTGAATGAAAAAATCTCGGAAGCTACGAGGAAACTCAAGGAAAGCCTTCGAGAATTCCAAGCTACAATATGGAATGATGTCTAAAACAGGTATAGCGTGAAGCTGAGGATTGAGGAAGATACTATTCCACGATTTCAAAAAGAAGAAAAGGTAAGTTCGAGACGTACGGAGACCGAAAAAAGATTCGGTAAAAACAGGTACAAGCCTTACATGGGACCTGCGGGAAAGGACTCATGGTCAAAGCAGGATAATCAAAGGTACGATCACAGATCAAGAAACAGAGACTCAGGTTCTTCATCAAGATTCAGGAACGAGCGAAACAACTATGAGTCACGAGATGATAATAGAAATTTAAAAGCGAGATTCGGTGGTTACAACTTCAACATCAGCACCTCCGACCTCGTAGCTGTTTTGAGAAGCATGGGAGACAAGGTTCGATGGCCAAAGGAAATGATATCAAATCCAAAAAGGCGCAACCCTGACCATTGATGCGAGTTTCATAATGACCACGGACATAAAATAGCAAATTGCAGATTTTTACAAAGTGAAGTTGATCATTTATTAAAACAAGGATATCTTACTGAGTTGTTCAGTGAGAAAGGCAAGCAAGCTTACATGAAGAACAAGCAGGAGGCTCCAAAACCACCTTCTCCCAAAAGAACTGTCAACGTTATAAGTGGGGGTGAAGACGTCAATGGTATATCATATACTGCAACTAACAAAATGTCCAAAGTAACAATTACCCAAGGGAAACAGGTGAGGCATGTTTTAGAGGAAGACAACATTACATTCAATGATGCAAATGCATATGGCGTATTAACCCCTCCTAACGACGCACTGGTAATATCTTTAATTGTACATGATACTAATGTGAAACGAGTTTTGATTGATCCAGGTAGTTCCGTGAACATTATTTTGCTAACAGTATTACGTGAGATGCAAGCTGCAGATAAAGTGATACCAAAGGCGCATACTCTATCTGGATTTGATAATTCTAGTGTCCTCACAAAAGGAGAGGTAACACTCACCATATCCTCTGAAGGAGTCGTCAAAGATACAAAGTTCTAGGTGGTAGATATGGAGGTGGCTTACAATATGATTTTTAGGAGACCATGGATCCACGAAATGGATGTTGTTCCTTCAACCTTGCATCAAGTTATTAAATTTCCATCGCCATTGAGAATCTATCAAATTCGTGGAGATCATCATATAGCCAGGGCTATCAACTCTGTTGTAAATACAAGCACGAGAAATGAAGGTATATAGCAATCATAGAAGGCAGTTGAGGACACCACAACACAAACCTCAACTGAACAAGGGCAAACAGATGTAGATTCAAGGCCTGATACCATTCAAGAACCAGAAGAGAATGAAAATATCAAAACAACAATAGAGAAATTAGAACCTGTCATGTTATTTGCTCAATGGCCTGATAAAAATGTCTATGTTGGAGCCAATCTTAGCCAAGGTATGAGAGGTAAGTTAAATTGAATTTTTGAAAACTAACGTGGACTGCTTTGCTTGGTCCCACTCTGACATGACAGGAATACCACAGGAGGTGATGACTCATAAACTAAATGAAGATCCATCATACCCTCTTGTCAAGCAAAAGAAAAGAAAGCAAGGAACTTTCAAGAATCAGGTGATTCAAGAAGAAGTCCAATAATTGCTAAAAATTGGTTTCATTCGTGAGGTAAAGTATCCTAACTAGTTAGCTAACACTGTTGTAGTTCCAAACAAGAACGGTAAGTGGCGGGTTTGTGTAGATTACACAGATCTTAATAAAGCCTGCCCTAAAGATTCTTTTCCACTACCACACATAGATTAATTGATTGATGCAACTGCAGGTCACGAACTATTAAGTTTTTTAGATGCATATTCAGGTTATAATCAGATTAAAATGGATCCGGGAGATGAAGAAAAAACTTCATTCATAACAGACAGGGGGACTTACTGTTATAAAGTAATGCCCTTTGGTCTAAAGAATGCAGGTGCAATGTATCAGAGGTTAGTTACCAAAATGTTTCAAGAGCATTTAACAAAGACTATGGAGGTATATATAGATGATATGCTTGTTAAAACTCAGTATTCAAAAGATCACATATCACGTTATCTGACACATTTTCAATTTTGCGCAAATTTAATATGAAGTTAAATCCCGAAAAAGGTGCATTTGGAATTACATCCGGTGAGTTTTTGGGTTTTCTTATTTCTAACCGTGGTATTGAAGTGAATCTTGCACAGATTAAGGCCATTGAAGAAATCCTTGATATACTTTCAAATAAGAAAGAAGTTCAAAGATTAACAGGGAGAATTGCAGCCTTGGGAAGATTCATTTCTAAATCATCATAAAAGTATTTTAAATTCTTCTCAGCCCTTAAGAAGCAGGATCATTTTGAATGGAATGAGGAATGTCAACAGGCACTCAGGAATTTGAAAACGTACTTATCAAATCCACCTTTGCTGGCAAAACCAAAGGCTGGGGAAAGACTACTCATTTACTTTGTTGTTTCGGAAGTTGTTGTAAGCGCTGTTTTGGTCCGAGAAGAACAAGGTAAACAATCCACTATCTATTATGTTAGTAAATCTTTGTTAGATACGGAGACGCGGTATCCTCAGTTAGAAAAACTTGCACTTGCATTAATCATGGCATCTAGAAAGTTAAGACCTTACTTTCAGTGTCATCCTATCGCTTTAGTAACTACCTACCCTATACGTAATATATTACATAAGCATGAGTTATCAGGTACGTTAGCTAAGTGGGCAATAGAGTTAAGTGAATACAAAATCACATACCAATCTAGAACTGCTATAAAATCACAAGTGTTAGCTGATTTCGTGGTTGATTTTAGCCAGGGGATGCAATTAGAAGTAAAAAAAGAATTACAGGTATTCAATGGAGCTAACCCGGGAACTTGGACTTTATTCACTGATGGCTCGTCTAATGTAAAAGGTGCAGGTTTAGGGATTGTCTTGGTACAACCTACGGGTAAAACCATTCGACAAGCTATTAAATGTCACCCCATAACTAACAATGAAGCAGAGTATGAGGTTGTGATTGTAGGTCTAGAATTGGCACGAGAGCTTGGCATAAATCAGATTATAATCAAGAGTGATTCGCAACTCGTGGTTAATCAAATACTGGGGACTTATACAGCTAGGAAAGCAAGGATGCAAAATACTTAGAAAAGGTACAGGAATTGATAAAGCAGTTTCAAACCTGGAAAGTTATACAAATACCAAGGGATGAAGATGTTGAAGCGGACGCCCTAGCTAATCTCGTATCTGCAGCTGATGTGGCAAGCGATGCAAATGCCTCAGTTATACATTTATTT
Source organism: Nicotiana tabacum (assembly GCF_000715075.1). Taxonomy (NCBI): domain Eukaryota; kingdom Viridiplantae; phylum Streptophyta; class Magnoliopsida; order Solanales; family Solanaceae; genus Nicotiana; species Nicotiana tabacum. Next base: position 125,170,918 of record NC_134080.1, on the reverse strand, counting down.
CATTCAGTTCTCGATCCTGATAAGAATGAGGTAAATTTTAATAATTTAACTTGGGATTGGAGGAACGAGATTGTTGCTTTTTTGCAGTATGGTACCGTCCCTGATGATAAAAAAAGCTCATGCGCTTCGAAAGAAGGCTGCTCGGTACTGCTTAAAGCAAGGAAATTTATATCATAAAATGTTCGGTGGTCCCTTAGCAAGATGCCTCGGACCTTCGCAAACGGAGTATGTAATGAAAGAAATATACAAGGGACATTGCGGGAATCACGCAGGAGGAAGGTCATTGGTAAGAACCTTAATTAGGGAAGGTTATTACTGGCCTAAAATGAAAGAATAAGCAGAAAGTTTCGTGGCCAAATGTGATAAATGTCAAAGGTACGGTAACAATATGCATAGACCTGCGGGTTATTACATCCGGTCATTGCGCCATGGCCATTTATAAAATGGGGAATGGATATCGTAGGTCCATTACCACAAGCAAAAAGACAGGTAAAGTTTCTGGTCGTACTCACTGATTATTTTACTAAATGGGTGGAGGCAGGAGCATTTAAACAGGTGCGAGAAAAGGAAGTCAAAGATTTTATTTGGCGGAATATCATATGCTGATTCGGTGTACCAAAGAAGATCGTGTGTGATAATGGCCCTCAATTTATTGGAGCTCAAATCACGGAATTCTTTCAAAGTTGGCAAATTAATAGGATTACGTCAGCACCTTATCATCCGGTGGGTAATGGACAAGCAAAATCAACGAACAAGGTTATTATCAATAATTTAAAGAAATGATTAGAGTAATCAAAAGGTAACTGGCCTGAAGTGTTACCCAGAGTTTTATGGGAATATCGCACAACTGCAAAAATAAGTACAGGCGAAACATCGTTTTCATTGGTTTATGGAGCTGAGACTTTAATTCCAGTTGAGATAGGGGACCAAGTACACAGTTCACGCAGGCGACACAAGAATCTAATAACGAGGAGATACGGGTCAATCTAGATTTACTCGAGGGGAGGAGAGAAGCTGCATTAATAAGAATGGCAGCACAAAAGCAAGTCATAGAACGATATTACAACCGAAAAGCACGCATCAGATTCTTCAAAGTGGGGGTCTTCGTGCTTAAAAAGGTTTTTCAATCTACAAAGGCAGCTAACGCGGGTAAATTAAGTCCAACTTGGGAAGGACCCTATAGAGTTCGTGATATTGCAGGAAAGAGAGCATATGAACTGGAGACAATGGATGGCAAGATACTACCTTCACATTGGAATGTTGTTCATTTGAAGAGATACTATTTCTAAGGAATACCCACGGTCAGGTATCACCATTTTAAATTTAATTTTTGAATTGTTAAAATTTTACTAACGATTTTAGATGATAGGCAAAAAGCTAACCCGTACTAAATGATGAGTCACGACCTGTAAGGCACACAGAATAACCTAAATTTCCTGGCCTAGGGTTACAATTATTCTGATAGAAATTCAAACGGGTTAAACACTCTTCATCTATAATCGCACCTCCGAGTCCCATATGTTTTTCCTTTTCAGAAAAAGGACCAAATGAGAGAAACTATCAAGTTCTTGAGGCTTCATACTTCAACACTCAAACACTTGGGGGACTACATAATATACACAGACATGTGTATAAAGAAGGCAAAGAAGATTGAGGAAAAATCAAGCCTAAAAGAGTCAAGTGCAGAGTAAAAGTCACAAAGTCACGAGATGGAACCATGAGCTAAGGCCAAAGAAAAACTTCACTATAGTTAGGGTAAAGGCTATGTACTAAAACGGGTTATAAGGAAAAACCCCGTGTCTATTATTCTTCTTTTGTAAAAATCTGTTACAAGAAAAACAGTTACGAGAAAGTTATAGATGTAATTCAAATACATGTAAAGTATTATTCAAAACTTGTCAAAGTTATTTCAAAGAAACATGTGTGTTCCTATTTCTTTTATCGATGATAACACCATTATGAAGTTTAGACGTCTTCTTCATTAAGTGTTGAAATATAAAAGGGCCCTCTTTTATTAAACTCATGTTTAAATTTGTTAGTCATGAGATTAATAGAAGCATTTTCGAAGAACAAAAATGCAAATTATTCTATAAGTCCTTAAAAATAAAGGCAAGAATAAAGCAGACAAAAGTTTAAGATAATAACATGAAAAACTTCTTAATACTTAAAACTGAAGACTAAGTATGAACTTAGTCATAAAACTATGAAATTGTTTATACAAATTTCCCTATAAAAGACTTGGGGACTTGCGTTTCCAAAACCAACCCTCAAATGAAGCTAAGGATTTGATTACAATTTTCTAAAATAAAAACAAAAACAAAATCATTCAAATGATTAAAACTGGTCACTGAGAAGTTTGTGGAACTGAAGTAGGAGCATCAATAGCAACGGGCTCAATTTGGGCAGGTGCATCAACAGATGCGGTTTCAACTTGGCTTGCAGAAACAAGCTCGATTGGGCTTGAAAGAGTTGGGATACCCGTATCAGCTTCAACATTCACGGGAGTTTCAACCACGGGAGAAGGGAAGTCCTGAGTTTGCTGAGGTTTTTCAATGGTTTCATTGATCTTAGCTAACTCCGACTCCAGGTTGAAGTTTTCTTGGCCAGCTTCAATTAGGGTATCACGACGTGAATTCAAAAATGCCCAACTTACCTCAACAGCATATTTTTCTTCAAGGATCTCATAATCCTTTTCCCAATCAGCAATCTTATTCTTTAGCTCTTCATTTTCAGCCAAGGCGGAGTTATAAGAAGCTTGAAGAGAGGCATGAGAGCTCTCTAAAGCACGCACCTTATCAGCAGAGACTCGAAGGTCTTCTTGTGCTTGAGTTAAGCTTTGCACGAGCTCCCCAACGTAAACTTCTTTTTGACTCAAAAGCCTTCAACTCTCTGTTCTCTTCACTGGCCTTAGATAGTTGCTCTGAGAAGGAGGATTCGAGACGTTTTTTTTTCTTTTTCTACTTGGCTTGAGGAAGCTTTTACAATCACTAACTCTGAAGTTAAAGCCCGCACCTGTTGCTCTAAGGTACTCTTGCTCTCTTGTAAATCTTCCATATCAATTTGTGCACTCTCAAATTTTTCCTTCAAATTGATCGCCTCCAACTGAGAATCACGTGCTATCTTCTCTGAATCACATGCTACCTTCTCCAAGAGGGGGATTATGTTCATCATTTCTGTGCCGATAAGATTGGCCTAAAAAAAAGGAAGGGAAATAAGAATCCCAAAGATAAAAAAAATTACAAAGTAAAGAAGGGAGAGAATGAAAATACCTTCAAAGTGGAATGCACGATATCATTCATTAGAGTCAGGGAACTATGGCTCTCCAGCTTTGCTTTTTCAATTAGGCCAATTAAAGGCTCCAGCCATACATCTGCCTGACCTGACTTCCTCAAAAAGCTGCTATCAGCAGGAACTTCAATAGTTACCCTCCTCATAGCGGCACTTCTACTTGAAGAGCCCACTTCCGTATGATGAATGATAGGAGGGGGAATTGTCAAAGGAGGAGCGGTAGAAGAAGTGAAAACAGTAGAAGAAGGAACAGAAACAGTTGGGGCTGGTAAGGAAGGAATCACAGGCACGGGAGTTGAAAAAGAAGATAAGGGTATTTCATCTAAAACAGGCCCTAAACTTCCACTGCCAAAACCACTGATGAAATGTTGATCAATAGACTCACGAGTATCATGAGGAGTGACATCATCGTCAAGAATTATTACTGGGGTTTCAACAAGTTTGGTAAGAGAAACAGAAAGACGAGGGGAAACTTCAGCTTCGTCATCAGAGACGATGCGTCTCCTAGCTCGTGGCCTCGTCACCAGGGAGTCCCCATCTTCCTCTTCTTCAGAGTCTTTCTCTTCAACAGCTTTCCTTTTCGCAGAAGAAGAACCCAAGACTATTTCTCGGGCTCTTTCTAAAGAGATACGGGTCCCTGAAGGAGTACGGGTTCTCGAAGAGACACGAGAGGCCGCAACTGCTTCAGTATCGAAGAGACACGAGAGGCCGCAACTGCTTCAGCAGTAACTCCTCGAATAGCAAATCCTGATAAAAAGAAGGATGCGAGTTAGAAAAATAAAGAAAAATATATATATGCATGAAAGATGAAATAAAAACTCTTACCATGAGTCTTTACTTTCCAACCATAACGGTTAGAAAGTGTTCTCCAAGACCTACCATCTATTTGTGTGGTCTTCAGCAATTTATCTACCCAACCACAAAAATTGGGAATATCCTCCACAACTCCCATGGTTGCTAAAAAAAGGGGCAAAATTAGAGAAGTTGATAAACTTGAAGAAAAAAGGCACGAGAAGGATAAAAGACTTACGTGTAAAATTCCACTTCTCAGGGAAGGGGACGTTATCCTTACCCACTAAGCCAACAGTGGGGGAAGCAACAAACCGGGCATACCAGCCACGGTCCTTGTCATCTTTAGGGCTCACCAAAACCCTTTTACTCCTGGCCACTAGGGTAAAAACGCCATTACGGAAAAGCCTAGGGGAGTAAAGATGAATCAGGTGAAGGAAAGTAAAGGAAACGTCAGCCATATTGGTTAAATGCCTCAAACAGGCAATAGCCCTCCATATGATTGGGCCAATTTGACCCAAACAGACATTAAAGAAATGGCAAAATTCAAGAATGACTGGGTCAATAGCTGGTTTGAGCCCTAAAGTAAAAGGGTATGTATAAACAAAAGAGAACCCAGTCAAGTAAGAAGTAATTCTCTGATTTGGATTAGGGATAATAATGGGAAAATCACTACTCCAATGGCAGTCTTTGCGAACTACATGAGTCAAAACTTCTGTAATTTGAGTAGGGTAAGCATCAGCACGGTCTAAAGCGAAAACCTGGTTTCTAAGAGACTCCCTATCATGGTAAAAAGAGGGTTCTGTAGGGACTATCTCCTCTGCTAAAGGCTCATGTAATGGTTCAGAAGGTTCTTTACACCTAGAAGAAGATTTGTGAGAAAGGGAACCTCTGGTTCTAGAAGAAGGACCAGAACTAGGAGAAGGTATAGACGAACTACCGCCACGAGTAAAACCCTAAGATACGAAGCCTACCTCCCCTTCTATGCCTAATGGGGGCATTAGGGAAGGTATCAACAATGGGAACTCTCCTAGGGTTAGGGTTTGGTGAAGACATGGCGAATAAGAATAATGTGAGGAATAAGTGAACTAAGATTTAAGGAATTAAGTGTTCAATAAGCTTTATGTGGTAAAAGGCAAGGAAAGAAGTTATATTTATATTAATAAGCAACCGCCAAAGGTAAAAGTGCAGTGATGGAAGGGCCATAATAATGATAACTGGCACTTCGTGAATAGTGAAACCATTAAAAAACCTTGAAAAGGGCTGCAAACCTGCAGAACCAATGGAAAAATGACACGTGTACGGAGCATTAAATGGAAGCGACAATTGAAGCGTCAATTTTGTCATAGCATTAATGGTGACAAAAATTCTCTTTTAATGAAATCCATTTCCCAAATATTCAACTGATGAATAAATCAAAAGTGGGGGGACTATCTGTATTGGAAAAAATTGTATTTAAATATAAATGTGACGTGTCGAGACACGTAGACTGGTCAAATAGTCACAGAATTACAACTAGCCAAGAGGCACGAGTTGCAGCAGATACGAGCAAATTGCAGAGGAGGAGGCACAGACAGTTATTCAAATAACTCAGCGCCCGTACCTATCTAAGTCATTTATGTCCGAGAATCAAAAGGAATGAATATGACAATACAAAAGACTATAGATACATCATTTAATAGGAATTAAATGTGGAATACGTTAGAGAATTTGTATTGAATGTAATGATTATGTAACGTAGCATTCAATGTCTTTAATTACTCATAATAGCCTCATTATGATTTGGGCAAAACGTATATCTCCAAGATATCTATAAAAGGGAGATATCTGATCAATTGTAAGGACACGAAACACTATTGGAATAAACTTTGGTTTAATTGTTTTTCTCTTGATTACTCTCTTGCTACCTAAATTACTTCCTTTATACATTCTTTTGATTATCAGTAACCCGTGTTCTTCTAAATTCTAGCTTTGTCTAAAATTTCATTTTTTGGTTAAACACTAGGTCCGCCACTGTATACAGGGGGTTTCATTATGTAACACACATTCTAATACGCAGCAGAAAGCAATATACTGTTATTTCTAGCCTTTATCATCTTGTTATTATGTTCTTACATCAGTTAAGGCATTTCTTGATTCGAGGGTGATAGAACTCGAAGGCCAAGGCTGTTCAATTTGAGTGGTTTACAGTTATTCTCTTATCATCAATTTCAATATCAATCTGTTCTCTTAATTTGTATCAAGTTATATTGCATATCCTTAAAATCACATATAAATTTAATTGTTATCCGATTTTGAGGGTAAACAAACATATATTTTCTAAAACGTGAATTATGGATAACGGATAAGCTGCGGTTGCATTAGAATGGAAGAAATTACCGGACAACACAAATATAAAATAGAGGGTGGAGACAAACAATCCTTTGAAAATTCCCAAGAATCTGATGACATTGAACCAGACAAAGATTTTGACTTTTCCCCCTTTTTTCCATCTGTGGATTTTGTAAAAACATAATCTTTATTCGAATGAACTGGTGTTTTTGTATAAACATCATTTTCTTGAACAAACCCATGTCCCAAATTCACTTCTGAACCCTTTTCCTCAACTGGGGTTCCTTCAATTTTCTCATTGTCATCATCATCATAACTTTTCTTGGTTTTTGGGAACTCTGAGGAACAGAAACTTCTGGAACTTTTTGTGAGAGTATCAGGTTTTGAGGATGTTATTGGAAAGGATTTGAGTTTGCGAAAGCGAGTTTCGAGCTGAGTGGGGAGGAGAGAGTCAGTAAAGCCAGAGCAGTTTATAGCAACAACTTGTTCAAGGACAGATTGGTCCATTTCTTGAGAAAGGAGTTCATCTACTGCTTTTTCATTGTCGCTATTATCAGAAAGAAAAGAGAAATCTGCCATTGTCTAAAATGAAGGGAGAAGTAGAAGAAACCAGAAAATTAAGCTGATTTTTCTCAGTGCAATTGAAGTTGTGTAATTGGGAGATGTTTTTCCATAGGCTTTTTAGGGGTTACATCAGTGGAGCTTCATTCATTGCTATAACGTTATATTTTGGAACGTTATATTCGGGAGTCAAAAAGTCTGGGATTGTGGGACCCATCATTTGATGCTATTTCCAATTCTTGCTTATTTGTGTGTTAGTGTGACAAGCCTAGGGGTGTAATTGTGTTAGTTTACTATATTTACATATGTTGGTTTGATAAGAATTTTTTATTTTACAACCAAATTAGTTGTGTTAGGTTACTATATTTATAAGTCAAATTATGTAACGAGCCAATCAGCCGTTTTAAGCATTTGTATTCCGTTCGGCTATTTGAAGTCGTGAGTATTTTCATATGATGTATTATGACTTGTATGTATCGTTGATTTCGATTTTCTGGTGATTCAGAATTAGTTTGGAAGAATGATTTTCATATTTGAAGCCTTAAGTTGGAAGAGTTGACCAAGTTTGACTTTTATGTATTAACCTCAGATCGGAGTTTTGATGGTTTCGTTAGGTCTGGATAGCGATTTTGGACTTGGGCGTATGGCCGGATTTGCATTGGAATGTTTCTAGAAGGTTTCAGCACTGATTGGCAAAAATTGGAAATTTAAAGGTTAGGAATGCTTAAAAGTTTAACCGAGAGTTAACATTGATTATATTGGGTTCAAATTGTTGTTCTGGGAGTTGGAATAGGTTTGTTATGTCATTTGAAACTTGTATGCAAAATTTTGGTTCACTCCGGATTGGTTAGGCTTGAATCGGACTCTTGATTCGAAGTTGGAAGTTTATGAACTTAAGAGATTGATCTTGATCGACGATTCAAGACTTTGATGTTGTTATGTGTTATTTGAGGCCTCAAATAGGTCAGTGTTATGCTTTGGGACTTGTTGGTATGTTCGGATGGGGTTCCGAGGGACTTGGGTGAGTTTCGTGGTGGTTTCGGACCATTTTTAGGCCATTTTCAACTTCTGGTTTTTGGCTACAAGTACGTGAAGAGCTACCTTGTGTGTCAGCTTGACAAAATTGGGCGGAAGAAAGAGGCAAGTTTGCTGCAACCTCTGCCTATTCTAGAAAAAACATGGCAATCTATTTCGATGGATTTTATTAGCAGGTTCCGTAAGGTTAATGAGTTATCTTTGATTATGGTTGTGGTTGACAGGTTTTCTAAGTATGCTGTTTTTATTGCTGCCCCAACTGAATGTTCCTCAAAGGCGCCAACTGCCTCCCATGTGCCTTGCACACGTTTTGTAACTACTGCATGTGCATGTTTTGCCCATCAGTTGGGGCTTGTCAACTGATTGTCTAAATTGCTGCCAAGTGTAATTGGGTAGCCTGCAATATAAATATGTGCATAAGGCTGTCCCAAAAGGAAGAATCTTAGCTTGTGGCATATGTGTTAGCCAAATTTTGTCTAAGTCTATTCTTAATGGTGGAAAATATTTTTGGGGCAGGGAACTAGGGTGTTCTTTGTTCTTGGCTATAGGGTTGACTTATTGTGTTCTTGTATTCATATAATAATACGAGTTGGGAAGAGATTCCGGTAAATTCGTGTGTGCCTTTACTTTTCTTGCTGCCTAAATTTATTCTAAGTCTCAAACGTCCTAAAGTAATTCTAAGTGTTGGAAAGGCTAAAGTCAAGGCCGGACTTGACTGCCGCGTATCACACCTCCTTTTTGCGCGCCCCGCCCCGAAGGGTTAAATGCGCGAGAGAGTTTTTCCAATTTAAGTGACAATATTTGAAATGGGATTATTTATTTAATTCAGAGTCGCCACTTGGGAAAGGTTTGGCTTTTGGTGTCCCAAGTCACCGGTTTATCTCGAATCCCAAATCGAGGAAATTTTCGACTTTTCCAAATGAAGTCTGCGAACCAGAAATTCTAAGTAAGGAATTCTGTTGACCCGAGGGAAGGTGTTAGGCACCCTCGAATCCCGTGGTTCTAGCACGGTCGCTTAAATTGTTATAATGGCTAAATATCTGGTTCAAATACATGTTGTGACTTATGTGCTTTTATTAAGTTTAAACCGCTTTTATTATTATCATTTATTTTTATAGAATTGCAACGTCGTGAAAATGCATCTCGAACCGCGTCACAATCAATGCACCCGTGGTCGTCGACACATTTTGACTCCGTTGAGATTTAGATTTGGGTCACATCAATGTGCACCCGTGTTTAAGAAGGTTAAATTATTAAGCCGCGCCTAAAGAGTCTAACGCGTTATTATTTTTGTAGAAGGCCATGAAATTCACTAAACGGCCTATCCCGAATTCTAAAAAATTTATTGTGGTTATTTATTGAGGGCCCCGCAATTTTGCGTTTTATTTGGCGAGGCTCGTCTCTATTTTTAGAAAGGATATCCTAAAGTGGCTATATTTCTAATGCGTTTGTTCCTAAAACTAGAAGAAAGAAGGTACATGCTAATTTAATTATATGCTTTGGCCCAATCCGGATTCTTATGGTTAATCATTTACAAAGTTGAGAAGACATTATACTTCAATGGAAAAATGCTTTAATTTGACAAAGAAATCCGTTTATTCTAACAAAATACAACACTTAACCCGAACAAACATCTTTAAGTCGAATTTATATTAACTTGCTCAAACAGGGTTAATAGGATTCCTTATTAAAGAATACTACCGATGATATTCAAAACTAGTCCTATAAACTGCCTAAAGAAATCGAAACTGGGTAATTCAAAAACTGTATTATATTTGGCTAGATTTAACAGCCATTTGCCCCTACTTATTCAAAGCATGCTGAAAGAGTGAATTTAATTTTAACAATCGCACTAAATAGTTCCACATTCCATGAGTTATATTTACATCCTGTATGCTACTAAACGAATCAAACACCACAGTTTCAAATCAACATAAACATTAATTAAGTACAAGCTTACTAATGTATTCTCTATTAGGCTACAAGTTAAAGGATCTATACAACTTTAACAATATTCGCAAAGCTATAAGTAAGGCAACAGATGATTAAAATTCTTCAGATCTTTCGATTCATGCTTTTCAATGTTACAATCAGCTACACCAATGTGAGACTCGAGATGTGTACCTGGAAATACTGAAAATGCAAAGGAGAAGAGGAAGAAGATGGGGAAATCAGCAGCAGCAAGAAACAGAATAGCAGCAGCAGCAGCAACAAGCAAAATAATTGGAGTAGAATCAAGATCCCAGCTAGACCAAGTCCCAGAGTAAACCAAACAAGCAACCAACAGACTCAGTTGGATTTAGAAGAAAACAGTATCGGACAAACAAGTCAAGACCAGTGAAATCAAGACAGCAAAGAAGAATGCAATTTCTAGTTTTGTCTGTCTGTGTTATCAAACAGAGTTCTTTTCCAGTTTTCTGCTTTTCAGAACTTCAACTCTCAATCTCCAAACTAAGTTTTCTGTATGTATTCTCTTTGTCCCTGTCTGTGTGTGTGTATCTATGTCTATATGTGTATGTCTTCAGCTCTTCCCTCTTATCTGATCTATCTCATGTCCTCCAAAACTGATGGAAGTCCCCTCTTTTATAAACCTAAAACCTTTAACAGCCTGTTCAGACAATTAGAACACCCCTCCCATGTGCTCTCCTATTTCAGATTCCACTTAGCTAATTAAGTATAAACAAAACCCCATGATATTCCCTGGCAGACTCACTTTTGAGTAATGTTTATTATTTCTGAAACTAAAGTAGAGTATGGGCAGCAGAATGTAGTCTGACAGCATATGCTGTCAAACTATTTAATTCAAAAAGCCCTTATGCAGGACACAGGCTGTGCACAAATGCACATGTGGTGCACAAGTGCACATGCCCTCCAATTTCAGAACTGTAACTGAAAAAAACATTGATTTTACATTTCTGATTCAAATTAACAATTATAAGTACTAAACTCAGTTCCTAATTGATTCAGGCAATGCTTAGCAGAAGAAAATCGATTTGGTATTGTTCAGGCAGCTGAAACTAATTGACGACACATGTCGACTCGACTATATTAATCATAACATGTACAATCGTAACCAAAAATCAGATGTTTAATAGTATCGAACACATGACTCGAGTCATACTGACCCAGCAGAATTGTACTCGAGGAATCAGTTAATCAGTTCAAATTTGAAATTCAGCTAATTGCACAGCACATACATACATACATGTTATCAGTGAATAGAAGAAGGCCTTTAATCAAACACATAGGTTCAGGAAAGGTGGACAGGATACATTTGGTAAAAAATTCAAAGACAACAAATTACACAAGACATTCGGCCAATACGAACAGACCTTTAAACCACACACGTACTGAATAACAAAGAGAAAACAAACTTACCTTAAACTTTGAAAGCAGAAACAGAAAAAATCAGCTTGTGTTGTACAGACCCTTTCTCAAGGTTGAACGGACTTTAATCGAAATGTTTCTCAAATGAGAAACACTTCGATTAAGGTCCATTAGACCCTAATCTCTTGGTTCGAACAAGCACGGAACAGGCACGAGGAAACCTAGGGTTCTAGAGGGCAGATTTGGGTTTTGGGCTTTCTTGGTTAGATTCGGACCAAACCAAGCATGGTTTGGTCACGAGGGGGGTCCGGTGATTGTCTGGTATGAATCTAGGGTAGATCGGTGTAGATCGAGTTTTGCTCGAATCTTCAAATGAAGATTCGAGGACCTAGAGGATGATTCGAACTAAACGGTCCACAGATCCATGTTCAGGGGGGTGAGATGGTCCTATGGTGTTAAGGTAAAGGCCACCGGCGTTCATGCCGCCGGCTTTCATGGTGAAGAATACAGGGGCGGCTAGGGTTTGGAGGGGAAGGGGATGAGGACGAAGGTGACCTAAGGCTGGGGGTTCGGATAGGGGGGGGCAGGGTAAAGGTTATGGGTTTATATAGTTAGTGAGGGGTTGATTCCTAGCCGTTGGATGGGGTGCGATGAAGGGTCAGGATCTCTTGGCTGATGGGGGATGGTGTCGTTTCATCCTAAAGGGGTTTGGGTCGGTCCGGGTGGAAACGGGTCGGGTTCATCAGTGGGTTATGGGGAAGTGATCTTGGCCGTTGATCAATCTGAGATCAACGGCCCAGATCAGACTGGATTAAAACGGCGTCGTTTGGACGTTCTTAAAGTAGGCTGGTCTGGACCGGGGCAAGCACGGGTTTTGGGCTGAGTTGTTTGGGCCAATTTATTTAAAATTTGACTGGCCCAAGTCCGAGGATTCTTTCTTCTCTTTTATTATTTATTTTTTTTTCTTTTGAATTAATTTACCAAATAATACCATATAAAACCATAAACAACATTTTACATACAATTGACATTAATTATACTAACATCACTCAATGACAGAAATAAAAATGAAAGATGCACATTTTTTATTTATTTATTTTAAAAATAAACACGGACGGGATTACAGATAACTAACGAATATGCCACACAAAATCTAAAACCTGTACAGCAGGACCATTTGTCACATTTTTTAATTCTTTTGGAGCGATTGTCGCGTAAAACAAAAATCACGTGCTCACAGCTGCCCCTCTTTGTTCGGAAACACGAAGAGTTTTCGTGCAAAGATAAAGTGAGCAGATATGAGCGATTTTTGCCTATGGACTACTCCGTGTGAAGCATGTTTTTGAAAGATTTGACCGAATCTTTGCTTCAAAGATTTCCTACATATCCTGGGCTAAACAGGAATCAGGTCAATGTAGTTCGGGAAGCTTCGGTAGCTGGGACTACCATGGGATTGCAATGCTTGTTGTTACTGCTGTTGCTGTTGTCACCTGCTTTACTGACCGCCTTATTACAACCAAAGAAAAATTGAAACTGAACTAAATACTTATATGCATGTCAACTGCTAGTTACAAGATCCCTATCTATGATTCTTTTGCGACTTGATCATGGGTCTTAGCTGATTTTGCTTGGAGACTTCGATCCGAATCTTGATGCTTGCGAGTTGTAGGTGCTTGTTTAACCTCTGGGATACTCAGTGAGACGTGACTGGCAGAGTTCTGGACCTTAATCAAATCTTGGAACGATCCGCCTTCCATTTTCTCCGGTATCTCGGGACATCTTCTTTTTGTCTTTTTCTTTTTTGATTCTGAGTTGAGACTCATCTCGTGGGTCATTTCGATCCGTGTGGCTCGAGGTTAGACCTGCGGGAGAAAACAAACAAACGAACGAAATTTTCTGCCCCAGTTTCACTAGGAAAATTTCGTTAATTATTCGCCAGGAAGTTCATAAAATTGAGGAAGGAAGATAAAAATGCTCAGTTCAGGGTTGGAGCCCTAATACCGAATAGCTGGGGAGAAGTTCAGTTTTTAGAGTTGAAACTCTAATACTGACCAACTGGGGAAAAGTTCAGTTTAGGGTTTTAAAACCCTAATGCTGACCAAAGGAAAAATTCAGTTTAGGGTTTAAAACCCTAATGCTGACTAAAGGAAAAATTCAGTTTAGGGTTTAAAACCCTAATGCTGACCAAAGGAAAAATTCAGTTTAGGGTTTAAAACCCTAATGCTGACTGAAAGGGAAAGTTCAGTTCAGGGTTTAAAACCCTAAGGCTGATTAAAGGAAAAAGTTCAGTTCAGGGTTTAAAACCCTAATGCTGATTGCATGAAAAAACTCAGTTTAGGGTTTAAAACCCTAATGCTGGCTGGAAGGAAAAGCTCAGTTTGGGGTTTAAAACCCTAATGCTGGCTAAAGGAAAAATTCAGTTTAGGGTTTAAAACCCTAATGCTGATTGCATGGAAAAACTCAGTTTAGGGTTTAAAACCCTAATGTTGGCTGGAAGGAAAAGCTCAGTTTAGGGTTTAAAACCCTAATGCTGGCTAAAGGAAAAATTCAGTTTAGGGTTTAAAACCCTAATGCTGATTGCATGGAAAAACTCAGTTTAGGGTTTAAAACCCTAATGCTGGCTGGAAGGAAAAGCTCAGTTTAGGGTTTAAAACCCTAATGCTGACTAAAGGAAAAATTCAGTTTAAGGTTTAAAACCCTAATGCTGATTGCATGGAAAAGCTCAGTTTAGGGTTTAAAACCCTAATGCTGGCTGAATGGAAAAAGTTCAGTTTAGGGTTTAAAACCCTAATGCTGACTAAAGGAAAAATTCAGTTTAGGGTTTAAAACCCTAATGCTGACTAAAGGAAAAATTCAGTTTAGGGTTTAAAACCCTAATGCTGGCTGAATGGAAAAAAGTTTTAGGGTTTAAAACCCTAATGCTGATTGCATGGAAAAACTTAGTTTAGGGTTTAAAACTCTAATGCTGGCTGGAAGGAAAAGCTCAGTTTAGGGTTTAAAACCTTAATGCTGGCTAAAGGAAAAATTCAGTTTAGGGTTTAAAACCCTAATGCTGATTGCATGAAAAAATTCAGTTTAGTGTTTAAAACCCTAATGCTGGCTGGAAGGAAAAGCTCAGTTTAGGGTTTAAAACCCTAATGCTGACTAAAGGAAAAATTCAGTTTAGGGTTTAAAACCCTAATGCTGATTGCATGGAGAAGCCCAGTTTAGGGTTTAAAACCCTAATGCTGGCTAGCTGGGGACAAAGTTCAAGAATACTAAGCGACCTCTTTTTTTTTTGAATTTTCTTGTTTTAGTAGAAGATAAAAGGGAGTTTCGTGGAAACTTACCTTTCGAGTGAATTCATTATTGCCAAAGTATTTCTCGTACCCGTGAACCTTCTTCTTTGGGCAACACCTGCTTCTTGCACGGTTGTCTTGGATTATACCTATTTCAACTTTTCAGACAAAGAACAATTGTTAGTTCGGAAATGACAGTCGGTTCGGTGACCTTGATCGTTCCCAGCTGCTTTGTTGCGTCTTTATTTCTGTTGTGAAGTCCCGTCATTGATTTGATTCGAATGGCGAAACCCTTTAGACTGCTCAGGCTTGTATTTCCAGATTCTGTGATGATTTGCCTCGTAAGGCCTCTTTTTTTTATTTTTTTTTTGTGTCCCGTTTTGCTTGGAGATTCTCGACGGGGATTTTATTGGAGGTAATCTGTGGGGATTTGTACAAAAGGAAGCTCTGTGGGGGAATATTTACAAAGTGGATTCTTTGTGTGGATTTTTGTACAACGGGTCATGCTGGGGATTTGTTTCAAAGCGGTCTTTCTAGGATTTGTTGGGGTAAGCTTGTTGGGGAATTTTTACAAAGGGACTCGCTGGGGATGTGCTGGGGAGATTCCATTTTTTTTTATATATTAGGGAGACTCTGTGGGGAATTGTACAAGGGGGAACTCTGTGGGCATTTGTCCGAAGCGGTCTTGCTGGGGAAATTTCTCTCTTTTCTCTTTACTTCGAACGCCGCCAGACATCATGATTCTTCAGGTTTAGACAGACGTACCAACGAAACGAGGTGTTTTCCTTCATGAAACAGAATTCCGTGCAAACAAACCTGCCACCTGTCCTTTCCGGTATATCTAGAACTTGGGGTTAAACATGAAAGAGATTTGAAGAAAAACAAAGAAAAGAGAAAACAGATTTCAGAAAAGGAGTATCGCCTTCGGGACGAGAAAGACTTATCTGAGGAAGACAATACTGGCTTTAAATGGACATGACATGCTTTTTGGACTGGACGCCTGATCTTCAATGAGCTTGCGTTTCCTGCCGAAACAAAACGGATCTGTGATTCTGAACCGGTGAAACTTTGCCGAAACTTCCTTGGGGTGGATTCGTTCTTTCGGCCAACAGCGCCCTTTGCAGGTTTTCGCTGGCTGACCTCTCTCATTTCTCTTCCTGTCATCGCTTGATAGCACCCTTTGTGAGTTTTTACTAAACAAGCTCTCTCATTTCGGTCTCTCTACTCCCGTCGCCTTGCGGTGCCCGAAGGTTTTCACCGACGAGACTCTCTCATTTTATCTCTCTCAATTCAAAGTGTGTCGGTCTCCATTTGTGACGCTTATTGGCTTCCCACTATCTTTGGTAATTGATTTGAAGGCTTGCGCTTGGTAAAGAGAGGTAGATGATACTAACTTCTAAACTACTCGACGTGCCCCGGTTTCAATTTCAGGGTGAATGGGATTTTATTGTTGGTGTGACTGAACCTCAGGGAGAGGCTGCCTACGTACCCTTTCAGAATCAAGTCAAACGTAGTTCAGGCCTCAATCAATGTTTTGTTTTGTTTTGTTTTCTTTTCTTTTTTTTAAATATTGGTCGCCGAAGGGATGTGACCGGCTCAAATGGCTTGTAGAGAGAATTGGTAGTGTTTGGGGGTAGTGGGGAGTAAAACCTTCGCCATTTTCAAATGTGTCAGGACCACTGGAGTATAATTCAGACGTAGTATCTCTTGACTGCATCTGCATTTACTGCTGTTTCGGCGTCATTTCCTTCGATATCACCTAGATACAATGCTCCTCTCGGTAATATCTTCCTTATGATGTATGGGCCTTTCCAATTTGGAGCAAATTTCCCTTTCGCTTCCTCGTGATGTGGCAGAATACGCCTCAGTACCAGCTGACCTACTTCGAAATTCCTGGGTCGGACTTTCTTGTTGTAAGCGCGGGCCATTCTTCGTTGGTACAACTGTCCGTGACAAACCGCGGCCATTCGCTTTTCATCGATCAAAGTCAATTGTTCTAATCGAGTCTTGACCCACTCGCTGTCTTCGATTTCTGCTTCGACAATGGTTCGAAGAGAAGGAATTTCTACCTCTGCCGGTATTACAGCCTCTGTCCCATAAACCAAAAGATAAGGAGTTGCTCCTACTGACGTGCGTACCGTAGTGCGATACCCCAACAATGCAAATGGTAACTGTTCATGCCACTGTCGGGAACTTTGGATCATTTTCCTCAAAATCTTCTTGATGTTTTTGTTCGCCGCTTCCACAGCACCATTGGCCTTCGGCCGATAAGGAGTAGAATTCCTATGCGTTATCTTGAATTGCTCGCATACATCTCCCATCAAGTGACTGTTCAAGTTTGCCGCGTTATTTGTAATGATAGTCGCAGGAATACTGAAACGACAGATAAGATTTGAGTGTACAAAATCCACTACAGCTTTTTTAGTGACCGACTTGAGAGTGACAGCCTCTACCCATTTTGTGAAGTAATCGATGGCAACCAGTATAAACCTGTGTCCATTCGAAGCCTTTGGTTCGATTGGTCCAATGACATCCATGCCCCAGGCGACAAATGGCCAAGGAGCAGACATGGGATGCAGCTCCGTGGGAGGTGCATGAATCAAATCACCGTGCACCTGACACTGATGACACTTCCGAACGAAACTAAAGCAGTCCTTTTCCGTGGTCCTCCAGTAATAACCTGCTCGAAGGATTTTCTTTGCTAAGACATACCCGTTCATGTGAGGTCCGCACACATCTGCGTGTACTTCGTGCATGATCTTTCTCGCCTCCTTGGCGTCGACACATCTTAGGAGGTTGAGGTCCGGGGTCCTCTTGTACAACAATTCACTGCTCAGAAAGAAACCACTTGCATGCCGCCTAATGGTTCTTTTTTGATCTCCAGTAGCATGCTCGGGGTATTCTTGTGTCTTTAAGAACCTCTTGATGTCATGGTACCAAGGCTGCGTATTTGATCCCGCCTCGATTTCATTGCAGTAACCGTGTCTTTCCTTGATTTGGATTTCCAAAGGATCGACGTGGGCGTTGCCCAGGTAGGGCAGCATTGAAGCCAGAGTAGCAAGTGCGTCCGCCAGTTCATTGTGACACCTCGGGATATACCTGAACTCTATTGATGCAAAGCGCTTGCCGAGGTCCTCCACATGCTGTCGGTAAGGGATAAGTTTGACATCGCGAGTTTCCCATTCGCCTTGGGCTTGCCGGATAATCAGGTCAGAATCTCCCATAATCAGTAAGTCTTCAACATCCTGATCGATCGCCATATGCATGCCCATGGTGCAGGCTTCATACTCAGTTGTATTGTTTGTGCAAAAGAAACGCAGTCTAGCTATGGCGGGATAATGCTGACCAGAAGGCGAAATCAAAATTGCCCCAATTCCTACACCTTTGGCATTCACGGCTCCATCAAAGAACATCTTCCAAACATGAGCTTCCTCCGAGACCACTTCTACGGTGTTTACTTCTTCATCTGGAAAGTAGGTACTCAATGGCTGGTATTCCTCATCGACCGGATTTTCGGCCAAATGATCTGCTAGCGCCTGGGATTTCATTGCCGTGCGAGTGACATAGACTATGTCGAATTCAGTAAGCAAGATTTGCCACTTGGCCAGTCTCCCAGTAGGCATCGGTTTCTGAAATATATACTTCAAAGGATCCAGCCTGCTTATGAGGAAAGTAGTGTGGGCTTGGAGATAATGTCTCAGCTTTTGAGCAACCCACGTCAGAGCGCAACATGTCCTTTCCAGCAGAGTGTATTTGGCCTCGTAGACGGTGAATTTCTTGCTCAAGTAGTAGATTGCTTGCTCCTTCTTTCCGGTTATGTCGTGTTGCCCGAGGACACAACCGAAAGAGTTCTCCAAGATCGTTAGATACAAGAACAGTGGTCTTCCTGGCTCTGGAGGGACCAAGACTGGGGGATTAGAAAGGTATTCTTTGACTTTATCAAAAGCTTCTTGACACTCAGTTGTCCATTTGATCGCCGCATCTTTCCTTAACAGCTTGAATATGGGCTCACATGTGCTTGTCAGCTGGGCAATAAACCGACTGATGTAGTTCAACCTGCCCAACAAACTCATCACGTCTTTCTTCGTTCTCGGGGGAGGTAGATCTCTGATAGATTTTATCTTAGTTGGATCTAGTTCGATGCCTCTCTTGCTTACGATGAAGCCCAAAAGTTTGCCTGACGGAACTCCGAAAGCACATTTGGCTGGGTTCAGCTTCAAGTCGTACTTCCTTAATCTCTCGAAGAATTTCCTCAAGTCTTGGATGTGATTATCCTGCGTCCTGGACTTGACTATCACGTCGTCCACGTACACCTCTATTTCCTGATGCATCATGTCATGAAAAATGGCAGTCATGGCCCTCATGTAAGTAGCCCCAGCATTCTTCAAACCAAATGGCATGACCCGATAACAGTAGGTGCCCCAAGGCGTGGTGAAGGCAGTTTTCTCGGCGTCCTCTTCATCCATCAATATCTGATGATACCCAGCGTAACAATCTACAAAAGACTGTATCTTGTGTTTGGCGCAATTATCAACGAGGATGTGGATGTTGGGCAGTGGGAAATTATCTTTGGGACTTGCTCTATTCAAATCTCGGTAATCTATACATACCCGAGTCTTCCCGTCCTTTTTCGGTACTGGAACCACATTTGCCAACCATGTTGTATATTGGACTACCCGAATCACTCCCGTTTTCAGTTGTTTGGTGATCTCCTCCTTAATCTTGTCACTGACCTCAGTTTTGAACTTTCGTTGCTTTTGTTGAACTGGAGGACAATCAGGATGGATCGGCAATTTATGAACCACGAGATCAACACCTAGTCCCGGCATGTCATCATATGACCAAGCAAACACGTCTTTAAATTCAAAAAGAAGTTGAATTATCGCATCTCGCGTTTTCTTGTCTGTGTGAATGCTTATTTTGGTCATCCGGATTTCTTCAGGATTTCCCAAATTTACCGGTTCAGTGTCATTCAGATTTGGCTTAGGTTTATTCTCGAAATGTTCCAACTCTCGGTTTATTTCCCTAAAAGCCTCTTCTTCGTCATATTTTGGTTCTGAGTTCATTAATTCATAGTTAAATAGCTCGTTGTGATCTAGGCGTGAAGTCCGCAAGCATGTCATATTTAAAGCCGCATTATTATAACTGAAAGGAAAGATAAAAGGAAAAATAACAAAAATCAGAACAAAAGAAAAAATGGGAAAACAATGACGATTTTTTTTTATATTTTTCTTTGGGAAGTTGGAAGACAACAATGTTTACAACTTAGGAATTCAAAACAACAATTGAAAGGAAGAAAACGTTCAAGTTATGTCCTGGAGATAACTTGCGACGCAGGAAAGGTGGCAGGACAGGTCTACCCGGACTTCCGTCTAGTCGGGAATGGCGTGGCCTCCCAGTTTCGAAGTTTGGCGTTCGGCCCTACGTACAGCATCTCAGCAGCGCTTGTGCCTTCACCTGGTTGAACCATGTGAGTCTCGTAGAGCATTTCTCTCATTTCCCCACATATCTCCTTGATTTCCTCATCTGTGAAGACCTCATCATCTTCTTCTTCGGCATACCTTGGCCTGATGAAGGTTTCATATAAATCTGGCAATGGTTGAGGTAACTTCCAACCCTCATTTCTCCTTTTCTTTGCCCACTCTTTGTCTGCTGGAGTAGGTTTGAAGCCTAGTCCAAAAGGTTTCTTGGTGACTGGCAAGGTAATGGGTTCTGTTATTCCCTGAAGGGCTCGTCCAAGCCCTTTCCCTGGCCTAAATCCGTGTCGGATCATCTCTTTGGCCACCATAACTGAGGCGTTAGACAAGAAAGGCTGGGGGCAGGGTATTCCCTCTTTGTGCTGCTCTGCTAGTACAATCTCGAAAGCTTGATAGACCGTATGTTCGCTCCCTTCTCTCGGTTCAAGATATGGGATGGATGGGTCCCGATAGATAGCATGCTCGTCTTCCCCATGGACCACGATCTCTCAGTCTTCGTACTCGAACTTCACCATCTGGTGAAGAGTGGAAGGCACAGCTCCTACCGCATGGATCCAAGGTCTGCCGAGGAGGAAATTGTAGGATGTATCCATGTCGAGCACCTGAAAGGTTACTTCAAACTTGACTGGTCCTATGACCAACAACAGGTCTATTTCCCCCATGGTATCTCTCTTGATGCCGTCGAAAGCCCTTACGCAGACATTGTTGGGTCGGATTCTTCCGGTCCCAATTTCCATTCTTTGTAGCGTGGAGAGCGGGCAAATGTCAACACCTGATCCCCCATCCAACATTACCCGCTTGACATAGTAGTCCTCGCATTTAACTGTTAGATGCAAGGCCTTGTTGTGTGCCGCTCCTTCTGGGGGTAAATCGTTCTTGCTGAAAGAGATTTGGTTGACGGCGAAGAATCTTTCTGTCATCCGCTCCAGTTGTTCAACCGAGGTTTCAACTGGCACGTATGCTTCATTCAGGGTCTTCAGTAAGATCTTTTGATGCTCGGCCGACCTCATCAACAATGATAGCATGGACACTTGCTCGGGGCAGTTGCGCAGTTGATCTATCACTTCGTAATCCGGCATTTTCATTTGTTGGAAGAACACTTCCGCTTCTTCAACGCTTACAGGCTTCTTTGGTGGGAAGCGCCTTTGTGTGGCGTTGTTCAGCTCTTGGGTATTTGAATACCTTCCAATGAAAGTATTTTCTGGAAGTTCTCCCATGACCTCTTTACCTTTGTACATTACCAAAGTCTTCTGATAATTCCATGGTACTGTGGACGAGTTGGTCATCGGCTTTTGTGGCACGCGTCCGATAACCACTGGCTCATTCAGCTGAGGTGGTTGAATCGTCCCCCGGACCACATAGGCCCCTTTTGGCACGTACATAGGTTTTGTCTTTTCGATCCCAAAGTTCTGCGTCTTCTCAGCTCGACCTCGTGGTATGTAAAGAACTCCATCCTTTACCGGTACCACTTTCTTCTCCACCTTCTTTTCAGGCTCGCTCTTTATAGCCTTGGCCTCCTCCCCCTTTTCTGGTTTCTGGTCTGTCTCGGGCCTTTTCCCCGTGTCGACAATGGCGATTATAGCTTTCAGAGCAGGGTCGAACTCTTTGTCTTCACAAATCA
The DNA here is from genome assembly GCF_000715075.1 of Nicotiana tabacum. Classification (NCBI taxonomy): domain Eukaryota; kingdom Viridiplantae; phylum Streptophyta; class Magnoliopsida; order Solanales; family Solanaceae; genus Nicotiana; species Nicotiana tabacum. The sequence goes on along the minus strand of NC_134080.1, from coordinate 125,149,211 downwards.
TCCCGATCAGCGGCCCATTATTGTGAGCAGGCAATGGATTGTTAGTCACATTTGGGATCTCCTCGTCCCTTAGCACTATTTTCCCTTGCTCTATCAAATTCTCGACCACTCTTTTCAACGACCAGCAATCATTTGTATCGTGTCCCTCGGCCCCTGAATGATAGGCGCATCTGACTCTAGCTTTGTAAGAAGGTGACGTCGGGTTTTGCCTTGTTTGAGGGATTGGTTGCAAGAAACCCAACTGGACTAGCTTCGGGAACAAAGTAAAGTATGTCACCGATGGGCGTGAAAGTCCGCCTTCGAGGTGGCTCCTGAGGGCGAAAGTTATTCTGCGGGGGTTGTGGGTTATAGTGGTTGCGGTAAGGAGGCTGATTTCTGGGAGGTGGAGCTGGGCCTCGGTTGGCTAGTTGCGGCGGATGGGCATAAGGCTGGGCATTCATGACCATATAGGGTTGATGAGCGTATGCTAGATTTGAGTGGGGGTAGTAGTGTTGTGGGGTTCTTTCCGGAAAACGGGGCCTGGGATGACAATATTCCCTTGCTTCCGAGGCTGCCATGGTCGTTTCTTCCTTTTTCTTCCCTCTTGCCATTCCTCCGGACCCGCTTTGGACGGCTTGGGAGGTCGCTCTTATGGCTGCTTGACTCAGAATCCTACCTGTTTTCAGACCATTCTCCACCATCTCTCCAATCTTGATTGCTTCTGCAAATGGCTTTCCCATGGCTGACATCATGTTTTGGAAATAGTCAGACTCTTGAGCCTGGAGAAAGGTAGTGACCATTTCCACTTCATCCATGGGAGGCTTCACCCTTGACGCCTGCTCACGCCACTTAATAGCATATTCTCTGAAGCTTTCTGAAGGTTTCTTCTTTAAATTCGACAGAGAATTTCGGTCTGGTGCAATGTCGATGTTATACTGGAATTGTTTCACAAAATCTCTGGCGAGATCATCCCATATATGCCATCGGGACATTTCCTGGTCCATATACCATTCCGAAGCTATCCCTACTAGACTTTCCCCAAAATATGCCATTAGCAGTTCTTCTTTTCCGCCGGCTCCCCGCAATTGGTTGCAATATTTCTTAAGATGTGCAATGGGGTCACCGTGCCCATCGTATTTCTCAAACTTTGGGGTCTTGAAACCTACTGGCAGGTGCACGTGAGGGAACATGCATAGGTCGGCGTAAGAGACGCTCTTCTGTCCGCTCAATCCTTGCATATTCTTCAAACTTTGTTCAAGGCTTCTCATTCTTTTGGCAATCTCATTTTGTTCTGCGATTCTAGGGTTCTGATCCTGCCCGGGTGCAAGCTCGCACTGACGCGGTGGAGGATTAGCGCTGGTAGCGAACCTAGTTGGTTCTATTGAGAATGAGGGTGCTTGGAATGTAAAAGAAGATGAGTCAAAGCTTGGCTTGTACGTAGCAGGCTGTGCCGTAATCGGGCAGGGCGGTGCAGTAAAGATGTTCATGCTTGCATCGGTGGCTGACATTCGGGGATGAGGCCCAGAAGGCGATCCAGCAGAGAAGGCTGAAGTGGTTGGGTACCCGAATGGGGTGGCAGGATAATTTATGGGGACATTAGAAGTCCCGCTTGACCTGGAGAATAACTCAGGGAATCCGGGGACGACACTTGGCGGCTCTTTCCCATTATTCCAGTCGTCCAGCATTTCCAACATGCGGAGTTGTAAGATTCTGTTTTCTTCCGCAGTTGCGGATTCAGGTGTGAGGACGGCTGAGATCGAGCTCTCCTCGGAGACAGGGATTGTTTGCAATGGAATTTCTGAAGACATTTCCACACTTCCTTTTGACCTGGTGAAGTAAGTGTGAGTACTGCTTCTGGTTCTAACAACAGGTAGTTGAACACTTCTCCTTGACCTCGTGAAGTATGAGTGCGAGGCCAGACTTTCACCAAACCAACCATCTTTTCCAAAACCTGGATGGTACTCAACGACAAACGCATGGTTAATTTGAAACAAAATAACAGATAGGCAACCTCACGTTGAGCATGATGCACCTATACAGTTAAGTGAATTCTACATGTTTGCGACGAAAGCATGCGTCATTCCGGCATTCTTTTTTTTTAGGCTTCCCTTTTCTTATCATTTTTTCTTTTTGTTTTTCTTTTATGTTTTTTTTTTATTATTTTTGCGGTGAAAATGCGACCGGATCCGATGAGGATTGCCTACGTATCACGACGCCACTTGAATCAGATCATCATGTAGTTCAAAAACATAAATGAGCGTAAAAGAAGCAACCTTTTTATTGTTGAAGCGGTCTATTACAAACTACATTTTGCGAAAGAAGGAGCAAACTTTAAAAATAAACCTGGACTCAAAATAGACTAAAAATCACCCTGATGGGAACAACAGGCAGAAGATGCTAAGATACAGACTTGACTTATGAGTACATTATGGTTTTGAAAATTGGTGTCCGCGGGGCATCGTTCGGCCTTGCCGTGGTCCCAGGTGTGAGATCCCTCTCGAGCTGCTCCAGCTCATGCATGGTCTGCTTGACATAACTCATCACTGCCGAGAGGACGGTAACGCTGGTCATGTTCTCACATCGTAGACATCGTCTGGTGATGGCATGGGCAATGGCCTTGATCCTATCTCTAGTTTTCTTCTTCTCTATGAGTAGGCGTTTTATCTGATCGCTACATATCTTGAGTACCTGAGAATCCTGTATATGCTGATTCTTCAGTCGCCGTACTTCTAACTCCATCTGGGCTAATGAGTCGTACCAGTATCTGCTCTCAATTTGGAAATTCTTAGCCTGATTAGCTGCTTTGATCTCAAGTATAGCCATCTCTCTCTTCATTCTGGCAACAGTTTTCTCGTGGTCGTGTTTCGATTGGTTCAAGTATCGGCGATGCTTCTCTACTTTTACTTCCCACTGCGCCTTGAGCTTCGCCATAATCTTTCCCGATTCTTCTAAACCATCTCGCCATTCCGCGACTTCTCTTCTCAAACCCTTAATCAACTGTTGGTCTGATCGACTTCTGGGCTGTTCATCAAGAGACAATCTCAATTTTTGGATTTGGGCCTCAAGTTCTTCATTCTCTCGGACCAATTTATTCTTTTCGCTTCGATCCGCCGCAATTTGTATGCTGTTATTGAATTTCAGACTGTCAATTTGTAGCTTCAAATCACCGATCTCGGCCCGATACCCCTTTTCTTTTGCTAACCAGTTCCATTGCCCTTGGGACGATTCCACAAAATCTTTGAGGTGCGGTCTCTTAGCCGGTCTTTCACAAGACAGGTCGCCCCTGAACCAAGCGTGATATCCTGGGGCAACTTCCCCTTCTGCTATATCCATTACACAAGTGCTTATCGTCAGATGTTGGCACTCACTCCAGATTTGGCGAACTTCTTCTTCGGGAAAACGACCGTCTGGACTGATCCCAATCACTTGGGTACTCAGATCTTCATCTTTCGGCACCACTTGATACCTCCCAAGTTGCCTCAAAACCCGATATGGTGCGTAGGGTTGGATGCTTTTAAGTCCCATCAACAGAAAGTGGGGCCTGGTTGCTGGCATGTATATGATTTCCTCAATAGGCGACCATCCGAGCGTCCACTGGATTTGGCTAGCAGTGAGAGTTCGGAAAAATGAGGTCCATGATGTGACGCCTTCAGGTAGATTGAAACCTTTGACTCTAGTGTAGAATTCTCCAATACAAGTCTTCTCGGGCGAACCGTAACCCAAGAGCGGAGAGCGGTGGCATAAGTGATCGGTCATCCATATTTGCAACAGTAGGTTACATCCTTCGAAAAAGTCGCCCCTGGCTCGACAAGCAGTGAGAGCCCGGAAAATGTCAGCCATAATCATAGGTGCCAGAGTACTTTTATCTTGGGTGAGAAAAGTACTGACGACCCCAGTTACTTTTAGATCGATGTTGTCGTCCTTCCTTGGGAACACTATAAGACCTAAGAAGGCTGTCATAAAAGCTAACTGCCTGTGTTCGTCCCACTTTTGTCGGTTGCCTTTACTACACAGTTTGAAATCCGGCTTATTGAACCCGCCCTCATGACCATATCTAGCATACATGAGATGGAGACTGCAGAAACCTTTGGCAAGATCTGGATGGTGAAATGTTCGGGGTATTTTCAGAAAATCCAGAAACCGGTGTACCGTGACGGCCCTAGGTGCAATCAAGTATTTGAACCTTAATGGAGCTTTATCACCCCCAATGTATCCCGCTATTTCCTCTAACGTCGGAGTGAGTTCGAAGTCTGAAAAATGAAATACATTGTGTGTCGAATCCCAGTAAGTGACCAATGATCTGATAATATCGCCCCGAGGTTGAATGTCTAGTAAATCCGGGAGATTTTTCAGATATTTCCTCACTTTTCCTTGCCCCTCCTTGCCTAAGTCGTTCCACCATAACGCAACTCAAAAGGGATCTTGGTCATTATTGAAAACGGTTCGTTTTGTATCGTGCTCATCCTGCACATTTATTTAGGGTGATAAACTTTATTAGACTCAAAAATTAAAATTATCTAGATTTTTTTTTTTTGCAAAAACGGGAGGTTGGACCTGCCGAGGGTTGCCTACGTATCTCATCCCGTGTGAGAATCAAACCGGCGTAGTTCGGTCGGATCAAAATAGGGGAAAAAAAATAAAATCCTTTAAAGAAGAATAACCCTTTTTTGAAATTTTGTTATATGATTTGTTTTTCATTTTACTATTTATTTTTGAAAAGAGACCAAGGAAATATTTACACATTTAAAACTTCCTCTTTTTTTGAAATTTTGAAAATCTTTTAAAGAGGTGCTACAAATGAAACAATAAAAAAAAATTGATTTTTTATTTATATATTTTTTGGATTTTGAAAGTGATTAAAAGGAATAGTCGAACTGAAAGGCAAGCTTTTTTTTTATCATTTTTTATATATTTTAGAAAATTCCGGTTAGGTGTAACATTGCTCGGACATGGTTTTTTTTTTCAAAAGAATAAGTAATTATCTCCCTACCCTGCTATTCTTTTTTTTGAAAATTTTTCGGAAACCGGTCAACATGCAGATCTGAAGCAAATAGATGCGCAAAACAAACGGGATGCAGCAGGATGGTCTTTTCATTCCAGGTTGCCTGTCCTAGACGGACCCAACCCCTGTGTTGAGTCCCCTATGTCAAATGCAACATGATGCAGATAAGCGTTCCTACTAGGGATCCGACATGAGGTTTCGTTATACTAAGTTTATAACCTGGGTAGATGTTCTAGACTGTGTACCCGAGCGGACAACTCGAGTCGAGGAGGGGCAACTTACCGGGAACCAAAAGGCCGTCCGGCTTCGTAACTTATCCGTCCTCTTTCTTATTTCAGGTATCGACACTAACAGAATAAGGAGCCTCGGCCAGCGAGCTTCTCCCCGGAGGTGAAGAGAGAATGGTTCGGCACAGTTTATATATAGTTCAGATAATATCAAAGCGGTAAAAAACAACATTTATCACGTTATGTCAAAACATGTAATAAATATCAGATAATAAAGCCAAATATAACAATTATTCTAAGCTCGAATTCTTGAACCCTGAACCAGTGGTTCTGGGTTAATAATCCCCAGCAGAGTCGCCAGAGCTGTCACACCTCCTTTTTGCGCGCCCCGCTCCGAAGGGTTAAATGCGCGAGGGAGTTTTTCCAATTTAAGTGACAATATACGAAATGGGATTATTTATTTAATTCAGAGTCGCCACTTGGGAAAGGTTTGGCTTTTGGTGTCCCAAGTCACCGGTTTATCTCGAATCCCAAATCGAGGAAATTTTCGACTTTTCCAAATGAAGTCTGCGAACCAGAAATTCTAAGTAAGGAATTCTGTTGACCCGAGGGAAGGTGTTAGGCACCCTCGAATCCCGTGGTTCTAGCACGGTCGCTTAAATTGTTATAATGGCTAAATATCTGGTTCAAATACATGTTGTGACTTATGTGCTTTTATTAAGTTTAAACCGCTTTTATTATTATCATTTATTTTTATAGAATTGCAACGTCGTGAAAATGCATCTCGAACCGCGTCACAATCAATGCACCCGTGTTCGTCGACACATTTTGACTCCGTTGAGATTTGGATTTGGGTCACATCAATGTGCACCCGTGTTTAAGAAGGTTAAATTATTAAGCCGCGCCTAAAGAGTCTAACGCGTTATTATTTTTGTAGAAGGCCATGAAATTCACTAAACGGCCTATCCCGAATTCTAAAAAATTTATTGTGGTTATTTATTGAGGGCCCCGCAATTTTGCGTTTTATTTGGCGAGGCTCGTCTCTATTTTTAGAAAGGATATCCTAAAGTGGCTATATTTCTAATGCATTTGTTCCTAAAACTAGAAGAAAGAAGGTACATGCTAATTTAATTATATGCTTTGGCCCAATCCAGATTCTTATGGTTAATCATTTACAAAGTTGAGAAGACATTATACTTCAATGGAAAATGCTTTAATTTGACAAAGAAATCCGTTTATTCTAACAAAATACAACACTTAACCCGAACAAACATCTTTAAGTCGAATTTAGATTAACTTGCTTAAACAGGGTTAATAGGATTCCTTATTAAAGAATACTACCGATGATATTCAAAACTAGTCCTATAAACTGCCTAAAGAAATCGAAACTGGGTGATTCAAAAACTGTATTATATTTGGCTAGATTTAACAGCCATTTGCCCCTACTTATTCAAAGCATGCTGAAAGAGTTAATTTAATTTTAACAATCGCACTAAATAGTTTCACATTCCATGAGTTATATTTACATCCTGTATGCTACTAAACGAATCAAACACCACAGTTTCAAATCAACATAAACATTAATTAAGTACAAGCTTACTAATGTATTCTCTATTAGGCTACAAGTTAAAGGATCTATACAACTTTAACAATATTCGCAAAGTTATAAGTAAGGCAACAGATGATTAAAATTCTTCAGATCTTTCGATTCATGCTTTTCAATGTTACAATCAGCTACACCAATGTGAGACTCGAGATGTGTACCTAGAAATACTGAAAATGCAAAGGAGAAGAGGAAGAAGATGGGGAAATCAGCAGCAGCAAGAAACAGAATAGCAGCAGCAGCAACAAACAAAATAATTGGAGTAGAATCAAGATCCTAGCTAGACCAAGTCGCAGAGTAAACCAAACAAGCAACCAACAGACTCAGTTGGATTTAGAAGAAAACAGTATCGGACAAACAAGTCAAGACCAGTGAAATCAAGACAGCAAAGAAGAATGCAATTTCTAGTTTTGTCTGTCTGTGTTATCAAACAGAGTTCTTTTCCAGTTTTCTGCTTTTCAGAACTTCAACTCTCAATCTCCAAACTAAGTTTTCTGTATGTATTCTCTTTGTACATGTCTGTGTGTGTGTATCTATGTCTATAAGTGTATGTCTTCAGCTCCTCCCTCTTATCTGATCTATCTCATGTCCCCCAAAACTGATGGAAGTCCCCTCTTTTATAAACCTAAAACCTTTAACAGCCTGTTCAGACCATTAGAACACCCCTCCCATGTGCTCTCCTATTTCAGATTCCACTTAGCTAATTAAGTATAAACAAAACCCCATGATATTCCCTGGCAGACTCACTTTTGAGTAATGTTTATTATTTCTGAAACTAAAGTAGAGTATGGGCAGCAGAATGTAGTCTGACAGCATATGCTGTCAAACTATTTAATTCAAAAAGCCCTTATGCAGGACACAGGCTGTGCACAAATGCACATGTGGTGCACAAGTGCACATGCCCTCCTATTTCAGAACTGTAACTGAACAAAACATTGATTTTACATTTCTGATTCAAATTAACAATTATAAGTACTAAAATCAGTTCCTAATTGATTCAGGCAATGCTTAGCAGAAGCAAATCGATTTGTTATTGTTCAGGCAGCTGAAACTAATTGACGACACATGTCGACTCGACTATATTAATCATAACATGTACAATCGTAACCAAAAATCAGATGTTTAATAGTATCGAACACATGACTCGAGTCATACTGACCCAGCAGAATTGTACTCGAGGAATCAGTTAATCAGTTCAAATTTGAAATTCAGCTAATTGCACAGCACATACATACATACATGTTATCAGTGAATAGAAGAAGGCCTTTAATCAAACACATAGGTTCAGGAAAGGTGGACAGGATACATTTGGTAAAAAATTCAAAGACAACAAATTACACAAGACATTCGGCCAATACGAACAGACCTTTAAACCACACACGTACTGAATAACAAAGAGAAAACAAACTTACCTTAAACTTTGAAAGCAGAAACAGAAAAAATCAGCTTGTGTTGTACAGACCCTTTCTCAAGGTTGAACGGACTTTAATCGAAATGTTTCTCAAATGAGAAACACTTCGATTAAGGTCCATTAGACCCTAATCTCTTGGTTCGAACAGGCACGGAACAGGCACGAGGAAACCTAGGGTTCTACAGGGCAGATTTGGGTTTTGGGCTTTCTTGGTTAGATTCGGACCAAACCAAGTATGGTTTGGTCACGAGGGGGGTCCGGTGATTGTCTGGTATGAATCTAGGGCAGATCGGTGTAGATCGAGTTTTGCTCGAATCTTCAAATGAAGATTCGAGGACCTAGAGGATGATTCGAACTAAACGGTCCACTGATCCATGTTCAGGAGGGTGAGATGGTCCTATGGTGTTAAGGTGAAGGCCACCGGCGTTCATGCCGCCGGCTTTCATGGTGAAGAATACAGGGGCGGCTAGGGTTTGGAGGGGAAGGGGATGAGGACGAAGGTGACCTAAGGCTGGGGGTTCGGATAGGGGGCAGGGTAAAGGTTATGGGTTTATATAGTTAGTGAGGGGTTGATTCCTAGCCGTTGGATGGGGTGCGATGAAGGGTCAGGATCTCTTGGCTGATGGGGGATGGTGTCGTTTCATCCTAAAGGGGTTTGGGTCGGTCCGGGTGGAAACGGGTCGGGTTCATCAGTGGGTTATGGGGAAGTGATCTTGGCCGTTGATCAATCTGAGATCAACGGCCCAGATCAGACTAGATTAAAACGGCGTCGTTTGGACGTTCTTAAAATAGGCTGGTCTGGACCGGGGCAAGCACGGGTTTTGGGCTGAGTTGTTTGGGCCAATTTATTTAAAATTGGACTGGCCCAAGTCCGAGGATTCTTTCTTCTCTTTTATTATTTATTTTTTTTCCTTTTGAATTAATTTACCAAATAATACCATATAAAACCATAAACAACATTTTACATACAATTGACATTAATTATACTAACATAACTTAATGACAGAAATAAAAATGAAAGATGCACATTTTTTATTTATTTATTTTAAAAATAAACACGGACGGGATTACAGATAACTAACGAATATGCCACACAAAATCCAAAACTTGTACAGCAGGACCATTTGTCACATTTTTTATTTCTTTTGGAGCTATTGTCGCGCGAAACAAAAATCACGTGCTCACACCGCGTAGTGGTGAACCTCGGGCAGAATTCAAGTGACATAAATTATCCTTGTGAAGCTACCATTATAAGTACTTAATAACATTAGGGGTGTAAAGAAAATTATTGTTTGGGCTTTACTTAAATTGTGCGACATATATGAATACTGGGCAAAAATTGTAAGCCAAAACCTGATGTTAAAATGTATGACAAAGTTAAAGAGTATTTATAAATTACATTACAATAAATATTTTTATGTATAAAATACTATTTAAAAATATATACATATAATATCAAATTGATTTAGTATCGATTTGAATTCTTTTTTAATTAAAATCAAACCAAACCAGTTATGAGATTTTTGGGATCCAAATGTCCTTTCTCCAAAATTTGAGGGTAGAAATTAATTGATTTACTAGGAAAGAGAAAGGGATAATGGGAAGAAAAATAATAATTAATGTTTCTTCCTGTAAACAAAATACAGTAACAAGGACATGAATTTGTACATGTTAATGCAACGTAATCAAATCTCAACCCATAAATTATTCCTAAATCCACTTTATTTCTCTTGGAAACAAAGCAAAATTACTACGAAACTAAATGCATTTTGGTGTTGATGAGAAGAAGATAAGAAAGAATTTTTTGATTTTTCTGTTACTCTTTCTTCTGCTTGTTTTGAAGAAGAAGAAATATCACATTGATGAAGAGAAGAAAAATAGCAGTTATGAGAAAACTGCTCCCACTACACTTAAACGTGTAGCAACTTCTCTGAAGAAGTTATTTTAAACCTTATCTTTTTTCTAAATTCTTTCTTTTTCAAATAGCTTGGGTCAGCCCATATGAAGTGAACTGATACCCGGATCTAATATTCAACATCTCCCACTTTGCTCATAATGAGTTGTGCTCAAATCAGTATCATGAAAATAACACATAAAACTCATACAGACAAGTAGTTCGTGTGACCTGCAACCATCAAGAACTATAATTTATCAAACTATTTAAGGCTATACATAAGCTTCATGTAGAATCCAATCACAAGCGGAAAGGATTCACTACTAATATGAAGATTTCATTACTCGTAGTATCCCAAAAATCACTCGCTACTCCAGTAGCTAGTTATCCGATCCCTCGTCCTCTAAAGAGATGAACCTATTAATGTATAACATTATATTTATAATTAGACTCAATACCCTTATAGTAGTGTAATGGCCGGCCTATAAATATAAGTTAAATTATTAATTTTTTGTTGTCTTTCTTTTCTACTCGAATTTATCTACCCCAGATCAATTGCTTTCCTAGACATGCAATGAATTGCCAAATCAGTCATAGTTATTAGTGACATGCTAAAGTAGCAGCATTGATCGGTACTTCAAAATACAGTAAAAAGTCAAAGAGTATTCCAATAAAAATCTAATTTTGACTTTCTGGGTCTCACACAATGAAAAACCAGGAATCTACTCTTTCATTAACCTATCGATCTCTTAGCATATGTGGTATGAAATACGTGTTATGGTGATCTTGCCTTGTATTGGTGCACATGTCTCAATAGTTTTTACCCATACAACATCGTACGAATCTTTTCTAGACACCTCCAGATATCTAACTTGAGTTTCTCACTTTAATAATCCTCAAATCCAATTTCTTAGAGAAATTCGCATCTGGCTTACAAAACAAGTCATAATCGAATGGAGGAATTTGTAAGTATGACTAGGTGCCAAGACCGACCTTTACAAGTGAAATATGACCTTGCACTATTCAAGGTTCTATAAGGTCTCATCACTTCACGATTCTCAACGTAAGAGGCGATTACTCGTGTGAGAGAGTTAATCTCGTGATTTGTTCGAAACACTTTGTCAAAAAAATATATTATCACATGCATATGAGATATGAACACAAATTCAAGAGTCAAAAATTGATGAGCATTTTATAATAATCAATTAATTTTACAACACATAATCATGTTCATATCATTTGCAAACCTAGAGGCATAACATATTTCTCAAATAGGTCTCTAGATGTCGCCTTTGTAAAAGGACCAGCTATCATATTTTGCATAGGAACAACTGTAAATTTATTTCTTCATATGCTATTATATGTCTCACAATGTTATATTTGATGTCAATGTGTTTTTTCTTGCTGTGATACTTAGGATCCTTTGTGTATGCAATAGCCACTTGACTATCACAATAAAGAGTAATGAGACCTTGAGAGTTCTTTGTAATATGCAAATGCTCAAAGAATCTCTTTAACCAAACAACTTCTTGTATTGTAGATGCACAAGCCACGCACTCAACTTCTATCTTTAAAAGGATATTACAAGTTTGTTTCTTACTTTAATAGAACCACCTTTAAGTAAGGAAGTATAATCAGATATTGATTTTCTATCATTCCGATCACCAGCCCAATCAGCATTATATATCCTCTCAAGTATAAATTATATCCACAATAACATATTAAATAACAAATATCCGGACGAGCACACATCATAGTCTACATCAAGCTCCAGACAACACTTGAATATAGAACTCGAGACATGTCTTCTTTTTCATTTTTAGTCTTAGGACACATTTCAAGACTTAAAAATTCACCTCTCTTTATAGAAGTATCCATAGATTTGCAGCTATTCATGCAAAAACTCTCCAAAATCCTTTTTTTTGTAAGTATTTTTTAGATATATTAAATAACTTTTTGGAACGGTCTTTTTGGATCTTAACTCCAAGGGTATAGTCTGCCTCACCCATTTCTTTCATGTCAAATGACTTTGTGTCACGACCCAAAATCAACCGTCGTGATGGGCCCTATCATGGAACTATGTCAGCCTCAACTCAACAAAACCCAACACAACAACAATAAGTTTGAAAACATTAATGAAAGCATTTAACATTTAAAGAAAACTGTTTGAAACATAAGAAATCCCAATATACGATACAATCCAGCCCAAAACCGCAGTGTCACTAAGTACATGAGCGTGTAGATCAGAATACAGTCAACTACAATGTCTAGATAAATAAACTGAAAGTACAACACAAGATAGAGAAGGGGAGTCAAGACCCCACGAATACCATGCAGGTACCTCGATAGTCTCCAAACTCTGGAACCTCAATGAGCAACCACCACTGCGACCAGTATCGCCTTGATCTACACACGAGGTGCAGAAAGTAATATGAATACACCAACTCAGTAAGTAACAAGTTCAAACTTTGGACAGAAAGGTAGTGACGAACTCAACCGCAACAAATATAATAGGAATAAATGTGCAGAAATGTAGGCATGCTTTCAAGTTAAATAGACATCTCAAGGCAATAAAGCAAATACAGATCTGAACAGTGTAAGGTATACAACTCAGCTATCTCTACATGCCAATGCACAGACTATATGAAATGAACCATGTGCTCCCACTCTCAATTGTTCAACCATTCGATACTGTATATGGCCATCCAGCCCAGGGAAATCCATCGCAGAACATATACAACACTGACTGTAAGTTACCCAGTACCAAGGAAAAAGGTCAATCTAATCCTGTGGAGAAATCCATCTGCAGGTATCAAGTACTTCGGACAAATCCATGTCCAGGGAAATCTACCCCTCAATAATATCATCCGCGCTTACTAAGAGTGTGTTATAGACTCCGAAGGGGCTCTTACAACCCAAGCACTATCATAATCATCAATATAACCGATGCGACGTGCAGCCTGATCCCATAATTGTCACTCATAACCAAGCTCTCGGACTCACTCAGTCATCAATCTCTCCAGTCTCACCCAGGGGCTCACAATGTCATGAAAACAAACCCGAAATAATAATTTTATGAATCAATAACTAACTGAGACTAGGATATGATATAAAAATGTATGAACATGACTGAGTACGGAATATTAAAGAAAATAATGAGATGACGACAAGAAATGACCACTAAGGATCCCAACAAATACCAACATAAAGCCTAAACATTATATCTAGCATGATTTACAGTTCAAATACTTTATCACATAATGAAAGCATGGATATCAACAGGATAGAGTCACTAAATGGTGCCATGGAATCACCCAGGTCACAATTTTCGCGGTGCACACATACACGCCCGTCACTTGGCATGTGCTTCACCTCAATACCAATCACATAACATATAATTTGGGGTTTCACACTCTTAGAACCAAGTTTGAAAGTATTACATACCTCAAACCAAGCAAAATCCTACTCTGTAATGCCTTTGTCTCTCAAATCAGCCTCCAAACGTCCCAAATCTGGCCACAAGCAATACAATACGATCAATATAGGCTAAAAGAATCAATTTCACAAGAAAAATACCAAATTATATGAATCCGAAATTGGCTCAAACCCGGCCCCCGGGCCCACGTCTCGAAATTCGACAAAAGTCACAAAACACAAAATCCCATTCACTCACGAGTCTAACCATACTAAATATACTCAAATCCGACAATAAATTCCCATCAAAACCTCAAAATTCCATCTCACGTACACTTCCTCTTTTTCCCCAATTCTTCATCCCAAATCATAAATTAGCTTATAAAATTATAGATATAATCATGGGATTTAACCAAAATCAAGTGAGAAACACATACCCAATCAACTCCGCGAAAATACCTTCAAGAATCGCCCAAATCTGTGATCTCTAGCCTAAAATATGAAAAATGAGCTCAAACCCTCGATTTTGAAATTGAAACTATGTGCCCAGATTTCCTTACTCGCAAACGCGACTGTCCTCTCGCGTTCGCATAGACCAACTCAGACTGCCTCTCCACTTTACTCTTTGCAAACGTGACAACAGCTTCACGAACATGATGCTTTACCTGCTCAAATCTTCACGAACGCGACCCTCATCCTAACGAACCCGTATACCAAGGATCTGGGGTCCCCAACTTCCTCACTCCTGTTCACTCACGCGACACCACTCACGCGTTCGAGATGCACACAATACCCTACTTTTTGCGTTCACGTCCTCTCCTTTACAAACGTGAAGAACAAAAATTCACCATCTCAGAAAACACTCTTCGCGAATGCGAGGCCCCTCTCGCGAACACGTAAAAGGAAACCAGAAACAAAACACAGCACCAGATCAGCTATCTCACCAAGGCAAAAAATGATCCATTAATCACCCGAAACTCACTCGAGGCCCTCGGGACCTCAACCAAACATACCAACACGTCTCATAATATCATACGAACTTAGTCGAACCTTCGGATTACTCAAAACAACATCAAAACACCAAATCACACCTGAATTCAAGCCTAAAGAACTTCTCAACTTCCGAATTCTACAAACGATGTCAAAACCTACCAAACCACGTCCGGATGGCCTCAAATTTTGCACACAAGTCAGAAATGGCACCATGAACCTACTCCAACTTCAGGAAATCTAATCCGACCCCGATATTAAAATTTCCACTGCCGGGTAAAATCGCCAAAATTCTAACTTTCGCCAATTCAAGCCTAATCTACCATGGACCTCCAAATCACGTTCCTGACGCGCTCCTAAGTCAAAAATCACCTAACGGAGCTAACATAACCATCAAAATTTAAATCCGAGTTCATTTATACATAAGTTAACATCCGGTCAACTTTTCCAACTTAAGCTTTCAAATAAGAGACTATATGTCTCAATTCGCCCCGAAACCACTCCGAACCCGAACTAGATAACCCGATATGTCATAATATAGCTGAAGAACACAAAATAAGCAGGAAATAGGGGAACGAGGCTACAAATCTCAAAATGACCGGCCAGGTCGTTACATCCTCCCCCTCTTAAACAAATGTTTGTCCTCGAACGGGTCTAGAAACATACCCGGAGCCTCAAATGGGTGTGTATATCTACTCCGCATATCTCACTCAGTCTCCCAAGTAGCCTTCTCCACGGGCTGACCTCTCCACTGTACTTTCACTGAAGCTATGTTCTTTGACCTCAACTTTCGAACTCGACACCCTAAAATAGCCACCGGCTCCGCATCATAAGTCAAATCACCATCCAACTGAACCATGATAAAATACAAAACATGAGTTGGATCGCCGATATACTTCCAAAGCATAAAAACATGAAATACTAAATGCACAATCGATAAGCTAGGTGGCAAAACAAGCTCAAAGGCCACATCCCCAATCCTCCGAAGCACCTCAAACGACCCAATAAACTGAGGGCGCAACTTGCCCTTCTTTTCAAACCTCATAACACCCTTCATAGGTGAAACCTTCAGTAAGACCTTCTCCCCAACCATGTAAGACACATCACGAACCTTTCTGTCAGCATAACTCTTTTATCTCGACTGCGCCATGCGAAGCCGCTCCTGAATCAGTTTCACCTTGTCCAATGCATCCTGAACCAAGTCTGTACCAAAAAGCCTAGCCTCATCTAGCTCAAACCAACCCATTGTAGATCTATAACGCCTCCCATATAAAACCTCATACTGAGCCATCTGAATACTTGATTAATAACTGTTGTTGTAAGAAAACTCCGAGTGGCAGGAACTAGTCCCATGAACCCCCAAAATCAATGGCACAAACGCGTAGCATGTCCTTAAATATCTGAATAATGCGCTCGGGCTGTCCGTCAGTCTGAGGGTAAAATGTTGTGCTCAACTTAACCTGAGTGCCTAACTCTCGCTGCACGGCCCTCCAAAACTGCTATGTAAAATGTGTGCCTCTGTCTGAAATAATGGAAACTAGCACCCCATGAAGGCGAACAATCTCTCTAATGTAAATCTCAGACAACCGCTCTGAGGAATAAGTATTACTCACAGGAATGAAGTACGCGAACTTGGTCAGCCAATCTACAATCACCCAAATAGTATCGAACTTCCTCGAAGTCTGTGGGAGACCAACTACGAAATCCATGGTGATCCGCTCTCACTTATACTTTGGAATATCTATCTTCTGAAGCAACCACCCGATCTCTGATGCTCATGTTTCACCCGCTGATAGTTGAGACACCGAACTACAAACCTAACTATGTCTTTCTTCATCCTCCTCCACCAATAGTGTTGTCTCAAATCCTGGTACATCTTCGCGGCACTCGGATGGATGGAATACCGCGAGCTGTGGGCCTCCTTAAGAATCAACTCCCGTAGCCCATCCACATTGGGCACACATATCCGGCCATGCATCGTCAATACCCTATCATCACCAATAGTCACATCTCAGGCATCACCGTGCCGAACCCTGTCCTTGAGGACAAGCAAATGAGGATCATCATACTGGCACTCTCTGATGTGATCAAATAAGGAAGACCGAGAAACCACACAAGCTACGACCCGACTGGGCTCTGAAATATCCAATCTCATGAACTGGTTGGCCAAAGCCTGAACATCTACCTGTAAGGGGTCTCTCACCAAGAGGAAGGAATGCAAGACTACCCATACTCACTGCCTTGCTACTCAAGGCATCAGCCACCATATTGGCCTTTCCCCGATGGTACAAAATGGTAATATCATAGTCTTTTAGAAGCTCCAACCATCTTCGTTGCCTCAAATTGAGATCCTTCTACTTGAACAAGTGTTGGAGACTACAATGATCAGTAACCACCTCACAAGACACATCATAGAGATAGTCCCTCCAAATCTTCAATGCGTGAATGATGGCAGCCAACTCCAAATCATGAACAGGGTAGTTCTTCTCATGGGGCTTCAACTAACGCAAAGCATAAGCAATAACTCTGCCCTCCTACATCAAACCACACCCAATGCCGATCCAAGAAGCATCACAATATATGGTATAAGAATCGGAAGCCGATGGCAGAACTAACATTGGAGCTGTGGTCAAGGCAGTCTTAAGCTTCTAAAAGCTCGCCTCACACTCATCCGACCACCTGAAAAGAGTACCCTTTTGTGTCAATTTGGTCAAGGGCGATGCAATAGATGAGAAACTTTGAATGAACCAACGTTAATAACTAGACAAACCAAGAAAGCTCTGCATCTCTATGGCTGAGGACAGTCTGGGACAACTCTGAACCGCCTCTATCTCCTTCGGATCAACCTGAATACCCTTACTGGACACCACGTGTCCCAAGAACGCTACTGAATTGAGCCAAAACTCACACTTTGAGAACTTGGCATAAATCCTTTCCTTTCTCAGCCACTATAATACAACCCTCAAATGCTCGACGTGCTCCTCCTAGATATGAGAGTATACCAGGATATCATCAATGAATACAATAACGAACGAGTCGAGATAAGGTCAAAACACGTTGTTCATCATATGCATGAACGTTGCTGGGGTATTGGTCAGCCCAAAACACATCACAAGGAACTCATAATGACCATATCGGGTCCTGAAAGCTATTTTAAGAATGTCTGAGTCCCTAATCTTCAGCTGGTGAAACCCTGACCTCAAGTTAATCTTGGAGAACACCCTCGCTCCTTGAAGCTGGTCAAATAAATCATCAATATGGGGAAAAGGATACTTGTTCTTGATTGTGACTTTGTTCAATTACCTGTACTCAATACACATTCTCATAGTGCCATCCTTCTTCTTCACAAAAAGAATTGGTGCACCCCAAAGTGACAAACTAGCCGAATAAACCCCTTATCAAGGAGTTCCTAAAGCTGCTCCTTCAATTCTTTTAGCTCCGCCGGTACCATACGATACAGTGGAATATAAATAGGCTGAATGCACTATACCAAATCAATACCGGAGTCAATATCCCTATCCAGCAACATGTCTGGTAGGTCTGCATTAAACACATCCGGAAAATCTCGCACCACTGAAACCGAATCAATAATAGGAGTCTTTACACTGACATCCCTCATAAAGTCCAAATGGGAAAGACAACCCTTCCCAACCATCCGCTGGCCTTCAATAATGAAATCACTCTACTAGAAACATAATCCAACAAGCCCCGCCACTCAATCTGTGGCAACCCCGACATATCCAACGTCACCATCTTAGCGTGATAGTTCAGAATAGCATGACACGGAGACAACCAATCCATGCCCAATATTACATCAAAGTCAACTATACTAAGCAGAAAATATCAACTCTAGTCTCTAATTCCCCAATAGTCACTACACACGACCGTTATACACGGTCCACAATAATAATATCGCTCACCGGCATAGATACACGAACAAATGAAACTAGAGACTCATAGGGCATGTCCAGATAATGAGCAAAATATGACGACATATATGAATAGGTGGAACCACGGTCAAATAATACAGAAGCATCTCGATGACATACGGATATAATACATGTGATCACTATGTCTGAAATAATGGCATCTGGTCTGGCAAGGAGTGCATAGAAATGGGCCTAACTGCCACATGATCGGCCTCCCCCTCTAGGGCGACCCCTAGCTGACTAACCTCCACCCCGAGCTGGCTGGGTGGGTGGTCAAGTAAATGGTGCTAAAGTCGAAGGCTGACTCCTCTGCTGAGATGAACCTCCCATAAGGCGGGGACAATACATCTTGATATGACTGATACCTAGGGATTCTAGCATATTTTATGCTCCTTTTTGCTTAGGTTTTGGATTAAAAGTGTATACAAGTATTATGAAAAGCTAACTTATTGTGCTTGTTTGCAGTGTTTGGTTAGAAAGAGACAAGAAAGTCAAAACTAGCTCATAAAGGAGTGAAACCTGCACAAGTTCAAAGCTGAGTAAAAAGGGCGCCGATAGCGAAGAAAGAGATGCGAACGTGGAGGGCCCACTGCTGAGGCAATCTTAACTACTCTCTCAGTGGTAGCAAGGTTCAAAGAGTCATATTTTGGGCTTAACAGTCACCGCTGCCGTCGGTGAAATTGCACGGCAACGGTATCATCTGACGTGGTCGCGGTCCAATTGTCGCCCTCGGCGGAATAAAGAATCAAAAACATTTGTTTGAGCTCAAATTGAAAAGCGTGGTCCGCAAACATATTTCACGGCTTCGGTTGAAGGAGATCTGAGGCGTTTGATTTTCCGCTCCCAACGAACTCATGCTCAGATCCAGCTCAGAAGAGAAGAACCACGGTTCGCGCTTGCTTTTGCACGGCCGTGGAAGTCTAAGAGCCGAGGCAACTTATTTATTGCTATTAGTGGAATCTATGTAGGGGCAATTTTGTCCGAAAAATTTAGCTGTGTATAAATAGTTATTTTTCAAATTTTTAGGGTATCTGTTGTTTTGTAGTGCACGTGAACAACCGTTTTTTACCTTTTTGAGTAATTTTAGAACATCTTTAACAATTAATCTTAGATTTTACTCTTGTAATTACTTTTTATGGCTTATATTTCATCTTCATCTTTGATTATGAGTAGCTAAACCCTTTAGCAAGGGTTGTGACCCAACCCTAGTATGGGTATTTCATGGGTCTTCAATTTTAGGGCTTAAACTTTTATGGGTGAATGATATTTTGCTTGATTTATGCTTTAATTGTTGAATTGGTGGTTGCAAACACTGATTTATGCCTTTTTGACTTAGGCTATTCTCGAGAAAGAGACACTAAGTCTAGGAAATTTAGGCTAACAAGGAATTGGGGTGCATTCAAGAAATTGATAGCCCCAATTAAAAGGTTAAACCTAGAGATATTAATACCTGACTTAAACCAATTTTGCTTGCATTGTGTAAACACCCAATTGGGCTTGAGAAAGCCAATTAGGGAAAAGTCACTCAAATTACCGAGAGGTATAGAGTGAGTAACTATGTGCAATGGTTATAAAATGATCCCAATTACAATAAGTTTGTCCTAAGTTTTAGACCCTGTTAGACACTCACCTAGGTGTAAGTCACTTCCCTAGTGCCTTTTGACCAATTGAGAAAACCTTACAAAAATATCACACTTAGCTTATATTCATTCTTCATTAGTGTTAAAAGTGGAATAGTAACCAAAACAAAGCATGATTGGAAGTGCAATTAAGAACATCACACATAGCTAGATTAGATAGAAACCCAATTCCAAATCAATATTAGCTCTCTGTGAATTCGATCCCGACCTTTCGGGTAAAAGCTGCATCGACCACTCTTGCCATTCTATAGTGGTATAGGGTTGGAGCCGATCACTTTTAGAGTCGTTGTTGGGGATCGAACCGGTTTTGGCTATCTATCTGACTAGTCAAAACCAGCTCAACCCCTACCATCCTCAGGCTAGTGGGAAAGTTCAGGACTCTAACATGGAGATTAAGAGCATATTGTTAAAGACTGTAATGCAAATAAGATTGATTGGTCAAAGAAACTGGATGATGCTTTGTAGGCTTACAGGACTGCTTACAAGACTCCAATTGGTATATCTCCGTACTGATTGGTATTTGGGAAAACTTGTCATCTTCCGATTGAGTTAGAGCACAAGGCCATGTAGGCTTTGAAAAAGTTAAATCTTGAATAAGATGTTGCATCAAATCTCCGGGTAGAGCAATTCTATGAGCTTGATGAGTTTCGGTTTCATGCATATTCCAGCTTGTCCTTGTATGAGGACAAGATGAAGTACTTACATGACAAGTATGCCCGTAGCAAGGAATTCAAGGAAGGTGACTTGGTTCTCTTATTCAACTCCTGGTTCCGACTGTTTCCGGGAAAGTTCAAGTCAAAATGGAGTGGACCTTTTGAGGTGGTGCTTGTAACTCCGTTTGGTGCTCTTGATTTGAAAAACAAAAATGGTGAAATCTTCAGAGTTAATGGGCACAGAGTGAAGCACTATCTTGGCAACTTTGTTGACAGCCACGTGGTGCAATGATCCATCTCAAATGATTGATGGTAACCTGCATCGTGCCGCGACGTTAAATCAAGCACTTCTTGGGAGGTAACCCATGTGTTTTTCTTCTTTTTGATTTTCTTCTTAGTGTAGGATTTGTTTTAAAATAACTGGTTGTGAGATATGTGTAGGAATATTTGATGCAGTGTAGGACAAAGCTGGAAAATCTAACAAGTCTATAGTTGGACCGCTAACAGCGCCCCATTTTTTGCGGTCAGCGGAAGCCAGTATGCGGAGGCGTAATTTGGCAGCGGATGCGGGCTTGAAAAGTCTAAAGTGAGACTTCTCTGAAGTTTCGTCCGCGGAGCATTTTTTGCAGTCAGCGATGCCTTTCCGCGGGCGCGCCCCATTTTCCGCTCTCAGCAATGGTGCCACATATGCATCCCTTTTGTGATGAAAAGGCGCGGTCCGGAGTGATATTCTGCGGCCACGCCAGGTAAGATCTGTGGGTCCCAGGGTAATTTGTATAAATAGAAGGTCAAGAGACATGTTACCCTTTTCGATCTCTAATACTCTCCGGCTTAATTTTTACTGTTCACCCAAGCCCTAATCCGCACAAACACAAAATTAAAGTCTATTCTCATCACTCATTACAAATCTAATCTCACTTCTAATTGTTCTTTCATTTGTTTGTTAGTTTTTATTTCTTCTTCCTCTTTTCCTTTTAATTTTAACTTAGGGTTTATCAGTGTAATTAACTTATGCTTAAATAGTTAGGATTGATTAATAAATACCTAGTTGGGGTTAATAGTGTAAATGATAACCGCTAAATACATGAAAAAATTGAAACCCTAGGATTAATCAGGTCATTTTTGAATTCTGCAGCCACGGATGTTTTTCCGTGGTCAGCGTTCATGAGAAAAAATTAAGTTACCAAATGGGTCCGTGAAGGCGATTGTCTTTCCGCGGACAGCGGTACAACTTCTGCTGTCGTGCCTAATTTTCTGCGGTCAGCGGCTCTGTAGAACCAGAGGATGGGTAGTCTGAACCCCATGCCTCCGCGACCGCTCCCCTTTTTTCGTTCTCAGCGGTGCTCATTCCGCGGCCGCCCTTCTTTATCCGTTGTTAGCGATTCTGCAACTTTTTAAATCACTGTTAATTGTTCATCAGCTTTTCTTTACTGCTTCTTCTAGCACCACTACTAACAATCTTCCACTGATTATGTATGCAGATAATGGTTAAATCTTGAGGAGCCAGTGAGAAACAAAAAGGGAAAGCAGAGTCCTCCCGGGGTAGGGGACGAGGGCAAATCAAGTTACCCCTAGCAGTCAGGCAATCAATTGGGAAAATGCAGAAAAGTATCAGAGCTGCAGATAGAGCTGCATCCCACTCCGAGGGAAGTGACTATGTTCCCTCCCGAGAGGCCTCAAAGGGTGACTCTGTGCCTACATATGTACCAGACTTCCCAGGTAGATTTAGATTGACAGACATGCCTACACCCCCAGCCTATCTTACTGCTCCTGTTTCTTCTGAGTCGTCTGATGGCTTAGGGGAGAGTAGTAAGTCCACAACACTGGCTTCTTCTACAGCTTCTTCACCTGGGCAGGACCCTATCGATGTAGATGCTGAGAGATTGGATTACAGGAGGGGGGGATACCCAGATTGGAGGTTTAAATCCTGAAGATTAGGTTTGGTGGGAAGACTCTGAACGACTATATTGGTTTCAATGATGAAGATGAGTCATTGTACTTAGAGAAGGTGGCCATGGATAAGGCAGCCCGCCTGTGGTTAGCATCAATACTAACTCTTCTGGATACTATTCCAGCTTGGTTGGCAACGGGGGTCCCTATCTATAGGAACACCCTAAAATTCTAGGCAGAGGGTTGGGAGACATTTATGTGCAACAGATTAGACCCCACTACTAATGACAGTGACATGCCAGTTTCCCGGGTGATTATAGTGGCGGCTATCATGGTGGGGTTCCCGATCAATGCCAGGAATATCATGTCCAGGGTGATCACCAGAGTGGTCAACAAGGGTGAGAGATCCTACCCCTTTCCGAACTTCCTCACCATATACATAGAAGATCAGGAGGTTGAGAAAAGGGATTTCGATACCAAGGTGAAGCCCAAGAAGCCCTTCTCATGGTACAACCTTCAGGGTCCACGCAACCCCAAATCCAAAGGCAAAATGACTACTTCTACTGGCTAGTCTGAAGAGCCAGCAGTGGTGGTCACTACTTTTGAGCCTCCCACTGCCATACCAGATCCTTCCTCCGGACCATCTACTTTCATGCCTTCCTTAGTGCCCTCCTCGTTAGCATATCCTTTGACTGCTCATAAGTTGAAGCAGACATTCTCCAGCATCAACAACTGGATGCAGGCAGCAACATTTAAGTTGTCTGTACTATCCAGTTCAGTGGTAGCCCAGTCATTTCCCGCACAGGCCCAAGTGTCAGCTTCAGTGGAGAAATCTTTCAAGGAGCTTCTGGACAACCAGAAGAAGCTCATGGATAACCATAAGCTCATCATTGATGGTCTTGCAATTCAAGGAAAATCAATTAAGGAGCTGACCAAGCAGACGAAGAAGTTGAAAAAGACTCGGGCCTCACAGGAGTCAGTGCAATTGTTGAGAGGAGAGGTGGAGAAGATGAAGTCAACTGGCAATATACCTTTGGAGCTATTATTGGAGGATCCACTACCAGCAGCTCAGGCAGAGCAGGTACAAGAGCAGGAGGCTGCGGGTAAGCCTAGGAGGAGGAGACTGATTCCCCAGGCTGATGTCTTGGAGATTGAGCTGGAGGACCCTGAGAGAGGTGCCTCAGGCCAGCCACAGGACCCCGAAAGAGGTGATCTAGGGACCCAACCACAAGACCCCATGAAGACGGAGGACCCATAGGGAGTTTTCTTTACTCTCTAACCCTTTTTTGATCTTGTTTTTGCTATTTAGCATTGAGGGCAATGCTAGTTTTCATTTGAGGGGGTGATCCTATTCTATTCTGATGAATTGACAATCGGATTGTAATTATGATACTGATTTTTCATTATTGTTATTTTGCACTTTGGTATGTATATAACTTTCCATTTACTTTGTTAACTTTTCGTTATTTTTCAATTTTGGTATATATATAAAGTTACTTTTTCATGTATATATTTATTCTCTCTTATGTATATTTATCTCAATCCCCTATTGTACATATTCAATTTACTTTCCGTATTTTACTTCATAACTTCTTCTGCAATTTTCTTTAATAACATAGCTTCTTATTTCATTTAGTAACTTCTTTTTCAGTTTGTAGCTTCTTATTTTTACAAGTTTTCGTAATCAATAAGCCTTTGGTTTTCTTAATACCACGGTCTTTCCAAAGGTGGAGTTTGTGTGAACCGGGTGGCTCTTCCTAATGATGGATGGCATAACAATCTTCTTAAGGGTTTGGGTCTGTTTCCTTTTTGTTTTTGTGCAAATAGTAGCTAGTGAACCATAGTGCCTCAGGAAAAGCTTCACCTAAGCCTAAAAAATTTACCTTTGGCCTTATGGTTAAAAACAAATTGGTGTGTATAGGATGGTGATAGTTGTGACCTTGAGACTCTTGTGTTGACTAAACAATCATCGAGTGGTTTCCCGGAACTATTTGTGTTGCTCAAATCTTATCCAAGGTTGTTGTGGACCCTCGACTCTATCTCTTTAGCAATCATATAGCTTGTGTGGTGAGGTATTGATTTTCAAGTCCAAGTCCCGTGCCAATAAGTCTAGAACTTGCCCTGAATGTTTGGCTAGGCGAAATCCTAAGTGTAGCTCGACTTGAGAAGTGATTATAGTCTATCCTTGATCCAAATTGAGACTTGAAAACATCCATAGCCCACCAAAAATGATATCCCTAGTAAACCCCGTTGAGCCATAGCCCTTATTCTTTCAAAAACCATAATACAAGTCTTTATCCATTCTAAAATGATTCTATCTTGGCACTCGATCTTCCTTAGCACAAATTGGCAAAAGTATAAGTTTGGGGGAAGAGACAAGGAATGCAAAAGTGATATAAGGCACAAAAGGAAGAAAAGGGAAGGCAAAAGAAAAAGAAAGAAAAAGTCAAAAAGAAAGCGAACAATGCAGAAGAAATGAAGGGATTCAATAAAAGCAAAAGTGAGAGGATTGGAAAGACTAGAAAGGAGAAAAAGGATTGAGATAAACAAGAAAGAGTGACAGTATGTCTCTCTAGCCACTTATGAAGAAGTAAATGACTCAAAGGGTCAAGAAAATGTGATCCAAAATGAAAAAAATGAAGTGCTTAAGGAAAGATTAAACCTTCAAAGACCGATATATCCTACCTTAAACCAAAAGCCTTCATTGCATTCCCGCAAAAGTCCTGTATGATCTTGAATTGAGTGAGTTTTCATTAGTGTGAATCACATAAGGGGCAAGCTTATGGTACTTAGAGCCGGACTTGTGACCTTCCATTGATAGAGATGATTGTGTTGTCCACAATCCTTGTTTTGAGTGCTACAGTCTAAAGTGAGGTTTGCATATGGAGAGTCGAGGAGTATGAGTTTGGGTTCCACAATGACCAATATAGTAAAAAGAGTTTCCTTGATGGGTTGAGTCAACTCTTGATGCTTTTGTGTCGCACTAAAGCCACGGTGCTAAAAAGGTTGTGTATTGTTAATAATGAATTTGAGTTGAGGGTAATTGTTAGTCCCAATTTATTCATGATGAGGTTACTTTAGGACAACTGAAATTTCTCTTTCTTTTATCTTGAGGAGGTGGGAATTACTTTGTTTGCTTGAGGACAAGCAAAAGCTTAAGTTTGGGGGTGTTGATAACTAGGGATTCTAGCCAATTTTATGCTCCTTTTTGCTTAGATTTTTGATTAAAAGTATGTACAGGTATTCCTGAAAGCTAACTTATTATGCTTGTTTGCAGTGTTTGGTCAGAAAGAGACGAGAAAGTCAAAACCAACTCATAAAGGAGTGAAACCTGCACAAGTTCAAAGCTAAGTAAAAAAGGCGCTGACAGCGAAGAAATAGACATGGAGGTCCCACCGTTGAGGCGGTCTTAACTACGCTCTCAGTGGTAGCAAGGTTCAGAGAGTCATCTTTTGGGCTTAACAGTCACCGCTGCCCGCGGTGAAATTGCGCGACAGCGGTATCATCTGATGTGGCCGTAGTCCAATTGCCGCCCTCAGCGGAATGAAGAATCAGAGAACATTAGTTGGAGCTCAAATTGAAAGGCGCTGTCCGCGAACATATTTTGCGGTCGCGGTTGAAGGAGCACTGAGGCAGTTGATTTTCCGTTCCCAGCGAACGCAAGCTGAGATCCAGCTCAAAAGAGAAGAACCGCAGTTCGCGATTGCTTTTGCACGGCCGCGGGAGTCCAAGCTCTAAGGAGACCCATTTTCTGCTGTCAGCGGAATCTCCGTAGGGGCAATTTTTTCGGAAAATTTAGTTGTGTATAAATAGTTCTTTTTCAGATTTTTAGGGTATCTATTGTTTTGTGGAACACGTAAATAGCTGCTTTTTACCTTTTTGAGTAATTTTAGAACATCTTTAGCAATTAATCTTAGATTTTACTCTTGTAATTATTTTTATGGCTTACATTCATCTCCATTTTTTATTTCTTCTTTGATTATGAGTAGCTAAACCCATTAGCTAGGGTTCTGACCCAACCCTAGTGTGGGTATTTATTGGGTCTTCAATTTTAGGGCTTCAATATTTATGGGTGAATGATATTTAGCTTGATTTATGCTTTAATTGTTGAATTGGTGGTTGCAAACACTGATTTGTGCCCTTTTGACTTAGGCTCTTCTTGAAAAAGAGAGACTAAGTCTAGGAAATGCAGGCTAACAAGGAATTGGGGTGCATACAAGATATTGATAGCCCTAATTAAAGGGTTAAACCTAGAGATACTAATATCCGACTTGAGCCAATTTTGCTTGCATTATGTAAATTCCCAATTGGGCTTGAGAAAGCCAATTAGGGCAAAGTCACTCAAAGTACCGAGAGGTATAGAGTGAGTAACTATGTGCAATGGTTATATCATGATCCCAATTACAACATGTTTGCCCTGAGTTTTAGACCCCGTTAGATACTCACCTAGGTGTAAGTCCCTTCCCTAGTGCTTTTTACCAATTGAGAAAACCTTACAAAACAATCATACTTAGCTTATTTTCATTCTTCATTAGTGTTAAAAGTAGAACATTAACCAAAACAAAGCCTGATTGGAAGTGCAATTAAGAACATCGCACATAGCCAGATTAGATAGAAACCCAATTCCAAATCAATATTAGCTCTGTGTGGATTCGATCCCGATCTTTCAGGTAAAGGCTGCATCAACCACTCTTTCCATTCTATAGTGGCATAGGGTTGGAACCGATAAATGACCCAAATCGCCACACTCAAAGCTACCTCTACCGGTCATTGGGGTTGAAGGGAGCCCCAAGCACCAGGATACCCGCTAGAAGGCCCAGACATAGATGACCCTTGAGCTGATGGTGCATGAGACAAACTATGAGCTGGAAGGGCACTGAGAGATGAGTGGCCCTACTAAGAACTGTGAGAACCTTGGACAGATGATGCAACATAGTGAACTGGGCGGGCTATCTGAGCATGTTTGTAAGGACGACCTCTATCGTGGTGAAACTGACCTCCAGAAGGAACACCACTAAAGCTACCTGATCCACGAGACCTCTTGGCCTCCCTCTCAACCCACTCCTGACTGCGGACCGACTCTATCTCCCGGATAATGTCAACAACCTCATCAAAGGTAGCACCAGACACCCTCTCTCTGGTCATAAGCACTGGTAACTGAAATGTGAGGCCATCAATGAACCTCCTGATCCTCTCCCTGTCTGTGGGAACCAATCCAACAACATGACGGGCTAACTCAGAAAATCTCATCTAGTACTGCATCAAAGTCATGCCATCCTGATGCAACCTCTCGAACTACCTGCACAGCTCCTCTCTAAGAGATTGTGGCACATACTTCTCCAGGAAGAGAACGGAGAACTGCTACCATGTAAGTGGCGCTGCATCAACCGGCTTATGCCTCTCATAAGCCTCATACTAAGTGAAGGCATCTCTAGTAAACTGAAAAGTAATGAACGAGGCCCCACTGGTCTCCAGAATACCTGTTGTAAGAAGAATCCTCTGACACTTTTCGAAGAAACCTTGGGCATCTTCGCCCTCTGCACAACTAAAAATTGGAGGCTAGAGCCTCCCATACCTCTCCAATCTATGCTGCTCATCATCATGCATGACTGGAACCATATAGTTTTGAGCAGCTACAACCAGCTGGGCTGGTGGTGCCCCCGGTATCTAGAGTCACCGTACTACCTACTCTGGTGTACGGGCGGCGGGAGTCTAAGTACCTCCCCCAGCCAGGGAAGTGGCTTCTGCAGTATAAACAGAGACCGCCTGAGCAAGACTAGTGCACATTGTCAGATTCTGAGCTAAGGTCTCCTAAAGACCTGGGATCACGATGGGCACAACTGGTTCCTGAGATGGTCTCGCTGGTGCATCCACAACTTGGACCTGATGCTAAATTAGGGCAACTGGTGGATCTTCAGGTGTTGCCCAATCTGTTGTGCGGGCTACACCTCTGCCCCTACCATGGCCTCTACCGCGACCTCGGCCTTTCACGGCCCTAACTGGTGGCACTAGTGGTTGTCTGTTCTGCCTAGTAGCATGTGCCCTCACCATCTGTGAAAGAATAGAATAATAGAAGTTTAGTTACCAATATCAAAAGATTTGCACGATAAGAATTCAAGAATGTGAAGTTTCCTAAGAGTACTGCAGCCTCTCAAAGATAAGTACAAACGTCTCCATATTGATCCGCGAGACTCTACTAAACCCGTTCATGATTCGTGAGACCTATGTAACCTAGGCTCTTATACCAACTTGTCACGACCCAAAATTAACTATCGTGATAGCGTCTATCGTGGAACTAGGCCAACCTCAACTCAACAAAACACAACATAACAACAATAAGTTTGAAAATATTAATGGAAGCATTTAACATCTAAAGAAATTTTTTTGAAATATAAGAAATCCCAATATACGATACAATCTAGCCCAAAACCGGGGTGTCATTGAGTACATGAGCATCTAGATCAGAATACAGTCCACTACAATGTCTAGAGAAATAAACTAAAAGTACAATACAAGATAAAAAAGGAGAGTCAAGGCCCGCAAATGCCATGCAGCTACCTAGATAGTCTCCAAACTATGGAACCTCAATCAGCAATCGCTGCTCTGACCGGTATTGCCTGGATCTGCACACGAGGTGCAGGGAGTAACGCGAGTAAACCAACTTAGTAAGTAACAAGTCCAAACTATGGACTAAAAGGTATTTATGAACTCAACCACAACAGATATAATAGAAAATAAATGTGCAGAAACATAGTAATGCTTTCAAGTTAAATAGACAGCTTGGGGAAAAAAAGTAAATACAGATCTGAATAGTTTAAGGTATACAACTCAGCTATCTCTACATGCCAATGCATAGACTATATGAAATGCACCATGTGCTTCCACTCTCAAGTGCTCAACCACTCGGTACTGTATATGGCCATCCAGCCCAGGGAAATCCATTCCGAAACATGTACAACACTAACTGTAAGTCACCCAGTACCGAGGAAAAAGGACAATCCAACCCTATGGAGAAATCCATTTCCAGGTATCAAGTACTTTGACAAATCCATGTCCAGGGAAATCCATTCCTCAATAATATCATCCGCGCTCACTGGGGGTGTGTTACAGACTCCAGAGGGACTCCTACAGCCCAAACACTATCATAATCATCAATATAATAGTTGCGGCGTGCAGCCTGATCCCATATATGTCACTCATAACCAGGCTCTCAGCCTCACTAAGTCATCAATCTCTCCAGTCTCACCCACGGGCTCACAATATCATGAAAACAAACTCGAAACAATGATATGATGGATCAATAACTAACTGAGACTGAGATAGATATAAAATGCATGAACATGACTGAGTACGGAATATTAATGAAAATAATGAGATAACAGCAAGAAACGACCACTAAGGGTCCCAACAAATACCAGCATAAGCCAAAACATGATATCTAGCATGATTTACAGCTCAAATACTTTATCACATAATGAAAGCATGCATATCAACCATGTCACATTTCTCGCGGTGCACACCCGCACGCTGATAAATAGGGACTTTAACCACTTATTTGCTCTCTTTTACTTGTGTTTTAGCTCAAAAATACTTAAAGGTATTTTTGGAAACTAACGAAATGTGCTTACTTGCAGGAATATTGGGAAACGAGCCAAAGAAGTCAAAATTAACTCATAAAGGAGTCAACAGTGAACAAAAACTAAAACAGGGGAAAAGAGCCAGCAGTGCGAACCGCACAATTCTAGTATGGCCGCAAAATGAAGATTCAGAGAGTGGTTTTTGGACAACTCAGGGAGTGCGGACAACACTGAAATTGTGCGGCCGCATCCATTATTATGCGGTTTGCAGGATTGAAAATTCGGAGAGATGGAAAGTCAAGGAGTGCGGACCGCAACACTTTTGTGCGGCCACATAATCCCAAGTGCGGCTGCACCCACTTTTATGCGGGCTGCAGAAGCCTGAAATGCCAAATCTAAATTCCGAAGACTGCGGATCACAACACTTTTGTGCAGCCGTAGAAGACCATTGTGCGGACCACACCAGAATTATGCGGCCACACAACCTTCGCATGGGCATTTTTGTCAAATATTTTCAGCTTAGTATAAATAGAACTTTTTGTCATTTTTAGGTTAAGTTTAGTTTGCAGAGGTGCACCTGAGTTGTTTTCTATACTTCGTTGAGTAATTTTGTACTGGATTGACTTCCTAGCATTAATTTTTATTTTTTAATCAATTATTATGCAATCTATCTTAATTTCTTCTTGTATTTCCTCATTTTTCATGAGTAGCTAAATGTTTAGCTAGGGTTGTGGCTCAACCCTAGTGTGGGTACATAATGGGTATTCAATTTTAGGACTTTTTTATGATTGGGTTAGTGATATCCAACCTTGTTTATGCTTAAATTTTAAAATTAATGGTTGCAAACATTGATTCATGCCTATTTGACCTAGTGTTTGCTTGAGAAAGAGATACTAGGTTTAGGAAAACTTGGCTAGCAAGGACTTGGGGTGAATTCAAGAAATTGATAGCCCCAATAAAATGGTAAAATCTAGAGATAGTAAGGCATGACTTGAGCATATATCAGTTGATTTGTACGATACCAATTTAGGCTTGAAAAAGCCAATTTGGGCAAAATCACTCAAACTACCAAGAGATATAGAGTGAGCAGTTGCGTGTGATTTCTATATTATGAACCAATAAATAAAACTTGCGCTATAGTTTACAACACGTTATATAGCCACCTAGGTGGAAATCACGACCCTAGATTCCTTTATCACTTGAAAAACACTCAAAACCAAATACATTGTCTTATAGTTTATTAGTTGCAATCATTAGCTCAAAGTAGAAATAGAAACAACCAATGAATATGTGGAAGTGAAATCTAAGTCATGTCATACATTTACTCTAGTTATATACCTAATCCAAATTCTAACTCCCAGTGGATTCGATCCCAACTCGTGTTGGGTTTATTATTGTTTCGATCGCCTCACTACCTAATTGTGGTGTGAGTTTGGATCAATTTTTGGCGTTGTTGCCGGGGACTTAAACTGGTTTAGCTATATATCTAGGTTTTTGTGTGTTTTCTCTTTCTTTCCTTCCGAGCCACTAATTTTGTGTTTGAATTGATTTTAGGTACGAAAAAGGCTCTCAACAACGATCCCATTGGAAATGTGCCATTGGGGGAGGACGTGGATGATGATGCAATAGATGAGGTTCCTATTGAACCTCAAGCTAATAGACGAGGCCGCCCACCTCACGATATTGTGCCCGTCTCTCCCCCACCTCCACCAAGAGTAGTAGCCCACCGACAATTGCCAAACAAGGGTTATGCAAGTGCTATAGTACCGCCTCGTATTAGTTCCAATGTACCACAAGGTGACCCTCTTCGGTGTGGCAAAGTAGAGCCAATGTACCACAAGATGACCCTAATGTTATTCACCTACACAAGGAGCTACATGACCATGAGAAAGCTATTGCCGAGTTGACAACTACCATGAACCAATTGGCCAAGGCTCAGCTTTAACAAGTTAAAGGGACAAAACAAGTGCATGCAATGGAAGGTGTGAATATGATGGTAAACAAAAGACAGCAACAAGTCAACAAATGCAAAGCCATCCGAAACAATTTATGCATGATGATAGTGGTTATGATCAAGGTGATTCATTCAATGAGCAAGATGAAGAAGTTCAATATGTCAACAATTATCAAGGTCAAATAAACAATGGTCAAGGACAAAACCAACAACAATGGAGGTCACAAAGGAACCAAGGTAATTGGAACAACCAAAACCACCAAGGCAATTGGAGTGATGGCAATCTTAATCAAGGCAATTGGAACAATCAAGGCAATTGGGGTAATCAAGGAAATTGGGGAGGCAATAATCAAGGAGGGTGGAACAACAACAACAACCGGGGCCCAGATTTTCAAAGGCCTCCGATGTACCAATAACCAAGCAATCCACCTCCCTATCATTCTCAAGGCCTGAGCTCTTTTTCCAATGAGATGGGTAGAATTGAAAACATGTTTAAATAGATGATGGAGAAGAATGCCGACTCTGATGCTTAAATAGCCTCGCACAACACTTCTATTTAGAATTTAGAGGTTCAATTAGGCCAAATCTTACAAGCTTTGAACAATCATCCTAAAGGAGCAGTACCTAGTGATATAGTGGTGAACTCGAATGGTGGGAATAATACGGGACATGCTATGGTCGTGACTACTAGATGTGGAAAAGGTGGAGATGCAACCACCTCAAATCAAAGAAGGATTGTGGATGAAGATGTTGTGATTCAAGATGATGAACTCCCAATCAATGTGGTTCAAGTTAATGAAAAAGTGAGAATTGACATAGATGAAAGTGTGGAGAAGACACAAGAAGAGGTGAACCCGTCTAAGGAACATGTGATTGACATACTAAAACCGGCGGTGCCAAAGGCTAAGGCACCAATGCCAAGGCCTCCTCCTCCATACCCTCAAATGCTTGCAAAGAAAAACAATGAAAACCAGTTCAAAAGGTTTATTAATATGATGAAGAGTTTGTCAATTAATGTACCGTTGGTTGAGGCATTGGAACAAATGTCGGGATATGCAAAATTCATGAAGGATTTGGTAACCAAGAAAAGATCAATGAATTGTGAAACCATCAAGATGACTCATCAAGTGAGTGATATTGTGCACTCAATGGATTCAAATTTGGAAGATCCGGGCGCTTTCACAATCCCTTGGACTATTGGGGGCGCGGATTTTGCCAAAGCATTATGTGGTCTCGGGGAAAGTATCAACTTGATTCCTTGCTCGGTGTTCAAAACTTTAGGAATTGGCAACCAAAACCCACATCCATGAGGTTGAAAATGGAGGATCGGACAATGAAGAGACCTTTGGGAATTATTAATCATATATTGGTTAGAGTTGACAAGTTCATCCTCCCAGCGGACTTTGTGATCCTAGATATTGAAGTAGACTATGAGGTGCCTATCATTTTGGGTACACATTTAATTTCTATGGGGAAACCTCTTGTTGATGTAGAGGCAGGTGAGCTCGCTTTTTGGGTGGGTGATGAAAAGGTGGTCTTCCATGTGTGCAATCTATGAGGCAACCGAAAAGTAATGAAGTTTGTTCGTTTGCGGATTTGGTGACCAACGTTATAGTTGATGATGCTAGTGCAACAATGAATGTTGAGGACAAATTGGAAGCTATTTTGCTCAACCTAGATGATGATGAGGAGAGTGATGGCTATATGGACTCTGTAAATGCATTGCAAGTCATGGGTTTGTACACTTATGAGCCCCGAAAGCTATCTTTGGATCTTGAAAACCGGAAGAATCCTCCAACAAAGCCCTCAATAGAGGAGCCTCCTACCTTGAAGCTAAATCCATTGCCCCCACAACTCAGGTATGAATTCCTTGGCCCTTCCTCTACTTTACCATTTATCCTTTCTTCGTACATAACTAACATGCAGGTAGAGTCCACATTGGAGGTGCTACAAATGAGAAAAAGAGCAATCAGTTGCACTTTGGTGGATATCCGGGGCATAAGCCCCGCTTTTTGCATGCACATGATTATTTTGGATGAGGGTGTCAAACCCTCCGTTGAGCATCGAAGAAGATTGAATGAAGCAATGCAAGAGGTAGTGAAGAAGGAGATAATCAAGTAGTTAGATGTCGGGGTTGTGTACCCATTTTCGATAGCTCGTGGACCTCTCCGGTGCAATGTGCCCCAAAGAAAGGGGGCATGATTGTGGTAACAAATGACAAGAATGAATTGACCCCAACAATAATCGTTACCAGGTAGAGAGTGTGCATGGACTATAGGAAACCCAACAAGGTCACTCGGAAAGATCATTTCTCGCTTCTATTTCTTGATCAAATGCATGATAGGTTGGCCGGACATGCATTTTATTGCTTCAATGATGGATACTCCGGCTACAATCAAATCTTTATTGATCTCAAGGACCAAGAGAAGACCACTTTCACTTGTCCTTATGGTACTTTCTCATTTTCAAGGATGCCTTTTGGGTTGTGTAATGAACCGGTGATTTTTCAACGATGTATGATGGCTATTTTTACCAATATGGTGGAGAACATTCTTGAGGTCTTTATGGATGATTTTTCTATAATTGGGAATTCGTTTCAAGATTGTTTGAACAATTTGGATAGGGTGTTGGCTAGATGTGAGGAGACAAATTTGGTGTTGAATTGGGAGAATTGTCACTTCATGGTTGAGGAATGCATTGTCCTCGGCCATAAAATTTCAAACATGGTATTGAGGTTGACCAAGCCAAAATTGAGGTTATCTCCAAACTCCCTACTCCCACATCTGTGAAGGGAGTGAGGAGCTTCTTGGGTCATGCAGGTTTCTATCGCTGATTCATCAAGTACTTTTCTATGGTGGTGAACCCATTGTGCAAACTTTTGGAGAAGGATGCCAAGTTCCATTTAATTGAAGATTGTATGAAGGCATTCGAGTTGCTTAAGTTCACGTTGACTACTACTCCTATTATCACCGTACCGAATTGGAGCCTCCCTTTTGAGCTCATTTGTAATGCTAGTGATGTTACGGTTGGAGCCGTGTTGGGGTAAAGAATCAACAAAATCTTCCATCTGATCTACTATGCTAGAAAGACCATGAATGATGCCCAAGTCAACTACACAGTGACTGAAAAGGAGTTACTTGCTATTGTTTTTTCCATGGAGAAGTTTCAATCGTATTTGATGGGTAATAAGGTGATTGTGCACACCCACTATGTGAAGCTTAGGTATTTGATGAGCAAGAAATATTCTAAGGCAAGGTTGATGTTGTGGTTGCTTCTTTTGCAAGAGTTTGATCTAGAGATTCAACACCACAAGGGTAATGAGAATTAAGTGGCGGGCCACTTGTCATGTTTGGAGGAGGAGGGGAGGCCACATAACGGCCTTGAGATCAATGATTCATTTCCCGATGAGCAACTCCTATCCGTTTCAATGACCGGGATGCCATGGTTTGCCTATTTAGCCAATTATCTTTTGAGCGGCATTGTACCGAGTGAGTTCTCTTCAAACCAAAGGAAGAAGCTCAAATGGGATTGCTTGGACTATTATTGGATGAGTCGTATCTTCTTCGAATATGTACTGATGGTGTGATCCGGTGATGTGTGTCGGAAGATGAACAAATGGGAATTCTTGAAGTTTGCTACTCTTCACTGTATGATGGTCACCATGGTGGAGCTAGAACGGCTACAAAGGTTTTGACTTGTGGATTTTATTGGCCTACCCTCTGCAAGGATGCTAGTGAGCTTGTTAAGCGTTGTAATGAGTACCAAAGGGTCGGTGAGATTTCTAAGAAGAATAAGATGCCCCTTACCACCATTTTAGATATTGATATTTTTGATGTTTAGGGTACTGATTTCATGGGACCGTTCGTGAGCTCTTGTGGGAACACTTACATTTTTATAGTTGTGGACTATGTGTCAAATTGGATTGAAGCCATGGGTTTACCCAATAATGAAGCTCGAAGTGTGGTGGCATTCTTGAAAAAAATATCTCCACAAGATTTGGTACTCAGAGGGCCGTTATTAGTGATGGGGGTTCGCATTTTTGCAACCGGGATTTTGATACCTTGCTCACAAAGTATGGTTTCACTCATAAATTCTCAACCCCCCACCATCCTCAAGCAAGTGGACAGGTTGAAGTCTCCAACTGGGAGATCAAGAGTACTTTGTCAAAGACATTGAATGCCAATCGAACGGATTGGTCAAGAAAACTTGATGATGCTCTTTGGGCTTATATGACGGCTTACAAGATGTCGATTGGTATGTCTCCATATCGATTAGTATTTGGGAATATGTGTCATCTTCCGGTAGAACTTGAGCATAAGGCCATGTGGGCGTTGAAAAGGTTGAACCTTGAGTGGCATGTTGTTGCAAGCCTAAGAGTGGCACATTTCAATGTGCTTGATGAATTATGGTATCATGCCTACACAAGTTCGTCCCTTTACAAGGACAAGATGAAGTATTTCCATGACAAGTATATCCACAACAAGGAGTTCAAGGAAGGTGATCTGGTGCTATTGTTCACTTCCCGGCTAAGATGTTTTCAGGCAAGTTGAAATCAAAATGGAGTGGGCCCTTTGAAGTAGAGAATGTAACCCCCTTTAGTGCTCTTCATTTGAAAAATAAGAATGATGGGGTTTTTTGAGTCAATGGGCACCGGTTAAACATTATCTTGGCAAGGTTGATGATGGCCACATTATGGTAGTTCTTTATTTCAGGTGATTGGTAATTTGCATCGTGCCGCGATGATAAATCAGGTGCTTCTTGGGAGGCAACCCATGTCTTTTTCTTTCTTTTATTTTCTTTCTTTTAGATAGGATTGGTTTTGTGCTAACCAGTTTTGAAGTGTATGCAGGAATAAGTGTGCATTGTAGGGACTGTGCATGAAAAAATTTGGCGTAGTGGCAAAGTGCATTGTCTCTGAAGTTGGCCTATCAAAATTGCTTAAGGAATTGCGGCCGCACACATTTTGTGTGATCCGCACTGATGCTATGGCCACACTCATTTTTGCGCGGTCCGCAACCAGTTGTCTCAAGGGCAGGTAAGGAGTGCAGTCCACATCAAAATTATGTGGCCGTACTCAGGTCAAAATATGGGTCCCACGGATATCAGTACAAATAGGGCT
Source organism: Nicotiana tabacum (assembly GCF_000715075.1). Lineage (NCBI taxonomy): Eukaryota > Viridiplantae > Streptophyta > Magnoliopsida > Solanales > Solanaceae > Nicotiana > Nicotiana tabacum. Next base: position 125,111,929 of record NC_134080.1, on the reverse strand, counting down.
TTCCTTCTCTTTTTACACTTTTCGATCATCTGAGCCCTGAAGACTAAGTTTGCACAGTAAAATTTCCCCATTGCTCTCAAATTGTTCCCTTATTTCATCGCTTGCATCTTCATAATTGGTATGTTTATTTCTTCATTAGATTTTTCATCTTTTGTTTGATTTTGTTCTTAGATTTAGGGTCACTTACAAGCCTAAAAATGTTAATGTTTAGTTGTTTTTGCTTAGAATCATGTGGGTAGCTTATTGATCGTTAATTGGGGCCGGGTAAGTAGCTAATGATGTTTGATTACTAAAACCATGACCATTTGAGAACAAAAATGCATGAACCCTAGGTCAGTGCAAGTCAAATTTGAATTGTGCGGCCATAAACATTTTGGTGCGGTCCGCAGTAGAGGCTATGCGGCCGCACATACTTCTGTGCGGTCCGTAGCCCTCAAAATTAGGAAAATTTTGTCCTTGATTTGTGCAGCGACACTCAAAATTATGCAGTCTGCAATGGACTTATGTTGTCGCACTCATTTTTGTGCAGTCCACAATGATGGAACTTCAGAGACCCAAGTAGTCTGAACCTGGGGCTCTATGGCCGCACTCATTTTTGTGCGGTCCGCAATGGGCACTCTACGGCCACACTCATTTTTATGTGATCCACATTGCCCTTCTGAGGATGATTTTTCTACTACTTCCAATCATGTTTATGAATACATTATGAGCTTCAATTGTAACTGATTTCTAGTTCTTAAGTATTGCAGACAATGGTTCATTGACGTGGTAGAGGAGATACACCGCAAGGGAGGGCAGAACCCTCCCGAGGTCGGGTCGAGGCAAATGCAATCTACCCCTAGCAATCCAAAAGGAAATCAACAAGAAAGCAACAGCCACTAAAGCCCCTAACATCTCGGAGACCAGTGAGTACGTCCCATCCAAGGAAGCTTCTGAGGGTAACTCTGTGCAAGCACGGCCGGAAGCCCAATCACAACAAGAAGCCTAATCACAACAATTCCCTCGGAGATTTCATTTGGTAGATGAGTCTTCTTCAATTGCCAGTTCGTCTGAAGGTTTGGAAGAGGGCATCCAAGACTCTAAGCCCTCTTCCTCACCTGCTCCCCCTACTCCAATAAACTTAATAATGATGATGTTCCATATGATAGGAGAGGGGGCAATACTTCAGTGCCAGGGTTGGAAAGATCAAGGAGACCAGAGATATGGGAGGACAAATTTGTTAGTTCCAATGGCTTCACCAAGTTTAGGGAATGGTGGCCACAGAGGTCGCTCACTCTTAAGCAACAGTTCTTAATGAAAGATCTGAACAAGCCTAACCCCTATGTCCTTAGACAATTCCAAGAGCAAAAAGGTTGGAAATGGTTCACCACCAGTGTCTTAGATGCAAATGAGTCATGGTCAAGGTGTTCTATGCAAATGTTGCTCACATCAAGCAGGGAACCAAGGTGACAAAAGTATGGAATCTGAAAATCTGCTTTGACTCCTGTGCACTAAACACATATGTTAGGTTTGAAGAAGTGGAGGCAGTGCAGTATTAACAAAAGCTAGCCATGGGTGATGCAACTCGTCTATGGTCAACACCTTCGTGGATCACAACAGGGGTTCCAATTATCCGGGCCACCCTAAACTTTGAAGCAAAAGGGTGACAAACACATGTGTGCAGCTGCATTGACCCATGCCTCAATGAAAACATGCTCCCACTTCCCCGTGCAGTATTGGTGGCTTCAATTATGGCAGGGTATCCGATAAATATTGGCGCAATCATGTCCACCAACATCAATTTAGTTGTCTAGAAGGGTGAGAGATCATATCCGTACCTGAAATTCCTCACCAAATACTTCAAGGATCAAGGGGTAGAGCCAAAGCATTGTGACACCAAGGTGAAGGCCAAGAAGCCTTTCTCATGGTATAACCTCCAGGGAGCTGGCAACCCGAAGTTCAAGGGTAAAGCTACTACCTCTGCTAGCCAGTCAGAGGAGCCAGAAGTAATAATTACTAATTCAGCTGCCGAGCCTTCCACAGCAGCCGATACTTCCAACGAGACAATAGGCATGCTACTATCTTCATCCTCTGGTCCACCAGCTTCTGCTAGATTAGTAGTTCCATTACTAGTGCCAGCTTCTTTTACCTACACTCAGACTGCGCTACGAGTCTTCCAGACATTGGTGAGTCTCAACAACTGGATGCAGGCAGCTATTACAAAGCTGACCGATATATCCACTGCTGTTGCAGAACGGTCTTCAGCCTCAACAGCCCCACTAGAGCCACAGGTACCTCCGTTAGTGGAGGAAACATTGAAGAAGATTATGGCTGCCCATAAGGCTATCATGGATAAAGTGGAGGCACATGGGAAAATTATTGAGGATTTGGGCAAACAGGTCAAGAAGATGCGGAGATCTCAAGCATCAAAGAATTGGTGGATAAGCTGAGAAAAGAATTGAGAATATTACATCCGCCAGTGATTTACCATTGGACCTGCTCATAGAGATAGCACCCCCAGCAGCACAGATAGTCCCAACAGGATAGACAGTACCAGAGGCAGCAGCCAGCTAGTCTTAGGAGCCGGTTGCCACTTCCCATACTGCTGAGGAGATGATCCAAATGCTCAGGAACCCAGTTGTACCTTAACCGGGTGATGATGAGATACTGCTTGAGGCGGAGGCTATCGTGCACTCATTTATCAGATGTGGTCCCAATCCATTCACGAACAAATGCACCCTATCACTCATCTCGGCCACCATATGGGGAGCATACCTTGCTAAAGAATCAAACTGCATACTGTACTCTCGCACACTCATATTGCCTTGTCTAAGGTTCAAGAACTTATCAGCTCTAGCTCGTCGTATCTCAACTAGCAGTAGTGACGAAGAAAGGCCTCAGAAAATTCCTTCCACGCAGCTGGAGGAGGTTTGAACCCCTGGATCTCTCTCAACTATCATACTAGAGAACCGTTAAATCCCGTAGCCGATAAGAAGCCAACTCTACTGCCTCTATATCACTAACATGAATAACCCGCAGTGTACGATGAACCTGGTCAGTAAAAGTCTGCGGGTCCTCCTTGGGGTCTGATCCGGTAAACACTGGAGGGTCAAAATTAATAAAATCACGAACTCTCGTACTAATTGGTTTATCAACAACACCTATATTCTGCCTCTGAGCCTGAGCAGCTACCAAGCTAGTCAATAACTGCAAAGCACTCCGCATATCCTGGTCTGTAGTGCCAGACGGAGGAACTAGAGGTGCTGGGTGCCTCCTAATATCCTCTGGAGGAGACGAAGTAGATGAGGTATGAGACGACATCTCACTCTGAGCCTCACTTTGGCCTTCTCTGGCTTGGGGCACCTGACTGGTACCCTCTCCCGCAGCTGTATCAAGCCGTCTACTAATTGTTTGATTCCTAGTCGAAGGCATCGCTGAAAGAAAACAAGGTGAATATTAGAGACGAACACTTACGACTCAACTCTACGCACGATTTAGATTCAAGAATAAGGTAACAACCCTAGATGTCATGTAGCCTCCTAATTATAAATGTGGCACGCTACTCATCCATAATCAAGACTCTACTAGACACGGCTCATAGACAATCCCTGGGACAGACTTGCTCTGATACCAAGTTTGTCACGAACCAAACTGGAGGGCCATGACTAGTACCCGACCATATTTGCCGAGCACCAACGTACATTTTATCTAACCTTTTTTTTTATTATCTTTTAGGGTTGACAAGATCAATATAAATGGTAGACATGGATCATGGACAACCAACAATACAATATGATAGCATGAACATACATAACAGGGGATGACCAAACAATCAAGAAACTACATATAAGGTACGAGCTACCACACTACCATGAAAGACTATACAACAAAAATCAGCCGACAAGGCATACCAAACTATACATGAGTCGACACTTGTCTATGAGCCTCTAAATGAACATAAGTGCTGCAACATAGCCGGAACAGGGCCCCGACATACCTATAATGTCTATAACAAAAATGTATACCAAGACCACGGCAAGTCCGGAGAAGGGATCTCGCCAATCACTGCTGAACTGGATAACCTACTATGGTGGGGGAGTTGCACCTGCCTGTCTATCAGGGTCTACAGCATGACATGCAGCGTCCACAAACAAAAGAACGTCAGTACAAATAAAGTACTGAGTATGTAAGGCAGGGAACCATAAATACGAACAATAACGTAAGCAGGGATAAAGAATATACAACCTGGAACATCTGAGTACCTCTGAGGGCTACTGACATGAAATGCATGATACATATGTATGTATACATAAACATTTAAAACATACACCTCTGTGGGCATCATCATCATCATATCGTACCCAACCGTGATAGGCTCGGTAAAAAATGTACCCGGCCATCATAAGGCTCGGTAGAATTGTACCCGGCCACGTGGAGCTCGGTAAAACCCAACTGATCAGTGGTTGCACAATAGGTGTCGTACCCAGCCGACTATAGCGCGGCTCGGTATAGTAAAGTAGATACATATATATAATGCATGCTCGACTCATGGAATCACATTTGAAACCTTTCGGAGTGACGTAAGGTCGGTATCCTCTGTATACGTTATTAGGACTAACTCTTCACTATGAACCTTATAAGAATTAAGAAGTACCAACGACATCGATAACATAATAATAAAAGAAGCAACATTAACATCAATCGTTCCATAAGAGGGAAAGCAATGTAAGTACTGCTAGCTTCTAAGAGTAGAGTATCTTTAGAAGCTCGTTCATTACATTATGTACAATCGGAGTCGTGCAAAAGAAGGAAAGGGATAGCCTCACATACCTTGTATATACTACCCCAATCGCAAGCTATGCAATTGTCACAACTCCTTAGTCTACAATAAGAGAAACGATACTATCGTTATCATTTAAGCGTCATAACTATTATGTATCGACCACAACCTATTTTACGTTGAAACGGACAACACCTCCCCTATATATATGACTTCACACCATTCAAAACAATAACAAAACAGCCCAAACAACATCAATAATAAACATATTGAGCCTCCCAAAATAGTCCACGCACAACCTAATTACATCATACATACGACGGCCACCGTAGTCGTGTCAAACGACCCGGAAATGTTACGAATAACTATCAGCCCACAACCCTACATATATATGGTGTTTCTCCACACCCTTCCACCTCTAAAACTCCACAAAATAGTAGTAAAACACGCAGCCCAATAACAACAAAAAACAGTCCGCTACAAGTGAATAACTCGAACTCACGGCTTCCGATCACCGTCCCGTGAGTTCTTACATGTATAGAACGAATTACCATGAATTCACAGCAGAGAAAAATGTATGAAAGATGGCAGTAACTTACCTTACTTGTTGGATAACTCAGCCCTTCCCTTGGTTCTTCAAACTCTAGGTTTTACCTTCAAATAGAACTTGAAAGAGAGGGAAAATCGATTAGGGTTTGTGTGGGATTTTTGGGGAGGAGTTGCAGGGGTTAACTTTGAGGGTCTGAAATATGGATGAAATAACTGAGTTCATAACCCCTTAAAAGTCCTCTCTTGTCCGACTTAGGTCTTTTAATTTTGTCCTATCATTTTGGCAAGTAGGTGATGCACCTACTTGTCATCTACCAATCTGCGCAGGCTTACGAAAATATGAATATCTCTATACTCCGAGATCTTATTGACAAACGGTTTAATGCGTTGGAAACTAGACTCATAGATCTTTAATTTGGTGGGTAGATCACCCCGTAATTCCTTGTAAATTAGGAGAAAAGCTTAGAAACATTTGACCTAATGCTTAAGTAAAATTATGAACCTAAGTTGCGACAACATTTGTCGACTTTTGTTTCATAACTCGTTTGACTTCAAGACTTATGATACGGATATTATATGATTCAAATACCTTAATACATGACCTCTTGAGTGTATTAAGAACTTCTAGGTTTACCTGAAAATACGAGTTACAACATCTTTGATTCGTTTAACTTCTAATACTTGTTAATCACCCTTATACACCCTTGTATCACTTAAGACCAATAGGATTAACTTCTTATCATCTCAAAGGTAATTCCTTCTTGGATTTATGTTAACTAATATATGGCATGAACTAACGCGTGTGGATATGGGTTGTAACACCCTTCCCCCGTTAGGAACATTCGTCCTCGAATGTAAGGGTTCATGGGGAGTTTAAATCATCGTGGATTCCAGCTAAGTTTCTCCCATAAATAGAGGACAAACTTGCAAGCGGTTAACTCAACGTATGGCCTTACAAGAGTATGCAAAGCATTATGGACATGTACATTATCTGCATATCGCCATTTTGTATTAAGGAAGAGTATTCTCAAGTTATTGCTTACCTCATAGAGCCATTTCACCTTCCAATGTATCATGTGTTCCACCAGCATCCTTGTTATCTTCATTCTGGAATAGGTACGGGTATTTAGACTTCATCTCCTCTTCTGCTTCCCATGTCATTTCTTCCATATTCTTGTTCCTCCACAATACTTTGATGGAAGCTACATCTTTTGTTCTCAGCTTGCGGACTTGTTGATCTAATATAGCCACTGGCACTTCTTCATATGATAGGTCCTCTGTAACTTGTACATCTTTGATAGGGACGACTTGAGAAGGGTCTCCAATACATTTCCTCAACATAGATACATGGAATACCGAGTGGACAAATTCCAATTCGGATGGCAATTCTAACTCATAAGTAACATGTCCAATCCGTTGAAGAATTTTATACGGCCCGATATACCTTGGACTCAGCTTACCTTTCTTCCCAAAACGCATAATACCCTTTATTGGTGAGATCCTTAGGAAAGCCCAATCACCAACCTCAAACTCCAGATCACGACATCGGACATCAGAATAAAAATTTTGCCTGCTTTGTGCCGTCCTCAATCGCTCCTGTATCACTTTCACCTTCTCAATAGCTTGGTGAATCAAATCTGGCCCATATAATTCTGTTTCACCGACTTCGAACCATCCAACTGGTGATCTACATCTCCTCTCGTATAGTGCCTCGTATGGGGCCATTTTAATACCGGAATGGTAGCTATTATTGTAGGCGAATTCTATGAGTGGAAGATGGTCATCCCAATTTCCCTTAAAATCTAGAACACATGCTCGTAGCATATCTTCCAGTGTCTGAATGGTACGTTCAGCCTGTCCATCAGTCTGCGGATGAAATGCAGTGCTGAGATTCACTTGTGTGCTTAAACCCTTCTGAAAAGACCTCCAAAAGTTAGCTGTAAATTGAGCTCCTCGATCTGATATAATAGATACTGGCACACCATGAAGCCTAACAAACTCCTTGATATACAACTTCGCATAATCTTCAACCGTGTAAGTTGTCTTAACTGGCAGAAAATGGGCACATTTTGTAAGTCGATCAATTATCACCCAGATGGAGTCAAACTTATGATAAGAGCGAGGTAATCCAATAATGAAGTCCATATTAATCACCTCTCATTTCCAGGTCAGAATCTCTATATTCTAAAGCAATCCACCGGGTTTCTGATGTTCTATCTTTACTTGTTGAGAATTGGGACACTAGGCTACAAATTCTGCAATAGACTTCTTCATGTTATCCCACCAATACTGCTCCTTGACATCATGATACATCTTTGTCAAGCCGGGATGGATGGAATATCGAGATTGATGAATCTCATTTATAATCTTCTCTGGCAACCCTGCCACATTAGGCACACATAATCGGCCCTGGTATCTCAGTGCCTCATCTCTTCCGATCTCAAAAGCCATACTTTTACACTGCTGAATGCTCTCTCTTAATCGTACTAAGATAGGATCTTCATATTGTCGTGCTTTTACCTCGGCTACCAAAGATGATTCTGATGTATTTTGTACAGTAACACCTCCGTCATCAGAGTCTAACAATCTGATTCTCATATTGGCTAGCTGATGAAGCTCTTTAGTCAACCCTCATCTACCTGCCTCAATATGTACTAAGCTTCTCATTGATTTACGGCTGAGAGCGTCTGCCACAACATTGGCTTTACCGGGATGCTACAATATCTCGACGTCGTAGTCTTTCAGTAATTTAAGCCAATTCAATTCTTTCTGTTTGAAGATGTATTGTAAACTCTTGTGATCTGTGTAGATGTCAACATGGACGCCGTATAAGTAGTGCCGCCATATCTTCAAAGCATATATTACTGCAGCCAATTCCAAATCATGGGTTGGATAATTCTTTTCATGCTTCTTCAATTGTCTTTATGCATAAGCAATCATCTTCCCACGCTGCATCAATACGCACCCCAAACCTATACCTAAGGCATTACAATATACCACATAACCTTCTGTTCCTTCAGGGAGAGTGAGCACTGGTGCGGATGTCAATCGATTCTTCAGCTCCTGAAAACTACGTTCACAAGTGTCAGACCACTGGAACTTGGTAGCTTTCTATGTTAACTTAGTCAATGATGATGATATAGAGGAAAACCCTTCTACAAACCGCCTATAATATCCTGCTAGCCCTAGGAAGCTGCGGACTTCTGATGGTGTTGTAGGTCTCGGCCAATTCTTTACTGCATCGATCTTCTCAATGTTGACACTAATACCCTCGTCAGATATCACATGGCCAAGGAACGCTACTGAGTTCAGCCAAAATTCACATTTGGAGAGCTTAGCATATAACTTACGATCCTGAAGCGTCTTAATACTATCTGTAAGTGGCCCGCATGTTCCGCCTCCGAACGAGAATATACTAGAATGTCATCAATGAATACAATCATGAACACATCAAGATAGGGCCTAAATACAGTATTCATGAGATCCATAAAAGCTGCTGGGGCATTTGTTTGCCCGAACGACATTACCAAGAACTCAAAGTGCCTGTATCTTGTCTGGAAGGCCGTCTTTAGAATATCCTTCTCCTTAACCCTCACCTGATGATACCCTGAACGTAAATCAATCTTGGAGAAATACTTGGCACCCTGGAGTTGGTCAAACAGGTCATCAATTCTTGGAAGTGGATACTTGTTCTTTATAGTAAACTTATTCAACTGTCAATAGTCGATACACATCCGTAATGACCCGTCTTTCTTCCGCACGAATAGGACTGGTGCACCCCAAGGTGAAGTGTTAGGCCTAATGAAGCCCTTATCCAGCAAGTCCTTCAACTGCACCTTCAACTCTCGCAACTCTGTCGGGGTCATTCTGTATGGAGGGATAGAGATCGGTTGAGTGTCAGGAAACACATCAATGCTAAACTCAATCTCCCTTTCAGGAGGAAGGCCTAGGAGTTCATCTGGGAAAATATCTGGGAATTCGTTGACCACGGGGATTGATTGTAAAGTAGGCGGTTTCGCCACCGCATCACTAACGCGAACGAAATGATAAATGTAACCTTTTGAGATCATTTTCCTTGCCTTAAGATAGGAAATAAACCTACCTTTTGGTGTAGCAATGTTACCTTTCCATTCAACGATGGGTTCACCAGGAAATTGAAACCTAACCATCTTCGTACGACAGTCAACATTTGCATAGCATGAGGCCAACCAGTCCATTCCCATTATCACATCAAAATCAACCATTTCTAACTCAAATAAATTTGCCGAGGTTTGACGACTACAAATCATCATAGTGCAACCTCTATATACCCTTCTAGCAATCACAGAATCTCCTATCGGAGTAGATACCGCAAGGGGTTTACTTATCAATTCAGGTTCAATGCCAAACTTATTAGCCACAAAGGGTGTAATACATGATAATGTAGATCCCGAATCAATCAGCGCATATACATCATAAGAAAACACAGATAATATACCTGTAACAACATCTGGAGACGACTCGAGATCCTGTCGACCTACTAGAGCATAGGTTCGATTTTGACCACCACTCGAACTCGGCACTGCACCTCTACCTCTACCACGACCTGTCGACTGCTGAAAACCCCGTGCTGGAGGTCGAACTGATGAGGAAGAAGCAGACACAGATCCAGTCGGCTGAGCCATACCATCACCTCCCCTGTTAGGACAATTGAGCCATGTCGCCCAATGTATGCCACTTACCGACATCTTGACGATTATGCCATTCCAAAGCTGCCCCAGTCAAGCTCTCACTGAAATACGCCATCAACAAATGATCTTTCTCGCCAACACCTCTCATTTCACTGCAATAACCCCTCATATGGGCTACCGGATCTCCACCCCCATCATACAAGTTAAACTTTGGCACTTTAAACCCCGCGGGTAGGCGAACGTTAGGGAACATACACAACTCTTTGTAAGATATGCTAACCTGGTGTCCCGTCCCTTGCATGTTCTTTAAAGACTGTTTTATGCTTTTTAGCTTCCCGAATATCTCATCTCGCCCTTCTTTTCCTGTAACCTTTTCATTTTCAGCATGAAGCTCATCCCGAGGTCTCTCCTTGTGGGCAACCTTTGAGAGGTAATATTGGGCATCATGAGCTTTGAGTGGGTATTCATTGTTGGGAATCATTGTTGGGAATGACGGATATGACAGGAGGACAATTTTGGGGAGAGGTAATTAGAAGATGAGTGATGGAGCTACTAGGGTGGTTGGGAAAGCGATGATAAATGGGTGGATCTTGAGAGTATGGAGGATCATCTGGCACTATGACCGGAGTTTGGGTAAGGGTAGCATCTAAGAAGCTAGGAGGTGGCGGGGATGGTGCCTTCCCAGTCATCCAGGCCTGATAGATGTCCATCATGTGTTGTCTTAACATCCTTACCTCATCAGTCAAACCAGTGTCCTGTTCAACCAACGGCTTTCGGGCACCGTTATCAACCAACCCAATTTTATTGTTTTCCGCCATTGCCTTTTGACTTTATGTTGTGGAGAGGAGTTACTACTTTGAGAACCACAAACCAACCACATTTCTGCTATGAATATATCAAAAAGAATAAAATAGAGTCATCCCGTTAGCGTTAGGGCATTTAACAACATAAACATCACATTGCGTGCAATGCACCTAGTAACAATTAATGGTTCTAGAATGACTTCGAGGGTCATAAGGTCACTTGGCATCATCCCAATTTGTCCATTTGAATCTTCTCTTTTCTTTTCTTTCCTCGCACTTCTTAGCTCGCTCATTTTCTTTCCCCTTTTTTCTTTCTGATTATCGCTCTTTTTCTTCCTTCTCATTTTTCACATCCTATAATTTCACCATCTTTTTTCTTCTTTGTTTCCCTTTTTTTCTTTTTCTTTTCTTTTTCTTTTTCTTTTGGTAAATAAAAAAATAATTTGATCGAACCTTATGTAGGTTGTCTACGTATCATGAAGCCACATGAATCAGATCTTTGCGTAGTTCGGGAAAATCAGAAATAAAGTAAACAAACTAATGTTCTCTTTTTTTCTTTTTCTTTTTCTTTTTTTACCTTAATGACTACTCTGATGAGAAAAAAGAAATAAAAGAAACAAATCCTTTTTTTTTAATTTTTTTTAGACTTAATGTTCTATAACTTATTCCAAACTCAAGCTTAACGAGCATATTTTTTCTTCCTTTTTTTTAAACAAATACACTATGGGAAATTATTAAGGACAAAACCCTAGAAGAAAAAAAAATTCTTTATTATTTTTTTAGTTAGAAGTGTGCTTTTCATAAATAAAAATAAGTAAATAGAAGTGTGCTCTCTCTAACAGTTTAAGCGAGTATCCGATCAAAGTAAATTATTATAATAAAAATAAGTCACACACTTCAAAATTTCAAATGCACAAATTCTTTAGGTTCTGTTTCTTTTTGGCATGCGAGTATCCAATCAACTATTCTGTCATTACATACTTGAAAAGACTTGATTCTCACATACAATCAACTAATTCTGTGTCTAACTCCTGAAACCATAAAATTGTAGCTTGGGCAGAAAGAACTTAGAAATGTGTATGATGCACTAGCTAAATCTAGCAGGGCTCTCATCAAACATGGATTCTGCTGGTGTTTTAGCTGTGTTATCGATGTGTCCTCATCGTTTAGCCAAACTGCATCTGCTGAAAAATAAATAGGAATTTTTTTGGACAAATTCATCCCAATATCTATCAAGTAACAAACAAAGTTCCTAATACTTCAGGCAATATTTTGTCCGCATACCCCCTCCTCCCTTGAGCCGCTGGAGTTATCACAACAATCGCTAGGGGATATAAAATAGAGCTATTCCAAGAGTAAATACAGGCATGAGAACATTGGCTGCCAACAAGGCATCGATGAAATTGTAGACTAATGCATGTGGGTTAAGCAAGTTGTCTGGTGGATTAGCGTGTACAAGCCAGAAGATCACGTGGATTGGAACACAACTTTCAGATTGTATCCAACATGGTCACACCTTGAAGCCTTGGAGAACAAAGCACTGTTATATTACTTCTATTTATTACAAGCATATTCAAAGTGCAACTTGAGGGATCTCTCAATAACAGAAGGTTTCCTTACCCCACGACCCAAGTCTTAGCATGTTCTTCTGCTTCCGGCAAGGAGAATCAAGTAAGTAGTCAGCAGCTTCAACCAGAATAACCAAATAGTGCAGACAAAGTGCAGCTGAACAATGCAGAATTTGCTTTCAAAAAGATACTCAAAACTTGAATTTCAGTAGTGTATTGTTGGCATATAACCTGGAGCAATGCAGTTGAGTTAACTGAAGCTAAAACTTGTGCAAAACTCCCTCAACTGTTCAGAAAAACTGTCGTAACATCAATCCCCCCAAAAAACGAACATCTTCACTATTGAACAGAAACTGAACAATACAGGACTGCGGGCAGCAAGCACAAAATCTTTTACAGCAACAGGAAACTAGCAGCAAACCTTCAACTTCTATCAGCAGATTCTAACCAACTGGACAATAGTTTATGGAACAAGAGCACTCAATTCAACAAGGAGAATATTTTAGAAGTAAAAACCAGATTTCAACTATCACTGCTGAACTCAAGCACAATCTCAACTAACACAAATTTTCGGCAGACTTAGCTTACTATATGCTCAACCAAATCATAATTCAAGCTACTCAATCTCTAGTCCAACTGAATCCCCTCAATTAAACTCAATGACAACAACAACTATTTGAAACTGTTGGTAACAAGTTCAAACTAGGGGAATTTCAGCTATCAATTTACTCTAAAAACTTCAATGCAGGATTTACTTTCAAACATGGCCCCATAAATAGCTCATAGATTGAATTAAAATCACAAAACAATGCTCCCACAATCAAGGACTGATCCCAACAGAACATTCATCAGCATATAAGCAGTTTGACAAGAGAATTTCAACTTGAACTCTAAATATTTCAACAGTAGAGTCCAACAATACAACTCAGTTCACACTATTCCCAACAAGCAACTCCTGAATTTGGCTAAGATCCCGCAAAGCCAAGAACCTAAGATTTACTAGGAAGACCAGACCCTATGCGGGTTGCCTACGTATCACGCCCCAAAAGACGAGAATCAGGTATGCATAGTTCAGGCAAATTGGATACGGGCGAGAATTAAAAAAAACACAACTAATTTAGAGAAAACATATTTTTTGTCTTTTGTTTTTGAAAAATGATGAAACATGTAAACCCTTTTGGATTTTCTTTTTCTGATTTTTTTTTTGAACAAAATAATGGGGAAGTGCAAAATCTTTTTGGATTTTTCCATTTTCATTTTTTGGTCTTTTCTTAAAAATAAAATGTGAAAGAAAAACATAACTGGGCCCTACTTGCTTTATTTTTTACACTTCACCCTCTTTTTTCTCATTTATCCTCAAACCTCATTGGTCACCCAAATGACCTCGTTTACCCTTGAAAATTGCAACATGTAGCACATAAGATGCAACAGGATAGTCTTTTGTTCTTTGGGTACACCTGCCCTAGACGGACTCAACCCCTGTATTGAGTCCCCAAAGTCAAATGCACGTGATGCAAACAAGCATTCCTACTAGGGATCCGGCATGAGGCTGAGTTATTCTAAGTTTAAAACTTGGATATATTGTTCTAGACCTGGCTTACCCGAGCGGACAACTTGAGCCGAGGGGGGGCTGCGTACTGGTAACCAAAAGATCATCCGGCTTTGCAACTTGTCCGACCCTCGTTCTATTTGGGATATGACACAAACAAAAAGAAGTCACGACCAACGTGCACTCCTCGGGAGAGAGAAGAGAGGGGTTTCGTAACAGTTCATATACAGTTCGGATAATATCAAAGCGGTAAAAGCAACATTTAGCATATTAGGCCCAAACATGTAATAAAATCAGATAATAAATAAAGTCAACTACAACAATTATTCTAAGCTCGAATTCTTGAACCCTGAACCAGAGGTCGTGGGTTCGATCGCCAGAGCTGTCACACCTCCTTTTTACCTACACCCCCAGAAGGGTATATAAGGGAGTTTTTCCAATTTAAGTGACAATCGAAATGAGATTATTTATTTAAAGATTCAGAGTAGCCACTTGGGATAATTTATAGTGTCCCAAGTCACCGGTTTCAAATCCCGAATCGAGGAAAGATTGACTCTGTTTTACGTCCGCGAACACAGAAATTCGGGTAAGGAATTCTGTTAACCCGGGAGAAGATGTCATGCATTCCCGGATTCCGTGGTTCTAGCACGGTCGCTCAACTGTTATATTTGGCCTATTTACTTGATTTTAATACATGTTTTAGCCTATGGTTCAATTTTAACCTTATAGCCGCTTTTATTCATTTTTAGGAAGATTGCAACGTCATTTAAAATACGTCTTGATCCACATCACATAAATGCACTCGCAGTCCGCAACATATTTTATCTAACGTTATTGAGATTTGGATTTGGGTCACATAAATGCGCACCCGACTTTAGGAAGGTAAATTTTAAAATACGCACCTAAAATGAACTACGCATTTTTAAACTTTGCGAGGGCCATGAAAATTCAACTAAATGACATGCCCCGATTTCTAGGATTAAAGTTAGTTAAATGAGGGCCACGAATTTTGAGATTTTATTTGGCATAGCACACCTCAAATAATTTCCTACATTAGATAGTTAGTTAGTTTACTCCTACCAATTTACGACATCAAACTGTTCCAGCCACTTTGATTTGCAGCCTTAACCACTCATTAACTAAACAATCATTTGCAAAAATATTCAGCTTTACACTAAGACAGAGACATTTATACGAGAATAACCACTTTTCACGTTGTTGAGCCTTACGCTTGAGATATAAAATTCCAGTAGCTAAATGACATTTATCATAGCACTACAAAGCCCAGATTTTAACACATGAACTAGATTAAACCATCTAAAGCAAACTTGCATACTTAATAAACAAATACCATATTTAGCATTCAATTGCAAATGATTTACTTCAAGTAAACATGCTAGAATCAGTGGATTAACCTCATAGATCCATTCTCATCTATACATTCAAAGAAGCACCTCAAACATACCCAAGTAATATCTAAACAAGCTTAAAAGCTTCATCAATTGCTATTCGAATTTGCATTGCAAGAGTCCGAAGATTAGCTCCAGCACACATTGCTTCTCGACTTCCTCAAATCAATTAACAATTACAACAAATCTCCGATTAACAATTACCACAAACCTAACCACAGAGTGTTCAACGATATGATACTTTTACTGTTAACGAGCTTAGTTCAAGTAAATAAAAATCAGCTTGGAAAGCAATTTCAATTTTGATACCTTCAACTCAAAACAAAGAACCCCAATTAGATATTTGACAGCAAAAAACAAAACTCCATAGATCTGATGGACGAACACAAGGAATCCGAAAAACTGAACATATTCATAGAGTCAATAATCCAAATATTCATCTATATTCAAAAGAGGATCCCGGGTAAATATATACATACCTAAACACCGAAAATAAACTGGAGATAACCAACACAATTCTGAAATATAAGGCAAAATCCAGCAGCAGAAACAGAGACAAACCAGCGACCAAATGAGTTCAACTCGACGGCAACGGACAACGATTCAATCCGCCAAATTTCTTAACTAGTGCCTGAATCGGAAGCTCTAAACCCAAATGTCACTTGACATTCCAGAAAAATTGAAGTAAAAAATAAGTAGAAGTGTGAATAGCTTTCAAATCCTCCTTTGTTTCTGTTTTGGTTTGTATTTGAAACTCTCTTTTGAATTTTCAAAGCTGGGCTTGAATTTTGGACATGAATCGATGGCACCTGTATGTGGGGAGTAGCAAGAACTCTTGGGTCTGCTCATCTGTCCAGAAAAG
Organism: Nicotiana tabacum; assembly: GCF_000715075.1. Lineage (NCBI taxonomy): Eukaryota > Viridiplantae > Streptophyta > Magnoliopsida > Solanales > Solanaceae > Nicotiana > Nicotiana tabacum. Next base: position 125,095,760 of record NC_134080.1, on the reverse strand, counting down.
ATGAAGAGCTCTCCATTTCATCTTTTCTTGTGCGCCGCTTGGGTCTGATCAAAGAGAGTGTGTCTAGGTTTTTATTTTAGGAGTTAACATTATTATATAGGGGTAGGAATTAGGTTAGGTTAAATGGGGAAAAGGGTATGAGCTCAATGTTTTTGTGCTTTTGAAGGAATTTGGGTCATGAATTTGGGCTAGTTAACTTTAGGGTAGGAAGATTAAATCAAAACTCCTTTTTTTCATTTTTCTTTTCCTTTGATTTTAAAAATCCTAAAATCAAAAACCTAGATTATCTAAAAATGTGAAATTAAGCTAATTAACTAATTATAAAAAATACTTAATCCTAAATTAAAAGAGAAAAAATCAATAAAAGTGTAAAAAATGAAGCATTTTTTTTGTGATTTTCAATTTTTTTTATAAAACAAGTAACTACCGATTAGTCCTAAAAATGTACAAAATGAAGCCTAAATGCCATGAGTAATATTTTTGGTATTTTTCATGATTTAAATAAAATAAATGTGCACAGACAAATGCAAGCAATTAACAAAAAATGCTACAAAAATCCACGAAATTGCAAACAATGGGAAAGATTTATTTTGTTGAATTTATGGGAATAATTCATATAGGGCAAAAATCACGTGCTCACAGAACTCACACTTCGAAAACTTAGCATACAATTGACTATCCCTCAAAGTCTGAAGAACTGATCTAAGATGATGCTCGTAGTCCTCCCAGTTGCAGGAATATATCAAAATATCATCAATGAAGACTATCACGAACGAATCCAAGTAAGGCATGAACACTCGGTTCATCAAATCCATAAAAGCTGCTGGGGAATTTGTCAACCTGAATGACATCACCAAGAACTCATAATGCCCGTACCAAGTGTGGAAAGCTGTCTTAGGGACATCGAATGCCCTAATCCTCAACTGATGGTAGCCAGATCTCAAATCAATCTTCGAAAATACCTTGTCACCCTGAAGCTGATCAAACAAATCATCGATCCTCGGCAATGGATACTTATTCTTGATTGTAACTTTGTTCAACTGCCGGTAATCAATACGCATTCTCATCGATCCATCCTTCTTCTTAACAAACAACACCGGCGCACCCTAAGGCGAAACACTGGGTTTAATGAAACCATTCTCAAGCAAGTCTTGCAACTGCTCCTTCAACTCTTTCAACTCAGGCGGAGCCATACGATATGGCGGGATAGAAATGGACTGAGTATCCGAAGCCAAATCAATACAGAAGTCAATATCCTTGTCGGGTGGCATACCCGGTAGGTCTGAAGGAAATACCTCAGGGAACTCACGAACAACAGGAACAGAATCAATAGAAGGAACCTCGGCACTAGAATCACGAACATATGCCAAATAGGCCAAACACTCCTTCTCGACCATACACTGAGCCTTCACATAGGAGATAACACTACGGGTAGAATGATTAGGAGTCTCTCTCCACTCTAAACGAGGTAAACCCGACAAGGCTAAGGTCACAATCTTGGCATGACAGTCCAAGATAGCGTGGTAAGGTGATAACAATCCATCCCCAATATGACATCGAAATCAACCATGTCTAGAAGCAATAAATCTACACGAGTCTCAAGACCCCCAATCCCCACAATACAAGAACGATGGACTTGATCTACCACAATATAATCACCCACCGGTATAGACACATAAACAGGAGCACTCAAAGAATCACTAGGCATGACCAGATACGGTGTAAAATAAGATGACACATAGGAGTATGTAGACCCTGGATCAAATAAAACTGAAGCATCTCGGTCACAAACTAGAACAGTACATGTGATAACTGCATTGGAAACCTCAGCCTCAGGCCTGGCTGGAAGAGCATAACATCGAGGTTGGGCCCCACCACCCTGGACTACATCTTTGGGACGGCCTGCAGCTGGCTAGCCTCCACCTCTAGAGGTTTAAGCTCCACCTCTAACACCTCTACCTCTACCTCTAGCACCTCAATCCCCACCTCTAGTTGGCTGGACGGGCTGTGGAACACCAGGTGCCTGAACTATAGCACGGGAATTCTGCTGCTGTGACTGAGTACCCACCAATCTCGGACAAGCCCTCCGGATATGACCATACTCACCACACTCAAAGCATCCACCTAAATGATGCGGTTGAGGAAACTGAGACTGACTCTGGCGACCTGAATGACCACCCCGAAAACTCTGGAGCGGCGGTGCACTGATAGAGGCTGGTGGTGCACTATAGGACTGCTGATCAGAATACTGCATCTGAGAACTACGGCCACCTGAAGCACCATGAGAAACCTAAAGTGTTGACTGAAAGGGCCTAGCAGGATAGCCTCTACCATATGAATCCCTGCCTCCAGACGAGGTACCACTGAATCTGCCTGAATGACGAGGCCTCTTGTCCGACCCATGACCACCTCCCTGCGACAGAACCATCTCCACTCTCCTGGCCACATTGGCCGCCTCCTGGAAAGAAATCTCACTCCCTGTCTCCCTATCCATCTGAATACGAATCGGCTGTAAGTCCATCAATAAACCTCCTCATCCTCCCTCTCTCGGTGGGAAGTATAATAAGAGCATGATAAGCCAAATCGATGAATCTGGTCTCATACTGGGTAACAGTCATAGAACCCTGCTGGAGACACTCAAACTGCCTCCGATAGGCCTCTCGCTAAGTGATGGGGAGAAACTTCTCCAGAAATAGCTGAGTAAAATGCTCCCAAGTCAAAGCTGGTGATCCGGTTGGTCTAGCCAAGCAATAATCTCTCCACCAAGTCTTAGCGGATCCCGACAAACGAAAAGTAGCAAAATCGACCCCATTGGTCTCTACTATCCCCATGTTCCTGAGAACCTCACGACAGTTGTCTAGATAATCCTGAGGATCCTCAGAAGATGCACCGCTGAAAGTAGTAGTGAAGAGCTTGGTGAACCTGTCCAATCTCCACAAAGCATCAGTAGACATAGCTTCTCCATCACCGGTCTGAGCTACCACACCCGGCTGAACTGCTCCAACTAGCTGAGCTGCTGGAGTCTGAAACTGGGGAGTCATCTGCTCCGGAGTGCGAGAAGCAGGAGTCTGGGCTCCTCCTCCAGTGTGAGAGATGGCTGGTACTACAGGAAGCAAGTCTGCCCAGGTGACACTCTCCAAAAGGCCCACTAGACGGACCAAAGCATCCTGGAGTGTCGGGGTAGCAATAAACCCCTCTAGGACATGAGCTGGGCCCACCGGAACTGTCTGGGCCGGAACCTCATCATCAAAGTCAACCTGAGGCTCCGCCGCTGGTGCTGCTGCTCTGGGCTGAGCTCTGCCCCTGCCTCGGCCTCTAGCACGGCCTCGGCCTCACCCTCTACCCCTCGTGGGAGCTGCTGCTGGGGGCTCTGGCTGCTGATCGGTGGATGAGGAAGCGCGTGTTCTCGCCATCTGCGAAAGATCAGAGTAGAAATTCAATTAGCATTGAGAAACCAAGCCGCCCGACAAGAAAGAATAAATGTGAAGTTTTTCCTAACTCTGTAGCCTCTGGGGGATAAATACAGACGTCTCTGTACCGATCCCTCAGATTCTACTAAGCTTGTCCGTGAATTGTGAGACCTATGTAACCTAGAGCTCTGATACCAACTTGTCACGACCCGAATTTCCCACCCTCGGGAGTCATGATGGCGCCTACTCGTGGAAGCTAGGCAAGCTGCGCAATAAAGAATCACTAACTCTTTTATTTTAGCCCTTTTTAATAATTTTGATTAACAGGTAATCAACATTTAATATTAACGATAAATAGAACAAGCGGAAGACCTAAACTGATAAAATAACCAAAACCAGTACTACAATGTCAACATACTCTTCTACCCGGAATCCGATGTCACAATATCTTGGATTGTCTATGAGTACTACATACAAGTGTCTGAAAAGAAAATACAATCTGTCCCGGAAACAAGTGAAAACAGAACACATAATAAGATAGAAGAGAAAGCCAGGTCTGCGGATACCTGCAGGACTACCTCGGGATCTCTAGCTGGACTAAAGACAGCCACCCAAATTGTCACGCCCCGAACCTGGGGAAGCATGGCTGACACTCGGTGCCGAGCTGCCCCAAGCGAACCACTCTGTAACTTATTCTTTCTGTGTTCATGATGGGCGAACATGGCCACAACTCACAATGCATAACTATACGTGGTCACACACTGTATCAATGAACCATCTTTTTTAAAACATGAATATATTTGGGCCGTCAAGGTCTCTGACATACTGTACAAAATGAATGTCTGTCTATAAAGCCTCTACGATTATTTGATATCAAATGGGATAGGGTATCGGCCAACCTATAAGTATGTAGTAAAACTATGATATGATGACATAAGTATGTAGTAAAACTTGCAAATATCCTAGTTTCATGACAAAACATTTTCCTTGATCACCCTTGTTCCAGCCTTTACGGAAACTAGCATCCAATTTATTAATTCTTTGTTAAAAGACAAGGAACTTGAACAGATGAAAGCCTAAAGATCTAAGTTACCCTACAAAAACCTTTCTCAATCTTTAAACTTTAAAGAACTTGATTTGTGCTTGGACCTACTCTACCTTAAATTAGAGCTTATACTTAAGCAAAGCCTTCTGCTAATTCTCTTGCATACTATTCATCTTTTAACCAAGGCCAGTGTATTTCTCGTTGAAATCTTTACTTAGTCAAAATGCAAAGTTTATCCATTCAGTAAATAAACAATAAGAGAGTGTGTGAATATATCTTGTTGTATTCTCTAACCAAGTGACACCTTTCCATGTACTATATGAGTCACTTAGTGGCCTTTTGACCAGTTTATGGGCTGCCACATTAATGGTGGAGAAATTTTAAATCTTTATCCAACTTATTAGTTAATTAGGTAATGTCTCGTTATTCGATAATTTAACCAATTACCCTCATAATTAAGAATTATTTCAAATTACTTAAAATACTACTCAGTTTTAATACATTTTATATAACTTACTATCATGGTCATATGGTGCCGTGTAAAATAAATACATATACTATTATTTCATTAAAATATTCATGTAAAAATACATATATTTTTCTCAATTTTTAATTTTCCTAATTTCATATAAAGAGTACAAATTTTCTTACACTTAATTCTTAAAATGGTAAAAAGATAACCTTCTTTTCTTGTGAGAAAATAATTTTTATCTTTACAATAAAGAAATTCTTTTTGTACTATAAATTCTTAAAACGGAGAAAGGATAACTTTTCTTATGATAAAATACTATATACTCTTATAATAAATAAAACTTCATTTATAAACTCTCACATGTCATGTATATAATTTAAAACTTACCACAATAGTATAAAATTGTATCTATTAACTTTTATCGAAAATAGTTTATTTCAAGGAAAATACATATCAAGCCGATATATAGTAGTTCCGAAATTCTTCAAACTTACAGGGTCTTATATCAATATCTTCATGTATAACCTTAATCCCTTCTAACTCATATATTATTATTTCGACGAATCCTAAAGTTAAGGTACGGGATGCAACACAAATGCTACTGTCCAAAAGTTGCTCCGGGATCTACACATAGTGCAGAGTGTAGCATCAGCACAATCGAACTCATGTGCTGGTAAGTGCCTAGCCTAACCTCGGCGAAGTAGTGACGAGGCTAGGACCAGACTACCAAATAAACCTATGCAGTTATATAATATACAACAGAATATAAACCAGAAATAAATAAGTAAAGATGGGAGGGGGGTACATGCCGCGGGGGTATATCAATATCAATAGTAAATCAAGAAAAAGGCATAAGGACAACTTAGAATTTACAACAAAACAATAAGGAACTTGTGACCAATCTATAAACACTTTATATCATCAATTGTTGCGGCGTGCAACCCGATCCCAACACATAACAACATTGTTGCGGCGTCCAACCCGATCCAATTATATCATTATTGCAGCGTGCAACCCGATCCACATATAATATTATTGCGGCGTGCAACCCAATACAAATATATCATTGTTGCGGCACGCAGCCCGATCCACATATACAATCAACAACAATAATAACAAGAGTCCAGGCAAGGGATCAATGAAGAACTACACTATCCCGATAAGGGACTCGACAGTATAAGTAACTACGTCCCGGCAAGGGCAAAACAACTATAACTAGACTTGTTTCAACATCTAACTACCTCAGCTAACACCAATACTCAGTCACAAGTAATTCCCACAAGAATAATCATAATCCTTGCTCAATACAGAGAATCATCAACTTAAGCATCTGTAGTATTATTTAAGAACACAATAATTTCAATTTAAGACTCACGGTCAAGCTCAACACCAACGTATAGACACTCGTCACCATGCCTATACGTCGTACTCAACAAGAAACAAGTAGCAAATAGGACACAACTCATAATCCCTCAAGCTAAGGTTAGACCAAACACTTACCTCGAACTTCCACGGCCAACTCAAGCCTCAAACACCGCTTTTCCTTTTGAATTTGGCTCCAAATCAATTGTATCTAGACATAATCAACTTAATAACATCAATAAATGCTAAACAATCCAATTCCAATGCTTAATTATAGTTTTCCCATCATTCTTCCTAAAAAGTCAAAAATTGACGGCCCGCTTGGTCAAAACACGAGGTTCGAACCAAAATCCGATTACCCATTCACCCACGAGCCCGAATATATAATTAGTTCCAAAATTCGTCCCCAAAACGTGGTCTAAATAACAATTATACAAAAAACCCTAACTCTATCCAAATCCCTAATTTTCTACCCTTAAGAACATGATTTAAGCCTAGAAATCTAATGGGTGTTAATAGAAATTGAAGAAAATGAGTCTAAGATTACATACCTATGGACTGGTGGTGAAATTATCTTTCAAAAATTGCCCAATTTGGAGTTGAGAAGAAGAAGTTATGAAATTTTTTGTTTAATCCCGAGTGTGCTGTTTTCTGTTTAAAAATCGCTGGGCAGACCTTCATCGCGTTCGCGATGGGTCTGCTGCATTCGCGAAGAGCAGCCTTCCTCAGGCTTATGCGATCACGAGTCCTCTTACGCGTTCGTGAAGGGTTGGGCCCCCTGACCTTCGCGTTCGCGAGCCTGTGCACGCGTTCGCGTAGAGGAACATTTACTTCCCTGACCAGCCCCCTATTTACGCTATGTGTTCGCGGGATGTGGGTCGCGTTCGCATAGAGCAACCCCCTAGTGCTCCACGTTCGCGATCCTTACCTCGCGTTCGCATTGAACAAAATCCACCCCTTCCATTTAACCTTTCGCGATCGCGAAGCACAGAAGGTCTGTGCATCAGAACAGCTGTTTCTGCAATTTTTCACAAGTTCTAAACCTTCCGAAACCTATCCGAAACTCACCCGAGCCCTCCGGGCTCCAAACCAAACATGCATACTAACTCAACAATATCATATGAACTTATCCGTGCGATCAAATCGCAAAAATAACGAATTTAGCATAAAAATCTACGAAATTCTTCAAACTTTCAAAGAATGGATTTTCACAACTACGGGTCCGAATCACCTCAAACGACTTCCATTTCTTACCAAATTTCACAAACTCATCTTATTTCACAGATAAGGCCTGTACCGTGCTCCTGAGCTAGAATACGGGCCCGATACTATTAAATTCTAAATGCATTTCATTTTCAAAACTCATAGAAATTTTCAGAAAATAATTTTCTTTAAAAATTCATTTCTCGGGCTTGGGACCTCGGAATTCGATTCCGGGCCTACGTCCAAGTCCCATATTTTTCCACGGACCCTTCGGGACCGTCAAATCACGGGTTCGGGTCCGTTTACCTAAAATATTGACCGAAGTCAACTTAAATGCATTTTTAGTCAAAATTTCAACAATTTTCACAGATCTTTACATAATAGCTTTCCGGCTACGTGCCCGGACTGCGCAAGCAAATCGAGGTGATGTTGAAAGAGGGTTTTAAGGCCTCAAAATGCAGAATTTATTTTAAAAACAAGTGATGACTTTTTGGATCATCAAAGCAGGAGGAGGGGCTTGTAGCATTTGCCTTTTTAAAGTTGCTGATTTTTAAATAACCACTATAAGAAATAGATAAAAGATCAACTTACTTGAAGTAGTCAAATTGCGGGGGGGGGGGGGGGGAATTTGCATCTATACGTAGGAATTAAACCTATAAATTCGTCAATTATGAGTTGGGCAAGTCAACTTTTGAGTTTCTCACCGACATATAAAAGAATTTGAGTTCCAAACGGGTTTGAATTATGTTAATTTGTTTGCTCTCCGTTTCCTCAAATTTTTACTTGGATTGGTAACAGTCACTTTTCAGTATCAATAATTCAGATTTAATTAATTAAAGTTAGATCTTGACCATGATTAAAATTATAGATATTTCTTATTCAATTTTTGATTTTTTGCATTTGCTCCTGCAGAACTACACCGACGGGTTTTTTCGTGAAATTTTTGAATAGAATGAATATGGGTTTAAAACAGAATAATAAAATATGAACAATCAATCTAAAACGGATGAATAAATTTCAAAACCATATATGCTTGTGTCAGTGTCACTTTGGCTAAAATCAATATAAGGTGGGTTCGGTTCATTGATTGATAATCCTATATTGGCTTAAAAAATGGTTGAGTTTTATAGTTTTTATTCTTTGACTTCAAATATTATATGCCACATCATTATATTATTATTATTATTATTATTATCGACAATACACTCCCCGGCTAAGAGTATATTAGGTGTGATATAGCAATAGTGCATAATTTTTTTGTTATAAAATTTTAAAAATGACTTTGTTACCTCATTTTCATTACAGCTTGCTTGGATATATACTACTAGAAATTCAGCAAAAAACGATCAAGAAAAACAGACCAACTTTGGTCGGTCAAAAAACTTGGTTGGTTTTTAAAAATATTTTAATTTTTAATTTTTTTGTTACGAAATCGATCAACTTTGGTCGGTTTTATTTGATGCAAAAATGCGGGAAATTATTTTTGAGTCCCGCGAAATTTATTTTTCAAGAAACCGACAAACTTTGATCGGTTTTTGCAATTAAAATAAATAAAAATTAATATTAAAAAAACTGACCAACTTTGGTCGGTAAATTCGGCCGATCATTCTAAAAAACCGACCAAAGTTTATTTTTTAATAAACTGACCAACTTTGGTTTGTTATTTTAGTGCGAAAATGCAATTAAAGAATATAAATAAAAAATAAGACAATCTTAAAACAAAATGCACCAATGGTTTAGTGGTAAAATAGTATCCTGCCATAGTACACACCCCAGTTCGATTCCTAGATGGTGAATCTTTTGATTACATAATTAAAATACCGACCAACTTTGGTCGTTTTTTTTTTCCGACCAACCTTGGTCCTTTTACCTTTGCAACCAACCTTGGTCGATCGGTATACTAAAATGACCACCAAAATAGCGACCAAGCGTGTTTGGACGCGTTTTAGTCGGTAATTTACCAAAACCGACCAACGTTTCACCGTAGTTTAGTTTTGGTCGGTAAGATTTAGTTTTTTCTTTCCCATGGATTCACCTTCTTCACAAAGATCAACATGCAGCTGTCTTTGGCAAGCATTGAAGAAGAAAAGGAGTGATGAACGAAGAAGTTCAAAGAATACAAGATTTACTGCCTACTATGGTGATTGGGGAATGGATGAAAATATTTATACTGTAAATTCCAATTTTCCAAAGAAAGAACAAGAAAGCTTGAAGAAGGAGAAAGAAAAAGAAATTATAGAAGGCAAAGACTAAAGCTTTTCATATACCTAAAATTTATGAACCACAGAATGAGAAGGTATTTTTGTCTCATTTTATTTTCTTCTAAGAAGTTTAAAGGTTCCATTAAAAAATATTGTTCTATCTTTTATTGAAATTACATATGATCATGGATTCATGGGTAATTATTGATGTATTTGATATGTTACGAGATCATTAGCGTATCCCTATCGTTGTTGTTACAATTAATTTTTCTGATACGTTGTTTTGATATAAAATTTACGTGACCTTTTTTAACACATCCTATTTCAATCGCATAAGTCAAGTAATTTTTTGAAGGAAGGATTAAAAACTAATGGAACTTTTAGATTGAAAGGAAGGAAGAGGGGAAAAGAAAACTTTTTTAAAAAAAAAAATGAGGAACAGGCCAATTTCTTACATAAGGATATCGGGTAATCTCCTATGGGTCAATTATAGATCCATGTGTGATGACCCGCCATGTCATCATGCCACATAAGCGCCATTTGGCATATATTAATGCCATGTGGAAGCTTACATAAGAATAAGGCTAGCATTTGTGAGAAGATTCTAGAGAAGTATGGACATTTCCTTAGGAAAAACCTAGATCCTTATGGATTTGCTAGGAAAGTCCTTGGAATCTTCTAGGCTTGTAGAGAATTCTAGAAAAAACCCTTATCTTGTAAATATCAAGGACTTGTGTAATAATTAATATTTACACACTAGCCCCTAGGAGACTAGTATATAAAGGGGGTCATTCATTTGTAATTCATCAAGCAAACAATTCAAGTTCTCTCTAATACAAAGCTTTCTTGAACAATTCTCTTGTGTTCTTTCTACCATTCTCTTAGCGGTCCTAAAGGTAGTAAGGCTGACTTGGCATAGCAAGAACGTGAGTAATTTGTGCAAGATCGTGAGCGAGTTGTCAAGTGCCGCACGTGTACTTAGTTAACAACTAAGGACGTGACAACGTGGTATCAGAGCGAAGGTTTCAACTAAGGGAATGGCGAACGGCGGAGAAATTAACGTTGCTAACACCCAAGCCAACGTCATCCAGGATGCTGCTGGCAAGAGCGGCCGTAGCAAAAAGAGGAATGCCACCAACAAGAGCCAGGAGGTGCCACCTGAGGTTGTCTCAAACGAAGGGCTTACATCCCAAGAACCATCTGCCACTGAGGCGAGCGAGGATGAAGTGGAGGTCCTTCCAGAGGACGTCTCGCTCGGTAAAGAGTGGGTGATGAAGATGAACGCGGGGATGGATGCCGTGGAGGTATTTGGCCAACGCTTGGGGAAGGTGGAAGACACCCTTAATGTTCTTGAGGGGCACACTCTTGAAGAGATTGAGAGTATCTGAAATGACTTGGAGGGACGTACACAGATTGAGATGGAACTAAGGCAAACCATCACTGCTTTAGAGTGCAGACTCATGGAGGCTTTGAGTACTATCGATGCTATGAAGGCAAAGATAGAGTCACTCGAGGAGCATGTCAATGCTGGCATGACCGAGGTAGCCAGCAATGTTGTGGTGATGAGGGAGGCCAAAATCGAGGCTCCTAAACCCCCGGTGTTCAAAGGTGTTCGTGATGCACAAGAAGTGGAAAACTTCCTTTGGCACTTGGAGAACTACTTCAGGCACGACAAAGTGAGGGACGACGAGGCCAAGATCAATACTACGGTATTGTACCTCTCAGAGACTGCCATGCTATGGTGGAGAAGGAAGATGGACAACATAGATAAAGGTCTAGGTACTATTAGCACATGGGATCAGTTCAAAGCGGAGTTCAAGCGACAGTTCTTTCCAAACAATGTCTTGTACGAGGCAAGGCGCAAGCTTAGGGAATTGAAGCAAACAGGGAGCATACGTAACTATGTCAAGGAGTTCACTACCCTTATGCTTCAAATCCCCAACCTGACCAATGATGACTTGTTGTTCCACTTCATGGACGGGTTGCAAAATTGGGCTAAGCAGGAGTTGCAACACCGACAAGTCACTGATATAGACCAAGCCATAGTGGAGGCCGAATCATTGATGGACTTCAGGCATGACAAGCATGACAAAGGTAATGGCAAGGAGTCAAAGGTTAACAATGTCAAATGTGGGGGAGACCGTGGCAAAGGCAAGGAGATACAACAACAATACTCCAAGACTCAAGATTTCAAAAAGTCGAGTGGCCGTCAGGGCTACGCCGAGAAGAAGGCACAGGTCGAGAAGAAGGGATGCTATATATGTGGAGGGCCACATGGCTTCAGGAATTGTCCTGACCTCAAGAGCCTCAGTGCCATGGTACGTGAGCGGAAGGAGCAGCCACAAGGAGAGAGTCCGGAAACCGCACAGTTGGGTATGATCGGATTATGTGGTGCTGTCACGAAGCAAGCTATCCAACCTACCGAGAATGGCAATCAGTACGTGGATCTCACCATCAACAACAAGCCCGCTCGTGCAATGGTGGACACTGGAGCAACTCATAATTTCGTGACTGAGGCTGCCGCAAAGAGACTGGAATTGAAGCTTGCTCCAACCAACTCTCGCGTCAAGACCGTTAATGACGAGATACAGAATGCTCGTGGGGTAGCTAATGGAGTTGGTGTCAAATTGGGAACTTGGAAAGGTATGACAAACTTTACCGTAACCACTATGGATATCTTTGACATCATACTGGGGCAAGAGTTCTTTAGACATTGTCATACTTTAATCGACCCCTACCTCCAACGTCTTTTGGTTATGGAGCGAGAAGGAGCTTGCATGGTACCTACAATGACTATGCCACACGGACAGATCCAAGCACAACTCTCATCTATGCAGGTTGTCAAGGGGATCAAGAAGGGGGAGCCCACATTCGTGGCAACCATTGCAAGTCTAGAGGAAGACAAGAATTTTCAAGAGACAGTGTCGCCTTGCATAGAGAAGTTGCTTGAGGAGAACAAGGATGTCATGCCCGAGGAGTTGCCTAAGCACTTGCCGCCTAGGCGAGAGGTGGATCACAAGATTGAGTTGGAGCCAGGGGCTAAATCACCTGCATTTGCCCCATATCATATGGCACCACCCGAGCTGGAGGAGCTCAAGAAACAATTGAAAGAGTTGTTGGATGCTGGTCACATTCGCCCATCAAAGGCACCTTTCGGCGCACCAGTATTGTTCCAGAAGAAGAAGGATGGATCGTTGCATTTGTGCATAGACTACCGAGCACTTAATAAGGTCACCATGAAGAATAAGTACCCAATCCCGCTCATTGCTGACTTGTTCGATAGACTTAGGAAAGCCAAGTACTTTACCAAGGTGGATCTTCGAAAGGGCTACTACCAGGTTCGCATTGCGGAAGGGGATGAGCCAAAGACAACATGTGTGACGAGATATGGAGCCTTTGAGTGGTTGGTGATGCCCTTCGGCTTAACCAATGCACCGACTACATTTTGCACCCTTATGAACAAGATCTTCCATCCCTACCTTGATCAATTCGTGGTAGTCTACCTAGACGACATAGTCATCTACAACAACACCTTGGGGGAGCACATGGAGCACTTAAGGAAGGTTTTCCAAGTCTTGCGAGAGAACGAGCTATACATCAAGAGGGAGAAATGTGAGTTCGCGCAATCAAAGGTGCACTTCTTGGGCCATGTCATTAGCAATGGTGAGCTACGCATGGACGATGCTAAGGTACGTGCTATCGAGGAGTGGGAGGCACCCATAAAGGTAACTGAGTTGAGATCCTTCCTTGGCCTTGTTAACTACTATCGCCGGTTCATCAGTGGATACTCAGCAAAGGCCGCACCATTGACTGGGTTGCTAAAGAAGAACAAGCCATGGGTTTGGACGGAGCATTGTCAAAAGGCATTTGAAGGCCTTAAGACAGCTGTAACAGAGGAGCCAGTCTTGGCGTTACCTGACTTTGCCAAGACTTTTGAGGTGCACACAGATGCCTCAGACTTTGCCATTGGAGGTGTCCTGATGCAGGATAAGCATCCCATAGCATTTGAGAGCCGCAAGTTAAATGAGACAGAGCGGCGTTACACGGTACAAGAGAAGGAAATGACTGCCATTGTGCATTGCCTTCGTACATGGAGACATTATCTGCTCGGGTCGAGGTTCGTGGTCAAGACTGATAATGTTGCTACTAGCTACTTTCAAACACAGAAGAAGCTCACACCAAAGCAAGCTAGGTGGCAGGATTTCTTAGCCGAGTTTGATTATGCGCTGGAGTATAAGCCGGGAAAAGGTAATGTTGTAGCCGATGCCTTAAGCCGGAAAGCCGAGCTTGCTGCAATCACTTCAGCGAGATGGGACATTCGGGAGGCTATAAAAGAAGGCATGCAACATGATCCAGCAGCCAGACAACTTATCGAGTTAGCTAACAAAGGCAAGACGAGACGGTTTTGGATAGAAGATGGACTACTACTTACCACAGGTCGGCGGGTCTACGTTCCTAAGTTTGGAGACATTAGACGACGGATCATAAGGGAGAGTCATGACACAATGTGGGCTGGTCATTCAGGTCAATGTCGCACTAGGGCCTTGGTTGAGTCAGTCTACTATTGGCCACGCATGCAAAATGACATAGAGTGCTATGTGCAGACTTGTCTTGTCTGTCAACAGGACAAGGTTGAACAACAACAACCCGGAGGACTTTTGGAGCCACTACCAGTTGCAGAGCGTCCATGGGAGAGCGTGACTATGGACTTTATCACTTGCCTACCGAAATCCTATAGTTATGGTACTATTATGGTGGTCGTGGATAGATTTTACAAATATGCCACCTTCATGCCCACCTCACCGGGTTGCACAGCTAAGGAAGCCGCCAAGCTATTCTTTAAGAACGTGATAAAGTATTGGGGCTTACCAAGGCATATCATCAGTGATCGAGACCCCCGCTTCACTGGGAACTTTTGGAGAGAGTTGTTCGACATACTTGGCACGGAACTGCACTTTTCTACTAGTTTCCACCCACAGACGGATGGACAAAAGGAACGAGTCAATGCCTTACTAGAATGCTACTTGAGGCATTATGTAAGCGCACATCAGAAAGATTGGGCAAAGCTCCTAGAAATCGCCCAATTCTCTTATAACTTGCAGCGGAGTGAGTCCACTGGGCGAACACCATTTGAGCTAGCAACAGGCCAACAACCACAAACTCCACATTCATTACCAGCCGCATTCGAGGGAAAGAGTTTGGGAGCTTATCATATGGCTAAAGGATGGGAGGAGCAGCTCGACATTGCTAAGTCCTACTTGGATAAGGCAGCTAAGAAGATGAAGAAGTTTGCGGACCGTAAGCGGCGTCCCACATACTATGGAGTTGGGGACATGGTCATGGTGAAGTTTAACCCAAGACAGTTCAAGGCACTACGGGGCATGAATCAGAATTTGATTCGCAAGTATGAGGGGTCATTTAAGATCGTCGCCAAGGTAGGCAAGATCTCATACAAGCTTGACATGCCATCGTATCTTAAGATCTACCCTGTCTTCCATGCCAGCATGCTTAAACCATATCATGAAGATAAGGATGATCCGAGTAGGGGCCAATCAAGTAGGGCGCCAATGACTATCACCGCCTCGCATGATCGGGAGATTGAGGCTATTATAGATTACCAGGCCAAGCGAAAACAAGGGCAAAAAGCCACCGCTATGTTCCTCGTCCATTGGAAAGGGCAATCACCGGAGGAGGCCACGTGGGAACGATATGAAGACTTGTGGCAATTCAAAGATAAGATCCGAGAGTTTATGCAGCAGCATTGCGCCGCGGTCGTCGCAATATTGGGTGGGGGAGAGTGTGATGACCCGCCATGTCATCATGCTACATAGGTGCCATTTGGCATATATTAATGCATGTGGAAGCTTACATAAGAATAAGGCTAGCATTTGTGAGAAGATTCTAGATAAGTAGGGACATTTCCTTAGGAAAAACCTAGATCCTTATGGATTTGCTAGGAAAGTCCTTGGAATCTTCTAGGCTTGTAGAGAATTCTAGAAAAAACTTTTATCTTGTAAATATCAAGGACTTGTGTAATAATTAATATTTACGCACTAGCCCCTAGGAGACTAGTATATAAAGGGGGTCATTCATTTGTAATTCATCAAGCAAACAATTCAAGTTCTCTCTAATACAAAGCTTCCTTGAACAATTCTCTTGTGTTCTTTCTACCATTCTCTTAGCGGTCCTAAAGGTAGTAAGGCTGACTTGGCATAGCAAGAACGTGAGTAATTTGTGCAAGATCGTGAGCGAGTTGTCAAGTGCCGCACGTGTACTTAGTTAACAACTAAGGACGTGACACATGTTCCAATAAATAACGTAGGAAAACAGATGATCTAAAATTTTTCCATGGAGTGTTCTAAAAGGCTTTTTTGGACTTGTTCAAGACTGCAGGCTACTTAATTAGGGTAAATTTTACCAATGATTATATAACTATAATCTTTTTTCATCAAAGTTATATAATTTTGTTTTGTCCAACAAAAATAATTAAAATTTCACTAACTCACATAAAAATGATACTGACCAAAGAACAAAAAAAATCGATATATTGTATTTTCTTATACTGTATTTTTTTATTTTTTATTTCTAGTCAAATAAATAATAACCCAATTAAAATAGAAGAAATACATATTTTTAGCGGCTTTCAGTTATGCCCGAGGTAGGCCTAGTGACAAGTTGATTAGGAGAACTTATAATGTTAAATGCCTCATTTTATCTATACTATATTAAAAGCACGAAGGCCCTTAGCGAAATGTCGTTCGTCTTTTTTACCCTCTAAAAATAGATTTCACATTAGACAAAATTGTCACTTAATATTTAAGATTTTGAAATAAATCAAAGTTTTGGCTATTAAACTTTTCCTTATTTGAATTAAGTTAAAATCCTAATATCTAGGACTTAAAAATCATTAACATATTACGTTTAATAAAGTTTCCTTTCATCTTCAATCTACTTCTACTAAAATATAGGATTGAACCAAACGATTCCATAAATAAGAAATTGGAGAAATAATTATATTAATCAAATAATGACAATGTACTATATATTTTATTCAGAGTGCAACGTTACCCACGCCGATAACATGAGCAAAATAATTAATAAAAGTTTACCAAACTTTTTTTCCGTATTCTTTTCCTTGGTATAATTATAAATTATAATATATATATATAAATATAGCTATGTATTTAAAAAATACGCTTAACAATTAGAATAAATAAATATGAAATATCTTTATTAATACAAAAAAAGAAAAAAAAAAAAAGAATTGGCAAAAGTCAATAACACTAATGATTCAGTAAATACAAAGTGCAAAAATACGATTCTTTGATCATTTTAAAATAAAATAATCTTATTAAAAACATTTAATTACAAGAAAATATTTCTTTTTAATATTAATAATAAATACTTAAGTATTAAAGTTATTTAATTAGCAAAAGAATCCAATCTATTCTTTCCAAATTATAAACCTAAAATTATTTTTCAAGTTGGCTCAAATCTTAGGAACCATAAATTTGTTTTCTCGAAAAGATCACCGGTGATGAAAGAAATTAAAAAATAGAGCAAAATCAGTTGTAGTATAGTATTAAGAGTTATCTTGGTTAATATGCAAACTTGAACAAATGGTAATGAAATAATAGAAAATAAAATTTATTCAAATTGAGTCATCATTAATCATTATTTTTTTTATTTTAGTAACTAAAACCCCACCGCAAGGGTAATATTGTAACCTTTGATGAAAAATAAATTAAGAAGACATAAGATTCTGTTCTTCAGTTTGTGTTATTTAAAAAAAAAAACATAATATAAGTATAGCTAATTCTATTTTTGTCTTCTCGAAAAAATTTGATAAAAATATTTTCAGAAAAGCTCTTACATCTTCAAGAGTGATGTGTTCTTCTTGAAACTAACAAGGAAATATAATAACTTGTGAAATTAAGCTGATATAATTATATAACTGGAAGAAAATTTAAGTACGGGATATAATTGAATGATGATTGATGACTCTATGAGACATAGTTTCTTTTTTTATTGAGTTCGCAATATAGGATGAATATTTTTTAATTTCTAGAGCTTAACCTTTATTTATAACTAAATTATGTTTAAAATAACATTTATGTAATTGTTTTTAAAAAATTATTCATTGAGTTCACGCGCAAAGCGCGTATATATATATATATAAGTATATTTTAGCCGCTTCTAAAAATAATAGCCGATAATATATATATAAATATATCTGTGTGTGTGTGTGTGTGTGTGTGTTATATACATACACATTCTATATATATATATTGGCTAGCAAATGCAATCAGTTTCAGTCGGGTTAATTTTATATTTTTTCCTTAAAATAAGAATGACTCAACTCAGCCTAACATAATACCCATATACGTAAATTAAAATAATACTAAAAGTGAATTCTTCTCCTATAGAAAACTTAGTTCAGAATGCATGAGATTCTGACAAAAAAAAATAAAAAAAAAATAAAAGGTAAAACTAATTAGAGAGCACTTGAAACAAAAATGTTATCAATTTGAATGAAAATCTTGAAATAAAATAAAAGATGGACGTATAGTGTTATGATTCACTTTTAGTATTATTTTAATTTATAGGCAGAATGGCCTAAATGACATCTATACTTGTGCCACTTTATCATGCCAGTCCCCAAATTTAATAATTTGTCAGTTGAACACTTATACCCATTCAAATAGTATATAATAAACGCTTATGATAAGAGGCTGTCAATGCGTGTAATACAATCTCCTACGCGTAGGACGCCACGTCAAAAAATCAAAGCATGTAGGCTCCGGGTCATTTATTATGGCCACATAAAAAAATAAAACGGGAAATGATTATTAATTCCCCACCCACCCACCCACCCAATTCTGCATCTGTTATTCATCTGTTAAGCTTAACCCAACACCTTTCACGACCACTTCTATAATGAGCAATCATACTGTCTCTTTTTTTCTTCCTACAATTCCTATAAGACCCATTATAAAATGCATACAATCAGATCATGATTTTTGTACCAAAAAATCTTTTTACCTTCCTATTTTTCCAAGCATAAAACTCTTATTGGGAGCTCAAACACAGATAAACTCACCCCACCCTCTCTTTATTTGGTACTTATTTCAGCTTAGAGAGAATTGAACAAAAGTTTTAGGTATTTTTGTTTATTAAATTTCAGTTATGTTTGTTAAATCTCGTCTATATTCTCCCGATTCTTCTTTGTTGTTGCGAGATGATTTGCTGCAACGATAATCTGAGTCTTCGATTCTAGAATCCTTGGACGCAGCACATTATTCACCATGTGTGACTCTATTGTGTGGTTGTTTAATGGTGGTGGGAAGGTAATAAAAATAGATTATAAGGGAAAGGAGGTAGAGGATCACAACGAAGAAGGGATTAAAAAAAGGGGTGAAAGGTGGGGAAGGGTTCCCGACTAGAAGGGGGAGGGGAGGGAAAGAAAAAGCTAGGCGGAGAAGAACATGCAGAGAGATTGGGGAATAATCTTTTTTTTTAAATCTTTTTTCTTTTCTTTGTTGTTGTTTCTTTTGATTTTAGTATTTTTTTAATCAAAGCCAGTGTATTCACCCGCTTTTAAAAACTTGTGACCATGCACTTTATTTGACTCAGTAAGATAAATGCCCCATACGCTTGGTCAACGGTCAGAATGGTTTAAACTATAGGTTTTAATCAAGTAGAAAAATGTCTGGATGAAAACAAATGAAGTAAAGGGACTGAGATGTCAAATCGGAATAAGTACAAGGGTTTAATAGGCTATTCTGCCTAATTTATATATATGGGTTTTGGGTCGGGTGGATTGGGCCGGGCTGAGTCATTCCAATTTTTATTGGATTATTACTTATTAGACTGAAAATAAAAAATAAAAAACAAAAAACTGTAAGATAAGAAAATACTACTGAAAAGTTATATTTTTCGGATTATGATTTTTGTGCGAGTTAGTAAAAGTTTTATGATTTTTGTGTGAGAAAAAAAAAGTTATACGACTTTGGTGAAAAAAAGTAATAATTATATGATCATAGAATTATCCCCCATTGATTAAAATGCTTTGAGGCTTATGTGTGAGGCTTAGTTTTTTTAAGGTTATGCCTCAAACGCCCGATTGTGTGTCCTAAACAAGTCTGAATTTTAAGTTCGAGGCTGTCCAACAATTTCCTATACAAATCATGTGCCAAATTCCATAATTAGAGTTGTTGACCCTCAAAATTCTTATAATATATGCTAGTAATTGAAATAGGTGAATATTATTTGATATTTATTTAAAAAGTAAATATCCGAATTTTATATCTTTATTGGTTAAGGTTTACGTAAATTAAAATGGAGGAGTATTATTATGTTTGTTGAGTACTTCTACTCCATGAATCTAGCTATAATCGGAAAACTCGAGACTCTCCGGCTTGACTTGAGTAGTCATGAGCTCAGTTGCGTTAAATCATAAAAGCTGTCAGAGGATAAACACACACTATGACAATCACGTACGCGCTAGTAATAATGTTATAATTAGTTGGCAAGAGCTAAAGATATTCCTCCATCTATGACCTTGAAAGCTAGAAACAGATATATTCTAGGCACACTACTTGCACACCCACGCTTATTACAACGCCACCACACCAACAGAATTGTGAGAGTATTAGTTATGATTTTCATTTTTGTCATTGTATACATCAGGTGTACTGGAAATTGTGAGCTCAATGAAAAAAAAATAACTCAAAAAGGAGATGTTCTAAACAAGGTCAGCAAAGAGGAGAAATGCTAAGAAAAGTGCGGCCCGAAGAATTTCATATGCGGCCGCAAAACCAAATGCGGACCGCAGAAGATGAAATGCAGCCACAGAAGAAGAACTGGAGCTTCAGGTATTTTTGGCTGAAGTACGGTCTGCATACTAAAATGTGCGGTCACACTTGGTCCACAAAACAGGTTCACACTGACAAAGCTTGGAAGATTAGAGAATGTGCAATCGAACAAGTCTTCAGTCTCCTCAAATGCGTCCCACAGAAATTCAAGTGCGGTTGCTGACGAGCGCAAAACACACATTAAAATATGCTAGCTAGTCGAATATAGTAAATTATAATATCATATCCACAAGGATTGAAGTTAAACAGTATTTTCGTAGTTTATAGCTCTATTGCTATCCAAGATGATCAACAATGGAGATTTATGTGATTTAAACTAAAATTAACTAAGAGTCTAAACTATTGGCTAGTGACAAACAATGTAAGTAATAGGTGATGTCGCCAAACTCACACCACAAATATAGGTTGTGAGGCGGTTGAAGCAATAATAAAAATTCAACGCAAGTTGGGGTCGAATCCACAGAGAGTTAGATATTGGATTAGGTATACACCTAGTGCGAATGTATGATGTGCCCCAAATTACACTTTCACATTTTCAGTTGTTGTTTCTACTTCTACTTTTAAGCTATTGATTGTAATTGTAGAGCTAAGAGACAATATTTTTGGTTTTGGTTGTTTTTCAAGTTATGAAAGATCTAGTATTGCGACCTTCGCCTAGTTGGTTACCTAACGGATTTAGAGCTCTAGGTCATGTTTGGTTGATTGGGATACAATATAGCAATCACACTCAATTACTCACTCTATATCACTTGATATTTTGAATGATTTTGCCTGATTTTCTCAAGTCCGAATGAGTATTTACAAAGCAAGTGATAAATGCTCTAGTAGGGTCTTACTATCTCTAGGTTCAACCCTTTAATCGGGGCTATCAATTCTTGAGTTCACCCCAATTCTTAGTTAGCCATGTTTTCCTAAACTTAGTCTCTCTTTCTCAAGTAGAGACTAAGTCAAATAGGCATGAATCGATGTTTGCAACCATCAATTCTCAAATTCAAGCAAGAACTAGGCTAAATATCATAAACGCAATCATAAATAAGCTTAAATCAATTGCTCATTAAGTACACATATTAGGGTTGGGTCACAACCCTACCTAATAGTTTAGCTACTCATGGAAAATGAAGACATTGAAGAAGAAACTAAGATAGAATTCATAATATTTGATTAAGGAAAGAAAATCTAATATTTAAAAGCTAATCTAGTACAATGTTACTCAATACAGTAAATAAAAATAGCTCAGGTTCTCCCAACTTACACAACTTAACCTAAATATGACAAAAAATTCTATTTATACTAAGCTGAAAATATCTGACAAAATTATCCCTGCAGAGGTTGTGCAACCGCACAATTCTGTGTGCGATCCACATGTTGAGATTGACTGGTCAATTGGGTTTGCTGCGGTCACATAAAATTGGAATGCGGCCGCACTTCATTTAATTGTACACACCACACATTTCTGAGTGCGGCCACTTACTTGAACTTGGACTGGAGCTGGCCTTCATTATGCATATCGCGCATTTATGAGTGCGTCTGCGTAGCTTCAATCTTCCAAAAATATGGCTCTCTGATTCTCCTCTTTTGCGGACCACACAATTATGAGTGTGGCCGCACTTGGCATCATGCGGCCGCACAATAATGGTGCAGTACACACTTCTTCATGGCCCAAAAATATAACTCTCTAAACTTCAACTTCTGCGGCCGCACTAGAATTGTGCGGTCCGCATTTTGCATGGGGATTCTGTCAGAGGCTTCCTTATGTTTTGCAGCCGCACTCAATATTGTGCGGTCTACATTGTGCCTTTTTAGCCTTATTTTGGTCCTTGTGCAAAATTACTCCTTCTTGAGTTGATTTTCATTTCTTTGGCTCATATTCCAACACCCTTGCAAGAAAGTACATTTTATTAGTTTTCGGGAATACCTTTAAGCAATTTTGAGCTAAAACAAAAGTAAAAGAGTGCAAATAAGTAGTCAAAATCCCTACTTATCAACTCCCCCAAACTTAAGCTTTTGCTTATCCTCAAGAAGATAAGGTAATTCCATATCCAAAAGACAAGAATTATTTCAGCTGGCCTAAGGTGAACCAATCACACATCAATTGGGACCAACAAGTACCCACAATACGTATGAATTATCCACAATGCAATGATTTGATTTTTTTAGTACAATAGTTCTAATGTGACACTGGAACATCAAGAGTTGACTTTATTCATCAAGGAAGCTCGCTCTTTCATGTAGGTCATTGTGGATCCCAAACTCCTCCTCTTTTACTGTCCGTTAGCAAATCTCACTTTAGAATGTAATACTCAATTCAAGGATAGTGAAAAGTTCGCTCATCTCTCTCAAAAAATATCACAAGTACGACTCTAAGTACCATATGCTTGCCCCTGATGTAAATCACCACTAATGTAAGCCCGCTCAACTTAAATCATGTAGGGCTTTTCCGGTATGTAATGAAGGCATTCGGACTAAGGTATGATTTATTGACATAGAATGGGTTCATCTTTCCTTAAGCACTCCATGTTCTCATTTTGGCTCATACTTTATCGATTCTTTGAGTCATTTTCTTTTTCCTTGGGAGAAGTAGAGAGATGTAACGTCATACTTTCTTGGTCATGATAATCATTTTTCTCATTCTCTATTTATTCCATGCCCTTTCATTCTTGTTTTTCTTTGAATCCCTTCATTTCTTCACTTTATTCACTTTTTTTGGCATTTTTCTATTTGTTCTTTCTTTCTTTTCTTTGCTTTCCCTTTCTTAATTTCTTTCTCTTCTTTGTCCCTTTATATCACTTTCAAACTCCTCGTCTCTCCCCTAAACTTATATTTTTGCCAATTATTTCTTAAGAATTCTAAGGAAAGATCGGGTGCCTAGAGAGGGTCATTACAAAATGAATAAAGGCTTGTAATGTGGTTATTAAAAGAAAAATGGCTTAGGCTCAAATGAGTTGACTAGGGATATCATATTGGTAGGCAGATTTCAAATTTAAAATTGGATCAATGAGAGCCTACAATCATTTCTCAAGCCAAGCTACACTTAGAATTTCGCCTAGAAAAATATTCGGGGCAAGTTCTAGACTTTTAGAAGGGGTACTTGGACTTTGCTATTCAATACCTCACCTCTCACGATGCTAGATTTCTAAAGAGAATAGAGTCAAGGGTCGACAATAACCCTAGTTAAGATTGAGAATCACAAATGGCTCAACTGAACCACTCGATGACTGCTTAAGTCAACACAAGAGTCAAAAGGTTACAACTAGAGCTATATTCTACCAACAACTTGTTTTTAACCATAAGGTCATAGGTAAATGTGTTAGTACCAAGTGAAGCATGCTTGAGAACCTTTTATTAATTACTACTATTTTTGCCTAAACATAAAGGAAAACGAACTCAATCCCTTAAGAAGGTTGTCACGCCATCCATCATTGATAAGAGCCACCCGGTTCACACAAAATTCACCTTTGGAAAGAACTGTGGCATTAAGAAAACCAAAGGCTTATTGTTCACTCAAACGTAAAAAGAAGCTAACAAATCAAAAAGAAGTTACTAAAGTAAATAAGAAGTTATACTACTAAGAAAAACAAACTAAAGAAGCTATGGAGTAAACTACAGAAAGTAAGACAAATGAACATACAAACCGAGGGAAATGAATATATACATCAAGTGAAAGGGAGGAATATATACATAACCAAAGAGAAAATAAAGATAAAAGAAAAATAGTATTAGAATTGTTACAGGCCAATGTCAATGTCAAATCAATCAAAATTAGACCATCCCCCCTCGAATTAAAATAAGCATTGTCCCCAATGCTTAACAAAAATAAGGACAAGGAAGGGTAGAGAGTTAAGAGAACTCCCTATGAGGTCTTAGTCTGTATGGAATCCTCAGCACCATCGGTCTCCTCTAACTGTATCTCATCATCACCTGGCTGAGGGACAACATGGTATGAGCATCTGGATCATCTCCTCAACGGTGTGGGAAGCAAGGTCCGGCTTCTCAGACTGGCCGACTACTGTTTGTGATGCCTCAGGTACTACTGATGCTGCTAGAGCTGAAAGTGTTGTCTCCATAAGTAAATCCTATGGTAGATCTCCGACAGATGCAATCTTGGCAACTTCTTTTCGTAACCTATCCACCGACTTCTTCGAAGCCTGAGAGTTTCACATTTTCTTTACATGTTTGCCCAACTCCTCAGTGACTTCCCCATGTGCTACTAGAGTCTCCATAATGGTCTTCTAATTTTCTAGGATCTTGGACAATGTTTCCTCCACCGACAGAGGTACCTGAGGTGCTGCTGGGGCAGAATATTGTTCTGTAACAGCACTGGATATATCAAACAACTTTGAAGTAGCTGCCTGCATCCAGTTGTTGAGACTTGCCAATGACTAGAAGACTCACAGCGCAGTCTATGGATAAGTGGATAAGGCTGGCACTGATAGTGAAGCTGGTGTTTTAAAATAAAATTCTGCATTCTGAGGCCTTAAAAACCTCTTTTAGCATCACCTCGATTTGCGTGCACAGTCCGAGCGCGTAGCTAGAAAGTTATTATGTGAAAATCTGTGAAAATGATAAATTTTGGCCATTAAATGAATTAAGTTGACTTCGTCAACATTTTGGGTAAACGGACCCGGACCCCTCATTTGATGGTCCCGGAGGGTCTGTAGGAAAATAAGGGACATGGGCCTATGCCCGGAATCGAATTCCGAGGTCCCAAGCCCGAGAAATGAATTTTAAAGAAAATTGTGTTCTGAAATTAATTATGAGATTTGGAAATGAATTGTGATTAGAACTTGTTGGTATCGGGCCCGTATTTTGGTTCCGGCACCCGGTACAGGTCTTATACGTGATTTAAGATAAGTCTGTGATATTTGGTAAAAAACGGACTTGAAACGGCGTGAATCGAATCGTTTTTGAAAAAATTTGAAAGTTTGAAGCAAAATTCATAGTTGTTGATGTTATTTTTGTGATTTGAATGCACGAGCGAGTTCGTACGATGTTTTTATGTTGGTGTGCATGTTTGGTTTGGAGCCCCGAAAGCTCGGGTGAGTTTTGGATAGGCCACGAGGTGTATTTTGGACTTAGAAAATTGCAGGTTTTCAGCCGTTGCATTGCAGGCATGCAGGCTTCGCATTTGGATCACAAATGCGAGAGGCCTGTCGTAAATGCGAAAGAGGCCCAGGCCAGCCTATCCTCGCAATTGCGAGGGTTCTATCGCAAATGCGATCCCCTCCCTTCCTAGCCAATGGTCGCAAATGCGACCCTATCTTCGCATTTCCCAGCTCGCAAATGCGAGCACTTTTTCGCAATTCCCATCTTAGCAGAGGTCAGGGTTCACAATTGCGACCCCCTGTTCGCATTTCCCATACATGCGACCTGCAACTTTTATACTTAGCCGAAAATCAACCATTTTTCACATCTTTTCAAAATACAAACTCCCTAGGGCGATTTTTCAAGAACAACTCTTCTTCCAAATCAATTGTAAGTTAATTTTAACTCATTTCCTTCAATCATTAATATCTTTTAACATGATTTCAACTCAAAATCAATGATTTTCATAGGAAAAATTAAGTATTTTGGGTAGAACCTAGGTTTTTCAAAAATTAAGGATTTGGACCTCGATTTGAGGTCCGATTTCAAAACAACTTATATATTTGGGTTCGTGGGGGAATGGGTAATCGGGTTTTTGTTCGAACCTTGGGGTTTTGACCATGTGGGTCCGGGGGCAATTTTTGACTTTTTTGGCAAAATTTTTGAAAACTCATTTTCATGCATTCGAATTGATTCATTTAGCGTTTATTGATGTAATTAAGTAACTTGTGACTAGATACAAACCAATTGGTGGTGGAATCAAGGGGTAAAGCTATAATTGAAACGTGAATTGTGTTCGTGGCATCGAGGTAAGTGTTTGGTCTAACCTTAACTTGAGAGATTAGGAGTTGAGTCCTATTTGCTATGTGGTAATTATTGAGTACGATGTATAGGCATGGTGATGAGTATCTATACGTTGGTGTCTAGCATGCCCGTGAGTCTTATATTGTGATTATCATGACTTTGTTGTATTATTCATGCTTTGGTGAAGATTTCTATTTGTTGTGCAAAGTTTGTGGAAGGAATTGTGACCTATGAACATTGAGGAGTGTTGGCTCAAGTTGTATAACAAATTGTGAAAATATAAGTGGTAATTGAACTTTTGGAGCATTGTCTCAAGTTGTAAAGTGAGTTGTGAAGTAAAAGTGAAAAAGAGAAAAGAATCACTATATTGGCTCCCTTGCCCGAATATTGTTGTTGTTTTGAAGTTGTCCCTCGCCGGGACTTATTGTTGAATTATTGTTCCCTTACCGGGATTCTTGTTGTAATTTCATTTATTTCCTTGACCTATTATTTGTGCTTGTTGTTTGGGTAAGGAAAGAGTGTAAAGCACGAAGGGTGATGCCGTGTATTGTTTTGTGAGGAAAGAGTGTAAAGCACCAAGGGTGATGCCGTGTATGATTTGTGAGGAAAGAGTGTAAAGCACGAAGGGTGATGCCATTCCGCATGATGTACCATTCCATGCTGATTATATTGATTATATGCCGAGGAAAGAGAGTAAAAGCATGAAGGGTGATGCCGTGCACATTTTATTATATGATTTCTTTGGTGAGGACGAGAGTAAAAGCACGAAGGGTGATGCCGTGCATTTATTAATTTCTGATTCTTTGTATCCGAGTTATATTATTTCTTTCATTTACTTGTTGTCTTTTTATTTAGAATTGATATCTCCCCCGCAGCATGCTACCCCTCCCATATTTGACTGTTATTACTGTTCTTCCTTTCCGATGTATATAGTTGAATTGCATAGGTTGCTTGGTTGTCTTGTCCTAGCCTCGTCACTACTTCGCCAAGGTTAGGCTAGGCACTTACCAACACATGGGGTCGGTTGTGCTGATACTACACTTTACACTATGTGCAGATCTCGGAGCAGCTCTTGGACTGTAGTTTGGAGGCTACCTTCAGTCCACGCAGAGATCCAAGGTGCGTCCGCAGGCTCTGGCGTCTCCCTCTACCCCTTATTTTCTGTTTCATTTTCCTTAATTCAGAAACAGTGTATCGGTATTTTTCTTTCAGACTTTGTGTGTAGTAACTCTTAGACCGTTTATGACAATGTGACACCAATTCTGGGTGGTTAAGGCTTAAACTGTTGTAATAGCTATACATTCAGATATTTTGTTGTTTTCTTCCGCTTATTCTAAATTCATGCTGTTTACATGTTATTGTTTTATAATGTTAAAGAGAATAAAATTGGTAAAAAGGTAGTTCGTTCAATAATTGGCTTGCCTAGCTCACATTAGTAGGCGCCATCACGACTCTCGCGGGTGGGAAATCCGGGTCGTGATACTGGTGGCATAGAAGAAGATGATAGTGGCATGTCTTCTGTCCTGGTGGAAGGACCGACTGCTGTAGAAGGCATGGCATCTGTTGAAGGCTCAACAGCTGAATTAATAACTACTACCATTGGCTCCTCAGACAAGCAAGCGAAGGTAGTTGCCTTACCCTTGAACTTTGGGTTGTCAGCACCCTGCAGGTGGTACCATGAGAAAGGCTCTTTGGCATTTACCTATGTATCATATTTCCTCGGCTCCACCTTTTGATCATTGAAATACTCTGTAAGGATGTTTGGGTAAGGGTAGGATCTCTCATCTTTCTGGATAGCTAATGTAATGTTGGTTGACATTAGGCACCCACATTGATCCGGTACCCAGCCATAATACAAGCCACCAGAACTGCTCGGGGAAGTGGGAGGTTGTTCTCATTCAGACACGGGTCAATACGGCTGCACACAAATGTTTGCCAACCTTTAGCTTCAAAATTTAGGGTGGCCCGGAGTTTTAGATTTCTCACTTTTGTTATCTTGGTACCCTTCTTTATATGAGTCACATTGGCATAAAATTGTTTAACCAAGTGCTCATTTGCATCGATGACACTGTGGGTGAACCATTTCCATCCCTTTCGCTCCCGAAACTGTCTAAGGACATTTGGGTTATGAATGTCTAAATCTTTCATTAAGAATTGTCGCTCAAGTGTAAGTGATCTCTGGGGCCACCACTCTCTGAATTTGTTGAAGGCTGATAAGCTGACGAATCTTCCTTCCCATATCTCTTTCTTCTTCGACCTCTCAAGGCTGCCCACTCAAGTGTCACCTCCTCTACTATCTTGAGGAACATCATCATCATCATCTAAATCAATTGTTGGAGGACGAGTGTGTGTAGAGGAGGGCTCTGAACCCTGGCTACCAATATCCGAACCCTCAGAAGAACTTGTTGTGGTGGAGAATTCATCACAGAGTTGGTATCTCCCTTGAACTAGCTATGATTGGGCTTCAAGTTGTGCTTGTACAGAGTTGCCCTCTGAAGCTTCCCTAGACGGGGCATATTCACTGGTGTTTGAAGATTCTAGGACTCTGTTGGCCGTAGCCTTCTGTTTATTACTCTTTGTATGGAAAATGGTAGGTTACTCTTGCCTCGTCCTCGGCCTCGAGAGGATTCACCTCTCCCTTTAGAAGTGTCACCTCGACCACGTGATCTAACCATTATCTACAATTCATATCAATAAGAATCAGTTAGAGCACAAAACATTATACACAAATGCATGACAGTTGCAGGAATCACACTATAGAAAAGGCAGTGCGGACTACACAAAAGTGAGTGCGGCCGCAGACTGCCAAGTGCGGATTGCACAATTTTGAAGTGCGGTCATACAGCTTGTTGTGTGGACCGCTCAAAATGCGCACAACCCCAGGTTCAGACTAATGGGTCTCTAATCATTCAACAGTGCGGACCGCATAATTTCATTACGGACCGCATAATTTTGAGCGTGGTCCTATAATTCATGCACACATATGCCCTAAGTTAGAGAACTGCGGACCGCACAAAAGTAAGTGCGGCCGCATAATTTGAAAATATGCAGCACTTGTTCCGTGGTTTGCAATTTTCACACAAACGAGATATGGTATTTGCAATTAAACACAATTAATGATCTACCCATGCCCCAATGAACATGTATGATAATACCCACATGATTCTAAGCACAAGTGACTAATCAATTAACATTTGACATTTTTAGGCCTAAAAATAACTAAACTAATCAAAGAAAACAAAAACAAAAACAAAAAAATGAAAAAAAAGCTAACATGGATTGAACATACAAGTAGTGAATGATGCAGGTAAGAATCTAACTTGATGAATTGAGTGTGATTTGTGAACTATTTTTTTTGGGATGCACAGTATTTTCTAGGGCTTGGGAGATCAGAGAGTGTAAAGTGTGAATAGTGGTGAAAAGTCCTATTTATTCTTTGACCAAGTTAGGTCCAGAAATTACATGAATGCGGCCGCACAATTTTGAGTGCAGTCCGCACTCTTTGCTTGGACCCATGATGAGGCTCTGCGGTCCGCACAAAAGTGAGTGCGGTCGCAGAATTTGTGAGGACCGCAAAATTTTGTGTGCGGCAGCAAATTGTTAATGAAATTTGATAGGCCAATCTTCAGAGAGCATGTACTTTTGGTCTTTCAATTGTGTGACCGCACACAGAATTGTGCAGGCGCAGAGTGATTGTGCGGCCGTAGAGTGATTGTGCGGTCCGCATAATTATGATACGGTCCGCACTTTTGCAATACTTAGCCAATTTTCTAATGCACAGTCCCTACAATGCAAACCCATTCCTGCATACACTTCAAAACTTGTTAGCACAAAACAAAGCCTATCTAATGAAAAGACGAAGAAAAAGAAAAAGACACATGGGTTGCCTCCCAAGAAGCGCCTGATTTAACATCGTGGCACGATGCAGATTACCAATCATTTTAAGTGAAGAACTGCCATAATGTGGCTATCATCAACCTTGCCAAGATAATGTTTTACTCGGTGCCCATTGACTCTAAACACCTCATTATTCTTATTTTTCAGATCCAAAGCACCAAAAGGGTTACATTCACCACTTCAAATGGGCCACTCCATTTAGACTTCAACTTGCCCGGAAATATCTGTAACCGGGAATTGAACAATAGCACAAGATCACCCTCTTTAAACTCCTTGTTGTTGATGTACTTGTCATGGAGGTACTATATCTTCTCCTTGTAAAGGGACGAGCTTGTGCAGGCATGATACCGAAAATCATCTAGCTCATTCAATTGTCCCACTCTTAGGTGATATCCCACTCAAGGTTCAACTTCTTCAAAGCCCACATGGCCTTATGCTCCAGTTCCACCGAAAGATGACACACCTTCCCCAATACTAACCGGTATAGAGACATCCCGATCAATGTTTTGTTGGCCGTTCTATAAGACCAAAGAGCATCATCAAGTTTTCTTGACCAATCTGTCTGGTTGACATTCACTATCTTTGACAAAACTCTCTTGATCTCTCGGTTGGAGACTTCAACTTGTCCGCTTGCTTGAGGGTGATAAGGGGTCGATACTTTATGAGTGACACCATACTTTGTGAGTAAGGTATCAAAAACCTTGTTGCAAAAATGTGAACCCCCGTAACTTATTATGGCCCTTGGAGTACTGAATCTTGTAAAGATGCTCTTCTTCAAGAATGCCACCACACTCTTCGCTTCATTGTTGGGCAAAGCAACGGCCTTGACCCACTTAGACACATAATCAATCGTGACTAGAATGTAGGTGTTCCCACAAGAGCTAACAAACGGACTCATGAAATCAATACCCACACGTCAAAAATATCTATCTCCAAAAGGTGGTGAGAGGCATTTCATTCTTCTTTGAGATTCCACCGGCCCTTTGGTATTCATCAAAATGCTTGACAAGCTCACTAGCATCCTTGTAGAGAGTTGGACAATAGAATCCACAACTCAAAACTTTCACCGCCATTCTAGCTCTACCATGGTGACCACCATACACTGAAGAGTGGCAAGCCTCAAGAATTCCCACTTGTTCCTCCTCCGGCACATATCGTCGAATCACACCATCGGTACAAATCCGGAAGAGATACGGCTCATCCCAATAATAGTCAAGGCAATCTCGTTTGAGCTTCTTCCTTTGGTTTGAAAAGAACTCATTCGGTAAAATTTTGCTCACAAGATAGTTGGCTAAGTCGGTGAACCATGGAATCCCAGTCATTATAATGGCTAAGCACTGCTCGTCGGGGAAGTAATCATTAATCTCAAGGCCGTCATGTGGCCTCCCCTCCTCCTCCAATCGAGACAAGTGGTCCGCTACTTGATTTTCACTACCCTTACGGTCTTGAATCTCGATATCAAACTCTTTCAATAGAAGCACCCACCACATTACCCCTGCCTTAGAATATTTCTTGTCATCAAGTATCGAAGTGCCACATGGTCGGTGTGAACAATCACCTTTGTACCCATCAAGTATGGGCGAAACTTCTCCATAGCAAAAACAATAGCAAGTAGCTCTTTTTCGGTCACTGTGTAGTTGACTTGGGCATCATTCACGGTCTTACTAGCATAGTAGACAAGATGGAAGATTTTGTTGATAGGTTGCCCCAACACCGATCCAACCGCCGTATCACTTGCGTCACACATGAGCTCAAAAGGCAAGCTCCAATCCGGTGCGGAAATAATAGGAGTAGTAATCAACTTGAACCTGAGCAATTTGAATGCTTTCATATAATCTTTGTTGAAATGGAACTTGACATCCTTATCCAAAAGTTTACACAAAGGGTTTACCACCTTGGAAAATTCCTTGATGAATCGGTGATAGAACCCCTCATAACTCACGAAACTCCTCACTCCCTTCACGGATGTAGGGGAAGGGAGTTTGGAGATTACCTCAATTTTTGCCTTGTCGACCTCAATACCATGCTTTGAAATTTTGTTGCCACGAACTATTCCTTCCTCGACCATGAAGTGACATTTATCCCAATTCAACACCAAATTCATTTCCTCACATCTTGCCAAGACCTTATCCAAGTTGTTCAAGTAATAATCGAAAGAATCCTCAACCACGGAAAAATCATCCATGAAGACCTCAAGAATGTCCTCCACTATATCGGTGAAAATAGTGATCATGCACCGTTTAAAAGTCACTGGTGCATTACACAAACCAAATGGCATCCACGAGAATCTGAAAGTACCATAGGGAAATGTGAAGGTAGTATTTTCCTCATCCTCTAGAGCAATCAGAATTTGATTGTATTCGGAGTGCCCATCGAGAAAACAATAGAAAGCACGTCCGGCTAACCTATCAAGCATTTGATCAAATAAGGAAAGTGGAAAATGGTCTTTTCTGGTAAATTTGTTGAGCTTGTGATAGTCCATACACGCCCTCCATCCTGTCACTATCCTTGTAGGAATCAACTCGTTCATGTCATTGGTAACCACATACATGCCCTATTTCTTTAGGACACATTGCACCGGAGAAGTCCATGAACTATCGGAAATGAGGTAGACAACCCCGACATCCAACTACTTGACTATCTCCTTCTTGACCCCCTCTTGCATTGCTTCATTTAGCCTCCTTTGATGTTCAGTGAAAGGTTTGACATCCTCCTCTAAAATAATCTTGTGCATACAAAAGGCGGGGCTTATGCCGCAGATATCCGCCAATGTCCATTCGATTGCTCTCTTCCTCCTTTGTAGCACCTCTAATGCGGACTCTACCTGTATTTTAGTCAATAAGAGGAAAGAATAACCGGTAAAGTAGAAGAAGGTCCAAGGAATTCATACCTAATATGTGGAGGAAATGGCTTTAACTCCAAAGTGGGAGGCTCCTCGATTAAGGGCTTTGTTGGAGGAGTCTTCCGGTTTTCAAGATCCAAGGATAACTTATGAGGTTCATAAGTGTACGACCCCATTCTTTGCAATGCATTCACACATTCCACATAGCGTTCTTTCTCCTCATCATTAACAAGGTTGAGCAAGACGACTTCCAAATTATCCTCAATATTCATTGTGGCACTAGCATCATCAATAATCACATCCGTCACCCAATTCACGAATGAACAAACTTTATTGCTATTCGGTTGCCTCATAGATTTGCACACATGGAAGACCACCTATTCATCACCCACCCGGAAAGTGAGCTCACCGGCTTTCACATCAACAAGAGCCTTCCCCGTAGCAAAGAAAGGTCGATCCAAAATAATAGGCACCTCATAGTCCACTTCACAATCAAGAATCACAAAGTCCGCCGGGAGGATGAACTTGTCAACACGAACCAACACATCATCAATAATACCCAAAGGCCTCTTCATTGTACGATCCACCATTTGCAACCTCATGTATGTGGGTCTTGGTTTCCCAATCCCCATAGTTCTGAATACCGATTAGGGCATCAAGTTGATACTCGCCCCTAGATCACATAAAGCTTTGGCAAAATCGGCGCTCCCAATAGTGCAAGGGATTGTGAAAGCGCCTGGATCTTCCAATTTTGAAGCCATTGAGTGCACAATAGCACTAACTTGATGTGTCATCTTGATGGTCTCACAATTCATGGATCTTTTCTTTGTCACCAAGTCCTTCATGAACTTGGCATAACCCGACATTTGCTCTAGAGCCTCAACCAATGGTACATTGATAGACAAACTCTTCATCATGTCAATAAACTTTTTGAATTGGTTCTCACTATTTTGTTTTGCAATCCTTTAAGGGTATGAAGGAGGAGACCTTGGCATTGGTGCCTTAGCCTTTGGCACTACCAGTTCCGGCATGTCAATTACGTGTTCGCTAGATGGGTTCACTTCTTCTTGTGTCTCCTCCACATTTTCATCAATATCAATCCTCTCTTTTTCATTAGCTTGAACCACATTGCTTGGAATTTCATCTTCTTGAACCACAACATCATCATCCACAATTATCCTTTGATTTGAGGTGGTTGCATCTTCACATTTTTCCATATATTATAGTCACGTCCATAGCATTTCGTGTATTATTCCCACCCTTTGGGTTCACCACCGTATCACTTGGTAGTGCCCCCTTAGGGCAAGTGTTCAAAGTTTGCGAGATTTAGCCCAATTGAACTTCCAAATTGCGAATAAAAGTATTGTGAGAGGCTAGTTGAGCATCGGAGTCGGCATTCTTCTCCATCATCCATTTGAACATATTCTAGATTCATCCCATCTCATTGTTAGAAGATCTCGGACCTTGAGAAGGATAAGGAGGTGGATTTCTCGGTTGTTGAAACATCGGGGACCTTTGAAAACCCGACCTCCGGTTGTTGTTGTAGTTCCACCCTCCTTGGTTGTTGCCTCCCCGATTGCTTTGATTGTTTCCACCCTAATTGCCTTGATTATTGCCTCCCCAATTGCCTTGATTATTGATTGTTTCTTTGGCCTTGATAATTGTTGACATATTGTACTTCTTCTTCTTGTGCATTGAATGAATCACCTTGGTCATACCCACTATCTTATTGCATGAATTGTTCCAGACGACTTTGCATTTGTTGACCTTTTTGCCATATCTTTTTCATCATCATATTTACACCTTCCATAGCATTCACTTGTTTCAGCCCCTGAACTTGTTAAAGCTAAGCGTTGGCCAATTGATTCATTGTGGTTGTCAACTCAGCAATAGCTTGCCCATGATCATGTAGTTCCTTGTGTAGGTGAATGACATTTGGGTCACCTTGAGGAACATTGGCTCTACTTTGCCATGCCGATGAGGTATCCGCCATCTCATCCGAAATTTCACAAGCTTCAGCATAGGGCGTGTTCATGAAGTTTCCACCGACGAGTTGATTTACCACGTAATGATTTGTTGTGTTGACCCCCTATAGAAGGTTTGTTGGATCATGGCCTATACCATATCATTATTCGGGCCCTCTTTAACCATGGTATGGTATCTTTCCCAAATCTCGTGCAATGGCTCAATGGGTTCTTGCTTGAACGCAAAAATCTCATCTCAAAGTGTAGCCATATGTCCTGGAGAGAAATATTTGGCAATGAATTTTTCCGCTAACTCATCCCATGTATGGATGGAATGATTGGGCAATCTCTCTAACCAGTCCAATGTCTTTTCCCGTAGAGAAAAGGGAAATAGCCTCAACCGCAGTGCGTCCTCGGAGACATTGGTTTGATTGCTCCCCCAACAAGTATCGACGAACCCTTTGAGATGTTTGAAAGTATTTTGACTCGATGCCCCGGTGAAAAATCCCCATTGCTCAAGTAGTGTAAGCATCACACTGGTGATTTGGAAGTTACCCACTCTAATGTGGGGCGGGACTATAGCACTTGTATAACCATCATTCGGCAACACCCACTGTGCTGCCGCTCTTCGTGGAGGTGGGGGAGGGATGAGAACATTATCATGAGGCGGTCGGCCTTGCCTATTTTCTTGAAGTTTGGGAAGAACCTCATCTCCTTGATCATAGTCCACTTCCTCCCCCAATGGCACATTTCCGATGGGCTCGTTGTTGAGAGCCATTCTCGGACCTATAATCAATTCAAAAACAATGTTAGTGACTTGGAAGGAAAATAAGACAAATCACAGATATATAGCTAAATCCATTTAACTCTCCATCAATGGTGCCAAAAATTGATGTCGCCCAAACTCACACCACAAATATAGGTTGTGAGGCAGTCAAAGCAATAATAAAAACCCAGCGCAAGTCGGGGTCGAATCCACAGGGAGTTAGATTTTGGATTAGGTATACACTTAGTGTGAATGTATGATGTGTCCCAAATTACACTTCACATTTTCAGTTGTTGTTTCTACTTCTACTTTTAAGCTATTGATTGTAATTGTAGAGCTAAGAGACAATATTTTTTGTTTTGGTTGTTTTTCAAGTTATGAAAGATCTACGGTTGCGACCTCCACCTAGTTGGTTACCTAACGAATTTAGAGATTTAGGGCATGTTAGGATGATTGGGATACAATATAGCAATCACACTCAATTACTCACTCTATATCTCTCGATAGTTTGAGTGATTTTGTTTGATTTGGCTTTCTCGAGTCCAAACGGGTATTTCACAAAGTAAGTGATAATTGCTCTAGTTGGGTCTTACTATCTCTAGGTTCTGAAAGTACAAGGAGGGGGGTGAATTGTTGCCTATTTAAAATTTAGTCAACTTATATAGGTATTAGTTGATTAACCACAAGACAAAAGGAGTAAAAGCAGTAAAGAGCAATAGTAAGACACACACAATTTATACTGGTTCGGTACCGTTGTGGTACTTACATCCAGTTCCCTTGGATCACAAGAGTTCCCTTATGATCTTTGAATAAAGTTACAAGATTGATGGTATTTTTGTGTTTACCACCAACATATAGAATCAGCAGTTGAGTTCTAATCAAGTGACACAACTTTCTTTTGTACTCTAGATCTCTCTATCTTTTTAGACACTGATAACTCAGAATTACAGTGTTTGAACTAAGAAGTAGACAGATTTGGAATACAGTTTTGTAGTTGAAGTGATCTTCTTATTGAGAGAGCAAGCTTTTTATGCAGGAGAAAAGAGCTGTTGAATCCTTTTTGAAACTGGAAGCACAAGATCTTTAATTAAGGGATTTGACCCAAGAGGTGCCTCTTTGAATCTTGCTCTTTGACTGGTCCAAATTCGAATGTGACCTTCCTTGTCACAGCTGAATTGAAGGAGTGATTAATTCGTAAGTGTGTTCTTCGAAACTGGAATGATCAAGATTTGTAATCTGAGTTCCCTTGATTGAGTCAATTCTGCTTCTTGATTGATCATTAATGTTGTAACTAAATCTTCATTCAATCCATGATTAGGGACGAGTCGATCTGCTTCTCAATTGATCATTAATGCAGTAACTAATTCTTCCTTCTTCCTTTATTTTGAAACCGGTAGCAATCTTGCTAATCATCTTCATTCTTTACTTTTTGTCTGTCGTAAAAATATAATATAAGATAATATTGTCATCATTGAAACTTAAACTTAAAACCTATCAATCTCCCCCTTTTTGATGATGACAATCAAGAAGGCGTAAACAAATTTAAAGAAACTTAAGATACTTCCCCTTTTCAGTTTTTTTCAGGAGTTGCTCCCCCTGAGCTAGTGCTTCCCTTGAATTGAATTGTTCCTATGTTTGGAAAGCTGTGCTCATGTGTCCCCCTAAGTGTTTACTCACATTTTTTCTCCCTCTTTGACATCAATCAAAAAGGAAAGAGCAACATAACATACAAAAACACAGAGCAATATAATAAACATACTAAAGGGCTTAGAGCAGTAGAGCCTTCAGCAGAGGCTTAAGTTAGTATAGACCAAAATATAATGGTCTAAAAGCCACCAAAAAAACATAAGTTGTTTGTCACAAAACAACTAGAGATAATTAATGACATCCCAAAAAAGTATTTGAGGGTGTTGATCACTTTGGTGCAGAAGGGGTCATAGGAGTTGTCAACATCCTTGATGAGCTTGTCCGTTTTTTCAGTCATGGAATTGAAGGCCCTGGTTCCACGTCTCCTTGTAGCCCTTATGTCTATCCGTAGCTTTGCTAGATCTGAACCTGTCTCCTTAGTGACTCCTCTGATTTTATCTACCTATTCTTTCATTCCCACCAGCAGCAGCTTGACTTCATCAAGGTGTTATTTAATGTGTGGAAGACTCTGGGAGGTAGTCGACTGAGGGACTGTTTGATCAACTTGTATCGGAGCTGGAGCACTTTCAACCTTGGCCCTTTTAACCTATCCATTTTCACCCAATGAGTAACCCATCATAGAGAAAGCAGTTTTATCATAGGTACTGGAGATGTGCTTGGGTGTAAAGGGTGCTAAATCAACCTTCATAAATTCCAGAATATGAGAGACAAGAATGCCATATGGAAGACAAGCAGCAAAAGAGGAAATATCCCTGATACTCTCAAGCATATATTGACGAATCCATGCAAACCAATTAAGACGCTTGTTGTTGACCAGACAGCAGAGGACAAAGATATCTCTAGTAAACAATGAACTTAGGGACCCAGACCTGGAAAGTAGAGTAGTGGCAATCATGTGGGCCAAAACCCGATGTTCAAATTTTAGATTTTTGGGGCCAATGTCAAGGGGATTATCAGACAAGAAGGTTTTTGCTTCTTCAAGAGACATGTCAAAGTCCTTGGGCCAAGAATTTTGGACAAACATATCATACCCACTAAATTTGGCAGAAAACATCTTTTCAAATTGGTAGGAGTCCAACACAATTCTAGTACCTAAGACCATAGATTCTAAGTCATCTTTATCATTCACAAACAGTTAAAATATTCTCACAGGTTTTTCATACACAGAATTTCCTAGAGTGTCAAAGACAGGGGAAAGGTGCTGGAAATCAAAAAATTTCAGTCACATCACAATGAAGACTTTTCATAAGAGAGAGACTTACACATCATCCATAAGCCATGGATTTTGACTTATAGGACTCAAACCTTGCCTTTTCATTGGGGCCATAGAAGATCAACTTGTCTTCTGGACCGAAATCCAAGCGTTCTACCTTGCCCTTTTTGCATGCAGCCTTTTTGGGGGTTTGCTCCATGGGTCATTTTCCGGCCTTTTTCTGGCTAATGGGTTGATTTTCATATGAGGCACTGCTATCATTATCAGTCTTGAGAAGGTCTGAATCAATAGAGGGTTCTACATCCACCGTTTCTTCTGTATTGAGAGGTTTTTGAAACCTATGGCTTTGCCTGATTGCAGAGGAATGGTTTCTTTTGGCCGTGGAGAAATAAGAAATGTGTTTGGTAGGGAATGAGGAAGGTGTTTTGGAAGATGGAGGTTTTTTGTCAAAGATTTGAGATAAGTGAAGGGCGTCTTGGTTATCTAAAGGGTCAAATACAGACGGAAGTGATGGTTCTGAATGACTGCAAGTAATAATTACACTTCCATAGTAAAATTAATTAGTACACTGATAATTAAGAAAATAAAATATACTGAAAATGTATAAAATAATTTAACCACTTAAACAAGCAATTGGTTTACAAATTTGGCAGAACGCCAATCGTTTTTCGAAGGATACAAAATCTTTCTTCTAAAAGAGGTTTAATGAAAATATCAGCAAGTTGTGAATCAGTGCTAATGAATTTTAATGCAATATCACCTTTTGCAACATGATAACGAATAAAATGATGTTTAATTTCTATATGCTTTGCTCTAGAATGATGCACATAATTTTTAGATAGACAGATAGAACTGGTGTTGTCGCAAAAAATAGGAGTAGCAGTAAGACATAAATCATAATAAAGGAGTTGATGCATGATCCATAAAACTTGTGTACAACAACTTCCAACAGCTAGGTATTCTGCTTCAGTTGTTGAAAGAGCAACAAAATTTTGTTTCTTGCTATGTCAAGATACTTAGGCATTTCCCAGTAATTGAAATGTTCCACTGGTACTTTTCCTACCAGTTTTGTCTCCTGCAAAATAGCGTCTGAAAAGCCACTTAAAGAAAAATTGTTAGAATGATCATACCATGAGCCGAATTCAGTAGTACCAATTAAATATCTAATAATGCGTTTAACAGTAGTCA
Source organism: Nicotiana tabacum (assembly GCF_000715075.1). NCBI lineage: Eukaryota > Viridiplantae > Streptophyta > Magnoliopsida > Solanales > Solanaceae > Nicotiana > Nicotiana tabacum. Next base: position 125,055,790 of record NC_134080.1, on the reverse strand, counting down.
AATGTGATTCATTAGGAGCTAACTGAAATCTAGCACATTTACATACACTAAACATAATATCTGGTCTGCTAGCAGTTAAATAAAGTAGAGATCCAATCATTCCTCTATACATGGTTTCAACAACCATTTTTCCATTGCTGTCTTCATCTAGCACATTAGTTGGACTCATAGGAGTACCAACAGCCTTAGTATTTTCCGTTCCAAACTTTTTGATAAGCTCCTTGGTGTACTTAGTTTGGCTGATAAAGATTCCTTTAGGAGACTGCTTGATTTGAAGTCCAAGGAAGAAGGTTAGTTCTCCCACCATGCTCATCTCAAATTCACCTTTCATGGAGAGAGCAAATTCGTCACAAAGAGTAGTGTTAGGGATACAAAAGACAATATCATTAACATAAATTTGAGTAATGAGATTACCAAAATTTGATTGCTTAATAAAAAGAGTTGTATCTATGTTACCTCGTTTGAAACCTTGATTCAAAAGAAAAGAACTTAACCTTTCATACCAAGCTCGTTGAGCGTGTTTGAGACCATACAAGGATTTAGTTAGCTTGTATACATGGTTTGGAATAGTGGCATTTGCAAACCCAGGAGGTTGCTTCACGTATACTTCTTCAGATATAAAACCATTTAGGAACGCACTTTTGACATCCATCTGATATAGTTTGAATCCTTTGTGAGCGGCAAAGACAAGTTAAATTCTGATGGATTCAAGTCTTGCCAAAGGTGCAAAGGTTTCATCATAGTCGATTCCTTCTTGCTGAGAGTGACCTTGAGCCACCAATTTTTGCTTTATTTCGAATGACTTGGCCTGATTCATCCAATTTGTTTCTAAAGATCCATTTAGTCCCAACAACAGAGGAGTTTTTTTGGGTTTTGGAACTAATTCCCAGACTTTGTTTTTCTCAAACTTATCTAATTCTTCTTTCATAGCATTGAACCAATGAGAATCTTTTAGAGCTTCATCAATCTTCTAGGGCTCAATTTGTGAAATTAGAACTACATGAGACTTGTTCTTTTGTGATCTCCTGGTAGTTATTCCTTCTTGTGGATCTCCAATAATGAATTTGTTAGGATATCCTGGTTCGTTCCATCATTCATTTGGAGTATTCACTTAGAGATCTTTTCCATGTTAGTCGACTGATCTAGTTGAGATAAGTCATGATCTTCTGAAGGAGCTTCAGCTGGTTGAGTCTCTTGATTAGCTGACTCACTTTGATGATCTTTTCCTACGATAACAGATTTTAGAGCACACGAAATTTCCTCATCTTCAGGAACAAGTTCATTCCTTGGGTGAGGGTTAGTATCAATAAAAACAACATGAATAGATTCTTCAATGCATAAGGTTCTCTTATTGTAAACTCTATAAGCTCTACTTGAGGGAGAGTAACTAAGAAATATACCTTCATCACTCTTTGAATCAAACTTGCCCTGATTATCCTTACCATTGTTATGAACAAAGCATTTGCATCCGAAAGGGTGAAAGTAGCTGATGTTTGGTTTCTTACCATTCCATAGTTCCTAGGAAGTCTTTTGAGAATAGGATGAATGAGACATCTGTTAATAATATGGCATGTTGTACTTACAGCTTCTGCCCAGAAATGGTGAGGTAAGAAATTTTCTACTATCATCATTCTTGTCATATCCTGCAAGGTTCTATTTTTCCGCTATACTACACTATTCTGCTTAGGAGATCTAGGTAAAGAGAAATTATGGGAGATTCCTTGATCATTGCAAAAAATTTCAAATTCTCTCCTTTCAAACTTTCCTTTATGATCACTCCTAATTTTAGAGATGTAATAACCATTCTCACGTTGAACCTTCTTACAAAGACTTCAAAATTCTTTAAGGCATCATCTTTATGACTAAGAAATATAACCCATGTAAATCTAGAAAAATCATCTACAATCACAAAAACATATTTCTTACCTCCAATACTAGCTATTCTAGTGGGGCCAAATAAATCCATATGCAGTAGTTGAAGAGGTTTAGAGGTAGAAACAATGTTTTTAACTTTGAAAGAGGATCGAGTTTGCTTCCCTAATTGACATGCATCACAGATATGATCTTTTGAAAAATCCAGTTTTGGAAGACCAATGACAAGGTCATGTCCAATTATAGAAGAAAGACAAATTTGATCCCCAAAGTTTTCTAGGTTTTTGATAGTATAGACATTTCTGTCCCTATTGCCAGATAGAATGATATTACCTGATTTGTCTTCTATGAACCATCCATGTTTCTTAAAACGAACCTCATAATCATTGTCACATAGTTGACTGATGCTGAGAAGATTGTACCTGAGTTCATCCACTAAGTAAACTTCATCCACATCACATGTAGAGCTTAAAGGAACCTTTCCAACACCAATAACATTTCCTTTGGATTTATCACCAAATGTAATTTTTCCTCCATCTATCTTGGTGACTGATTTGAACAATTGTTTGTCACCCATCATATGTCTAGAACACGCACTGTCGAGGTACCATTTTCATTTTCGATTCTTCTTGCAGTGTTCCTACAAAACAAGATTACTTATTTTTAGGTACCCAAGCCTGCTTGGGTCCTGACTAGTTAGATTTTTGAGAGTTAGTTTGATTTGAATATTTTGATCTCCAAATCCACCTCATGTTGTTTTTTAACCTGCAATAATTTGAGGCATGACCTCTTTTGCCACAATAGGTGCAAGGTAAGCTGATGAAGTTTCTATAATTAGTCTCAGCTCTAATTCTGTTCCTACAATTGTTAGTGTTATGACCATTTTTACCACAAAGGAGCACACTATTTTATTTCAAATAGGAAAATTCTGAACTGAACTAGAACTTGATGATTTTTGCAGACCATTCAATTGAAGCCTGATTTCATTTACTTCTTCTTGAAGTATATCACGTTCAATTTTGCATATTTCTAGTTTCAGGGCCCAATCCTTCTTTTCTCTTTCTCTTTCTTTTTTGACTTTTCTTAGTTCATTTACTACTCTTTCAATGTTTGCAAGAGCAATATCAACAAATTATTGAAGTTCATAACAAGATGGACATAAAGGAGTACGTACCTTACTAGTTCCTTCATCCAACGGTGAACAGGGTCATCTTGAATCATCTTCTTCATCATTGCTCTCTGTCGTTAGTCAAAGTTTATCTGGTTCTTCATTGTCGCTAAGAGCCATAAAACACATATTGGCAATTTCCTCATGATCAGATTCCTCCTCATCACTCCATGCTCCAAAAGCTTTCTTCTTTTGCACGTTCCTGTTAAGCTTCCTTTTTAATTCAGAACAGTCGGCTTGAACGTGTCCGATCTTTCCACATTTGTAACATCTTCCATCATTTCCATCTGTTTCATTGCTCGCCTTTCCTTTTCTGAAATTAAAGTTACCTCTTTTGTAGTTTTTGTTTCTTCTCATCATGTTGGTCACAACTTGCGAGAGCATTGCAATGTTTTCATCTTGTTCTCCTCCTTATACTTCATCTTCATTTTCAAGTTCAGCCATAGTTGCCTTGAAAGCAATGGTTTTCTTTTTCTCTTGAGTTTGTCTATCAAGATAAGTTTTCTCAAAAGCGATCAATCACCTATGAGTTCATCATAGGAGATTTTGTCCTGGTCTTGACATTCTAGAGCGATAACTTTTGGTTGCCAAATTGTAGGTAGACTTCTAGGATCTTTCTAACCTGTTCGCCACTTTTAATATGTCTTCCAAATGATTTGAGGTCTCTAAGAATTTTGCTGAATCTGGAAAATATTTCTTCAACAGATTTTCCATCCTTCATTTGAAATAATTCATATTCCCTAACCAGGAGATTTATTCTAGTCTCTTTCACTTTGTTGGTTCCTTCATAAGTGACTTCCATTTTATCCCACATTTCTTTTGCAGTCTCACAACTGGATATTTTTTCATATTCTTCTCCACTGATAACGTTGTACAGTAGACTTTTTGCTTTTGCATTTATAGTGATGACATCAGCTTGTTCATCGGTGTAATCGTCCCAATCGAGAGGATCAGTTGATGTGATGATTTCACCATTTGCATTCTTCAATGGAGGAATTTGAACATTTTTCTTTTTTATCACACATCATACTTTGATGTCCTATGACATGGTATATGTTTCCGTGCGAACTTTCCAATGTGAAAAATGCTGACCATTGAAGTAAGGAGGTCGAACCTGAGAGGTTCCTTTTTGAAAGAGAGCACCGGCAACAATGTTGGATCCTATTGATATTTTTTTCACTAGCGGTAAAGCACAGATTGTGAACCTTGCTCTGATACCAATTGAAAGTACAAGAGGGAGGGGGGTGAATTGTTGCCTATTTAAAATTTAGTCGACTAATATAGGTATTAGTCGACTAACCATGAGACAGAAGGAGTAAAAGCAGTAAAGAGCAATAGTAAGAGACACACGATTTATACTAGTTCGGTACCATTGTGGTACTTACATCCAGTTCCATTGGGTCATAAGGGTTCCCTTAAGATCATTGAATAAAGATTACAATAATGATGGTATTTTTGTGTTTACCACCAACATATAGAATCATCAGTTGAGTTCTAATCAAGTGACACAACTTTCTTTTGTACTCTAGATCTTTCTATCTTTTGAGACACCGATAACTCAGAATTACGGTGTTTGAACTAAGCAATAGACAAATTTTGAATTCACTTTTTGTAGTTGCATGACCTTCCTCTTGAGAGAGTAGCCTTTTTATGCAGGAAAAAAGAGCCGTTGAATCCTTTTTGAAACCGGAGGCACAAGATCTTTAATTAAGGGATTTGACCCAAGAGGTGCCTCTTTGAATCTTGCTCTTTGACTGGTCCAAATTCGAATGTAACATTCCTTGTCACAGCTGAATTCAAGGAGTGATTAATTCGTAAGTGTGTTCTTCAAAACTGGAATGATCAAGATTGGTAATCTGAGTTCCCTTGATTGAGTCAATGTGCTTCTTGAATGATCAATAATGTTGTAACTGAATCTTCATTCAATCCTTGATTATGTATGAGTCAATATTCTTAAGTGATCATTAATGCAGTAACTAATTCTTTCTTCTTCCTTTATTTTGAAACCGGTAGCAATCTTGCTAATTATTTTCATTTTTTCCTTTTTGTTTGTTCTGAAAATATTACAAGTGATAAATGCTCTAGTCGGGTCTTACTATCTCTAGGTTCGACCCTTTAATTGAGGTTATCAATTTCTTGAGTTCACCCCAATTCCTAGTTAGCCAAGTTTTCCTAGACTTAGTCTCTCTTTCTCAAGTAGAGACTAAGTCAAATATGCATGAATCAATGTTTGCAACCATCAATTCTCAAATTCAAGCAAGAACTAGGATAAATATCATAAAGCTAATCATATATAAGCCCTAAATCAATTACCCATTAATTACCCATACTAGGGTTGAGTAACAACCATAGCTAAGAGTTTAGCTACTCATGGAAAATGAAGAAATTAAAGAAGAAACTAAGATAGAATTCATAATACTTGATTAAGGAAAGAAAACCTAATGTTTAAAAGTTAAACTAGCACAATGTTGCCCAACATAGTAAATAAAAACGGCCCAGGTGCTCCCAACGTACACAACTTAACCTAAAAATGACAAAAAGTTCTATTTATACTAAGATAAAAATATCTGACAAAATTGCCCCTGCAGAGGTTGTGCGGCCGTACAATCTTGTGTGCGGTCTGCATGTTGAGATTGACTGGTCAATTGGGATTTCTATGGTCGCATAAAATTGGAATGCGGTCGGACATCATTTAATTGTGTGGACCGTACATTTGAGTGCAGCCGCATACTTGCACTTGGACTGGAGCTGGCCTTCATTATGCGTACCACACATTAATGAGTGCGGCCGCATATCTTCAATCTTCCAAAAACATGGCTCTCTAATTCTCCTCTTTTGCATACCGCACAATTATGAGTGCGGCCACACTTGGCATCCTGCGGCCACACAATAATGGTGCGGTCCGCACTTCTTCATGGCCCAAAAATACAACTCTCTGAACTTTATCTTCTGTGGCTGCACTAGAATTGTGTGGTCCGCATTTTGCATGGGGATTCTGTCAGAGACTTCCTTATGTTCTGCGGCAGCACTCAATATTGTGCGCTCCGCATTGTTCTCTTACTGCTTCTTGAGTTGATTTTTATTTCTTTGGCTCATATTCCAACACTCCTACAACAAAGCACATTTCATTAGTTTTCAGGAATACCTTTATGCAATTTTGATCTAAAATAAAAGTAAAAGAAGAGACTAAATTATTTACTAATGACACTCAACGCAAGTAATGAGTAAGGGAAGATATCAATGGGAGAAAATAGGGTTGATAGGATAGGTGCAAGACAAATGTTGGGATCTAACTCTTGATAATTCACTTCTAATCTTAAGTGAGTCTCTCGAATTTACTCAATTATTTGTTCAATTGTTTAGTAGAAACTCCTCTCTCGATTAAGTGTCAACCTCACAACATGAATCAACTTAAGCTCGTGAAGATATACAAGAATTTGTAGTAGATTGGTCTTTAGGAGAACCTCTCTCAATTATCCTCTTTAATCAACAATTCAACTAGCCTCTTTCAATTACTAAGGAGAATTAATGACTTCAACCAAAAATATAGTGTGCAAAAATATCACAAGTTAGGCCTCTCTCGATTACATGAACAAGTGAATATAGATGCAATAATTATGTCACGACCCAAACCGAAAGGGCCACGACAGGCACCCGGTACCTTACTCAATCGAGTACCGATGTAACATGTCTTTCTTATCGTATAATCATAGGTAAATGGGACAAATGGGATGTCATGATATAATCAGAATAAAACATAATGGAATAGTAGACATAGGATGGCCCAACATGATATAGAAACTTATACATGTGACATATAGGCCTATAAGGCCGACATGATCATTTGTAAGCTCAAAACATAGGCCGATGTCCATACAAGTATCCATATACTTGACATCTGTCTACAAGCCTCTACGAGTACATAAATGTCATAAAGTTTGAGATATGGCCCCGCCATACCAGTCAATACATGTCCAAATTATACTGACCATATAGGCAACTCCGGAGCAAGTAGAGTGCACCAACACCTTCCGCGAAGCTGATAGCCTACTAGGAGGACTGTCAACCTGACTATTGGGACCTACGAGCATAAAACGCAGTGTCCCTAGGAAAATGGGACGTCAGTACAAATAAAGTACCGAGTATGTAAGGCATGAAAAGCAGTATATAAAAGACATGAAAGAAACATGGAGTAAGGGACTCAACCTGTAAGTCTGAATAACTTTGTGAATCATCAAACATTTATAATGTCATGCATGTGCATATAAATGTCATATCATGCATAGGTATATGCGTACATAACATCATCAAGCCTCTGAGGGCATCATATCATATCATCTCGGCCTCTATGGGTGAAATCATCAACGTATACCAGCTGATCAGGTGGTGATGCGTATATAACGCCATAACTTTTCCCCATACCCCATATACATATAATATACGCGTATATAATGCTATCTGGTCATGGGTCAATATATATATATATATATATATATATATATATATATATATATATATATATATATATATATATATATATATAAATGAATGCAATGCATAATGAAGTAAGTCAATAAGATCTCTCGGAATATCATGAGACTCGTGAACAAACAATATGATAGCAGGACACATCGGGAATCAAGAACATAGGCAATCCTAGTACTTCTAAGAATAGAATCATTTATGAAAGTTGTGTGCTTTCTCATTTTGTTGTATTATATGGATCATGCCAAAAGAAAGAAGGGATAACCTTAACATACCTCAAGTTGTCAATGCAACTCAACAACAAGCTTATGACAACTAGCGCACCAGCCCTATAACAAATAAATACATATCCAACTTAGATGGCGCTAGTATATCACGTATCTGAAACGATAACTCAATTCTAAAAAATAACGGGCAACATTTCCCTTGATTTTGCTGCTCACTCAAGCCTACTATAGGCGAGATACAAACACAATACAATCAAAAATTCAAAAACAACTACTATTCGGGACTTTCAATACAACAAAAATCCAAAATATACCATAACACACCCAATCAACAAGTTATCAATTAGCCTAAAATTATAGCGACGAATGAGTATCCAAATACCCTACAACATGTGGAATTTCTCTACGCCCTTCATCCTTTCAAACTCCATAAATTAGAAGCACAATACGCCAACACGAGTGGACTAAAAAATAGACCACTAAAAGTGAAATAAATCGAACTCACGCCTTCCGATCACCGTCCCATGAGTTTTAACTATTAGAAAACAAATTTATCAACCTTAATTAATATTTAGAAGCATAAATAAAGAAAGTAGATGTTTCCTTAACTATGAAGTACCTTCCAAAACTCAAACTATAAAGAAAAAGAGAGGCGATATAGCGATACTTACGTCGTAGGGATCGTTCTAATGTTATTGCTTCTTGATTTCGTACCCGGGATGTTAATCTTCTTTAAAACCCTAGAAGAGAGCTTATGGATGTGTTTATGGTTTCTCTCTGGTCGTTTTCAATGAAAAGTAAAGATAAAGACATATATATATATATATATATATATATATATATATATATATATATATATATCAACTTTTGAAAAGTCAAAGAGGTGCTAGCTTAGCATTGGTTATATCTTTTTATTCGTATGTCATATGAATGAACGATTAAGAGAGTTGGAAAATACATACCAAGACCTTCAATTTGGTATATAATATGTCCCAAAAAGACCTCATATAACACGCTAAATGTATTGGTCAAAAAGCTTTAGTGACACACCTGCTTATCACCTATACAGTCTGCGCAATCTCGCAAAACTACAAATATCTCTCTACTCCGATGTCATATCGACAAACGGTTTAATGCGTTAGAAATTAGGCTCATAGATATTGAATTTAATATGTGGATAATCCCATAATTCCAAGTATATTGGAAGAAAAGATCCACTACATTTGACCTAATTTTCAGCACATTTATGAATGTAACTTGTGATGGCCTTTGCCAACTTTCATTCCACAATTCGCTTGACTTCAAAATGTAACACACGAAAATATGCCTAAAATAACTCATAACATAACCTCCTTATCACGTTAATAACCCTAGTCTCACCCCAAAGTTCGTGTTATAACATTTCAAACTTATCGACTTTCGACGAAACTTATTTTCTTCAATTTGTTTAGCTTCTAAGCCTTTCCAACCATCTTGGTACTTGTTATTCATGATCTTAAATATTTGTTACCCCCAAGGTAACATGATTAACTTATTTTATATACTTTCAAGGATGATCTCATTTCTAAGCATACATCAATTGACTTACGACGTACTTTTGCACATGAAAACATGGGGTGTAACAAATTAAATGATCCAAAATGATTCAATACATAAAAACTAGAGTTATAATCCACAAACAAAGATTAATACACCAAATCCATCAAACCCTAAAGAGAACTACTCCATAGATATGGAATAATTCATCACAAATATGTTTAAGTTGAAGGAAACTATAAAACAATCCAAACTCGTGTCTTGAGTGAGTATTGAATGATGAAATCCTTGTCCACCTCCTCCTTAGATTCCTTAGGTCTTAGATGTGTCAAAAGTCCCAAAAATAATGATTTTCCATGTATATATACCAAGTAGTGTCGTCCCTAGACGAAAATACCTTTTCCTGCACGAAATAGGATAATTACTCCGTAAAAATTGCACTGGCACGCCACATGGAGCGACGCGCCATGCGGGGCAGCAGTGGGGATTATCAGAGGCCTTGCAAATTGACTTGTGGCAGAATTTGGGCAGCCCCGGCTGTGGTGTTTTCTCAGAGCTTGGCTTTTTGCTTTGTTTTTGAAGTCCAGATGTGGTTCTCGGCCCCCGAACGCGATCCTGACTTAATACTTTGGGCGTTTACTCAGACTTTAAATCTACAAATAACTCAAATTAGCTCCATAACATCTACATCACTCAAAATCACTCCTACCAGTCATAAAACACACAATTAGTGCAAAACACTAGCTATTAAAGCTCAAAATCAATTAAATGCAGTAAATTAGAGTGCAATAAGCAATTAAAAATACGGGATTATAGCTTACCATCAACACCCCACAATTAAACCATTACTTATTCTCGAGCAATCAAAATACACTTCATATAGATATGACCTTATTAAATAACTCTCCTAACTCATCATACCAATAATATTTAAAATAGACTAAGCACAATACTGTAATATCTTTACCTCAAGATTTGACTCACAAGTAACACGCATTATTCACAACTCACTCACTTATTTTAACATAGAGGTCAATAATATTACCTTTCCTTCATAATCAAGTGCCCTCACACAACAATTGAAAGTAGTTCCACACACAATCAAATTTAAGATCAATTAGGAACCCAAGATAGAAAGAATTCACTCACTCTCAGAAACAACATTCATATTCCACAAAAGATGAACCATAGGCTCGTCCGTAGTGTACTACTCTACTAATTCAAGCTCATTCAGTCAAGGATCAAGTGGGATTTTAATTGGTGAGAAAATAGGGTTGATAGGATAGGTGCAAGACAAATGTTTGGGATCTAACTCTAGATAATTCATTTTTAATGTTCAAGTGAGTCTCTCGAATTCACTTGGTTATTAATTCAATTGTTTAGTAGAGACTCCTCTCTCGATTAAGTGTCAACCTCACAAGATAAATCAACTTAAGCTCGTGAAGATATGCAAGAATTCGTAGTGGATTGGTCTTTAGTAGAACCTCTCTCGATTATCCTGCTAACTAGGTTTAATCAACAATTAACTAGCCTCTTTCAATTACCAAGGATAATTAATGACTTCAACTAACAAAATAGCATGCAAAGATATCACAAGTTATGCCTCTCTCGATTGCATGAACAAGTGAATATAGATGCAATAATAAAATGATCCAAAACGATTCAATACATAAAAACTAGAGTTATTATCGACAAACAAATATCAATACACCAAATCCATCAAATCCTAAAGAGAACTACTCCATAGATATAGAATAATTCATCACGAATATGTTTAAGTTAAAGGAAAACATAAAACAATACAAACTCGTGTCTTGAGTGAGGATTGAATGATGAAATCCTTGTGCTTTTGCTTCTCTACCTGCTCCTTAGCTTCCTTAGGTCTTAGATGTGTCAAAAGTCCCAAAAATAATATTTTTCCATATATATACTGTGACGACCCAAATTGATGGGGCGTTACGAGTGCCCGATTCTACCTATCAAATACCCCTAATACAATCAACAACTCAAAACCAACCTAATTACAATTCGGGACCTTCAATACAACCAAAACCCCAAATATACCCTAACACAGCCATCAACAAGTTATCAATTAGCCTGAAACTACAACGACGAGCGACCAACCTACTACCCTGCCACATGTGGCGTTTCTCCATGCCTTTTTATCCTTCCAAACTCGATAAATCAGAAGCAAAATATGCCAACACAAATGGACTACAAAACAGTCCACTAAAAGTGGGAAAATAGTCGAATTCACGGCTTCCAATCACCATCCCGTGAGTTCTAACTATTAGGAAACCAATTTATCAACCTTCCTTGATATTTAAACACTTAATTACAGAAATTATATGTTTCTTAACTATGAATTACCTTGCAAAATCGAACTACAAAGAAAAATAAGAGGCGGTATAATGATACTTATGCCGACGGGATCGTTCTGATATTATCGCTTCTCGATTTCGTACCCGAGATGTTAGTATTCTTTGAAACCCTTTAAAGAACTCAAGGATAGGTTTTTATGGTGTTCTTTTGTCGGGATCTATGTAAAAGTGAAGAGAGAGACGAGCTAAAACCTATATATAAACTTTTGAAAAGTCAAAGAGGTGCTAGTTTTGCACCCTCGCATGGCCCATTTTCCGACACTTATATCTTTTTATCAAGATATCATATGAACAAACGATTAAGTGCTTTGGAAACCACGTTCCAATACATTCATTTTGGTATATAATATGTCCCCAAAAGACCTCATATAGCACACGGAATTTATTTCTCAAAAAGCTCTATTACAAGGCAAATCCTTAGTCGGTTTTTCCGCAACTTACATTTGATTTTTCCCAAACTTTATATTTTATATCCAAATATTATATATAGCCATATTATAACTAAACTCATTTAAAGCATGATTAACAATTCTTGTATTCATTGTACGTCACCTAGGGACGCATAGGGTGTAACAATCTTCCCCCTTAGAAACATTAGTCCTCAAATGTTAAACTCTCAGAGATCTATCAAAATTTTAGCAGAGTTTCCTCTGTAATTGTACCACTACCAACCAGTCAGACAAAGAACCCAACAATACAAAGCCGCACAGGGCCACAATTATCAATAACACCAATGGCCTCATACGACCAATGGCAATAACTAACATAAGAATCAAGTACCATATACATACCTAAATGCTATGATGTCTCAGTCCGATCCTCCTCCGGAAGAGGAGACAAGTGAGGATACCTAGACTTCATGTCTTCTTCAGCTTCCTAAGTTATCTCCTCCACATTATTGTTCCTCTAAAGTACTTTAACCGAATATACGTCTTTAGTTCTCAATCTCCAAACTTGTCTATCTAGTATAGCAATGGGAGCTAACCCATATGATAGTTGCTATGTGACCTGAACATCGTTAATTGAAATGACTCTAGAAGGATCTCAGATACACTTACGGAGCATATACACATGAAAAACTGGATGTACTGACACCAAGTTGGAAGGCAAGTCAAACTCATATGCTACCTGGCCTACTCTGCGTATGATCTTATAAGGTCAAATGTACCGAGGTCTAAGCTTTCCTTTCTTACCGAATCTCATAGTAGCTTTCATCAGTGATACCTTTAGGAATACCCAATCATCTACTTGAAACTCCAAGTCTCGTTGTCGATTATCTGTATAGGACTTCTGACGACTCTGAGCTGTTAATAGCCTTTCCCATATAAGCTTAATCTTCTCAACTGCCTGTTTTACCTACTCTGGTCCTACTAACTTAGTTTCCCTAACCTCGAACCATCCGATAGGTGACCTACACTTTCGTCCATAAAGAACTTCGTATGGAGCCATCTAAATGCTGGAATGATAGCTATTATTATATGCGAACTCAATAAGTGGAAGATGATCATCCCGGCTACCCCTGAAGTCTATCACACAAGCCCGTAGCATATCCTCCAGTGTCTGAATAGTACGCTCAGCCTGACCGTCTGTCTGGAGATGAAATGTTGTACTAAGACTTACTTGAGTCCCCAATCCTTTTTGGAAGGACCTACAGAAATTATCTGTAAACTGAGCACCACTATCTAAGATAATAGATATAGGTACACCATGAAGTCGTATTATCTCCTTAATGTAAAGCCTTGCATAATCCTCTGCTGAATACATAGTCCTGACAGGCAGAAAATGGGCTGATTTTGTAAGTCTATCAACAATAACCCATATAGAATCAAACTTACGCTGGGTACTAGGTAAGCCTATGATGAAATCCATATTAATTACTTCCTATTTCCAAGTCGGAATCTCTATAGCTTGCAATAATCCACCGGATTTTTGATGCTCAATCTTAACCTACTGAAAACTAAGGCACCGAGCAAAAACTCTGTTATATCATTCTTCATTTCATCCCACCAGTATATTTCCCTTATATCGTGATATATTTTCGTCGCTCCTGGATGAACAGAATAATGAGAATAGTGAGTTTCTCCCATAACTTGCTGGCGCAGCCCTGCAACATCAAGAATACATAATCGACCTCGATATCTGAGGACTTCATTTCCTGTAATCTCAAATGGCATCTTCTCCTTTTGCGGGGTTGTATCTCTATAATGAGCTATCACAAGATCCTCATACTGGCGTTCCTTCACTTCAGTTACTAAAGAGGATGTTGCCGTGTCTTGAATAGTAACTGCAGTATCACCTGAATCTATTAATCGAACTCCAAGATTAGCTAGCTGATGAATCTCATGGGATATCTCACTCTTCTCTGGCTGTAAATATGATAGGCTACCCATAGATCTATGGGTGAGGGCGTCAGCTACTATATTAACCTTCTCTGGATGGTATAAAATATCAACATCATAGTCTTTTAGTAGCTCCAACTATTGCCTCTGACGTAAATTCAATTCCTTTTGCTTGAAGACATACTGAAGGCTCTTATGATCCGAATAGATATCGACATGAATGCCATAAAATAGAGCCTTCACATCTTCAGTGCATGAATCACTGCGGCTAACTCTAAATCATGGGTCGGGTAATTCTTCTCGTGCTTTCTTAGCTGTCTAGAATCATACACTACAACCTTACCATGTTGCATCAGTACATAACCCAATCCAATGCATGAAGCATCACAATAGATAGCATAACCATCGGTCCCCTTTGGGAGTGTCAGAACCGGTGCTGAAGTCAATCTTTCCTTCAATGCCTAGAAACTCCGCTCACAAGAATCAGTCCACTGAAACTTAGTTGCCTTCTGAGTCAACTTTGTCAATGGTGCTAAAAGAGAAGAAAAGCCCTCTACAAATCTCTTGTAATAACCCGTTAAACCCAGGAAGCTACGAACCTCCGTCGATGTTGTGGGTCTAGGCCAAGTCTTCACTACCTCAATATTCTGTGTATTAACACAGATACCCTCATCTGAAATAATATGTCCACGGAAAGCTACAGAATTCAACCAGAATTCACATTTAGAGAATTTTGCGTACAACTTCCTTTCTTGTAGAACTCTGAGAATAATACGCAAATGATCTGCATGCTCAGCCTCTAAATGAGAATAAACCAAAATATCATCTATAAATACAATTATGAACAGATCTAGAAAGGGTTTGAACACACGGTTCTTCAAGTCCATGAATCTGTTGGGGCATTGATCAAACCGAACGATATAATACGAAACTCAAAGTGCCTGTATCTGGTCCTAAGTACTGTCTTCAGAATACCTTTCTCTCTAACCCTTACCTGATAGTACCCCAACCTCATGTCTATCTTCAAGAAACACCTGGCACCCTGCAACTGATCAAATAAATCACCAATCCTTGGGAGCAGGTGCTTATTCTTGATCGTCGGCTTATTCAACTGTTTGTAATCAATGTACATCCGCAAGGAACCATCTTTCTTTCTCACAAATAACACAGATGCTCCCCACAGTGATGTACTGTGTTTGATAAAGCCTTTTTCAAGCAAATCCCTCAATTGTTCTTTCAACTCTCTCATCTCTTCAGGTGCCATTCTATAAGGAGGAATAAATATCGGCTATGTATCTGGTAATGTGTCAATAAAAAACTCAATCTCCCGCTCTGGCGGAAGGCCTGGAAGCTCATCGGGAAACTCATCAACCACAGGATAGATTGAAGGGTCGGTGACTTTGCTTTCACGTCTTGTACCCGAACTAAGTGATAAATATAGCCCTTTTCTGATCATCTTACTTGCCTTGAGATCGGAAATAAACCTACCTCTCGGAGATATAGTGTTACCTTTAAACTCTAGAACTGGCCTCCCTAGAAACTGAAATTGAACCATCTTTGATCTATAATCAACGTTAGCATAACAAGAAGCCAACTAATCCATACCCACTAAAACATGAAATTCTACCATATCTAGCTCAATCAGGTCTACTAGTGTAGAACGACTAAGAACTACTACTATACAATCTCTATATACCCGTCTAGCTATCACTGGATCCCTAACAGGTGAAGACACCTCAAAAGGTTTAATCAACTTAGGTTCTATCCCAAACTTGCTAGCAACCAACAGAGTGCAATACAATAAGCTGGAAACTGGATCAATCAATGCATATACATCATATGAGGAGACTGATAACATACATGTAACATCAGGTGACGACTCTTGATGTTGTCGACTCGCTAATGCATAAATGCGGTTTTGAGGACCTCTCGAGCTAGATGCTCCACTTTTTCCTTTACCACGACCGGCTAGTGCCTGTGAACCTTGCCCAGGGGGCGTACTGATGATGATGAACTAGCTACAGATCCTACTGGCTGAACTATACCTACACTACCTCTCGTCGAACAATCTCTCATAATGTGGCCTAGATAACCACAAGTATAACAAACACCCAACCCCATAAGGCACTGTCCGGCATGCTGCTACCACACTGAGCACATCGTGGCAAGGGTGGCCTCATCTGACTTGACTCACCCCTATATTGAGAACTAGAGGCCCTGGAACTCTGACTGGGCCCTGGATAGGTTGAACGATCAAATCTCCTACCGGCAAACTGAGGGGGTGCACTAGCCGATGGCTGGGCTGGATACCTCGGGTACTGCTATCTCTAACCACCTCGAAACTCACCAAAAGGACCTGAAGATCTTGCTCTCTTACTCTGGCCCTTATCATGCTCATGATCGGCCCTCTGCTTCTGCTTATGCTCCTCTACACCCTGAGCGTATGCCTGAATATGAGAAATATCAATGCCTAAATGAAGTGAGACCATCATACAGTCATTAAGCAGGTGCGGATTCAACCCCATCATGAACCGGTGAACCTGATCCTCCATCTTAGCTACAATAGTAGGAGCATACCTAGCCAAAGAATCAAACTGAAGGTTGTACTCCCGAACACTCATATTACCCTGCCGAAGGGTCAAGAACCTATTAACTCTGGCCCGTCTAAGCTCTGGTGGAAAATAATGACGAAGAAAAGCCTCTGTAAACTCCTTCCATACTGCTGGAATGGCATCCTCACCTCTGGACAACTTCCAAGACTCGTACCAATTAATTGCAATATCCCGAAGTCTATAGGAAGCTAGCTCAACTGACTCAGTCATAGTGGCCTTCATTACCCTCAAAGTCCTTTGCATCCTATCGATAAATACTTGAGAGTCCTTATTTGGATCTGCTCCAGTGAACATCGGAGGATCCGAATTAATGAAATCACGAACTCTCGCACTGATGGCCCTATCTGCATGACCAATACCTACCTCCTGGCACCGAGACTGTGCAGCCACTAATTGAGCCAATAGCTAAATAACATCTCTTATCTCCTAACCTGGTGCATCTGGCTGAGGAGCTGGGGATACTGGAGCGAGTTCTGGAGCCGGTGCCCCTCGGATCTCCTCTGGAGAGGGCAAGGAATGTGAAGTCTGAGATGGAGCCTCACTATGCGACTCTCCCCGAGCCCTGGTAACTCGTGGCGCTCGACTTGTAGTCTCATCAGACACGGACTTGCCCTTCTGGGCAGTTGTAGCCTTCTTGGGCATTGTTGAAAACATAACATATCGTTAGGAAAAAGAATCCTCATATCGCACGATCTAAGATAAGAAGGGAGGATAACATCCTATATGTCATGCAGCTTCCTGTTTATAAGTGTGGTGCACAACACACTCATAAACAGGACTCTACTAGACATGGTTTGTAGACAACCCTAGGAAGGAATTACTCTGATACCACTTTTGTCACGACCCAAACCAATGGGGCGTGATGAGTGCCCGAGTTCTCCTATCTAACACCCCTAAGCATACGTCTAAGATATAAACATGCAATAAGTGTAGGTCATGCATAACATCTGGCAATAAACTACTACATCTTGTGAATTACATACTCGGAAAAACATTCCCAAAAGACATATATACATATATATATATATGGAATACGGTAGGCGAGCCGACAAGGACACATACTATCTAACTACACATGACTGTCTACAGACCTCTAACTGAGTGTACACTATATAAAGGATGTGGCTAGGCCCCGTCACACCCATATACATACAAAATTATTGTACCAAAACTCAATAACAGCTTCGGATCAAATGTAGCACACCTACTCTCGCTGAGCAAGGATCCTAAGATGGGGGACCGTCAGCCTGTCTACCTGTACCTGCAGGCATGAAACGCAGGCCCCTAGGCAATAGGGGCATCAGTACGAATATTGCACCGAGTATGTAAGGCATAAAAATTAGTATATAACAGATATGAAAGAAACATGGAGTAAAAGACTTAACTTGTAAGTCCGAATAGCTCTATGAATCATGAAACATTTATAATGTCATACATATGCATATAAATGTCATATCATGCATAGGTATATGCGTACATAGCATCATCAAGCCTCATAGAGCATTCCATCATATCATCTCAACCTCTGTAGACGAAATTATAAATGTATACCAGCTTAGCAGGTGGTGGTGCGTATATATACCAGCTACAATACATAATGAAGTAAGTCAATAAGATCTCTCGGAATGTCATGAGATCCATGAACAGACAATATGATAGTAGGAGATATGGGGAATCTAGAACATAGGCAAGCCTAGCACTTCTAGGAATGGGATCATATATGAAAATTGTGTGCTTGCTCGTTTCGTTGTATCATATGGATCATGCCAAAAGGAAAGAAGGGATAGCCTTAACATACCTCAAGTGGTCAATGCAACTCCACAACAAGCTTATGATAAGTAGCGTGCCAACCCTATAACAAAGAAATATATGTACGACTTATATGGCACTAGTATATTACGTATCTCAAACGATAACTCCATTCTAAAATAAAACGGGCAGCATTTCCCCTTATTTTACTGCTCCTTCAAGCCTACTATAGGTGAGAAGCAAACACAATACAACCAGCAATTCAAAACTAACCTAATTACAATTCGGGACCTTCAATACAATAAAAAAACCCCAAGTATGCCCTAACACACACAATCAACAAGTTATCAATTAGCCTGAAACTGCAACGACGAGTGACCAAACTACTACCCAACCACATGTGGCATTTCTCCACGCCTTTTTATCCTTCCAAACTCCATAAATCAGCAGCAAAATAGGCCAACACAAATAGACTACAAAACAGTCCACTAAAAGTGAAAAACAATCGAACTCACGGCTTCCAATCACTGTCCCGTGAATTCGAACTATTAAGAAACTAATTTATCAACCTTCCTTGATATTTAGACACTTAATTACAGAAATTAGATGTTTCTTAACTATGAAATACCTTGCAAAAATCTAACTACAAAGAAAAAAGAGAGGTCGTATAATGATATTTGCGTTGTAGGGATCGTTCTGATGTTATCGCTTCTCGATTTCGTACCCGGGATGTTAGTATTCTTTGAAACCTTTTAGAAAGCTCAAGGATAGGTCTTTATGGTGTTCTCTGGTCGGGCCCTATGTAAAAGTGAAGAGAGAGACGAGTTAAAACCTATATATAAACTTTTGAAAAGTCAAAGAGATGCTAGCTTGGCACCCTCACATTGGCCCATCTACCGATGTTGATATCTTTTATTCAGATGTCGTATGAACAAACAATTAAGCATGTTGGAAACTAAATTCCAAGACCTTAAATTTGGTATATTATATGTCCCAAAAAGACCTCATATAGTACACGAAATTTATTTCTCAAAAGCTCTATTACAAAGCAAATCCTTAGTCGGTTTTTCCGCAACTTACATCCAATTTTTCCCAAACTTTATATTTTCTATCCAAACATCATAGATAGTCATATTATGACTTTATACTCATTGAAATCATGATTAACAAGTCTTATATTCATTATACGTCACCTTGGAACACATAGGGTGTAACATATATACCAAGTATGGTCGGGCCTAGATGAAAACACCTTTTCTTGCACAAAATAGGATAATTACTCCGTTAAAATTACACAGGCATACCGCATGGACAGATGCGCCACGCGGGGCAGCAGTGGGGATTATCAGAGGCCTTGCAAATTAATTGGTGGCAGAATTTGGGCAGCCATGGCGCACGCGCCACGCGCCGCCCCACGCACCACGGCTGTGGTATTTTCTTAGAGCTTGGATTTTTGCTTCGTTTTTGAAGTCCAGATGTGGTTCTCAACCCTCGAACGCGATCCTGACTTTATCCTTTGGTCTTTTACTTAGACTTCAAAGCTTCAAATAGCTGGAATTAGCTCCATAACATCTACACCACTTGGAATCACTCCTACAAGCCATAAAATACACAATTAGTGCAAAACACTAGCGATTAAAGCTCAAACTCAATTAAAGTGTAATAAATTAGAGTGCAATAAGCGACTAAAAATACGTTATTATAGCCTACCATCAGCCGTAGAAGCTGAAGTGAGGCTGCAGAAACTAAAGTGCGACCAAAGAACTCCTCCTACTGAAAGCACATCATTATCAACCCAGCCGAAGTGTGGATCACAGAAGCTGAATTGCGGCCACAAAACCTCCGAAGGGCATTTTTGTTAGAAATTTTGGAGCACTATAAATAGGCGTGTATCACTTTTTTAGGGCATCTTTTTTCATATTGTAGCAGTAGTTGGTCGTTATTCTTAACTATTTTGGGGAAACATTGAGCTACAATTAGAGAGGATCGATTGCTTTTTCCTTTTATTCTAGCTTTATGTCTTTAGTTTCTTCTTCTTTTCATCTTATTAACATGAGTAGCTAGATTTTCATCTAAAGTTGTGATCCAACCCTAGTGTGTAAAATTTATGGGTGTTCAATATTAATACTTATTATTGATTGTGTTAGTGTTATTTAGCCTTATTTATGCTTTAAAGTTAGAACTAATGGTTGCAAACGTTGATTTGTACCTATTTGACTTTGTTCTTACTTGAGAAAGATGAATTTAATCTAGGAAAACTTGACTAACAATAAATTGAACTAGTTGAAGTATTGATTAGTTTAATTAAAGGATTTGAACTAGAGATAGAGAAAATCTAACTTGTGCTCATATTGAATTGATTTTTTTGATACCCATTTGGACTTGAGAGAGCTAATTTGGGAATAATCACTCTTTAACCGAGAGGTATTGAGTGAGTACTTAAATATTGAGAGTCATAACAACCCTGATCTACCAAGCAATCATAAATTTACTCTACCCCATTAGGTTTACACCTAGATTAAGGTTACAACCCTAAGCTTTTCTCTATTTGATAAACCCTTAAAAATATTTCATTTAATACTTGTTTGCTAGCTAGTCAAAAACCTTAGTAGTTTAATTTAGGAAAATTGATACGCCCTTTTGTTTGGAAGTTAAATCTAGTTATTTCGAGTTGCTCTCTTAAGTATTTACCGTAACACTCAATAAAAAATCCTTGTGGACTCGACCCAAAATCGCGTTGGGTTTATTATTGTAATGACTGTTTCATATTCTGTTAATTGGGGTGTGAATTGTGCATGATCAAAGCGCATGAGGCATGACTATATTTTGAGATGGACTTTGAGGTAGCCCGAACCACAAGATTAAGGGAGCGGTATGTACATCCCTTAGGGGGCAGACTTCGGGTTGTCGTCGGAATATTGCATCATCGAGGATGATCCATGATACTGCGCACTATTGGGCGGCAGGACGAGTGTCGGTCGCGCAGGCGACATGTACTGACGAGCTATTTGTGAAGGAACGTCAAGCACATGGGCTATGCATGAGGCAATAACCATCAAGATATGTTTTGTTACATATCCTAAGAGTGCCAAGTGATTTTAGCAAGGACTTGGGAGGAGACCAAGGGTCTAGCCTGCTGGCAATGGATGCATACGAGCTTGAGTGTTAGTACCACACGTTTTCGAGCTATGAGGGGAATCTAGAGATTTCAGTTGTAGGCCTTGTTCCTAGTATGCATTTATATATGCTTAGCAATTTTGGCATCATTTGAAAACTGTTTACCTATGGGCTTGACTTAGCCAAGGAGCAGTGGCATTATCATAATTAGTTGATGCGTCCGAAGACTATAATTCTTTCCATGAGCATGAGAATGGGGTGAAACTTCGTGGAAGTGTGAATGAATTCAAGATAATTTATTAGGAATGGATAGTTCCTTGTTTGCAGTTCGGATGAGCGAGAAACGTCCATTATGATTCTTTGGCTAAAACATGTCAAGTAGGGGAACTTAGGCCTTTTCTTTTTAAGCATATATAAGGGGCGAGAGGTGTTGAAGCTCAGCCAGTCTCCCCCGTGCATGCTGCAACCAAGTCGTACAAAGTGAGCCACCTTGAGGGTAAACCTCAAAGACCTACCTAGACATCTCAAAAGAGTATCTTAGGTATCCATACAAGCTTAGGAACTCTATGGACGGCGTGATGCCTCAAGGCTAGCATTGGCCACACAACGGGTGCTGAAGGCTTGAGTGTAGGATGATTACTTCCTATGGGCTACCAAAATAATGGATAAAGACCTCTGTGTCGATTAGATACTTGAATCACCTTTCTTTAGGGCCTCATATGTCGACTTGTTGTATGGCTTGGGTTCAGCTATGCGAGCAAGGGTCCGTTAGCCTAGATGTGCAATTATAGTGAGACGATGCACTATGCGGGATGGATGTATGCTGCGAGGGCTATGTTTGGCAATGTCATAAGACAACCATGGGCATGATATGAAATACACACATGACAAAAGACAAGGACTTAAGGTTTCCCTACTCGGGCGAAGTACAAGCTAGGTACGGATGCACGAGCGAGTGCCAAGCTTGATGATTGGACTATGCACGCGATAGCGATGCTTAGCGTCAGGAAAGGGACAGACATGTCCTTAGCCAACCCTGAGTGTATGCATGTATGAGATATAGCATATGAGAGGTGCCACAGGAATGTGACACCTAGTCAAGGCCAAGAGCTTAGACATCAAACGGGTAGCACAGTTAAAGTAAGCCTCCAAGGCAAGGTTCACCACAGGCACATGATCGTTATAAACCCCTGGGAAAGTGGAAATGCTGGCCTATAGTGAGGGTGCCTACAGGCATTTCAAGGCTTTTTGTGTTCCATTGACGTTCAGATAAGAGGTCGGCCTGTGACATTACAGCTACATTATGACGTCGTACAACCGTTGTATCATGTTACTTCTGACATTTTCCTTTTTTTGGATATAAAGAGGATAAATTATGGGGATTTTCACGGGTTGTCAAAATATTGCATCAACTTTCTATATAGAGCTCATTAATCATCTACATGAGAATTCAAAGCCCTCAAGTGGTTGTCCTATTGAAGATATAAAGAAAGAATTATAATAATGGAATGCAAGTGCGGAGCTATAGTGTTAGCTTTGGATTTACGTAAATCCAGAAATTTTTGCCTAAATTTGGTAAATGTATTAAAAATTATTTAAACTATTTAACTGTAAATTCAATAGCTATGTCAAGACCCAAAATCCTAACCAAACATGGTCGTGATGGCGCCTGACACCGCTTCCTAGGCAAACCAACATACAACAGGAGATATGAAAGAAATGCAACTAACGATTTACAACAAAATGATAATATAGTTTAATAGCAACTCAGAAATATACATGATAAGTCTAAGATCAAGACTAATGTTCAACCATCCCAAGACTATTGTCATAAGTACATGAGCTACTAAAGTTTACTAAATACATTGAATTAAAAAAAATACAATATTTTCTGAAAAGTAGAAATGGTACAATAAAAATAGGAAGATGACTCTAAGGTCTGCGATCAGAATGTAGCTCTACCTCGAGTCGTCTACGTGGTATCCACTAAGCACCTGCCGGGACTCTACTGGTACCATTGTCCAAATCTGCATAAGAAGTGCAAAAATGTAGTACGAGTACAACTGCCCCAGTACTCTGTAAGTGTCGAGCCTAATCCCGAGGAGGTAGTAAAGAGGCTAAGACAATACACCTACAAACAAACCTTTGCAGTTATATATCAAGAAATAACGAAATGACAAGTAAAGTATCAAGTACAATAACAGGTTACTAACATATGAGAGAGATAACAAGTACGTAAGTAAAGGAACATAAATGTCACAACCTCGATTTTCCACCTTCGGGAGTCGTGATGGCGCCTACTAATGTGAGCTAGGCAAGTCAATCCTTTAACTACTTACTTTATTGTCCAATTATTTCTTTTTAACAAATATAAGGTGATAACGTATAAACAGCAGAACTTTAAATTAAAGCGAAATACATCAATAAAATATCTGAAATCTATGTCAATTACAATTACTCAAGCCTTAATTACCCAAAACCTGGTGTCACAGTGTCACAGACGGTCTAAGACTTACTACATACTAGGTCTGAAGAAATAACAATACATTGTTTCTAAATAAAAGAAAAATGAAACAGAAAATAGGGATAGAGGGAGACGCCAGGGCATGCGAACGCATGCAGGTCTACCTTGGATCTCCGCGTGGACAAAACGTAGCCTCCAACTACGGTCCAAGAGCTGCTCCGGGATCTGCACAGAGTGCAGAGTATAGTATCAGCACAACCGACCCCATATGCTGATAATTGTCTATCCTAACCTCGGCGAAGTAGTGACGATGCTAGGACCAGACTACCAAATAAACCTATGCAGTTCAAATATACATACAGCGGAAAAAAAATATAGAAATAACCAGTCAAGTATGGGAAGGGGACCATGCTGCGGGGGAAGATAGCAATTCCGAATAGGAAGACAACAAGTAAACGAAAGAAGCAATATAACTCGGATATCAACAAAGAAGCAGAAATCAATAAATGCACGGCATCACCTTTCGTGCTTTTACTCTCGTCCTCACCAAGCAATCATATAATAAAAATGTGCACGGCATCACCCTTCATGCTTTTACTCTCTTTCTTCACCATATAATCAATATAATTGGCACAGAATGGTACATCGTGCAGCACGGCATCACCCTTCGTGCTTTACATTCTTTCCTCACGAAACAAACAATGTACGACATCACCCTTCGTGCTTTAACTCTCTTCCTCACCCAAACATCAATCACAAACAATAGGGTAAGGGAATAAATGAAATTGCAATAAGAATCCCGGCAAGGGAGCGACATTTCAACAATTAAATCCCGGCAAGGGAACAACATCAATAACATCAACATCCCGGCAAGGGAGATAACAAATAAATCAACAATACCCCGGCAAGGATGACAACATAATGATCTCTTCTCTTTCTCACTTTTACTTCACAATTCATTTCACAACTCGATCCATGGCTCTAGAGGTTCAATTATCACTTATACTTTTCACAATTCATTATACAACGTGAACCAACGCTCCTCAATGTTCATAGGTCACAATTCCGTTCACAAACTTTATACAAAAAATAGAAACCACCACTAAGGCATGAAAGATACAACGAAGTCATGATAATCACAATATAAAGACTCATGGGCATGCTAGACACCAATGTATAGATACTCGTCACCATGCCTATACATTGTACTCAACAATTACCACATAGTAAATAGGACTCAACTCCTAATCCCTCAAGCTAAGGTTAAACCAAACACTTACCTCGATTCCACGAACACAATTCACGATTCAACTATAGCTTTACCCCTTGATTCCACCACCAATTCGCTCGTATCTAATCACAAGTTACTTAATTATATCAATAAACGCTAAATGAATCAATTCAGGTGCATAAAAATGAGTTTTCCAAAGTTTTACCCAAAATGTCAAAAATCGCCCCTGGGCCCACATGGTCAAACCCCGAGGTTCGAACCAACACCCGATTACCCATTCCCCCACAAACCCAAATATATAATTTGTTTTGAAATTGGATTGAGGTCCAAATCCCCAATTTTTAAAAAACCTAGGTTCTACCCAAAACACCCAATTTCCCCCATAAAAATCATTGATTTTAAGTTGAAATCATGTTAAAAGATGTTAATGATTGAAGGAAATGAGTTAAAATTAACTTACAATCGATTTGGAAGAAGATTTGTTCTTGAAAAATTGCCCTAGGGAGTTTGTGTTTTGAAAACATATGAAAAATGGGTTGAAAATCGTCTAAGTATAAAAGTTGAAGGTTGGAGATATGGGAATTGCGAACATGGGTTTTCAATTGCGAACCCCAACCTCTACTGGGTTGGGAAATGTGAAAGGGCCCTCGCAATTGCGAGAAGGGAAATGCGAACAATAGTTCGCAATTGCGATAACTAGCCCAAGAGGGGGTGCTTCGCATTTGCGAAGGAACACTCGCATTTGCGAGGAAGAGTGGTCTGGGCTGTTTCGCATTTGCGACCCAGCCTTCGCAATTGCAAACTCGCATTTGCGAGCAAGGCTTCACAAATGTGAAGCCTACATGCCTGAACATACCAGTGAAAAACCTGCAATTTCCTAGGTCCAAAATGCACTCCGTGGCCTATCCAAAACTCACCCGAGCCCTCGGGGCTCCAAACCAAATATACATACAACCTCAAAAACATCCTACGGACTTATTCTTGCAATACAATCACCAAAAATAACTTCAGGAACATCGAATTAAACCTCAAAACCAATGAAATTTTTCAAAACTTCTTTAAACATCACATTTTGCATTTAAGGTCCGAATCACATCAAATGGATTCCGTTTCTTACCTAACTTCATAGGATTATCTTAAATCACATATAAGACCTATATCGGGCACCGGAACCAAAATACGGGCCCAATACTATCAAGTTTTAATCAAAATTCATTTCCAAACCTTATAAACAATTTCAGAAAATAAATTTCTTCAAAAATTCATTTCTTGGGCTTGGGACCTCGGAATTCGATTCCAGGCATACGCCCATGTCCCATATTTTCCTACGGACCCTCCGGGACCGTCAAATCACGGGTCCGGGTCCGTTTACCCAAAATATTGGCCGAAGTCAAATTAATTTATTTTATAGTCAAAATTTATCATTTTTCACAAATTTTCACATATAGGCTTTTCGGCTATGCGCCCGGACTTCGCACGCCAATTGAGGTGATGCGAAAAGAGGTTTTTAAAGTCTCGGAACGTAGAATTTAATTTTAAAACAAGTGATGACCCAAATTTTGGGTTATCACATTCTCCACCTCTAAAACAACCATTTATCCTCGAACGGACAAAAGAAGGAAGTACCTGAGTTGGGGAAAATATGGGGATAATGGCTACGCATATCGGGCTCGGACTCCCAGGTCGATGCCTCAGCAGGCTGACCCCTCCACTAAACACGAACAGAAGGAAAAATCTTTGATATCAAATGACGAACCTGCCTGTCTAGAATAGGTACCGGCTCCTCCTCATAAGACAAGTCCTTGTCCAACTAGACAGTGCTGAAATCTAATACGTGGGATGGATTGCTGTGATACTTCTGAAGCATGGACACATGAAACACTAGATATATGGCTGATAAGCTCGATGACAATGCAAGTCTATAAGCCACCTCTCCCACTCGATCAAGAATCTCAAACGGGCCAATGAACCTAGGGCTAAGCTTGCCCTTTTTCCGAAGTCTCATCACGCCCTTCATAGGCGACACTCGAAGCAATACCCGTTCACCGACCATGAATGCCAAATCACGAACCTTGCGGTCTGCATAACTCTTTTGCCTGGACTGAGCTGTACGAATCCTATCCCGAATAATCCTGACCTTGTCCAAGGGCTCCTGAACAAGATCCGTACCCAACAACCGAGCCTCCCCTAGCTCAAACCACCCAACCGGAGACCGACACTGCCTACCATATAAAGCCTCATAAGGAGCCATCTGAATACTCGACTGGTAGTTGTTGTTGTAGGCAAATTTTGCTAAAGGCAAAAACTGATCCCACGAGCCTCCAAAGTCAATGACACAAGCTCAGAGCATATCCTCCAAAATCAGAATGGTTCGCTCGGACTGCCCGTCCGTCTGAGGATGAAACATTGTGCTCAACTCAAACCGCATGCCCAACTCTCGCTGAACTGCCCTCCAGAAGCGTGAGTTAAACTGTGTACCTCTATCCGAAATGGTAGACACGGGCACACCATGAAGGCGAACAATCTCCCGGATATATATCTCAGCTAACCTCTCGGAAGAATAAGAGACTGCCACATGAATGAAATGCGCTGACTTGGTCAGCCTATCAACAATAACCCACACTGCATCGAACTTCCTCTGAGTCTGTGGGAGTCCAACAATGAAATCCATAGTGATCCGCTCCCACTTCCACTCGGGAAGCTCAATCCTCTGAAATGAACCATCGGGCCTCTGATGCTTGTACTTAACCTGCTGACAATTCAAACACCGAGCCACATATGCAACGATATCCTTCTTCATTCTCCGCCACCAATAATGTTGCTGCAAATCCTGATACATCTTCGCGGTGCCCGGATGAATAGAGTACCGGGAACTATGGGCCTCCTCCAAAATCAACTCTCGAAGCCCATCCACATTAGGCACTCAAACTCGACCCTGCAATCTCAAAACTCCATCATCACCCAAGGTAACCTGCTTGGCACCTTCGTGCTGCACCGTGTCTCTGAGGACACATAAATGGGGATCATAATACTGTCGATCTCAGAGATGCAACACTAAAGAAGAACGGGCGACCGTGCAAGCTAATACACGACTGGGCTCAGAAACATCCAACCTCACGAACTGATTGGCCAAAGCCTGAATATCCAAAACAAGCAGTCTCTCACCGACCAGAATATAAGCAAGACTGCCCATACTGGCTGACTTCCTACTCAAAGCATCGGCCACCACATTGGTCTTTCCTGGATGATATAAGATAGTGATATCATAATCTTTCAACAACTCCAACCACCTCCTCTGCCTCAAATTCAACTCCTTTTGCTTGAACAAATACTGAAGACTCTTGTGATCCGTGAATGCCTCACATGCCACAACATACAAATAATGCCTCCAAATCTTCAACGCATGAACAATGGCTGCCAACTCCAAATCATGAACCAGATAGTTTTCTCATGCATCTTCAACTGCCGTGTCGCATAGGCAATGACTTTGCCATCCTGCATCAATATCGCACCAAGTCCAATACGAGATGCATCACAATAAACTGTATAGGGCCCTAAACATGTGGGAAAAATCAACACTGGTGCCGTAGTCAAAGCTGTCTTGAGCTTCAGGAAGCTCGCCTCACACTCATTCGACCATCTGAACTGGGCAACCTTCTGGGTCAACCTGGTCATCGGGGTTGCGATAGATGAAAACCCCTCCACGAACTGAAGATAGTAGCCT
This sequence comes from Nicotiana tabacum, assembly GCF_000715075.1. Taxonomy (NCBI): domain Eukaryota; kingdom Viridiplantae; phylum Streptophyta; class Magnoliopsida; order Solanales; family Solanaceae; genus Nicotiana; species Nicotiana tabacum. The sequence continues at coordinate 125,026,885 of NC_134080.1, read as the reverse complement.
GTCAATCCCAAGAAACTCCGAATCTCTGTAGCTGATGCTGGTCTAAGCCACTTCTTGACTGCCTCAATCTTCTTCGGATCAACCTGAATACCCTCTGCTAATACAACATGACCCAGGAATGCAACTAAACTCAATCAGAACTCACACTTCGAGAACTTAGTATATAACTGACTATCCCTCAAGGTCTAAAGAACCACTCTAAGATGTTGCTCGCGCTCTTCCCGGCTGTGGAATAGATCAAAATATCATCAATGAATACTATCACGAACAAATCCAAATAAGGCCTGAACACTCGGTTCATCAAATCCATAAAGGCTGCTGGGGAATTTGTCAACCCGAATGACATCACCAAGAACTCATAATGCTCGTACCGAGTGCGGAAAGCTGTCTTACAGACATCGGATGCCCTAATCCTCAACTGATGGTAGCCATATCTCAAGTCAATCTTCGAAAATACCTTGGCACCCTGAAGCTGATCAAATAGACCATCAATCCTCGGCAATGGATACTTATTCTTGATTGTAACCTTGTTCAACTGTTGGTAATCAATACACATTCTCATCGAGCCATCCTTCTTCTTAACAAACAACACTGGCGCACCCCAAGGTGAAACACTCGGCCAAATGAAACCCTTCTCAAGCAAGTCTTGCAACTGCTCCTTCAACTCTTTCAACTCAGGCGGGGCCATACGATACGGCGGGATAGAAATGGGTTGAGTGCCGGAGCCAAATCAATGCAGAAGTCAATATCCCTGTTGGGTAGCATACCTGGTAAGTCTAAGGGGAAAACCTCAAGAAACTCACAAACAACGGGCACATAATCAATAGAAGGAACCTCAGCACTGGAATTACGAACATATGCCAAATAGGCCAAACACTCCTTCTCGACCATACGCCGAGCCTTCACATAGAAGATAACACTACTGGTAGAATGACTAGGAGTCCCTCTCCACTCTAAACGAGGTAAACCCGATAAGGCTAAGGTCACAGTCTTGGCATGACAGTCCAAGATAGTATGATAAGGTGATAACCAGTCCATCCCCAATATGACATTGAAATCGACCATGTCTAAAAGAAGCAAATCTACACGAGTCTCAAGACCTCCAATCACAACTATACATGAACGATGGACTCGATCTACCACAATAGAATCACCCACCGGTGTAGACACAAAAATAGGAGCACTCAAAGAATCACTAGGCATGACCAGATACGGTGCAAAATAAGATGACACATACGAGTATGTAGACCCTGGATCAAATAATACTGAAGCATCTCTATCACAAACCAGAACAGTACCTGTGATAACTGCATCGGAAGCCTCAGCCTCGAGCCTGACTGGAAGAGCATAACATCGGGCTGGGCCCCATCACCTTGAACTACATCTCTAGGACAACTTGCTATTGGCTGGCCTCCACCTCTAGCGGCCTGAGCTCCACCTCTAATACCTCTACCTCCACCTCTAGCACCTCTAGCTGGCTGGGCGGGCTGTGGAACACCTGGTGCCTAAAATATGGCTTGGGAACCCTGATGTTGAGAGCTACTCGGTGCTCGAGGGCAAAACCTAGCAATATGACCCATATCACCACAAGTGTAGCAAGCCCTCGGCTGCTGAGACTGCTGACCCTGGCGACCTGAATGACCACCCCGAAAACTTTGAAGCAGCGGTGCACTGATAGGAGTTGGTGGTGCACTGTAGGACTGCAGATCAGAATACTGCATCCAAGGACCACGGCCACCTGAAGCACCATGAGAAACCTGAAGTGCTGACTGAAAAGGCCTAGGAGGATTGCCTCTACCATATGAATCCCTACCTCCAGACGAGGTACCACTGAATCGGCCTGAATGACGGGGCCTCTTGTCTGACCCATGACCACCTCCCTGAGACAGAACCATCTCCACACTCCTGGCCACATTGGCCGTCTCCTGGAAAAAAATCTTACTCCTTGTCTCCCTTGCCATCTGAAGACAAATCGGCTGAATAAGTCCATCAATGAACCTCCTCACCCTCTCTCTCTCTCTCTCGATGGGAAGTATGATAAGAGCATGACGAGCCAAGTCAATGAATATGGTCTCATACTGGGGAGAAACTTCTCCAGAAATAGCTGAGTAAACTGCTCCTAAGTCAAAATTGGCGATCTGGCTGGTCTAGCCAAACAATAATCCCTCCACCAAGTCTTGGCAGATCCAGACAAACGAAAAGTAGCAAAATCGACCCCATTGGCGTCAACTATCCCCATGTTCCTGAGAACCTTATGATAGTTGTCTAGATAACCCTAGGGATCCTCGGAAGATGCACCGCTGAAAGTAGTAGTGAAGAGCTTGGTGAACCTATCCAACCTCCACAAAACATCGGCAGACATAGCTGCTCCATCACCGGTCTGAGCTACCACAATAGGCTGAACTGATCCAACTGGCTGAACTGCTGAAGTCTGAAACTGGGGAGCTACCTACTCTGGAGTGCGAGTAGCATGAGTCTGGGCTCCTCCTCCAGCCTGAGAGACGAGTGGTGCTACAGGAAGCAAGCTTGCTCGGGTGACACTCTCCATAAGGCCCACTAGATGACCAGAGCATCCTGAAGAATTGGGGTAGCAATAAACCCCTTTGGGACCTGAGCTGGGCCCACCGAAACTGCTAGGGCCGGAACCTCATCATCAAAGTCAACCTAAGGCTCCGCCGCTGGTGCTGTTGCTCGGGGCTGAGCTCTGCCCCTACCTCGGCCTCTAGCACGACCTCGCCCTCTGCCCCTTGTGGGAGCTGCTGCTGGGAGCTCGGGCTGCTGGTCAGTGGATGAGGAAGCGCGTGTTCTCGCCATCTGCAAAAGAACAGAGTAGAATTTCAATTAGCATTGAGAAACCAAACCGCACGATAGGAAATAATAAATGTTAAGTTTTTCCTAACTCTGTAGCCTCTGGGGGTTAAATACAGACGTCTCTATACCGATCCCTCAGACTCTACTAAGTTTGTCTATGAATTGTGAGACCCATGTAACCTAGAGCTCTGATACCAACTTGTCACGACCCAAATTTCCCACCCTCGGGAGTCGTGATGGCGCCTACTAATGTGAGCTAGGCAAGCCAATCCTTTAACTACTTACTTCATTGTCCAATTATTTCTTTTTAACAAATATAAGGCGATAACGTATAAACAACGAAACTTTAAATTAAAGCGGAAAACATCAATAAAATATCTGAAATTTATGTCTATTACAATTACTCAAGCCTTAATCACCCAAAACCTGGTGTCACAGTATCACAGACGGTCTAAGACTTACTACATACAAGGTCTGAAGAAATAACAATACACTGTTTCTAAATAAAAGGAAAATGAAACAGGAAATAGGGATAGAAGGAGACGCCAGGGCATGCGGACGCATGCAAGTATACCTTGGATCTCCGCGTGGACTAAAGGTAGCCTCCAACTACGGTCCAAGAGCTGCTCCGGGATCTGCACATAGTGCACAGTGTAGTATCAACACAATCGAACCCATGTGCTAGTAAGTGTCTAGCCTAACCTCGGTGAAGTAGTGACGAGGCTAGGACTAGACTACCAAATAAACCTATGCAGTTCAAATATATATACAGCGAAAAAGAAATACAGAAATAACCAGTCAAGTATGGGAGGGGGAGTATGCTGCGGGGGAAGATATTAATTCCTAATAACAAGACAACAAGTAAACGAAAGAAGCAATATAACTCGGATATCAACAAAGAAGCAGAAATCAATAAATGCACATCATCACCCTTCGTGCTTTTACTCTCGTCCTCACCAAGAAATCATATAATAAAAATGTGCACGGCATTACCCTTCGTGCTTTTACTCTCTTTCCTCACCATATAATCAATATAATCGACATGGAATGGTACATCGTGCGGCATGACATCATCCTTCATGCTTTACACTCTTTCCTCACAAATCATACATAGAATCACCCTTCGTGCTTTACACTCTTTCCTCACGAAACAAAGAATGCACGACATCACTTTTCGTGCTTTAACTCTCTTCCTCACCCAAGCATCAATCACAAACAATAGGTCAAGGGAATAAATTAAATTGCAATAAGAATCCCGGAAAGGGAGCAACATTTCAACAATTAAATCCCGGCAAGGGAGATAACAAATAAATCAACAATAGCCCGGCAAGGGTGACAATATAATGATCTCTTCTCTTTCTCACTTTTACTTGACAATTCACTTCACAACTCGAGCCAAGGCTCTACAGGTTCAATTATCACTTATACTTTCACAATTCGTTATACAACGTGAGCCAACGCTCCTCAATGTTCATAGGTCACAATTCCTTCCACAAACTTTATATAACAAATAGAAACCACCACTAAGGCATGAAAGATACAACGGAGTCATGATAATCACAATATAAAGACTCACGGGCATGCTAGACACCAACGTATAGATACTCTTCACCATGCCTATACGTCGTACTCAACAATTACCACATAGCAAATAGGACTCAACTCCTAATCCCTCAAGCTAAGGTTAGACCAAAACACTTACCCCGATGCAACGAACACAATTCACGATTCAACTATAGCTTTACTCCTTGATTCCACCACCAATTCGCTCGTATCTAATCACAAGTTACTTAATTACATCAATAAACGCTAAATGAATCAATTCGGATGCATGAAAATGAGTTTTCCAAAGTTTTACCCAAAAAGTCAAAAAATCACCCCCGGGCCCACATGGTCAAAACCCGAGGTTCAAACCAACACCTGGTTACCCATTCTCCCACGAACCCAAATATATAATTTTTTTTGAAATCATACCTCAAATCGAGGTCCAAATCCCCAATTTTTGAAAAACCTAGGTTCTACCCAAAACACCCAATTTCTCCCATAAAAATCATTGATTTTAAGTTGAAATCATGTTAAAAGATGTTAATGATTGAAGGAAATGAGTTAAAATTAACTTACAATCGATTTGGAAGAAGAGTTGTTCTTGAAAAATCGCCCTAGGGAGTTTGTGTTTTGAAAAGATGTGAAAAATGGGTTGAAAATCGTCTAAGTATAAAAGTTGCAGGTTGCAGATATGGGAATTGCGAATAGGGGTGCGAACCCTGACCTCTGCTATGTTGGGAAATGCGAAAGGGGCCTCGCAATTGCGAGAAGGGAAAATGCGAACAATAGTTCGCAATTGCGATAACTGGCCCAAGAGGGGGGTGCTTCGCATTTGCGAAGGAACACTCGCATTTGCGAGGAAGAGTTGTCTGGGCTGTTTCGCATTTGCAAGCAAGGCTTTGCAAATGCGAAGCCTGCAGGCCTGAACAAACCAGTGAAAAACCTGCAATTTGCTAGGTCCAAAATGCGCTCTGTGGCCTATCCAAAACTCACCCGAGCCCTCGGGGCTCCAAACCAAATATACACACAACCTCAAAAACATCCTACGGACTTATTCGTGCAATCAAATTACCAAAATAACTTCACGAACATCGAATTAAACCTAAAACCAATGAAATTTCTCAAAACATCTTTAAACATCACATTTTGCATTTAAGGTCCGAATAACGTCAAATGGATTTCGTTTCTTACCAAACTTCACAGGATTATCTTAAATCACATATAAGACCTGTATCGGGCACCGAAACCAAAATACGAGCCCGATACTATCAAGTTTTAATCAAAATTTATTTCCAAACCTTATAAACAATTTTCTTCAAAAATGCATTTCTTGGGCTTGGGACCTCGGAATTCGATTCCGGGCATACGCCCAAGTCCCATATTTTCCTACGGACCCTCCGGGACCGTTAAATTACGGGTCTGGATCCGTTTATCCAAAACCTTGACCGAAGTCAAATTAATTCATTTTATAGTAAAAATTTATTATTTTTCACAGATTTTCATATATAGGCTTTTCGGCTACTCGTCCGGACTGCGCACGCAAATCGAGATGATGCTAAAAGAGGTTTTTAAGGTCTCAAAATGTAGAATTTCATTTTAAAAGGTCATCACAATAAAATGGAAAGGTAAAGGAAAGTGATACTGAGTAAACCACAACTCATGCTTTTGCAACAACTCTAAACAACCCTTCAAAAGTAAATTATGAAACCATAAAGCCAAGTTCACAATCCGAATAACTAAGTAAAGAATAATGAAACTAACAAACGGCACAGCATCACCCTTCATGTTTTTACTCTCATGCTCACAACATAATATAATAGCAAGCACCAAAACACCCTTTGTGCATATCCTCACTTTCTCTCAAGTCTGAAAAGTACAAAAATACCCTTCGTGCAATGATATTTGATATATGAATAAAGCACGAAAACACCTTAGTGCACAATCACTCTTCCTCACAAGCACAATAACACCCTTTGTGCATTTCACTATTCCTCAACAAACATCACACATAACACAGTACCAAGCAAGGTAAGAAGCATACAACATCAAGGTTAACATTTGAACATAACTCACCATATGAGAATTTACCAGCACTTTGGCACCAACAACCAATTCAACAATTCAACTATCTCAACGCGCAATATCACAATAAGCTCAACATAGAAAATAACACGAATTCGAGAAATTAAGGAGTTATATATTCTATCTAAAGTATGAAAGACATAATACACAGAGTAACATGGCACAAATAAGACTAATTCTACTCACACTTATCCCATGGCTAACTCATATACACTAGTCACCTTGTATATATGTCACCCCCAACACATAGATCATGTAGCAAATAGACTCAATTACACCCCTAGTTACCTCAATCAAGGTTAACAAAGACACTTACCTATTTCTAGAACAAGATCAACAATCCAACACGGCATTCACTTTAGAATAGATCTCCAAACAATCCGAATCTCGTCAAATATTGTTCAAACAAGTCAAAACAAGCTTTAGAAACTACCCTTGTATGAAAAAAATTCAATCTTTAACATAATTGGAAAAGTCAACAAAAAATCAACCCGACCCCCTGCGGTCGAAATCCGAAGTTAAGACTAAATCCCGGTTACCAATTAACCCGAGTCTAAATATGTGATTTGTCTTGAGATCCGGCCTCAAATTGAGGTCTAAATCTTAATTTTACAAAATTTCTAGTTTCTATCCAAAATCTCCAATTTCTACTCAATGAATTTTTGATTTGATAATGAAGTTCCGAAAAAGTAATGGAAATTAAACAAAAATAAGTTAAGATTGCTAACCTGTAAAGTTGGAAAGAAATTGCTCTTCAAAAATTGCCTCTAAGGAGTCTAGGTCTCAAAAATAGTGTAGAGCTAAGTCCTGTAATCTCAATCTTTACCCAGCTACAGATATCGCAATCGCGAACGATGCTCGCAAAAACGAACCACTGATCACAAATCCGATCGGTGTCTGAACCTCTTAGATGTCTCAAATGCGACTTACACTTCGCATTTGTGAAGGCCCTGCCCTTCGCAAAAGCGAACCAAGCCTCGCAAATGCGAAGTTGTTCCTAAGTCCCCCAATGTCGCAATTGCGACCCTTCCCTCGCAATTGCGATACCCATCCATTCGCAAAAGCGGATATGACTTCACAAAAACGAAGTGCACAGCCCCTTCCCAATCTTCGCAAATGCGAGGCTCGCATTTGCAAATAGATCCTCACGAATGCGGGACATGCAGCCCAGCACACCAGTAATCCTTCAGTTATGCAAAAACTATCCGAAATTCACAAAAAATAAGGAGATTTATATAAAAAGATTAACCCCGATCCGCCCATGTTTGCTTTGGTTCATGGCACAATAATTTTTCAATATTTAAAATTTTCCAAAAAGTTTTCAAAACCTAAGTAGTGCTAAAGGTCAATATTGCCTCCCTTGACCTGATTTTTTAATAACCAGAAGATAAGGGTACAATTGATCAGGGGTCCATAACGTATTAGATGTTTAGTATTCAATTAATACTATTCTAGAATACGTAGTGTTTCTGTCATAATTAATAATAAACAATTTTGGAGTTTTCTTAATAAAAAAAAGTATTTACGTTGTATTTAGTTTGACTTAATGCTATGGAATTAATTTAAAAAGTTTCTTCGACTACGCACTCCAGTGGGAATGTTGTTGTTAAGAAACTGCATATGAAGAAAACTACTACTAATTAACCACAAATTTTTTGTTTCTACTTTTTTTGGTTTGTGACTAGCCACAAATTTTAAAACATACTAAATGGAAAATAAAGATGGTATTGGTAAATAACAGCTGTTTATACTTGTTCAGATTGGAAACCGATGGATACTTTACCCGTTTATACTTATTTTACCCTTATCATTTCTTAATATTTTAGATTGATAATAGTGAGAGTTAATATTTCATCAATAATAATAATTGAAAAGTGATATATATAATAAAATAACCATATTATTTATTATTCCTTGAGGGTCTAATAATGTACAAGTAAATTTGGATGGAGGAAGTACAACACGGAAAGCAAGGTCCATGTCTTCACTTTCTGTCACAATAAAAAAAAAACAGTCGGAGTGATTTTTCTCTATTATAGGAAACGAACGCATATAAATTAGGCCACGTAAAGTCTGTACACAACGCAAAAATAACCGCGAGAGATATAATTAGTTCAAATTAAATGGGAGGACAATCAAGAAAATGGATGATTTTAGTGGCGACCATATGGATTCAAGCATTCACTGGAACCAACTTCGACTTCTCGGCTTACTCGTCGGAGCTGAAGGCTGTTTTGGGAATTTCACAGGTGCAGTTGAACTACCTGGCGACAGCGTCGGATCTCGGAAAAGCTCTGGGATGGTCCTCTGGATTGGCTTTGATGTATTTTCCGTTGTGGTTCGTCATGTTCGTGGCTGCTTTCATTGGATTCTTTGGTTACGGGATTCAGTGGCTTGTCATTCTTGACCTCATTTCCTTGCCTTATTTTGTGGTTAGTATTATTTCTCTCTTTTTGATTTACCCTATTACAATTAGTTCTTTAGTTTAACTTGGTTTTGAAAAACTTTTACAATTTCAAAGTTACTCAACATAAGTATAGTTAACTAACCGTCCATAAATAAAGAATGAGATTAATAAGTTACAAAATAAGATAGACAGTAAATATTTACTCCATATAAGTTAAATATTCAATTCTTGTGTTCTAACTTTTACTACTCTCTCCGTTTCAATTTATGTGAACTTATTTCCTTTTTAGTCCGTGCCAAAAAGAATGACATTTTTCCCTATTTGGAAACAATTTACCTTTATGCAATGATTTATAGCCATACAAAATATATGTGCTTCATTTTACACCACAAGTTCAAAAGTCTTCTCTCTCTTCTTAAACTTCGTGTCCACTCAAATGGGTTCACATAAACTGAAACGGAGGGAGTATTATTTTTCATTTTATTTGAGGGAGGCATGGCATAGTGAAAAGGGCAGTAAAGTGCGAGTGAAAATGAATCTTGCATCCAAATTTCATGTTCTGCTTTTCTTTCTTCTATAATAGTATTGTTTTTTGTTTGTATTGATAATGCTATCTTTTTACTTGTCTAATCAGATGTTTTTAAATTCGTAATTCAATCTATACTTATGTTAATATTTTTCAAATGAATCGATTTCGTTGGCTTTTTTATTTAAAAAAGTTCATGTAGTGTCAGAATTCAGGAATTTGATATTATTGTAATCCAAAAAGGTCAAAAAAACCCGTGCTATCATTTTTTAATTTTTTGCCTCTTTTTTCATTTGTGCTTTAGTTACCTGCAAGGGGCGTAAATATACGAATTTTAGCTCTCTGACGTATTTAAGCATGAATATCTGTTTCCTTTTCCCTTTTCCTTTTCTTATCTCAAAAAGGTATATATCAGTAATCTGTTGTCTAATCAAGCTGTCTTAATCACATAATTATTTCCAAAAATGATATCATTCATTTTATATTTGATATACTTCCTTCATCCCCATTTATATGGCATTTTTTGTTTATTGAGAATCAATTTGATTAATTTTTAAAGTTAATTTGATTAGATTAACTTAATATTTTAAAGTTAAACTTTAAATATTCAAAAATATTATTAGCTGCAATTATTCTCATGTCAATATAAAGAAAAATACATTTTAAAATATTGATCAAAATTCACATAGTTTAAATCTCGAAAACCGAGAATACTCACGTAAATTGGAATACTTGTTTCATCAAACAGTAAAAATTGAAGTTACTCCTAAGTTCGAAAATATCAAGTTTTCCCAATAACCCATCATATTTTTGGTCCAAAGTTCATAAATCCTCTTCCTTTCTTGTTCTTATTATGAATTTACTCAAAAGGGCTACGAAAATTCTAGGATTTTCCACATGTAACATACATATTGCTTGCATCATCAATTTATTTAATATAGGCCCTTTAGCTATTTCATACTATGTACTTTCTGTTATAATTGTGGCTAAATAGAATGAATTTTGCCATGCGCTGAGAACCACAAAATTCAAAATATTCTTTGATTAGTTTCCAAGAAAAGTACATTTATTCTTATCCAAGTAACTCCATGCATTTGATTATTATCTTCCCTCGTACCTTTGGGAAGGTTCCTGAAGCAACGACCTAATTCCCAAAGGCCCATACCATCCTCCTTTTCCTGTACCCTACCTTGAATTTTCTCATGGAGAGCATCTATATAATCTTTTTTGTGATTATTTTTAACTTCATATGTTAATAGTTTAAGAAAATAATTGAAAATCCAACGTTTTCCTTGGGTATTTAATTCTTATAATCTTTCGTTTCCTTCTTGCTGGGCTTGTATGAAGGGAAAAAAAAGATAATATTTGGTTTTAGTCAAGTAAAGGATATTCTTAGAGGGAGTTTTTCTTTGTAGCTTAAGACAAAAGGCATCAAAGAGACACTTGTCCTCCTCTCATATTGGTCGTTCTTGTGAAAGCTCTCTTTGAGCTGCATTTTGGGGTATCGTCTTACACTATACTTTCCCTATTCCTTTCATCCGTTACTAGTATTAGTACTCGCACGATGCGTGGATACAAACTATGTCAAAACTGATTTGGATTATTCGAATTATATGAAAATAACTTTAAAATATAAACCGTTAGAACCAGGACATGAAACTATTTCTCAAATGTCATAATCGGTGATCTATTTTCTTTTTCTATATCTATAACAACCAAACCCCTTCATTTTAGTATTTTCATTTCGTTTTACTATCAATATTAAAGAATATTAAAAATGTCATATTGTGATATGTGTTATTTTAGCACATTCGATCATATTATTTTAACAAAATTCTTATTACCACTTTGTTTTTCATCTCAAATTTAAATAAGTCTTATTCTAATACATTTTTAAACATTTTTTTTATGTTCTTTGCTTATAGTTATTTCATTATTCATTACTTAATATCGTTATACTGTAATGTGAACTTATATATTAGCTTACCAATTGACTTAATGTCTTACTTATTATCCTTTTAATAACAACAACAAACCTAGCTAGTAATTCCCCCATGTGGGGCCTGGTATTACCCTTATATATATATATATATATATATATATATTGAAGTATTTATTTAATTATATAATTTATTTATATTAAATTATTCAACGTATAAGTACCCTTACACTATCTCTATTTTTCTCTATATACATTTTCTTTCCTACTATGAAATTTTAATTATGTTTGATAATATAATATTTGCCTATAATAAAAATAATATCATATTTTTTTAAATAGTAACTTTTAATTGTCTAAAATATTAATGCATAAGTTTTTTGATTATTATATTTCAATCTATTGAGTTTTCTAATAATTGTTTTTCTAATACGTCCAAGTAAATTTTCTTTCTCTTTTAGTTTGAAGATACAAATTTGACTTTTAATTTTCGTATGTAAAATTACCTACATTAGATATTATTTTGTGTTATTAAATTTCGTGGTCCTATTCATAATTTGAGAATTCTCATAATAATATTAAGAATTTTCTAAATTTAAGTTCAAATATATTTTCCTTCCATTTTTAATTATTTTCCTTATTTTTGTTATTATATTATCTAATATATAGTATTAACATGTTTTCATGTGACCTTTTACTAACTTTTCATTATATTATTAATATTCATTACTACCCTTTAATATAATGTAGATAGTTATTGCAATTATTTTAATCTTGAATAAATATTTATTTTATTTAAAAATATTGCTCGAAATTCATAAATTGTTTAAATTTATCAATACTTATTTTTAAAATATTGTATATTTACTTTATTTCATTTACAAACTATTTCTTTGTATAAATCTCCTCTCAATAGCTCTAATTTATTTTAATTATTTAAAAAAATTAAGTTTTTATTTTATCTATTAAACTTGAATTATGTGGCCTTATCCACAACATGACCTTTCTTATCATAATAAACAAAATAGCGTTTTCATCTCAAATTTAAATAACTTTAATCTTTTTTTTTTCTTTATGACGAAATTTTTGTTTTTTTCAAAAAAAAAATCTCTCTATTTATGCTTTATTTTGCATTGTAGTTAAGCGAAAATTCGTAACGAAATAAAAAAAAAATGATTCTAAAATTACAATTTATCTCAATTCAAGCTATGTTCTCTGTTGATCCACCACGACTTCTTTGTTAATATCAAGTTCATTAGACAATAAAAATGCAAAAGAATTGCAGCGAAAACATGATAGGGCAATCTAGGTAGAATTATAATATCTTATCCTCTCTTAGCTACTACTAAGTTAATATTTAATTAAACCAACTGACTCATCGTAACTTATATATAACATTTCGGCGGCGAATGCTCTATCTACCTATTTAGAAAAATCTTCTGACACCGCTAACAATAGATATTTGTGTTGCATCAAAATTTACCCAAGTTCTTATAGTTTAAAAAATTTAAAAAAACTGAAAAATTGTACTCAAATGACAACATGTATTATTGATTGTATCACAATTAACCACATGACATCACATTGATAATAACAAAAGATCACCCATAAACCAACGATAATAAAGACTTACCATTGAGGAGTCATATATTTTGGTGCTATCATCTCTAATGCAGTTGAAATGATCTTCTTGGTATACGGATGATATTATGTTCTTGCCATGCAGAAATTCTTTTTCCTTCCATTTTTTGTTGATTGCAAATACAAATCATTTGCAAGTTTAAACAACATAAAACAGACTGTTTGGGGCTTGGCTTTTCAGATTAAAGAAGGTAGAATTGAAGAAATAGTGAATGGTTATGTACAAAAAGATTAAAGTACTTCTAAAAGAATAGCTTTTCCTCAAAACAATAGTGATAGTTATGCAGTTATATCACGTTATAACACCACTCTTAAAAAGGAATTCTTTATCCCTCATGTATAGGGGGAAGGGGGAGAGAAAGTTTGATTTTTTCTTATTATTCAGTGCCTATGATTTAGGAGAAATTTTAGCCGTTGAGGTGTTGATTTTATTTTTTTTATTTTTTATATTTGAAGATATAAGGAAAATTCAGTTGAACTTATATTTTATTTTTAATCTAAAACGTTTAGTTACCTACAAAATTCAAATAACTACCATATAGATATTTAAATATTTTAAATTCAAATTCAAATTCTAAAAGATAACTAATTCAAATTCAAATTCTAAATATTTTAAATTCAACCAATATACACATCGGCAGAAACATTTGCCTCGGAAGAATGTTCTTTGCATGTTCATGTAGTAACTACCATAAAAATAAAGCAGAGAATTAGTATATACTCGTCAACCATCACAACAAATGTTAGGCAATACATATAATCAAGAAACCCAATTCTCACCTCATAGGACATGTGATGTATGTCCAAACGCATATCTTTGTGCTGATCAATGGAGGGATTATTAACTTCAAGATAGACTGTAATATCCAGTATTGCCACTCCCTACAGTCTTCTACAATTTTCAACCAAAAGCACCCTTCTGAAACCAAACCAGGTAGAACCCAAAATAATCCATCATTAGTATAAAAAAGTTGACCAAACAATTAATTATCAGTATATTTTATGGGATGCTCTAGAAGCAAGTTATAATTTTCTACCTAAGTGAATATAAGCACAATTCTTGTGTTATGTGCAAAGTTAATGATAGGACATGCAAAATATGACGGTTAATGCAATATAACATGAAATCTAAATGATAACCTCCACACAATTTGCTTTAACTGAAGCATTTGACAAACTACGATGGAGGAGAAGATTATGTCCTTGATAAGCAGTATAAAACACAATGAAACAAATAAAAGGAGAACTGCTGACATATAGTGCCATATATCAGCAAGTAGTCCTTCTGCCTCATACCATTTTGATGCCAAAAAAATTACTCAAACAGAACTTAGGCCTACAACTCCAGCTTTCCAAATGGTTTATTGGAAACTTAAACAGATGTGGAAAACGAATTGCGGAATATGGAGGTGATTAAACAATTGTTTTTTTTTCATTTGAAGCTCGCATTTGAGACTCGACTTCAACTACATAAAATATGAGAAATTTTTACAATATATACATTCGTACAAAATTGGCATGCATTTCCACAAAGTAGTAATGGGTGGGGTTGTATTCTACAACTATTTGATGCTTAACAAATGACAATATATGATTAATGTACATGGCCAGTTAGGGGTTTAATATCAAATTTACCTTCTTCGACCTTCTCCTTGACATGATTTTCTCGGGCTTCCTGCACGTATCCCATTGTGATATCCCCGCGGAGAATTCGCCCAAAGCAATTCTTGTCGGCGGCTGGGTTCGATAATCGGAATTCGGATTAATTTTTCTGAGTTTTGTTAAAAGGGAAGGTTTCAGAGAATGCAAGGAATAGTTTGATCCCTTCACAATAGCTACCTATGGAAGTAAGAGATCAAAAGCTATTCTTAGGCCTTCATAAAACCTCTGAAATAGTATCTGTAAATACTATGTAAAGTAGTACATAAGACTATACCTTTGAACTGGATATCTTCAGAGAAATGGTACAGTACTAACCTTTCTTTAGTTTCATACGCCTACAGAGGGCTTCTAGAAATCAGATTATGATTTTCGACGAAGGATTTAACAATGTCAAGAAATTCAGTTTTAATCTAAAACTTAATCTTTGATCTTATGTACTATAATTAGTGTTGATTTAGTTCACACTTAGAACTCAAAAGATAGAAAATAAATAAGGCAAAGTATAAAATGAAATTGAAAAAAAATGAGAGAAACTGAATTACCAAATAGCTTAGAATGCACCACATAATTGAAGACACCAATGATGATTGTTAGAAGATTTATAATGAAAGAGAAACATAAGATGTTAAAAGTTAGAGCAATTAAAAAAATAACACATGTAGAAGATGATAGAAAAAGAAATTTGTCAACAAAATAGAATTCAGCAAAGAATTCACTACATCGACCACGTTGGTGTGTATGTATTTCTGTGATATGTTTGAACTGGCACTAAAAAGATAGAAAACAAATAAGGCAAAGTAAAATGAAACTGGAAAAAAAAATGAGAGAAACTGAATTACCAAATAACTCAATATTGTCAAATTCTTGGGGATTTGACAGCTCCTCATAGGTTTTAAATTTGAAAATACACATGTTAAAATGTGGATCGTGTAATTCGTCAATAGTGGTCTTATGCGTGAACATCAACTTAAACTTGTGTTTTTGGTCTTCAGCTTCATATTATTTGGACAAACCACAAAATTCTTCATGATGTACAAACCCATTTCCTTAATTTCTTGTTTGAACCTTTGGATAAAAGACCTGCCAATACTTGTGTGAATGCGGTCTCCCTACAAGAAAACTCAATTACTTAAAATGACTAAGTTATTCCGTACATGACTGTAATATACTTACGCATATGTAAAAAAATGATAAATAGAAAGTGAGTATAAAGTTTTAAACAATACCTTTTCATCCATCAGAACAATTTCAATTGAAAAAGAGTTGTCAGGCCTATCGCGATCCGGATTTTTCCAAAACCTAACAATACGAACCTTTAACTTCCAATTCATTGACTTGCTGTTAGTTTCACTAACGAAATTGATTTCAACTCCATTATATCCTGAAATAGACAGAGGAATTTGTAAATATAAGTAGAAACTAAAACTGCACAAAAATATCTGTTAAAGGAATACAATTCCATCATGGAATAAAGATTGTTCATGAAATACAAATCATACAAATTACCTCTTGTAGTCTAGAATTGTTGTTTGATATGCACGTGATGGAGAAAGAACAAAATTATATAATGTAAAAGTAGAACTGATTTGATAAAAATGTGAAACCACGTTGCTGTGGGCAGAAGAGTTTGTGGGTAAGGAGTTGATATCATGGTGAGACATCGTGGGATTGAGGTGCCGAATTTGGAGGATGAAATTTTTAGGGCAAAAAATAAAAATAGCGTTCCCAATTGTCGTTCTTATTTCAAAATGTATCTGTACCTATTTAATAGGGGAAATGTATCTATCTATACCTATTTAATAGGAATGACTTTTTTTTTGGGCAAAAAACGTAGAAACTACAGGCTTCTTCTGTAGGAATAACTTTTATTTTCAAACTATATATATAGAAACTGCTTCTTCTTTTTTAAAAAAATATAGAATACGTAATTAATTGTTTTTAAATTATTAATGACTTTTCTTTTCAAACTATATACGTAGAAACTGCTTCTTATTTTAAAAAACTTCTTTTTAGAAAAATATAGAATACCTAATTAATTGTTTTTAAATTCAAATTTTAAAAAGAGAAACTAATTTTACCTAACTTTAACTAATTTGTCCTAAAATAGACACATGGCATTTTATATGTGGAACACTTGGCAAATTTGTAGGGCTGATTTCTTTCCTTTTAAATAAATATAGATAGATTAAAATTAAAATTATCTGTAATGAATTTTTTTAGTTGAATATTCAGGTATATAATAAATTTAATAAATAACTAATGAAGAAATGTGGGAGTCCAAAAATTTGAATTAATTAGATGATCGTGATGAAAAATATGGGAGTCCAAAAAATGTGGGAGTCGTGAATAGATACACAAACGTGGGTCTCTTGATAGAAATAACTGAAACATATTAATGCTTTATCCAAGAAATAACTGAAACAAATGTGCGACTCCTAATGCTTTATCCAAGTTACAAATTAACGTGAGACTCTTAATGCTTTATCCAAGCTGCAAATTAACGTGGGACTATTAAGAGAATTAACTGAAACATATTAATGCTTTAAAAGGTGCAAATTATTTTTTTTATTTTATAGATTTTTTGAATCTCCGTGATTATAGGAGTGTTGTCTTAATTTTTGACACGTGTCGAGACCACGGTTTGACACTTGGCACAATATAATGGATTTGCCTCTCTTTTTCTATATTAATAGATGGAAAAATGCATAAGTAACCCCCCTTGACCTATACCCGGATTCCCAACTACACACTTTTTCTTTGCGGGAATCCTATTACCCCCCTAAACTTATTTTAAATGGAATTATTTGCACCCTTAACGTTGCCAACCAAACTCTTGGCAAGTGGTGAGCTACACGCGCCCCCACATGTATTTTTAGTACTTTGTTTATTCTTTCTTCTTTTTCTTATGCATTTTCCCTTAATAAATTGGTCCATTTCAACCGTTAGTTAAGAATCCCCTAACAACTAAAATCATTTTTTTCCTTCAAGTGCAATAACAACAAAAACTATACCTCAATGCCTAGTAAATTGAGGTTGACAATATAAATCGCCACTATTTTTATCGTTCCATTTAAGCTCATCTAAGTCAATATAAATTTAAAAAAAAAAAAAAAAAAAAGAAGAAGGTATAGTATCAATCTAGGACTAAAAGGCGAGCGCTCCTATATATAATGCAATAAAGTAACCTATTGATATGACTATGACTTAATCTCAACCAATTAGTATCACCTACATACTATTTTCTCCATCTTAGGAGAAATCAAACAAATTATTTCTAAGATAATGGAAGAAAAAAAAATCTTATTGGTTTGATCTTGCACTTCTTTAGTACTTGTAAATATGTCAGCTCCTTTTGACTAATTGTTGCAGGTATTTTTCCTTTGCTTGTTAGCTGGATGCAGCATCACTTGGTTCAACACAGTTTGCTTTGTTCTCTGCATAAAAAACTTCCCTTCTAACAGACCATTAGCACTTGCACTCACTGTGAGTTTCAATGGAGTTAGTGCAGCCTTATACAACCTCGCTGCAATGGCTATAAATCCTTCTTCTACTCATATTTACCTACTTCTCAATGCCTTCATTCCCTTAATCACCTCAATTGCAGCCATTGTCCCAATCCTATGACAACCCCCTATCGATTCCCTGCCCTCTGATGCCATCAAACACGAACAGCTCATATTCGTTGTACTAAATTTCCTAGCTGCAATCACTGGCCTCTATCTTCTCTTTGTCCATTCGACAGATTCATCAATGGCTCGAGTAATTTTTGCTGGTGCAATTTTACTTCTTGTCATTCCATTGGGAATTCCAGGCGTTATCTATGCAAGGAAATGGTTTAAAAAGAAAATTTCTTCAAGCTTTCCCCTTCAAGGATCTGGCTTACTACTCGTTGATGCTCATGATCTTGAATTTCATAAAGAGTTACTTAGTCGCGAGAATAGCCAGATTAATGTAATGCCCTATGGTATAAATGGTGATGGACCGACTCTTACACTAAGCCTTGCGAGGATTATAGGCACCGGTGGAGCTAGTGATCAAGGATGTTGTGGAAAAATAATTGGGAAGCATCAGTTGTACATGCTTGGAGAAGAACACAAGGCAGGGTTCCTGGTTAAAAGATTGGATTTTTGGCTATACTATCTTGCATACTTTTGTGGAGGAACAATTGGGCTTGTGTATAGTAACAATCTTGGCCAAATAGCACAATCACTTGGACATAGTTCAATGACTTCCACTCTCATCACACTTTACTCATCCTTCTCCTTCTTTGGCCGCTTGCTCTCTGCAGCTCCAGATTTCATCAGATTGTAAGTTAAAGCTCACTTTTCCTCTGTTTTCCTGTTTTCCTTTGGTTGTATGAAGGGGTGGGTGTGGAATAAAGGAATGGATCATAACACTCTGCATAATGACTTTGGTTCTATTGTTCTACTGAACTCATTACTTTCTAAGTTAAAAAAAAATATTAAAATATATACATGGAATACCAACTGATTCTGGATCCTGAATTCGTTGTTGCGTGCCATAAATGTAGATATGATGATTTGAATTGAGATGGGAATTGAATGAATTTTGCAGGAAACTGTATTTTGCAAGGACAGGTTGGCTAGCCGTTGCATTAGTTCCAACACCAATAGCATTCTTTTTGCTAGCAGCAACAGGAAATGAGGCAGCAATCCAAGTAGGAACAGCTCTAATTGGATTGAGTTCAGGATTCATATTTGCTGCAGCAGTGTCAATAACATCAGAACTATTTGGACCAAATAGTGTTGGAGTCAACCACAACATTCTCATCACAAATATCCCTATTGGATCACTCGTCTATGGTTTTCTTGCTGCTGTCATTTATGACAATAATGCTGTTGGTGCTTCGTTTGCACAACATATGATGACTGATACAGTGGTTTGTATGGGGAGGAAATGTTACTTGTCAACTTTTCTCTGGTGGGGTTGTCTTGCTCTTTTAGGACTTGTCTCCAGTGTGTTGTTGTTTTTAAGAACTCGGCCTGCTTATGATCGATTTGAGCAAAATAGAAGAGCAAATTTGTTGGATTGATGTTGATCATGGAGTGTCGCCAACAATAATTTTCGAAGATATTTAAGTGGGCCTATCAACAGTTGGGCTAGAAGACTTTCTTTTGGGCTCTCTGGACCTCCATTAGAACATGTGTACAAATTATTTTGAAGGGTTAGTTGCATCATTGGAAGTTTAGAACATCATGGACTACTCTTTTAACGGGGTGAAATTAAAAAAACAAGTGGTACTTGAAAAATAGCCACAGTTTCAAAAGTAATGGAAATTTAGTCACTTTTCATGTAAAGATAAATCTGAACAAAAATACTGTTCAAAATTCGAAAAATATTCTAGCATAATATACAGGAGTTCGAATTTTTTACATGTAAACTTCCAACATAATATACTGGAGTTCCAGCATAGTATACTGGTCTAGCATAATATGCTGAAAGTTCATACACAGATGCTCCAATCTCTAGTATATTATGCTGGAACTTTCTGTGTGCTGGAGTTCCAGCATAATATGCTGGAAGTTCATACACAGGTACACAAATTTCTGGTATATTATGCTTGAACTTTTCGTGTTGCAGCAAATAGTGGCTATTTTTAATGACTTTGCAAATGCTGGCTATTTTTTAATTACTGGTCCGAAAACTGGCTAGTCCGTGCTATTTTCACCTTTTAATGTCGCATGCCATTTAGATCCACAGGCCCATCAAAGGAGAATGACACAAACAGTTATGCTAATTGAACTCTAGCATATTATGCTAGAATTTTTTTCGAATTTTAACTAAGAGTAATTTTGTCCAAATTTTATTTTCGCATGAAAAAAGCAGCTAAATTTTGATTAATTTTAAAACTATGGCTAATTTTCAATTAGCAGTTGCAAATCAGGCTAATCCCGGTAACAAAATTTTGAGAAAATAGCCTCACGCCAGATTTTAAAGCATGCTCGCTAGAATTTCAGCAAGTTATAATGATTGTCAGGATTTATGACAAAATCCTGATGATCACTAGAATTTTCAACCATAATGTTAAAGAATTGTAGTGATCACTGTCACACCTCCTTTTTACCTACACCCGCAAAGGGCATAAGGAAGTTTTTCCAATTAAAGGACAATCGAAACGGGATTTATTATTAAAGATTTAGAGTCGCCACTTGGGAGATTTATGGCGTCCCAAGTCACCGGTTGAATCCCGAATCGAGGAAAAGATTGACTCTGTATTACAGTCCGCGAACCAGAAATCTGAGTAAGGAATTCTGTTAACCCAGGAGAAGGTGTTAGGCATTCTCGAGTTCCGTAGTTCTAGCACGGTCGCTCAACTGTTATATTTGGCTTAAATTATCTAATTTTAACAATTATGAACCTATGTGCAAATTTTAACCTTAACCGCTTTTATTCATTTTTAAAGAAAATTGCAACGTCATTAAAACAAGTCTTGAACCACGTCACATAAATGCACCCATGGTTTTTGGACATACTTTAACATTGTTGGGATTTGGATTTGGGTCACATAAATGCGCACCCGAGTTTAGGGAGGTAATGTTATTAAAATACGCGCCTAAAGAGACTAACGTGTTATTATTTTGGGGAAGGCCGTGAAATTCGCTACGGCCCGTCCCGAAATCTAAGTATTTTAATATATACAATTATCGAGGGCCCCGCAATTTATGTATTTTGTTTAGCGAGGCTCATCCCGTTTTATTATTTTAAAGTGCAAACTTAGAGCAATCTATAGTTTTCTACTTAATTTGTCTCTAAAATAAAAGAAAGGCCCTAATTAATTTGTTACTGGACTGATGCAAACTAAGTAATATTTTTGCACCAACATCCGACCATTGGGCTCCGATGTGAGCCCAGCAGAGGGAATTTAAAACCAGATATACACCATAAAATCGGCCAAAACAAACCTTGGCCCAGGCCTAAATGAGAAAGAGGCCAAAACTGGCCTGGGCCATACATCAATTATCCTGAGGCCCAAACGTTTAGGGACTAGCCTGTTAAGCCCTATCTTTTACACTAAATGGAATTTCAATTTAATTAAGAACACAAATCTGATGAATCTACTACTAAAATTAACTAGCCAGTAAAATAAATTCAATGCAACATTAAACATGAGTTGGAAAGCAACTGATTTCAGATTTCATGACCCACGTAAACTGCCTATGATCATAATTTCAAACATGGTGCATACTATTTCAAATTTCAAATTCCCTATTATGACTCATTTTTATTAAAATGATGACTCATGAACTTTGATTAAACACTAACGTGACCACATATGAGAATTGAAACTCGAGAATTAAGGATGCTGGACGAAAATGGATTGCCTAAATTAACCTTACGATACATATCTCATATTTACTTTTAACTTTCTGATTTCGAACCCACACACAACCACTCAAACTCAAAATTATAGATTAACTCATATCATCACTACTAAATATAAAGCTCTCATTATCAGAAGAAGTATCACATTACTTTAAAAGTCTACAGCCTAATTAATCACAGCTTGAAAATACCATTTATACAGATCTAGGAAAACCGAAAATTAACTAAACTAATAGAAACTATTCTGTTAGTCCAGCATGGAATTATTACAACGAATACTCAACTAAACTCATATGCATTTCTAAATATCTAACACACACTTAACGGTTCAAATGCACAAACTTATAATTAACAGTCCATCAGTACGGTTATTACAGTATAATGAAAGCAGTAAATCAACAATAGGCCTCCACTTCATTCATTTTCAACTGGATATTTTCATACATCGAGTTTTAGGACATGTACCTGGTATATAGAACAGAAAAATAGGGTAAGCAATCAACAACAACAACCATCAAAATACAGCAGCAGAAAGCCCAACACAGTAGCTTCAACACCTCAATCCAGAAATCCCAGCAACACGGAGAAAACCAGTAAAAATGGAGAAAAAAAATAGTCCGGAAATCTCTCTTTGTTTTCTCTTTCTAGATTTGAACTCTCTCTGGTGTTCTTCCGCTCTCAATATTTCAGAAAATTTGGTTCTATCTTTTTACTCTCTCCAAAATGAATTCTGCCCCTGTATATCTAGTGTATCCATAGTGTATATCGAGTGTATACCGCTCTCTCCGCCCCCTTCTTTTTTCTTCTCTCTCTTCTTTGTTTTTCCTCCTATTTATAGCAAACTTTTCGAGATTTTTCGGATTTTTTTTAAAAATATTTTATTATTTTATTATTTTTTAATTAAAAGAAATCCCAGTTACAAATTGCTTTTATTTTTTTATAAAAAGAAATCCCACCTTTATTTACTTTTACTTTTTAAAATTCCAACTTTAATTACTTTTATCTTATTTAAAATCTCACTTTTTTTACTTTTTAAAAGAGAATTCCACTTTATTTAACTTTTCTTAAAAAACAATCCACTTTCTTTTACTTTTCTTTTAAAAATGCTACTTTCTTTTACTTTAATTTTTTTTTTAATTTTCAGATACCTTTATATTTGTTTTTTAATTCCAACTTTCTTTTACTTTTTATTTTTTTAAAATTTCCACAAAACTTTACTTTTATTTTTTTAATTTTCTACTTTCTTTTACTTTTTAAAAGAGAATTCCACCTACTTTTACTTTTATTTTTTTATTCAATACTTCCCTTTTTTTATTTTTTAAATCACTCCCGAAAATTAAAAAAATTAATATTTTTTCGGATTTTTTTTATTATTTTAAAAATAAAAACAAAATAATATTAATAATAATAATTCACCTTTTAAATTTTGTATTTTTACCCTATAATAAAAAGTGTAACAAAGCTAAAAATTGTAGGTTAAAACCCCTAAAATATTTACATAGAAGAAGTGATAAAAAAATTAAATATTATCAAAAATTAGGTGCTCACAACTGCCCCTCTTTGTTTGGAAACATGAAGAGTTTTCAAGCAAAGATAAGGTGAGTCAGGTGACTAATTTTTGAACATATTTTTATTCAAAAGGGAAGAAATAAGGATAAGAGAAAAGAGAAAGGGTGCAACCGAGTCTTGGTTTTGGACAACCTACATATCCCGGGTTATAGGGGAATCAGGTTGCATGTAGTTCAAGAAGTTTGGTAGCTGGGACTACCATGAAGCTGCGGTTTTACTGTTATTGCTGTTGCTGCTGCTGATACTGCCTACTGACCTCCTTATTACACCATGACAAAAATGAAGAAGCTAGACTAAGCTATAATCTATGCTTTACAAAGATTTATTTCCAAATTTGATCTTGTGACTGATGTTGCCTTGTTGATTTGTGCTTCCTCCGCTGTTTCTTTACTTCTGGCTCGACTTGTGGTCTTCCTTCTAATTTCTGCTGGGGATTTTTGTTGTAACCCTCCGTTTTGCTGACTTCAAACTTCAATGTATTCCTCTGTTATATGGGCGGGCTCCCAACTTCAAAACTTGAAAAATGTAAAGACTGAAATGTATTCCCTGCTCTCCAGGCGGGCTCCTGACTGCTAAACTTGAACTGCTTCTCCCTGTTCTCCAAGTGGGTACCTGATTGCTAGACTTGAAATGTATTCCTTGCTCTCCAGGCGGGCTCCTGACTACTAACTTGAAATGTATTCCCTGCTCTTCAGGCGGGCTCCTGAATTCAACCAAAATAGACGAAAACAAAGGAAATTTTTCTGCCCCAGTTTGGGTATCTGGGAACATATGTAAGTGTAAAACGAATCACATTACCAAATATCAATAAGAACTTGAAAACTAAAACTTGAATTGTACTCCTTTGTTCTTCAGGTGGGCTCCTGACTACTGAACTTAAATGTATTCCCTGCTCTCCAGGCGGGCTCCTGACTGCTAACTTGAACTGTTACTCCTTGTTCTCCAGGTGGACGCCTGATTGCCAAAACTTGAATTGTATTCCCTTGCTCTCCAGGTGGGCGCCTGATTGCCAAAACTTGAATTGTATTCCCTTGCTCTCCAGGTGGGCGCCTGATTGCCGAAACTTGAATTGTATTCACTTGCTCTCCAGGTGGGCACCTGATTGCTGAAAATTGACTTGCTTCTCCCTGTTCTCCAAGCGGGTCCCTGATTTCAACAAAAATAGACAAAACAAAGAAAATTTTCTGCCCCAGTTTGGTAGCTGGGCGCATATGTGAGTGTTAAACTGAATCATATTACCAAATATTACTAAGAATTTGAAAGCTATGTCCCATTATCCAGGGGGTCCGGACAACTCTTAACTAAACGACAATTTTAAATCTAAGCTATATCTTTTAAAGGTATGACTTCCGCTAAATCTTGTTATCTAAGAGGGTCTTAAACTACTCCCCATTATCCAGGAGGGTCCTGACAACTCTTAACTAAACGACAATTTTAAATCTAAGTTGTATCTTCTAAAGGTGTTACTTCCGCTAAATCTTGTTATCTAAAAGGGTCGGTCTTAAACTATTCCCCATTATCCAGGAGGGTCCTGACAACTCTTAATTAAACGACAATTTTAAAGCTGAATTATATCTACTGAAGGTATGTCTTATGCTAAATCTTGTTATCCAAGCCAGTTTTAAACTACGTCTCATTATCCAGGAGGGTCCTGACAATCAAAAATCAAGTCTTATCTTAAGAGTGACAATTTTATGGTTAAACTATATTACCCTACAACAGAACTTATGCTAAATCTTGTTATCTAATGGAAATCTTAAAGCTAGGTCCCATTATTCAGGAGGGTCCTGAAAACTCCTAATTGAATCCTATCTTAAACATGCAATCTTTGAAACCAACTTATATTCCTTTGGGGTACATTTATGCTAGATTTTTCTATTTATGATTGTTTCGTTTTTTTTAAAATAGGTCCGATTTTCTAGGAAGGTCCTGACAACTCCTAGCTGAATTCTATCTACAGAAAAAAATCTTGAAACCAACTTATATTCTTTTGGGGTACATTTATGCTAGATGTTACTACTCATGATTGTTTTGAATTTTAAACTAAGTCCCATTTTCTAGGAGGGTCCTGAAAATTTCAAATTAAATCTCACCTTAAGAGTGACAACTTCAAAGCTAAATCATATTTCCTAAAGGTAAAACTTACGCTAAATCTTATTTTCTATGAATGTCTTAGAACTAAATCCCATTGTCCATGAGGGTCCTGAACACTTAAAACTAAATCCCATTATCCAGGAGGGTCCTGAAGAGCCGAGAATGAACTTACCTGAGCCATGCTTTCTTTCTGGAGGATTTCTGCATGACGAACAAAATTCCTTGCCTCTGAACCATGCTTTTCCTCATGGAGGGTTCCTACAGATCGAACAAATTTTCCTTTCCCCTTCTCAAACCGCCTTTGTGCTGACAAAGTTTGGGCATGACATTTGAAAAAAATTCAATCTTCCAAGCTTTGATTTGGACACAATATTTGTCCCTGTTTCAAACAAAGAAAACTTGTGAGTTTATAAATATGGTGGTTGCTTTGTAGCATTGACTTTGAAGGCAATTGCTCCTTCACTTCCCCTGATAACTTTGGTTTCAACTTGAAAGACCTTGCCTATTTATTGACTGGCCACTTTCTCTGTCACCCTTATCACAGAAAATACCTCTGATCCGTTCAGACCCAATACCTTCTATCTGCTGCATTGCTCATGAACCAGCATCTACCAAACCTTTGTGTTTCACATGATCCCCATGATATATTTATTATAACCAACTTCAATGCACACATTGTTCTTTCCCGATTTAAATCACTGGCCTTGGTCTTGAGGTCTATTGCTCCATTGCTTGCCATGATAGCTTTGATTTCTGCATGGAAGATCTTGCTTGTCACTTGTTTACCACCCTTTTTTTCTCCTTGTATTTCACATGGATCCCAACGCATGTTGATTGTTACCAACTCGGTGTATATGCTGTTCTTTCTTGACTTAAACCACTGGCCCTGGCTTTGAGGTCTATTGCTCCCTCGCTTGCCATGATAACTTTGATTTCTGCTTGGAAGACCTAGCTTGCCAATAGTTAACCACTTTTGTCAATCTTAACACAGAAGATACATTTGATCCGTTCACCTAACACCCTCTATTTGTTGCATTGTCTATGGATTGATATGTACCAAAGCTTTGTATTTCACAAGGATCCCAAAGCAAGTTGATTGTTACCAGTTCAGTGCGTTTGTTGTTCTTTACTGACTTATGATGCTTTGATGTGCTAGCCAGATCTCATTTTGTGCACTTGGAAAGCTGGTGGCAAATTTTGAAGTCATTTCTCACTTGTTTGGACCAAACAGACTCAGAAAAAAGAAGTAAACACGACAAAAGAAACAGAGTAAAGGACAAGGAAAAGAGATGATTCCTAACAAGAAAACTACAAATGAGAAACCTATCAAAATGGATACCAACTCTAAAGACCATGACATGCACATGTGGCCTATTCTGTCAAGCAAGTCTGATGTTCAACTATTGTTGTACCCTCTAAGCCATGAAACTGGGTTTCAATGCTCCGATTATCTAATCTGATTTACAATCCTTATTCGACTTGTAGTGCCCAAAGGGTTTTCACCATCAAGCCTCTCTCATTTGATTCTTTTTATCAACTTTCGTCGCCTCAAGGTGCCTGTGAAGGTTTTAACCAATAAGACTCTCTCATTTTTATTTCTCTCAACTCTCATAGCCTTACGGTGCCTGTGAGGGTTTTCACCGATAAGACTCTCTCATTTTCATTACTTTTCCTGCTTGGACCAGAGTGTTACCCTAATATGAATCACCTCTATTTGCTCGACTTGACATCTCTCGAAGACTGATCGGAAGGTTTTTATTTGGACTGTAATGTGGGATTTTGGATGGGGTTAGAAAGAAAGGGTATCAAAGGCTCAAAACAGTTCGGCATGAGTTTAAAATTACAACTTTTGGAATCAGATTTCTTACAGCAAACACAACTTCTGCCCCAGTTTCTTTGCTTGGGACTTTTGGATTTTTATTTTGATGGGACCGAACCGTGAGGCTGCCTATGTATCCTTAAAAGGAATCAGGTCGAACGTAGTTCATGACATAGGAATTGCTCTGTTGTTGTGATTTTTCTTTTATCTTTCTCTTTTCTTTTCTTTTCTTTCTTCCTTTTTCTTTTTTTTGTTGTTTTGTTGTTGTTGTTTTTTCTTTCTTCTTTTTCCTCTTTTTTTTCTTTTTCTTCTTTTCTGTTCTTTTTTTTGTTCAATTTTCATTTTTCTTCTCTCCCTTTTCGTTCTATTCTTTTCTCCTTTTCCTTTACTTATCTTTCACGCTTGTGTTTCTGATCTTTGCTACTGATTCCGAAAGAGGGGTATGAAAGAAAATAAATGAGGCTCAAAGGGGTAACGAAGGATAAGGTGTTTAGATAGCAAAACAAAATGCCTTCGTCATTCCAATCTTCAAAACATGCGAAGTACAAACAACACAATTAAACAAACCAAGGAAAATAATCGTAACATCTTTTGATTGTACCAGACTTGATAACCATATCTACACATTCGCCTTCTACATCTGTTAAATATAAAGCACCATTGGACAACACTCTCACCCTCATTACCACGAACGACTCCTGTCAATTTGGGCAAACTTGCCTTTAGCTTCAACCCGATGCGGCATGATGCATTTTAGTAGGGTTTTCCTTACGTTCTAACTGCCCCAGTTTCACACAATTCGGGCTGGAAGTGATCTCAAAATGCCTTTACTTATTTCCCTCAAATGTCCCTATCATCTTCAAAATTGTTCCATTGCTTCATAACTAAACTGACTTTAAGACCAGGCCTAGAATTTTGCATGCATGTCATGTCACTAGAACCAGCATTAGACAAAAGACAAAATGAAAGGATAGAAAAGAACTAAACAAAGAAAACGACTGGAAATAACAAAAGACAGGACATTGCATTAGACAGACGGTGAAACAGTTCGAATAACAAAACAAGTAAAACAAACTGGGATACAACCCTGGAACAAACCTAGACAACACTAAATGAGATATTACGACTAAAGGAACTAGACAAAATAAAAGGATAGAAGGTTTTAAGTCACAAGACAATATCCGGATTACAATCCTGAAATAACCCGGACAACAGAAATGACAACAAACTAAGCCACCAAAGCTCCTCCCTGGCTTACCAAGAAAAGAGCATCTTTCCAATCCTCAAACTCAACATCTTAGCCACTGACTTCTGCATCAACAATACTAGGAACTTCACACGTCTTCATCACATTGTTCTTAACAAATTGCTTTTGGGTTCCTTCCGCCGGCTCGTTCTTAAGATCAACCTCTGACAGCGCTGAAAGCTTAGTAGCATGTGAGCCTCCGAGGCTCCCAGAAAAATTCTCACATTCCTTTTCAAAATAAATCATACCCACCATATGCGTCTCATTATGCACAGGCGATGGACTTTGGCTGGTGTCTGTTGCATCTGGATTTTGCACGACAATGTCGCCTGCATCAATAAGCTTCTGAATCGCATTCTTCAGATTCCAACACTTCTCTATGTCATGCCCCGGGGCATATGAGAAATATGCGCACCTTTGAGAAAAATTAAACTTCTTTGACAGGGGGTTCGACATTTTTATATGGATCGGCTTCAACATGTCCAATTGCTTCAACTTTTGGAACAAACTGGCGTATGACACTCCCAATGGGGTGAAAGCCTTTTCTTTTTTTTAGCAACCTCTCATTCTTAAATGCTTGATTGGGTCGGAAACCTGATCCAGGGGGTTTTCGATAGGCTCGTGGGGGTGGATAGGCATTTTGTGGAGCTGGGTACTGGGAGAGTGATGTACGACTTTGGGAGTTCTGTGAAGAGAAGTGGAATTGGGGAGGATCATCTGGTGCATAAGAATATCCACGGGGACGATGTCGAGGCTGGAAGTGTTGATCGGGAAAGCCCATTGGATCATCTTTTCTGTTTCTCTTTCTTCCACCCAAGCTTATTGGGATGTTCTGAATATTTTTTGAACAACTCATGATTTTTCCTGACTTGATTCCCTCTTCTATTAGCTCCCCCATTTTTAACACATCATTGAAAGGTTTCCCCAGGGCCGGGATCAAACAACTGAAGTAGGTAGGTCCCTGGGCTTGTAGGAAAAGCTCAATCATTTCTTCTTCACCAATCGGGGTATTGACTCGAGCAACTTGCTCCCTCCATCTGAGCCCAAACTCCCTAAAGCTTTCCTCCGGCTTCTTTTCCATTTTAGATAGGGAGGAGCGGTCTGGGGTAACGCCTGATTTGTAATGAAAGTATCGAACAAAATCTTGAGCCATGTCACCCAATGTAGGCCACTTACCAACATCTTGAAGAGTATGCCAGTCCAAAGCTGCCCCAGTCAGGCTCTTACTGAAATATGCCATCAACAGGTCATCTTTCTCTCCAACGCTTCTCATTTCACTACAATAGACCCTCAGGTGGGCTACCGGATCTCCACACCCATCATACAAGTTAAATCTTGGCACTTTGAACCTCGCGGGCAGGCAAACGTCAGGGGACACAGACAATTCTTTGTAAGTCATGCTACCCTGGTCTCCCCTCCTTGTTTGTTCTTTAAGGATTATTCTATGCCTTTCAGCCTCCTGGGTATCCCATCTCGCCCTTTTCTTCCTGTGAATTCTTCATTTACAACATGAGGCCCATCTCACAGACCCTGCTTGTATGAGTTGGGAGCCTTGTGGGTATCCTGTGAGGGGGTAATATTGGGCATCATGAGTTTTGAGTGGGTGTTCATTGTCGGGGATAATGGATGTGACAGGAGGGCACTTTTGGGAAAAGATAGTTGGAGGACAAGTGATGGAGCTACTAGGGTGGTAGGAAAAGTTGTGATAAGCAGGTGGATCTGGAGAGTATGTAGGATCACCTGGCATTGCATTCGGATTTTGGGTAAGGGCAGCATCTGGGAAGCTAGGTGGTGGCGGGGGTGGTGCCTTCCCAGTCATCCAAGCCTGATACATGTCCGCCATGTGTTGTCTTAACATCTTTACCTCTTCAACCAACCTATTGTCCTGTTCTACTAACTGCTTTCGAGCACCGGTATCAACCAACTCAGTTCTGTTGTTGTCTGCCATTGCCTTTTGACTTTATGTTGTAGAGAAGAGTTACCTCTTTAAAACCACAAACCAACCATCCTTCTGCTATGAATATAACAAAAATGAAGCCATCACGTTAGCGTTAGGGCATTTAACATAAGATAATCTCACATTATGAGCAATGCACCTAGCCACAGTTATCGGTTCTAAAATGACTTCGAGGGTACAAAGGTCAGTTGGCATCATCCCAATTTGTTCATTTCAACCTCTCTTTTCTTTTCTTTTCTAGCACTTGCTGGCTTGCCCATTTTCCTTCATTTCTCTTTTTTTTAATCATCACTCTTTCTTTCTCTCATATCTCACATCCCACAATTTCACCTCTTTTCATTTCTTTTATTCTAAAATGCAATATCTCTTTTTTTTTTCTAGATTTTTGAGCTACAACACATGTTTTTCAAATATAAAGAAGAAAATACAATAACAAAAGACTTGACATTATTGTACAAAACTAGAAAGTAAAAGACAGACATAAAATGAAGAACGAACTCAAAACATAAAAATAAAACAAATCTCCTTAAGCAACTCCTGATTGAGCGATCCTGACTGGATGGTCACGGGGTGTCTGTCATGCTCAAACTCCGGTAAATTAATCCACACCTATATGACAAAACTTTAAACCAACACTATGTGAGACAATAACACTCCCAACTGGACACATGCAAGACATGATTAGGCTATTTTTGCAAAATGACTTATTTGGCCAAAAGATGGCTAGAAGTGCAAAATTTGGCTAAGACCCTGCAAAGCCAAGAACCTAATATTTACTAGGAAGACCGGACCCTATGTGGGTTGCCTACGTATCTCGCCCCGAGAGACGAGAATCAGGTTCGCGTAGTTCGGGCTGATAGGATACGGGCGAGAAGTAAAAATAACAACTAATTTAGAGAAAATATGTTTTTTTTTTCTTTCTCTTTTTTTTTGAAAAAATGATGAAACATGTAAACTCTTTTTTTTTTATTTTCTTTTTCCCTTTTTTTGATTTTTGATTTTTGATAATGATGAAAAAGTATAAAAATCTTTTGAATTTTCCAAGCTCTTTTTTTTTCTTTTCTCTTAACAAAATGTAACAGAAAACATAATTAGGCCCACTCGCTTTATTTTCACACTTCACCCTCTCTCTTTTTTCTTTTTTTTTTTATTTTCTTTTTTTATTTTTTTTATTTGCCCTCAACTATCATTAGTCCGCCAAATGACCCTTTTACCCTCGAAGAAATGCAACATGTAGCACATAGGATGCATCAAGATGGTCTGTTATTTTGGGTACACCTTCCTAGACGGACCCAACCCATGTGTTGAGTCCCCAAAGTCAAAATGCACATGATGCAAACAAGCGTTCCTACTAGGGATCCGACATGAGGTATTTTTATACTAGGTTTAAAAACCTGGGTTTGTTTGTTCTAGACTTGGCTTACCCGAGCGGACAACTCGAGCCAAGGGGGAGCAACGTACCGGGAATACAGAAGCTTCACCGGCTTTGCAACTTGTCCGAACCTCGTTCTAAAATTGGGATATGACTCTAACAGAAAATAAGTCACACGAAGTGCACACTTCCCAGATGATTTAAAAGACTCAGAGAGAGGAGGGTTTCGTAACAATTTATATACAGTCCAACCCAAATATCAAAGCGGTAAAAGCAGCATTTAGCACATTAGGCCCAACCATGTAAATAAACCAGACAATAAATAAAGCCATATATAACAATTATTCTAAGCTCGAATTGTTGAACCCTGAACCAGAGATTCTGGGTTCGATCCCCAGCAGAGTCGCCAAAGCTGTCACACCTCCTTTTTACTACACCCGCAAAGGGCATAAGGAAGTTTTTCCAATTAAAGGACAATCGAAATAGGATTTATTATTAAAGATTTAGAGTCGCCACTTGGGAGATTTACGGTATCCCAAGTCACCGGTTGAATCCCGAATCGAGGAAAAGATTGACTCTGTATTACAGTCCGCGAACCAGAAATCTGAGTAAGGAATTCTGTTAACCCGGGAGAAGGTGTTAGGCATTCCCGAGTTCCGTGTTTCTAGCACGGTCGCTCAACTGTTATATTTGGCTAAATTACCTGATTTTAACAATTATGAACCTATGTGCAAATTTTAACCTTAACCGCTTTTATTCATTTTTAAAGAAAATTGCAACGTCATTAAAACAAGTCTTGAACCACGTCACATAAATGCACCCATGGTTTTTGGACATACTTTAACATCGTTGGAATTTGGATTTGGGTCACATAAATGCGCACCCGAGTTTAGGGAGGTAATGTTATTAAAATGCGCGCCTAAAGAGACTAACGCGTTATTATTTTGGGGAAGGCCGTGAAATTCGCTAAACGGCCCGTCCCGAAATCTAAGTATTTTAATATATACAATTATCGAGGGCCCCGCAATTTATGTGTTTTGTTTAGCGAGGATCATCCCGTTTTATTATTTTAAAGTGCAAGCCTAGAGCAATCTATAGTTTTCTACTTAATTTGTCTCTAAAATAAAAGAAAGGCCCTAATTAATTTGTTACTGGACTGATGCAAATTAAGTAATATTTTTGCACCAACATCCGACCATTGGGCTCCGATGTGAGCCCAGCAGAGGGAATTTAAAACCAGATATACACCATAAAATCGGCCAAAACAAACCTTGGCCCAGGCCTAAATGAGAAAGAGGCCAAAACTGGCCTGGGCCATGCATCAATTATCCTGAGGCCCAAACGTTTAGGGACTGGCCTGTTAAGCCCTGTCTTTTACACTAAATGGAATTTCAATTTAATTAAGAACACAAATCTGATGAATCTACTACTAAAATTAACTAGCCAGTAAAATAAATTCAATGCAACATTAAACATGAGTTGGAAAGCAACTGATTTCAGATTTCATGACCCACGTAAACTGCCTATGATCACAATTTCAAACATGGTGCATACTAGTTCAAATTTTAAATTCCCTACTATGACTCATTTTTATTAAAATGCTGACTCATGAACTTTGATTAAATACTAACGTGACCACATATGAGAATTGAAACTCGAGAATTAAGGATGCTGGACGAAAATGGATTGCCTAAATTAACCTTACGAATTATATATCTCATATCTACTTTTAACTTTCTGATTTCGAACCCACACACAACCACTCAAACTCAGAATTATAGATTAACTCACATCATCACTACTAAATATAAAGATCCCATTATCAGAAGAAGTATCACACTACTTTAAAAGTCTACAACCTAATTAATCATATCTTGAAAATACCATTTATAAAGATCTAGGAAAACCGGAAATTAACTAAACTAATAGAAACTATTCTGTTAGTCCAGCATGGAATTATTACAACGAATACTCAACTAAACTCATATGCATTTCTAAATATCTAACACACACTTAACGGTTCAAATGCACAAACTTATAATTAACAGTCCATCAGTACGGTTATTACAGTATAATGAAAGCAGTAAATCAACAATAGGCCTCCACTTCATTCATTTTCAACTGGATATTTTCATACATCGAGTTTCAGGACATGTACCTGATATGTAGAACAGAAAAATGGGGTAAGCAATCAGCAATAGCAAACAGCAAAATACATCAGCAGAAAGCCCAACACAGTAACTTCAACACCTCAATTCAGAAATCCCAGCAACACGGAGAAAACCAGTAAAAATGAAGAAAAATAATAGTCCGGAAATCTCTCTTTATTTTCTCTTTCTAGCTTTGAACTCTCTCTGATGTTCTTCCGCTCTCAATATTTCAGAAAATTTGGTTCTATCTTTTTACTCTCTCCAAAATGAATTCTGCCCCTGTATATCATGTGTATCCAGAGTGTATATCGAGTGTATACCGCTCTCTCCGCCCCCTTCTTTTTTCTTCTCTCTCTTCTTTGTTTTTCCTCCTATTTATAGCAAACTTTTCGAGATTTTTCAGATTTTTTTTAAAAATATTTTATTATTGTATTATTTTTTAATTAAAAGAAATCCCAGTTACATATTGATTTTATTTTTTTATAAAAAGAAATCCCACCTTTCTTTACTTTTATTTTTTTAAATTCCAACTTTAATTACTTTTATTTTATTTAAAATCTCACTTTTTTTACTTTTTAAAAGAGAATTCCACTTTATTTAACTTTTCTTAAAACATAATCCACTTTCTTTTGCTTTTCTTTTAAAAATGCTACTTTCTTTTACTTTAATTTTTTTTTAATTTTTAGATACCTTTATATTTGTTTTTTAATTCCAACTTTCTTTTACTTTTTATTTTTTTAAAATTTCCACAAAACTTTACTTTTATTTTTTTAATTTTCTATTTTCTTTTACTTTTTAAAAGAGAATTCCACCTACTTTTACTTTTATTTTTTTATTCAATACTTTCCTTTTTCTTATTTTTTAAATCACTCCCGAAAATTAAAAAAATTAATATTTTTTCGGAGTTTTTTATTATTTTAAAAATAAAAATAAAAATAAAATAATAATAATAATAATAATTCACCTTTTAAATTTTGTATTTTTACCCTATAATAAAAAGTGTAACAAAACTAAAAATTGTAGGTTAAAACCCCTAAAATATTTACATAGAAGAAGTGATAAAAAAAATTAAATATTATCAAAAATTAGGTGCTCACAATCACTAGAATTCTAGTTGAGGGCTTATTTTCCCCAAGACTTTCACACCAATTGATATGCAGAAGAAGACTCAATATAATACAATTTAATAGAATAATCGAGCAGACTTAATAGTGAAAGTACAAGAGAGGGGTGAATTGTATATTTTTAAACTTAATCACTTATTAGTTGACTAGTTTGTCAATTAGTCGATTGGATGTAATGAGTTAACAGTTATAACGATAGAAGGTAAGATGCAGAAAGCAAGTACAAGAATTAAAGACACCGGAATTTTATACTGGTTCAGATTCAATGTGAATCCTAGTCCACTCCCCCTGGGTTGCAAGGGAGTTCTCTTTAGTAAATGCGTTTCTCCAAGTATAGTGGAAATGACTTGATAACTCAGTTCCTCTAACACTCGTTTCTTTTTTATACAATGTCTCACCAGTGTTGTACTCTCCTTTTTTCTCTGACTTGTTACACATCAGATCTTAGAGAACTACAATGTTTATTTGCAATAGAACAAAGATAGGGTTTTTGGTTCGATCAAAGTATGCTAGTCTAAGGTCTAGAGCCGGGTATAAATACTTTGGTGAAGATTGATTGTTGACGAGGCTTGACAACCCAAGAGATTTGATCCTTGGAAAGAGATTGATTCTTTCCAAGAATAAGATAGCTAGTCGTTGCTCTTCCTTGATATCCTTCCTTCAACAGTTGTTTATAATGAAGGTTTGCTCCTTGATTGTTGGTCCTTCCGAAATTAGCCGCTTAGCAATCTTTACAGGATCTTCGATCTTCCGGATATGCTGACATTTTTAGCGTAAATATTTAATTTAGGTCTAATATAGCTATTATAGTTATTTTAACTATTTTTACTTTATTTTCATCGCAAAAGAAAATTACAAAAATATATATATAAATTTTAGTTTATGTATTTCTCATAAACTTGAAAAAATACAAAAATAGTATCTCATAAACTTGAAAAAATACAAAAATTGTACCTTACTTTTGTACTTTATATAATTTCGAAAATTACCAAAAATATAGTTCTATTAATGTTTTGTAGTCATTTTAATTTTTGAAAAATACAAAAATATTACTTTATATTTTATCTTTATATAAAAACGAAAACTACAAAAAAATAGTTTTATTAATGTTTTGTAGCTATTTTAATCTTGAAAAAATATTAAAAAAGATATAGTTTTGTTTTAAATATTAGGCTTATTTTTAGTAGCTATTTTGCTTACATAATCAGTTGAGCAACGTCGTGTTCCTATTTCTCGGGTCCGGGCAAAAGAATAATATTCGGGTCCAAACTACCCATTTTTAGGCCTAATTTTCGGACCTACCCCATAATAATCCGAGTCCGCCACACAAGGAGGACAAGAGTGGGGAACACGGACGGAACACCGTACACGGGGAACCCCACCGCGCATGGGGGACACAAATCTTGGACCCCTACACACGTGGGGTCCATTTTTTGGCAAAGGGTACAAAAATACACGGGAAGGCAAAGGGTTGGAACGGACAAACTTTGAAAATTTTGAGGAACGAGCACTGTTTATCTTCGCCAAGAGAAGAAGAACAAGAAAACCCTACTCTAAAAAACCAGACCCGTCGCACCCCCCGTCGCCAAAAACCACCATTTCCTCACGTCCAAACACCACTTCCGTCAACAACCCGCCAGCCCACGACCACCTGCTGAACCAGCAAAATCCGGCAACCATCGTGACCCACCTCCAAAACGCCATCACCTTCCCATCGTGAAACCACCATCACTGCCCGTCAACCACCTGCCGAACCAACAAAACCCATAACCATCGTCCCATCTCCCCGATGCTCCCTCGTCGT
This sequence comes from Nicotiana tabacum, assembly GCF_000715075.1. Taxonomy (NCBI): domain Eukaryota; kingdom Viridiplantae; phylum Streptophyta; class Magnoliopsida; order Solanales; family Solanaceae; genus Nicotiana; species Nicotiana tabacum. The sequence goes on along the minus strand of NC_134080.1, from coordinate 124,989,793 downwards.
CACTTTCCCGTTGGACCACCATAACTGGCCGGAAAAACCCAGTAGCCCACTCCCTCGCATCCAAACAAAACCAGAAAAAAACCCTACCCCTAAACCACTGCCACCAGCTTCCCCGCTGCCCCTTCGTCGTCCAGCCCTGTCGACCACCAAACCTCTAGCTCAAACCTCACGCCACAACCCGCCTCCCCGTCGAACCTGGCCCTCAAAAGTAACGAACGTCGAGTAACACACCGGGAAAAACCAGTAGCAGCCATGGTTCATACTCAGTCCGTTCGTGTTCGAGTTTCTAGCGCGAGCTATTCCGTTTGAGCTGTGATGACTATTTCCATGGTTTCCCATTTGAAGTCCGTTAGAGTGCCGATGTGAGGTTCCAGTTCGTTGGTCTCGTTGCTTCATTTCGCTGACTATGGCTCCATTTCGGTTTGACGAATGAGTTGCAAACCCCCAGCAGTATTTATCATTAGAGGTTCGTTTTTCTAATCTTTGTTTGAGTCGCTATCGGTTACTATCATGTCCGAGCTTGAATACATGTTATGTTGAAGATCTTGTTTAAATCTATCGAGTTTTAGTTTTGTGCTTATGTTATTGCTATCTCAAATTGGCATGCTAAACGAAAGTTGTACAAAAGTTTTCATGTTTGTGACTAGTTTGCCGAATTGGTAGTCGGATTGATTTAATAAGTTCTATCATAATTTTGTTAGTCATTATTCTGTTAGTTCTAAATGTAAGTTCATGTTTAATTGTAATTCGTCAAGCTTGAGATACTCTTTATTAGCCGCGTATCCTACTAGCCTCCATTGTTCGATTAATAAATTAGGATTTCTTTTTTAGAGACGAACAAAGTAGAAAATTATAGTCATGCTAAGATTATCCTTTTAATTAAATGAGATGAGCCTCGCTGGATAGATACATAAATGGCGGGGCCCTCGTTAAATGTATGTATTAAATGCTTAGAATTCGGGACAGGCCGTTTAGCGAAATTCCGCGGCTTTACCCAAAATAATAATGCTCTAGTCGCTTTAGGCGCGCCTTTAATAATTTAATTTTCTTAAACTCGGGTGCACATTTATGTGACCCAAATCCAAATCTCAACCGAGTCGAGATATGTCAATAACCATGGGTGCATTGTATAACGTGGTTCGAGATATGTTTTCACAATGTTGCAAGTCCTATAAAAATAATAATAATAATGATAAAAGCAGTTAAAAGATAAAATTTGCACATAAGTTCATGTTTGTATAAAATCAGATAATCAAGCCGAATATAACAGTTGAGCGACCGTGCTAGAACCACGGAACTCGGGAATGCCTAACACCTTCTCCCGGGTTAACAGAATTCCTTATCCGGATTTCTGGTGCGCAGACTGTAATATGGAGTCATTCTTTTCCTCGATTCGGGATTAAAACTGGTGACTTGGGACACCCTAAATCTCCCAAGTGGCGACTCTGAAATAAACAAATAAATCCCCTTTCGATTGTCCTTTAATTGGAAAAAACTCCCTTGTCCCCTCGCGGGGCGTAAAAAGGAGGTGTGATAGCTCTGGCGACTCTGCTGGGGACGAAGACCCAGAACCACTGGTTCAGGGTTAGAAATTCGAGCTTAGATAATTTGTTATATTTGGTTTTATCTGATTCTGTTACATGATATATGCCTAATGTGCTAAATGATGCTTTTACCGTTTTGATATTATCTGGACTGTATATATAATCTGTGCCGAAACCCCTCTCTTCTCTCTCTTGAGGAGTGCACGCTGGTCGTGGCTTCTTTCTGTTAGTGTCATATTCCAAAATAGAACGAGAATTCGGAGGAGTTGCAAAACCGGATGGCCTTTTGGTTACCGGTACACAGCTCCCATCCTCGGCTCGAGTTGTCCGCTCGGGTAAGCCAGGTCTAGAACAAATACCCAGGTTATAAACTTAGAATAACTCAGCTTCATGCCGGATCCCTAGTAGGAACGTTTATTTGCATCATGTGCATTTGACTTAGGGGACTCAACACAGGGGTTCGGTCCGTCTAGGACAAGCAACCTGAAAATAATAGACCATCTTTTGGCATCCTATGTGCTATATGTTGTATTTATTCAAGGGTGAATGGGTCATTTGGCGGACCAATGAAAGTTGCGGACAAATGACACACCTTGTTATGTTGATCACAAGGCCGCACGTTTTTCCAGCACGGTGTTATTTTAATCAAAAGCATGGGGAACATTTGTGGAATCCAAGAAGCCTTGGTATTCCATATGTCCCCCACACTTCATTTTTGGGGAAAAGCACAAGGGGAACATTTGTGGAATCCAAGAAGTCTTGGAATTCTCTATGTCCCCCACGCTTCATTTTGGGGAAAAGCACATGGGGAACATTTGCGGAATCCAAGAAGTCTTGGAAAACCTTATGTCTCCCACGCTTCATTTTGGGAAATAATAATAAATTTATATAAAATATATATATATATATATATATATATATATATATATATATATATATATATATATATATATAAAATGAAAAAAGAGAAAACAAAAAGCATGAAAATTCAAAAGATTTTGTATGTTGTCATCATTTTCCATAAGTTAGAAAATCGTGAAAAAGATGAGAAAATAACAGTGTAGAGATATAACTACTTATTTTTAAGAAAAAACAAATGTCCAAGTAGTGGCGAAACTCTGCCGAAATTTTGAAAAAAAAGAAAATGAAAAGAAGGAATGTTTTATGGTTACGTTAGTCTGTTTATTTGTTATGAATGAAAAATAATAGTTTGTTTATTTGTTGTAATAAAAAAAAATAATAATAAAAAAAAATATAGAAAATGGAAAAGGGTCTTCTCAAAAATAGTTTATTTACCCGAACTACGCGGGTTTGATTTTCACCGGATGTGAGATACGTAGGCAACCCTCATCGAGTCCAACCCCACCTTTTGCTAAAATAGCCAAAAATAAATTTAAAAAAAAACATGTCAAAATTTCAACTCTGTCATAAAGAGGTCGGGTGACGCTGTTTTATCAAGACATAGCCGAATGTTCCCGAAAGGGACGCCGGAAGGCTGACTTTGCATAAACAGCCACCTTTGGGTCATTTTTAAGATTTGGTCCAGTTGACCCACACAGCCTTAAAAATCTTCGTCCCCGAGACGTTGAAAGGCCGTGTTTGCAATATTGAGTTTACTAATTTGAAAAACGATAAAAAGAGTCATGAATAAGTCAGGTGATGTTGTTTTGTCATAAATAGCCAAATGTTCCCGAAAGGGACGCCGGAAGGCTGACTTTGTATAAACAACCACTTTTGGGTCATTGTTTTAGATTTGGTCCAGTTGACCTGCACAGCCTTAAAAATCTTCGTCCCCGAGGCGCTGAAGGGCCGTGTTTGCAACACCGGGTTATTTTTGTAATTTGAAAAGAAAAAAAAACAAAGAGTCAGTGGTCAGGTGAATACCGTTTGATTTTTGTCATAATAAGCCGAGCCAGCTTCGGCCGCGTCTTAAAACCGTTCTTGCCGAAATAGCCTTAGAGTATGTTTCAGTTGCCGAAAGGTTATTTTCGTAAAAGAACGGACAAGTTTGTAAAAGTGTCATAAAATAATCCTCCTCGGCCTCAAATTCATGTGGAATTTGGAAGGGGCCACGTTTGCAAAAATAACCGTTCGGTTGCATTTGTCAAACGGAGAAAGGAAGCTGGCCATTTGCTTTGGAGTTTGTAAATCTTTTTATTAGAATATGTGGGTTGTTTGATTTTCGAGTTTGTAGGTCATCTTCAAACCTTTGAAACCCAATTTGTTTTAATATGAAAATTGTGAAAAAAAATGTTTATTATTGTTTATCTTTTATTGGTCCGAACTACGCAAGGTCTGATTCATGTGGGGTCATGATACGTAGGCAATCTCCATAAGATTCGACCACAACAAAAAAGAAAAAAAAAAGAAGAAGAAAAAAGAAAAAAGAGAAAAGAAAAAAAATGAAAAAAAATGAAAAAATGAAAAAAAAATAATAAAAAAAAGAAAAAAGAAAAAAAGATGTTGTTAATAACGGGGACCGACTGAGTCCATTCTAACCTGTTTTGTTTTGAATCGCAATGAAAGTTTAGGTGGTTGGTTTGTGGTAAGCCGGACAATGACACACAGAATCCTTTACTTGCACCTCATGATACACACTCTGCTGGGATCAGGCCTGATAACAGAAGCACTCGAATCCTATTGGGGACTTGTTGACTAAGGTTGATGATATTGAAGTTGGTAATGGTCTAGGCAATACTGATGCGAAGCTCAGTGGCTACGATGCCAAGTTTGATAAAATGGGAGGACGCTCCGTTCCTTGGTTAGCAAAAGAGAAGCTGGCGGTGGCTTATTTTGTTGTCATTTCTGTTGTCCGGATTATTCTTAGGGTTGTAATCCGAATATTTTCTTGTGTCAAACCTTCCTATCTTTCCATTTTGGCATATCAGTTTGTTTAAGTTTTGTCGAGTCTGTGTTAGGATTTTATTCTGGTTGTTTTGTTTGTTTTATTATTCAAACCATTTCGCCGGTAGTCTAAAGCAAATCCGGTCTTTTATTATATCCCAGTCATCTCTTTGTTTAGTCCTTTTGTCATTTTGTTCAGCGCCGATTCTAGTAACATGACATGCGCACACAGTTTGGGCCTAACCTTAAAAGTTAATCATAAAACCCTGGAAAGGCGATCAGACCATTTAAAGGAAATAAGGACGGTTGAGATTATTCAGAGCTCGAGTCATATGGAACTGGGGCAAGTAAAATATAAAGAAAACCGTTAAAAGCAAGATTCGCCAAATTGGCATGATAATGAGAGTGTCGCCCAACGGTGCTTTAGAAATGACAAATGAAAAAGCAAATGCGAATATAATTGTCAAATCCAGCACCATCAGAAGAGACTGCAAATCTTTGTTTAATTGTGTTGTTTGCACTTGGCATGTTTTGAAGACTGGAATGACGAAGGCATTTTGTTCTGCTACCTAAATACTTTATCCTTCGTTAGCCCTTTGAGCCTTATTTGTTTTCTTTCATACCCCTCGTTCGGAATCAGTAGCAACGACTAGAAGATGCCAACATGGAAGATAAAAAATGAAAAAAAAGAATAGCAAAACGACAAAAGAAAAATGAAAAAAAAAGAGAAAAGAAAAGAGAAATGATAAAAAAAAAGAAAAAAAAACGAAAGTCAAATGAAAAAAAGAGGAATTGGGAACTACGTTTGACCTGATTCCTCAAAGAGGATACGTAGGCGCTTACGGCTCGGTCATAGTTTTGAAAAATAAAAAAAAAATCATCAATTAAAATGTCCCCAAGCAAGAAACTGGGGCAAAGGTTGCGTTTGTTGTAAATAAATCTAATTCCGAAGGTTGTAACTAATAACCCAAAATTAATGCATTTTTGAGTCTTTAATACCCTTTTTTTCTAGCCCTATCCAAAAACCCACATTACGGTCCAAAGAAAGACCTTCTGATCAATCTTTAAAAGATGCCAAGTCAGACAAATGAAAAGTCTTACCGGCGAACATAACATTCTGTTCCACAGCAGAAAGGACTCTAATCTCCAACAGAGAGAGTCATATTGGCAACACCCCAAATCCCAGCTGGAAAGTGATACAAATGAGAGAGTCTTATCGGTGAAAACCATCACAGGCACCATAAGGCGAAGCAAGCGGAGAGAAAAAAAAAACAAAATGAGAGAGACTTGATAGTGAAAACCTTTGGGCACTACAAGTCGAAGAAGATTGAGAATCAGATGGGGAATTGCCAATTGAAGATCTTGAAAGATGTTGACAGCGGAGGATAGGCCACATATGCATGTCATGACCATTAGAGTCGGTATCTGCATTTGATAGGTTTTTATAGTTTCTTTTGTTAAAGAGTCATCTTTTCCCTTTGTCCTTTTATTCTGTTCCCTTTTATCTTTTTCCTTCCATAGAAAAAAATTCCCCAATAGAGTCTGTTCGGTCAGAACAAGTGAGAAATGACTTCAAAATCTGCCATCAGCTTTCTAATTATGCAAGACCGAATCCGATTAGAACATCCAAATGGTCTAAGTCAGTAAGGAACAAGCGCGAGGCCAGTATCAATAAAGATATCCTCAGCAAAAGGGAATTAACCAAAGGATTGACGAGTGTCCAGAGGGATACCCTTGCCAAAATTAAAGGTTATAAACCTCAAGGCCAAGGCCCGTGAACAAAGCAAGGAGAGCAGTGAGCACGATTTGGGAAATCCATACTAGACTAGAAGGTCGGGGAAATGCCAGTTTCCGAGCTACGCCACAAAAGAAGAGGGATATCCCCAGCAGAAAGGGATTATCCCCAGCAAATAATATCATCCCCAACAAGTTGTGGAGCACAGAGCAATGAAGGAGAAAGGGAACTCCATCACAACCAACCACCGCGTTTTAAACTAACAATTTTTGTTTGATTTGAAGCAGGTAGAAGAGATGGCATTGATGACAGAAACGCATGCCACAAGGGATATTATCAAACTGGGGCAGAAAATTTTCCTTCCATTTAGAAAATTTTCTGGAAGTCAGGTACCCCCAGCTGATAACATTTTACCCCCCAACAGGTAAGTAAATAATTCCCCAACAGTGTTATCCCTAGCAGTTGCGAGGAGTCCAACACAAGGTTGGAAAGTCGGTATCCTCAGTGGTTCCTTTCGGGGAAAGGCAAAACGACTCTCAAGGGAGGTAGTCTTCGAAGGAAGAAGCTATGCAAAAACAAAAACAAAAAAAAAAGAATTAAAAAAAAAGAATAAAAAAAAAAGAATATAATGAAAAAGGGGGGAAAGTCATCCCCATCAAAATAATCCCCAACAGTTTCGAGGGAAGACAACACATGTAAGTAAATAATGCAGGAAGAAGGAATTGGTTCACGCATAGGAGACGCACTTCCTAGTTTGAAATCATTAGAGTTTTACCCATAGGAGATGCATTTCCTCCTAAGTTTGTTTTTACCCATAGGAGATGCATTTCCTCCTAAGTTGGTTTTAGTTTCACCCATAGGAGATGCATTTCCTCCTAAGTTTATTTTACCCATAGGAGATGCATTTCCTCCTAAGTTTATTTTACCCATAGGAGATGCATTTCCTCCTAAGTTGTTGTTGAAAAAAAAAAAGAGACCTAGTTTAATGAACCTTCTCCTAGGATCAAAATCTTAGTCTGACAAATTTTTCTCCTAAGATAGAGACCTAGTCTGATGAACCTTCTCCTAGGATCCAAATCTTAGTCTGATGAATCTTTCTCCTAAGATACCAAAAAAAAGACCTAGTCTGATGAACCTTCTCCTAGGATCAAAATCTTAGTCTGACGAATTTTTCTCCTAAGATAGAGACCTAGTCTGATGAACCCTCTCCTAGGATCCAAATCTTAGTCTGATGAATCTTTCTCCTAAGATACCAAAAAAAAAGACCTAGTCTGATGAACCTTCTCCTAGGATCAAAATCTTAGTCTGACGAATTTTTCTCTTAAGATAGAGACCTAGTCTGATGAACCCTCTCCTAGGATCCAAATCTTAGTCTGATGAATCTTTCTCCTAAGATACCAAAAAAAAAGACCTAGTCTGATGAACCTTCTCCTAGGATCAAAATCTTAGTCTGACGAATTTTTCTCCTAAGATAGAGACCTAGTCTGATGAACCTTCTCCTAGGATCCAAATCATAGTCTGATGAATCTTTCTCCTAAGATACCAAAAAGAGACCTAGTTTGATGAACCTTCTCCTAGGATCAAAATCTTAGTCTGACGAATTTTTCTCCTAAGATAGAGACCTAGTCTGATGAACCCTCTCCTAGGATCCAAATCTTAGTCTGATGAATCTTTCTCCTAAGATACCAAAAAAGAAAGACCTAGTCTGATGAACCTTCTCCTAGGATCAAAATCTTAGTCTGACGAATTTTTCTCCTAAGATAGAGACCTAGTCTGATGAACCTTCTCCTAGGATCCAAATCTTAGTCTGATGAATCTTTCTCCTAAGATACCAAAAAAAACAAGACCTAGTCTGATGAACCTTCTCCTAGGATCAAAATCTTAGTCTGATGAATTTTTCTCCTAAGATAGAGACCTAGTCTGACGAACCTTCTCCTAGGATCAAAATCTTAGTCTGATGAATCTTTCTCCTAAGATACCAAAAAGAAAAGACCTAGTCTGATGAACCTTCTCCTAGGATCAAAATCTTAGTCCGATGAATTTTTCTCCTAAGATAGAGACCTAGTCTGACGAACCTTCTCCTAGGATCAAAATCTTAGTCTGATGAATCTTTCTCCTAAGATAACCAAAAAACAAAAATGACCTAGTCTGATGAACCTTCTCCTAGGATCAAAATCTTAGTCTGACGAATTTTTCTCCTAAGATAGAGACCTAGTCTGATGAACCTTCTCCTATGATCAAAATCTTAGTCTGACGAATTTTTCTCCTAAGATAGGGACCTAGTCTGATGAACCTTCTCCTAGGATCAAAATCTTAGTCTGACGAATCTTTCTCCTAAGATACCAAAAAAAAAAAAAAGACCTAGTCTGATGAACCTTCTCCTATGATCAAAATCTTAGTCTGACGAATTTTTCTCCTAAGATAGGGACCTAGTCTGATGAACCTTCTCCTAGGATCCAAATCTTAGTCTGATGAATCTTTCTCCTAAGATACCAAAAAAACAAAAAGACCTAGTCTGATGAACCTTCTCCTAGGATCAAAATCTTAGTCTGATGAATTTTTCTCCTAAGATAGAGACCTAATCTGACGAACCTTCTCCTAGGATCAAAATCTTAGTCTGATGAATCTTTCTCCTAAGATAATAAAAAACAAGACCTAGTCCGATGAATTTTCTCCTAGGATCAAAAAAAAATAATAATAAAAAAGAGAGAGTTATTTTTAGCTTTTTAGATTATCAATGTTTAATTTTCCTAAAGCCAGGCGCCCACCTGTATAACGAGAGGAATACATTTCAGTCTTTTCATTTCAAGTGTTGAAGCCAGGCGCCTACCTGTATAACAAGGGAATACATTCCATGTCGTACCAATAGGAGACACACTTCCTAGCTTGGCTTTTCAGGTTATATTTTATTTTAGGAGACTCACTTCCTAAATTGAGATTTTACTCGTAGGAGATGCATATCCTAGTCTAGTCTTTAGTTTACTCTCAGCACTGCATCAGTAGTATCGGTGGGTTACGATTTTGCTAACAACTCACAAACCTTCCCAATGCAAACTGGGTTAGGAAATTTCAGTTGTGTTGTTTGTTTTGGTTGTCTGGAGCCTGCCTGTAGAGCGGAGGTTGTTATACGTCGAAGATTGAAGAAGTTAGGGGTCCGTCTGTAGAACAGAGGAACATCGTTCAAGGTCAAGTCGTAACCCATTGGAAGGCAGAAGGCTACAACAAAAATCCCCAGCATTCAATCCAAGTTAGAAACAACAAGAAGCTCGCCTCAAGAATGCGAGTCAACAGTCTGAGATAGTCAACAAAAGCTAGTCACAAAAAACAAAAAACAAAAAAAAAATCGAAAAGAAGAAAAAGAAAAAGAAAAAAGAATCCAAAGTACAGAAGGGGAGAACATATGTGGTCTGCTCAAGAAACTAGCGCCTACAACTAGCAAGTATCAAGGTTCAAATCCAAAGTCTGTATGAAGCACCATTCAAGACTCAAGATCAAGTTTCAGAAGACTTAAAGATAGGAATCCTTGTAACTAGTAGCTGATAGGCTTAGTTAGTCTTTTTCAGTTTTCATTTTTAATGTAATGACAGGACCGCGGACCGGAACCTCAACGGAACGACACCTCGATCGGCTCTTCACCTCGGTACAATCTACCATCTCTCATTTCCGAACTACACGTGGCCTGATTCCTGTATAACCAAGGATATGTAGGCAGCTCAGATACCATGGCTCGATCACATTCCCTTCCTTTCCTTAGTATAGTCCGTCCAAGTAATGGTCGGGTCAAAAACATGTCTAGTCGTTCTTTGTCGGAAAACTCTTCGTGTTTCCAGACAAAGAGGGGTAGCTGTAGACACCTGATTTTTTGACCCTCCCCCGGAATTTTCACATTTTTAGCGTAAATATTTAATTTAGGTCTAATATAGCTATTATAGTTATTTTAACTATTTTTACTTTATTTTCATCGCAAAAGAAAATTACAAAAATATATATATAAATTTTAGTTTATGTATTTCTCATAAACTTGAAAAAATACAAAAATTGTACCTTACTTTTGTACTTTATATAATTTCGAAAATTACCAAAAATATAGTTCTATTAATGTTTTGTAGTCATTTTAATTTTTGAAAAATACAAAAATATTACTTTATATTTTATCTTTATATAAAAACAAAAACTACAAAAAAATAGTTTTATTAATGTTTTGTAGCTATTTTAATCTTGAAAAAATATTAAAAAAGATATAGTTTTGTTTTAAATATTAGGCTTATTTTTAGTAGCTATTTTGCTTACATAATCAGTTGAGCAACGTCGTGTTCCTATTTCTCGGGTCCGGGCAAAAGAATAATATTCGGGTTCAAACTACCCGTTTTTAGGCCTAATTTTCGGACCTAGCCCATAATAATCCGAGTCCGCCACACAAGGAGGACAGGCGTGGGGAACACGGACGGAACACCGTACACGGGGAACCCCACCGCGCATGGGGGACACAAATCTTGGACCCGTACACACGTGGGGTCCATTTTTTGGCAAAGGGTACAAAAATACACGGGAAGGCAAAGGGTTGGAACGGACAGACTTTGAAAATTTTGAGGAACGAGCACTGTTCATCTTCGCCAAGAGAAGAAGAACAAGAAAACCCTACTCCAAAAAAACCAGACCCGTCGCACCCCCCGTCGCCAAAAACCACCATTTCCTCACGTCCAAACACCACCATCAAACACCACTTCCGTCAACAACCCGCCAGCCCACGACCACCTGCTGAACCAGCAAAATCCGGCAACCATCGTGACCCACCTCCAAAACGCCATCACTTTCCCATCGTGAAACCACCATCACTGCCTGTCAACCACCTGTCGAACCAACAAAACCCATAACCATCGTCCCATCTCCCCGATGCTCCCTCGTCGTCACTTTCCCGTCGGACCACCATAACTGGCCGGAAAAACCCAGTAGCCCACTCCCTCGCATCCAAACAAAACCAGAAAAAACCCTACCCCTAAACCACTGCCACCAGCTTCCCCGCTGCCCCTTCGTCGTCCAGCCCTGTCGACCACCAAACCTCCAGCTCAAACCTCACGCCACAACCCGCCTCCCCGTCGAACCTGGCCCTCAAAAGTAACGAACGTCCAGTAACACACCGGGAAAAACCAGTAGCAGCCATGGTTCATGCTCAGTCCGTTCGTGTTCGAGTTTCTAGCGCGAGCTATTCCGTTTGAGCTGTGATGACTATTTCCATGGTTTCCCGTTTGAAGTCTGTTCGAGTGCCGATGTGAGGTTCCAGTTCGTTGGTCTCGTTGCTTCATTTCGCTGACTATGGCTCCATTTCAGTTTGACGAATGAGTTGTAAACTTCCAGCAGTATTTATCATTAGAGGTTCATTTTTCTAATCTTTGTTTGAGTCGCTATCGGTTACTATCGTGTCCGAGCTTGAATACATGTTATGTTGAATATCTTGTTTAAATCTGTCGAGTTTTAGTTTTGTGCTTATGTTATTGCTATCTCAAATTGGCATGCTAGACGAAAGTTGTACAAAAGTTTTCATGTTCGTGACTAGTTTGCCGAATTGGTAGTCGGATTGATTTAATAAGTTCTATCATAATTTTGTTAGTCATTATTCTGTTAGTTCTAAATGTAAGTTCATGTTTAATTGTAATTCGTCAAGCTTGAGATACTCTTTATTAGCCGCGTATCCTACTAGCCTCCATTGTTCGATTAATAAATTAGGATTTCTTTTTTAGAGACGAACAAAGTAGAAAATTATAGTCATGCTAAGATTATCCTTTTAATTAAATGAGATGAGCCTCGCTGGATAGATACATAAATGGCGGGGCCCTCGTTAAATGTATGTATTAAATGCTTAGAATTCGGGACAGGCCGTTTAGCGAAATTCCGCGGCTTTACCCAAAATAATAATACGCTAGTCGCTTTAGGCGCGCCTTTAATAATTTAATTTTCTTAAACTCGGGTGCACATTTATGTGACCCAAATCCAAATCTCAACCGAGTCGAGATATGTCAATAACCACGGGTGCATTGATGTAACGTGGTTCGAGATATGTTTTCACAACGTTGCAAGTCCTATAATAATAATAATAATAATAATAATAATGATAAAAGCGGTTAAAAGATAAAATTTGCACATAAGTTCATGTTTGTATAAAATCAGATAATCAAGCCGAATATAACAGTTGAGCGACCGTGCTAGAACCACGGAACTCGGGAATGCCTAACACCTTCTCCCGGGTTAACAGAATTCCTTATTCGGATTTCTGGTGCGCAGACTGTAATATGGAGTCATTCTTTTCCTCGATTCGGGATTAAAACTGGTGACTTGGGACACCCTAAATCTCCCAAGTGGCGACTCTGAAATAAACAAATAAATCCCCTTTCGATTGTCCTTTAATTGGAAAAAACTCCCTTGTCCCCTCGCGGGGCGTAAAAAGGAGGTGTGACAATTAGCAGCTTAGCAATCTTTACAGGATCTTCGATCTTCCGGATATACTGGCCTTGATTAATGCCTTAAGTTTATGCTTGCTTGATTCTTCCATCGCAGCTGTCTGTGATCTTTGCTGATTGATTTCTTTCCTTAGGCATCCAGATTTGCTGATTGATTCATAGTCTTTGTTGATTGATTTCTTTCCTTAAGCATCAAGATTGACTTCAGCGATCTTGTAGTATCTTTTTGATTCCTTGTTCTTCTGTAATTGATTTCCTGCATAGATATATTATTTGCATCATTAAAACTAGATTTAACAATCTCTCCCTTTTTGATGATAACAAAATAATATATATAGGTGTAAACACCAGTTGACTTCCCTGTGTTTTACTCCCCCCCAATTCACGTAGTTGACTAGTCCATGGTACTCCCCCTCAGGTCATGCAGTTGACTAGCCCATGGTTAGAGTCAACTCCTGCCAACGAACTGTACCTGTACAGATACAATATACTCTTCTCCCCCTTTTTGGCATCAGCAAAGAGGGAACAAGCCAAGAACTAAAAAATATATAACATTAAATAGTAGAGTTATAAAAATTATTCAATGGCTGAGAAAGCAACCCAAAAAATAGCACAGCAAAAAATAAATTATCCAATGGCTGAGAAAACAGCCCACAACTAGCATAGCAAAAAATATTGTCTTAAACAACCACATTAACGGTACAGAAAATAAGTAAAGGTATTGCAGATGACCTCCTTAAATTGTTCAAAGCTAGCATTGGCTGAGATGCTCACTCCATCCAACCTGTCATGAATTTCCCTGGAGGCTTTGACAGCATTCTCCCTAACTCTGATAACAACAACTCAAATTTTAAACACATCCGACCCTGTTTCCTTGGAGATGGCATGAATGTCACCAACAGTAGACTGAGTGGCTGTGAGAAGATTCTTGATTTCAGAGAGTTGAGAGTCAATGGCACGAAGCTTGTCACCAAGATCAGGATTACCAGGACTGGGATGAGGAACATAGGGTGAAGGTTTGGGCTCTATAGGAGCAGGTTTTGCTTCACTATCATGCTTCTTAACCCAGGAGCCCTTTACACTCACATATCCCATACTAGCAAAGGCTCTATAATTGTAAGACTTCGAAACAGTGATGAAGGGATAGTTGGACAGGGAAATTTGATGAGCTTTCAGAATGTGAGTGATTGCCATGCCATAGGGTAGACTAGTGGGATCTTCAGCTTCGATCATGAAATTAATAACCCAAAAGGACAACTTGATTTTGAGTTTGGTCTCAAGACAGTAAACGAAGAAGGTGTCTCTTTGAGAGAAGGTTGAAAAGGAACCAGTACGAGGAAGCAAAGTAGTTGCTATAATGAGGGCCAGAACCCGAGTTTCGAAACTAATATCACTGGGACCTAATTGGTTTGGAAGAGAGTCAGAGGGATACTCAGCAATACACTATTTGTCTTGGTCAAAAGATATTTCAAAATCATCAGGCCATGTGTTTTTAAAAAGCATAGGAAAACCAGAACAACGACGCTGAAAGAGTGAAGCAAATAGGGCACAATCAAGAACAATGTGCTTACCTAACACTAAGGATTCCAACCTATCAGGCTTACTAGAACGGAGATTGGCATAGAAATTTTTTACTAGGGGTTCATATACCTTAGGCGGAGGAATAGAGAGGAACTTAACCCATCCTTGATGAACAAAGAGGTTTTTGACCTTGCAATTGTGGGCTTCCATGTAGTCAAGGTCGACAACCCTTCCATGAGCAACGGGTTTTTCCTTTAGAGCAATGAAAAGATCCCTATTTGGAGAATCCCTGAAGTTTAGGTCAGACTCGAGAGAGGCAGAAAAATCAACCTTGGATTTCTTTGGGATAGAGGAAACATGAGGTTCTTCCATGGGTCGTTTACCTAGGGCTTTTTCTCCTAGGAGTTGAGAGTGTTCAGAGAAATCTCCCTAAGAAGCGGTGAAACCCTCAGAGTGATCGGACCCTAGGTATACTTGTTCTGGGGGCATAGATGGGGGTTTTGCTTTGGACGGGTGCTTTTTATGGTAGAGGCAGAGGGATTTCTAGGATGTTTGGCCATTAAAGAGAAGGGGTTTGATCGGATCTTTGAAGAGGAGATAACAATGAAAGTGACTGAAAAGGGTTCTCCGCCTTAATAAGAAAGTGTCTGACGGTTGAGTACAGAAAAAGAAAAGATGCCAGTTGAAGGGATGCGATGATTGGCTTTCCAACCTTGAACGACGAACTGATGTGAAAGAAGAGAAAAGAGAGGGAAAACGGAGGCGTAATTAGTGCATGGGTAAAGGACAATCATTACACCTGTAAAAGAATCAACAGTACACATAGGTCCTAAAAGTTATTAGTAAAGCAAGTAATACCAAGTAACTTTCTTAAATCACAAAATCTCTCCTCTAATAAAGGCTTAGTAAAAATATTAGCTAACTGATCAGTAGTTCCAACAAAAGATATTTCTATGTCTCCCTTAAGAACATGATCTCTAATAAAATGATGTTTGATATCTATATGATTTGCTCTCGAATGATGCATAGGATTTTGGAAAGACAAATAGCACTTGAATTATCACAAAAAATTTGTATAGGCTTAAATGAAAGTTCATAGTCACTCAGTTGATGAGACATCCACAGTAGTTGTGCGCAGCATTGTCCAATGGCAATATATTCAACTTCAGTAGTAGACAATGCAACTGATGCTTATTTTTTACTGTTGCAGGATATCAATGTCTTTCCCAGTAATTGACATGTATCGCTTGTGCTTTTTCAATCGTCCTTATTGTGAGCATGTAATTTTTTCTTCACGGAAACTACTCCAAAAGAAATCGAAAAAGAAATAAAACAAGTTACCTTCGGGTACAATTTTGAGGATTTGTGTGACATTTTGATAATTGTTTTGACCGTAAATGTTCGCCTTTCTATAGTTTAAAAATACAAAAATACATGTTGCATGCATTTAGGAAAAATGGTACATTTGGGAATTAATTAACCATTATTTGGTTTTCAAAAGCAAAAATCACAAAAATATACATTTTATTCTATTTTGTTGTCATGGTGTTTTTATTAAATGTTTTAATTCGTGTGATAACCGTTGTTAAGTGTTAATTAAATGGTTTTAATTCGTGTGATAACCGTTGTTAAGTGTTAATTAATATTCGTGTAGTTTAATTTTGGGTTTTAGGAATTTTGTTTAATTGTAAGAAGGAAGATGTCGGATTTGGGCCCAAAAATTCAACTGAAATCAGGCCCAAACTAACACAATGACCCAGTCCAAAGCCAGGCCTTCCAGGCACGCCCCCAAACGACGCCACATAGGGCGTTTGATCTGAGCCATCCATCCAGTCCAATCCAACGGTCTAAGATCCCTTTCAGCAACCCGTTTCCAAACCCGACCCAATAACCGGTTCAAACCGACCCCCAACCAAGGCCAAACGGTGCCGTTCCACCTTAAGTGAAAGATCCTGGCCATCGATCTCACTTCATCCAACGGCCAGGATCTAACCGCCCATTACATATATAAGCCCAAACCTTTACCCAGCCCCCTATCCGAACACCCCCCCTTCTATCGTCCCAAACACAAACCCAAACCCCCGTTCCAAACCCTAGCCGCCCCATACACTCTCACCATGAACCCGGAAGCAACGATGCCGGTGACCACCAAAGTAACACCCATGATGCACCCAACTACCCTGAACACAGATCTGCAAACTGTTGGGTTCGAATCAGTCCCTATCGTCTTGAATCTTCGTTTGAAGGTTCGAGCAAAACCCCAATCTACACCAAGCCACCCCGGATTCATACCAGCTATTACCCTTCCCTCACTCGTGACCAAACCAAGCTTGGTTTGGTCGGAATCCACCCACAAATCCTCAAGCCCCAAAATCGGACTGTTCGAACCCTAGAACACAAGAACTTTGGAATCCGGCCAGTTTAAACGGAGTGTTGGGGTTTAATAGACCTTAATCGAAGTGTTCTCGGTTGAGAACACCTCGATTAAAGTCTGTTCGACCTCAAATGGTCAAATCCAGTTTAGGCCTAGGTCGTTGGTTTTTGAGCTTCCACAGTGAGTTTTCCTTTTTCTTTTCTATTTTGTTTAAGTGTTGTTTGAGTTTGTCAGCATGTTTAATTAGTTTGTTTGATATTTCTGATGTGTTCTTTCAATTCCCTCCATCTTCGTAAGACCTTTTTATTTGGTCGATTATTCTTCTGCTTATTTGTTAAATACGTATGATGAGATACATATTCGATTTGATTAATATCGTCGAACAGATAATTCATATAGATTCCATGTGTTGTGCAAAGTTGTTGAAGGCAGTTGATGACCTATTCGTGTTGTTTGTTTAATCGACTGATTGTTCTATGTTATAATTAGTATAGTCTATTAGATAAATGTCGTCGATTAGTTTTATAGGACTGAATGTTCAAATATTCTGATTCGTATAGCTTAATATGATTGATCGAATCATTGTCGTTTAGCGGATTGTTTGACATTATCTGTGAATGGTTTGTAGCTGCAATGCAATAGCTAGAACTCAGTTTAGGGCAGCTTGGATTTGAACTTTCAGAAGTTCGAAATTTCCTGCTGTTGTAGTATGGTAAAGCAGTAATAATCAGGGGTTAACAGGGGTAGTTTGGGGGTTTGAAAAGACCAGAAATGTTTAGTTTAAGTTGGGCTGACATAGGGTACTGAAATAGGATTAAACTAATACAATAGTGGGGAACAAAACTTGACAGCATGGGGTAATTGAATATTATAAGCTACCCCCATACCCTTGAGGCACAAAACACATGATAGAGGGCTGTCATGAATGATGGGCATTTTTCTGATTAGTTTTAAGGGGGTATGGGCAGAGTAAGAAGGCAGCCTGGTGCTTGCCCATTTTTGGCCTATAAATAGGCTCATTTAGAACAAGTAGAGGGAAGAGACTAGGACTTCAGAATTTAAAAAGAAAAGAACAAGAGTGTTAAGGTTTTCATTATAGGTTAAGCTTTACATCAAAGAGCCTCAACTTGTCTTTGCCTTTGAGTGTGTAACAAAAATCAGAAATCACTGCTTCTTGCACCAGTCTGTGTGCTGTTTGCATTGGTGGATTTTCAGCTTGGTAGTATCCAGTTTTCTGTTGGCTGAATACTGTTCCATCAGGCTACTCCTGGGATACTGCTTTGGTTTTAAGAATCTGTCGCTACTGGTTATTCTTATTGGTTTCTTTGGGCTGTTGTTGTATGGTTTTCTGAAATTGCTGTCAGGTTTTCTCTTAAATTGCTGTTGAGCTGTGGTCTGTTATTTTGGGCTGTCTCTTTTACTGTTACTGGTTTGGGGCTATTCGACTGAGTGTGCTGCTGTTTTCTGCTGTTGTTGTGTTGTTGCATACTGCTCTGCTGATCATTCCCCTTCTTCTTTTGCTTTCCTATACCAGGTACACGACTGATACACTGTCAATGTAAGCTGAAATTTGAAGCATGAATACAAAGAAAATTGGAAGAGTTGAAGTTATTTCGAATTAGCTTTAGAAATGTATTGAAAATAGGTTGTCTGTATGATAGTGTACTTTCTCTACTAGAACCATGAAACTAGCTGTGGTGTAACTGCACTTTTACACATATCATTTAGTTGGAAAACTCTATGTTTTGCTTATAATAAAAAAGGATCAATGTTGCAGTAGCCATGTTCTGTTAAGTTCATCATTGTTGTCAAGAAGCATGTTAGGTGTCCAATAGTTACCTCCTTAAACAAATGGCAGTTTTTTTAGTTGGTAAGAATATGGTTTGATTAAGGTAAGTTGTACATTGCATGCTAGCTTTCCCCCTTGTTTATAAATGTTAAACATATATCAAATAAGTTGAATAGGCCCAATTGGAATAAGGCTGGCCCAGGCCGAGCTTAACGCTACGCACATTGGGCCTGGGCCCGTAATATCTAAACGACTGCTCATATACGTGTTCATGTTCGGATTATGCAAATCATATTAGGAACCCGGCTATAACTATCTTGTGAACATGTAAATAAAGTTGAACCGTTCTTCTTCTTTCATTATTAGAGACAAACTCAATAGAAAACATAGCCACTATAGGACGACCTTTTAAATAAAAAATGGGACGAGCCTCGCCAGATAAAATGCACAGATTGCGGGGCCCTCACAAAAAAATATATGTGTTAAGTACTTAGAACTCGGGATAGGCCGCCTAGCGAACTCAACGGCCTTACCCAAAATAACAACACGCTAGTTCTTTAGGACGCGTCTTAATTAATCTTACTGTCTTAAATTCAGGTGCACATTTATGTGACCCAAATCCAAATCTCAGCGGAATCGAAATGTGTCTCTAATCACAGGGTACATTGATTGTGACGTGGTTTGAGATGCGTGCCCATGACGTTGCAAATTCCTTAAAAAAATAAAGAATGAGACGAGCCTCGTCGAATAAAAATACAAAAATTGCGGGGCCCTCAGTAAATATTTGCTTTCAAAAAATGTTTAGACTTCGGGATGGACCGTTTAGTAAAATTTCACGGCCCTACCCACAAATAAATGATACGCTAGTCGCTTTAGGCGCGCCTTTAATAAATTAATTTTCTTAAACTCGGGTGCACATTTATGTGACCCAAATCCAAATCTCAACGGAGTCAAAAATGTGTCGACGACCACGGGTACATTGATTGTGACGTGGTTCGAGACACATTTTCACAACATTGCAATTCCATGTAAAAAAAATAATGATAAATAATAATGAAAGCGGTAAAGAGTTAAAATCTGCACATAAGTTCATATTTGCATAAAATCAGATAATCAAGCCGAACATAACAGTTGAGCGACCGTGCTAGAACCACGGAACTCGGGAATGCCTAACACCTTCTCCCGAGTTAACAGAATTCCTTATCCGGATTTCTGGCTCGCGAACTGTAATACAGAGTCATTCTTTTCCTCGATTCGGGATTAAATTGGTGACTTGGGACACCCTAAATCTCCCAAGTGGCGACTCTGAAATAAACAAACAAATCCCGCTTCGATTGTCCTTTAATTGGAAAAACTCCTTCACCCCTCGCGGGGGTGGAAAAAGGAGGCGTGACAGCTCTGGCGACTCTGCTGGGGACTAATAAACCCAGAACCACTGGTTCAGGGTTAAGAATTCGAGCTTAGAATAATTATTATTATTTGGCTTTATTTATTATCTGATTTTATTACATGTTTTAGCCTAAATGTGCAAAATGTTGCTCTTACCGCTTTGATATTACTTGGATTGTATATATAAACTGTGCCGAAACCCCTCTCTTCTCTCTCTTGAGAAGTGCACGCTAGTCGTGACTTCTTTCTGTTAGTGTCATATACCAAAAATAGAATGAGGATTCGGAGGAGTTACAAAACCGGATGGCCCTTTGGTTACCGGTACACAGCTCCCATCCTCAGCTCGAGTTGTCCGCTCGGGTAAGCCAGGTCTAGAAAAACACCCAGGTTTTAAAACATAGTATAACGAAGCCTCATGCCGGATCCCTAGTAGGAATGCTTGTTTGCATCATGTGCATTTGACTTAGGGGACTCAACACAGGGGTTGAGTCCGTCTAGGACTAGAAACCTGAAATGAAAAGACCATCCTGCTACATCCTGTTTGCATTATGCATTTATTTGTTTCAGACTCGCATGCTGACCGGT
Organism: Nicotiana tabacum; assembly: GCF_000715075.1. Lineage (NCBI taxonomy): Eukaryota > Viridiplantae > Streptophyta > Magnoliopsida > Solanales > Solanaceae > Nicotiana > Nicotiana tabacum. The sequence goes on along the minus strand of NC_134080.1, from coordinate 124,969,557 downwards.
TTCGAAAGATCTGGAATGTTGGAAAATTGTGAGAAAAAGAGAGTAAGGTAATAGCATAGAGAGTTAATTGCTTATGCCCAAATACTGTCGAAGTTTTGCCTAAATTTTGGGAAAATGAAAAAAAAAAGAAAAATGTTTTTTTATATATATAGTTTGTTTCACTCAAAGAAGCAAAACAAAATAGTCTTTTATTTTGGTTTGGGAAAAAATAGTTTGTCATGTTTCCAAAATTTGGTTTATAGTCTCTGCCCGAACTACGCCAGTTTGATTCTCGCAGGGTGTGAGATACGTAGGCAACCCCCATCGGGTCCAACTTTCTTTTTGCAAAAATAATCCAAAAGAACAAAAATTTTACTTTTATTTGAAATAGTTAGGGTGATGCCATTCTTTTCAGAAATAGCCGAATGTCCCTAAAAAGGGCGTCGGAAGGCTGTTTTCGCAAGAACAACTGCATATGGTCGTTTTTCAAGGTTTTCACCGGTTAGCCAACACAGCCTTAAAATCTTCGTCTTCGAGGTGTTGAAAGGCCGTATTCGCAAAATTGGATTTTATTTTTGAAAAAAAGGGGAAAAGAAAAAGTATGTCAATTTTGTCTTTGAGTCAAATGAGTCTGGATTTTTGCTTAATCACCCTAATAAACATGCAGAATGAGCACAGGTCCAAGTTTGCCGGTAACAGTTAGGAGCAAGATCCCTTTTGGAGTTGCGCTTGTGGTGGGAGGATTTGGAAAAGTCAGAGCAAGACAAGATCAAACTGCATCTGGGACGTCTGACTAGTTTGTTGAATGTCAGGCCCAGATGCGACATCATAAAGGCTTTGGTTACATTTTGGGACCCGACCCATAATGTATTCCACTTCTCGAATTTTGAACTCACCCCAACCTTAGAAGAGGTAGCAGGCTACATGGACGTTACTGAGGGGTTAAGGCACACATATCTGATCGCTCCGAGAGCTGTAAATTCACACAAGTTCATGGATCTACTGAAGATAAGCAAGGGAGTCCCGTACTCTGAATTGGATAGGGGTTTTTCTACTTTGCAATTCACATACCAGAGGTATGGTCATATAGGAGGGTTCGATGATCCGAAAAGCGGTGTTTGCAGCAGAGGGAATCAGACAAAGTGGGATGAACATAGGCGGTTCGCCTTCATGGTAGCATTCTTGGGCATTGTGGTGTTTCCCCGGAAAGATAGAAATATCGATTTGAAGGTGGCTGGAATCGTCAAGGTCCTGATTACCAACAACAAAAGCACGCTTGCTCCTATGATAGTGTCCGAGATATACCGAGCTCTCACAGCCTGTAAAGCAGGGGCAGATTTCTTCGAAGGGTGCAATTTGTTATTGCAGATGTGGATGATCGAGCACTTATGTCATCATCCTCAGTGTATGCGCTATATATCTACGAACGACGATTGCATCGAAGGATATAACCTGAGGGTTTCAGGGCTCAGATTACCGGAAGGGTTTGAAGATTGGGTATCCTATCTCCGTGCCATCACCGCAGTACAAATAGATTGGACATTGGGTTGGCTTCCTGTTTAAGAGATTGTGTACATGCCCGCCACTGGTCCTTACTTCCTCTTAATGGGACTCAGAGGTGTTCAGCCTTATGCTCCTTACCGGGTGATGAGACAATTGGGAAGATGTCAGGTGGTACACCCAGACGAAGATCTTAGTATTTATGCAGTCGAGGTCAGCAACGACGACCAATTTCATGAAAAAATAGTTCGATATATATGGAGCGAATGCCAGTATTTGCCGGCGAATACTCGAGTGTGTGACCTATACAGAGGTGAAGTCTCACCTGCTTATCTCGCTTGGCATAGAAAGAAGAGCACTGCGAGAGACGAACCAGAATGGCCAACCAAAAGACCTCACCTCCAAGATTTTGTTGAGTCATCGCAAGAACAATGGGGCTGGCTTGCAAAAGAAGAAAACTACAGGGCAGAAATAGGCAAAGTAAAGCAACAGATTAGGGACCTGGAATTTGAAAACGATGTGCAAGTTGCTGCCAACAAAGGGGAAAAGAATAAGTTGGCCCAAGAAAACAAGGCCCTGAGAGCCCGAATCCGCCAAAACAGAAAGAATGCCGGTGACCAACAGAAAAATCGGTCCAATGAGAGGTTGATAGCAGAGCCGAGGAGTCAGGTTAGCAAAAGCCGAGAGGACTTGGAGAGATCTGAAGCTTGCATAGCAAGAATGAGGGTCAGATGGGCAAAAAGTACAATGGCCCGGAGGAAGCATCTGCAACAAGTTATAAGGGATTCTGAAATGAGCATCGGAATATTAAGGAAAATGAACTCCACTCTTCAGGAGCGGATCTTCAAACAAGCCCGAGATGCCCAAGCTGACAGAAGGCGCTGTTATGATGTGATGACCAGAATGGAAAAACAAATGGAAAGGTTCCAGGATCGACTCGCCGACAATGCTCAAGCATTGGGACTGAAAAACTCACTTATTCAGGGAAAGGGACAACATCCAAGATAGGATTGACGAGATTGCGCACTACATTTATAGGAGATGCTTGGCGTGTGAGTAGATGCCTCGTGATACCCTACTCGCCTCTGTCATGGGCTATGTTCACGGGATGATGAATGAGTTGAAAAGCTTAAAAAGAGGTCTCACACCAAAGCCCGCGGAAAGTCCGAACGATGCCTCGCGAGCACCTAAGTTGAAGTCCTTAATGTATCACTAGTTCGAGTCTTGTTTGTTGACTTTATGGGTCCGTTATCTTCCCCTATGTTGTTTTTTATCGAGTCAGGTTAAGAATTTTGGAATCTGTACTATTGTTGTTCTTTGTTTAAAATAAGTAGTTTGTAATAGCAAATTTTGGTGATAAATTTAATGATTCCAAAAGAATTTTGCGTCTTTACTTTGTGGAAGAACTACGCCCGGTCTGATTCACGCAGGGACGTGATACGTAGGCAATCTACATAAGATTCGACCGCCACTAAAAGAAAAGAAAAAAAAGAAGAAAAAGAAGAAGGAAGAAAGAAGGAATAATAGAGAGAAAATGGGGGTTTCCCAAAACACTTTAAAGGCACAAACAAAGCAAGCCGGGATGACGCATGCGTTTGAAGCAAAAACATGTTAGAAATGGTTAACTATTTGTGAAGCATTGCATCCCCAATGTGCTATTACCAAATCTGTTAAACTCGAACGCTAACAAGTTTGTTGTTTTCCACAAATACCAGACAGTTAGTCGTTAAAGCGTTCTAGCAACACACCCTTATCAAACTAGATCCAAGGGACCTGTACCAATAAGCATGACTACTTCAGAAAACAGTACCGACGAAGAAAGGCCAGTAAGCCAGTTGTTGAAAGAAGCGATGGAGAAGATAGAGAGGATGGGATTGGAGATGAATGCGATGCAGTTAGCCTTGGCTAAAGTACAAAAGAGCCCTGAACCACCCGCTGCTCTTACACCAGGGCATATGCCGGAATACCCTCACTCTAGCCCTTCAACAAGCCTTCCGAATCACCGCTATTATCAGGAGAGAAGCCCCTATGATTCCCAAGCTCCACCACCCTATCAACCTTTCCCACCACCAAATGTTCCCACTTTTATGGGACCCACACCAGCCACACTGCAAAGATTGACTAGTGAGCCGTTGTTTCAGGCTCACGATGCACAATACTATCCCCCTGAACCCACATTCAATGCACCAGAACCCCATACCTATAATCCACACTTGGAGGACCTGGCGGAGATTGAAAAGCCGGCTAAGGTGCCAGAGCAGGATGAGGTAATGAGGAAATTCAAAAGCCTGGAGCAATCCTTCAGGAGCCTGCAGGGATTGGGCAACCAGGTCAGCGTGGCCTACAAAGATCTATGCCCTTTCCCGGACGTCCAACTCCTAGCTGGGTTGAAGATGCCTAAGTTTGACTTATATGAAGGGCATGGTGATCCTATGGCACATTTGCGGGGTTTTTGCAGCAAAATGAGAGGCGCAGGCGGCAAAGATGAGCTACTGATAGCTTATTTTGGTCAAAGCTTGAGTGGATCGGCATTGGAATGGTATACTAGGAAAGATCCCAGCAGATGGTACACTTGGGATGATCTAGCGCAAGCTTTCGCGGGTCACTTTCAATACAATCTCGAGATAGTCCATGACCGTCTCACACTAATGAGGACCGGAAAGAAGCCTGGGGAAAGCTTTCGCGAGTTTGGTTTCCGCTGGAGAGAACAGGCAGCCAGGGTTGATCCTCCCATGAGAGAGGGAGAAATAGTGGACTACTTCCTACAAATGCTGGATCCAACTTACTTTGGTCACTTGGTGACAACGGTTGGAAAATCCTTCAATGAAGTAGTAAAGATAGGGGTCATGATAGAGGAGGGGCTGAGGTCTGATAAAATCCTGAATTACTCAGTGCTCAAGGCAACGACCCAGGCTATTCAGAGCGGCACAGGAGGTGCGCTGGGAAGGATGAAGAAAGAAGAAGTCGCCACGGTTGAGGCAGGCAGTTGGTCCAGGTCCGGCAAACCATACTACAACCAACCCATACCCCACAGGCCAAATTATCCATACAGCCCGCCACAACACTACTATCCACCTCAAGAACCACACTTCTCCGTGCACCAAGCCCAAACATACACTCAGCCTCCGGTTCGCCCGCAATGGCGCGCGCCAGCTCCCTAAAACACATATGCACCACCACAAAACACATACCCTCCACCACAAAACGACCATCCTCCACCAAGAGCATACAGGAACCCTCCAAGGGCGGGCTTTCGAGGAAGTCAAGCTGCTAGAAATGACAGGCTACAGAGACATAGATCTTTTACTGAGTTGGGAGAGACTTATACCACCGTGTTCCACAAATTGAGGCGGCTAGGTTTGGTGAGTCCTGTCGAGCCTAGAGAGCCAAACCCCCCACCCCCAAATTTGGACAGATCGATAAGCTGCGAGTACTGCTCAGGAATGCTAGGGCATGATACCGAAAAATGTTGGAGGTTGAGGCAGGCAATACAAGATCTTATTAATGCCAAAAAAATCGAGGTCCAGGCGTCGGAGGCACCCAACATCAACCAGAACCCATTGCCAGCACACCACGAAGCTCACATGATCGAGTTGGTGTATAAGGGAGGAGAGCCGAAGAAGCCCTCACAGACAGTGATGATGATCCAGGCCGCTCCGAAAGAAGAATTGACCGGTGGGAGACCAGGGGTACAGTTGAAGGGGGAAGATGTCAAGCCAGTGGTGATACTAGGGAAGAATCCGTCCACCACAACAAAGAAACCAGAGCCAGCCAAATTGGTAGTATCAGGGACATCATCCACACCCGTAGTTGTGTTGAAAGGGGTCTGCAGGGAACTGGTCACCATAAAGCCGGTAGTCCAATTACCAGTGATTGATAGCAAGGTCGTGCCTTGGAAGTATGAAAAGGCAGTGATAATGTACAAGGGAAAGCAAGTGGAGGAGGATAGTTGTGAGGCAAAGGGACTGACTCGATCAGGACGGTGTTTTGCTCCAGTGGAGTTGAGAAGGTCCAACCCAGCAGTAGCAATGAAACTCGCGTCGGAAGAAGAGGCGGAGGAATTCTTGAAAAAGATGAAAGTGCAGGATTATTCTATTGTCGAACAGTTGAAGAAAACACCGGCCCAGATCTCGTTGTTATCACTATTGATCCACTCGGATGAGCATCGTCGGGCCCTGATGAAGATACTGAATGAAGCTCATGTGCCCAATGAAATTTCAGTAAACCACCTTGAAACAATTGCCAACAAAATTTTTGAGGTAAAGAGGGTAACGTTCTCTGATGACGATCTGCCAGTGGAGAGCATGGAACATAATAAAGCTCTCTACTTGACTGTCAAATGTGAAGATTCGGCAATTACTCGGGCGTTGGTGGATAACAGCTCGAGTGCCAATATTTGTCCATTATTCACCCTGAACCAGTTGAAAATTGACCATGGTAGAATCCACAAGAACAACATTTGCGTCCGAGGGTTTGACGGAAGTGGAACATCCACCGTGGGGGATATTATACTTGAGTTGACCATCGGCCCGGTCAAGTTTACTATGGAGTTCCAGGTATTGGATGTCGCGATATCTTATAACCTTTTGTTGGGACGACCGTGGATCCACGCGGCCAAAGCAGTGCCATCCACCTTGCATCAAATGGTCAAGTTCGAATGGGACAGACAAGATGTCGTGCTGCATGGGGAGGACACTGCGTGCACCATGGGAGGCGCCATTGTGCCCTTCATAGAAACCAATGATGACAAAGGTCCCTGGGTTTACCAGATTTTCGATGCAGTGTCAGCAAACAAGATTCCCGAGGGTGAAATCATTCCACACCCCAGGGTAGCCTCCGCAACGGTCATGATGGTTTCAGAGATGCTGGGTAATGGGTTTGTGCCAGGAAAAGGCCTGGGGGCTGAGCTTCAGAGGATTGTTCAACCTGTCTCCTTGCCCAAGAATTTGGAGACCTTTGTATTGGGGTTCAAACCTACTGCGGCAGATGTAAAGCAAGCGCGGAAAATGAAGAAGAGAGTTTGGTTTCTTCCCAAACCAGTTCCGCACCTCTCCAGATCCTTTATTAGAGCAACTGCCAAGGGGTCATCGGTCCCGAAAATTCTCGGACCATTGATTGGGATGGACGGGGATTTGAATCAGAGCTTTGAAAGGCTGTTTGCTGATGTCCATGTAATAGAAGTTGGAGAGGGTTCCAGCAGAGCAGACATACAGTTTGTGGGGCCTGAGGCCAAAACCAATAATTGGACGGTTACTCCTCTTCCTACTTGGGGGGAGTCCTGGTAGTAGGCTTTGATTTTTCTTTCTTGTTTTTCGGATTATTTCAGGGTGTAATCCAAATCTCAGTTTTATTTTGTAAAGTGTGAACCCTGTTATCCCGCATTTTTAATGAAATTCTCTTTTCTTGTCGCATTTTAATTTTGTTTTGTTCTTTTCTCTTTCTGAACAGTTCTCTTTTTACTGGTTTTAATGACATGGCATGCACAATGGATCTTCGACTTAGTCTAATAAATCAATCTGACTCCGACTTAATTATACAAGAAATCGGTTATGACGATGAGTCTGAATATGACGAGGATGAAGCCTTCGAAGAAATAAACCGAGAACTGTGCCAATTTAAAGAGAAACCCAAGCCTAATCCGAATGACACCGAGGCCGTGAATCTAGGGGATGCAAATAATGTCAGAGAAACCAAAATCAGCATCCACATTGAGCCAAACGTCAGAGAGGAATTAATAAAACCCTCATTGAGTTCAAAGATGTTTTTGCATGGTCATATGATGATATGCCGGGATTAAGCACCGATCTAGTAGTTCACAAGTTGCCCACTGACCCAGCATACCCTCCGGTCAAGCAAAAACTGAGGAAGTTTAAGACGTATATGAGTGTGAAGATCAAAGAAGAAGTGACCAAGCAGTTGCAGGCAAAAGTTATTCGGGTCACTCGATATCCCGATTGGTTGGCCAATGTGGTACCAGTGCCGAAGAAGGATGGGAAAATCAGGGTATGTGTCGACTACCGCAATCTCAACAAGGCAAGTCCTAAGGATAATTTTCCATTGCCCAACATCCATATCTTGATCGATAATTGCACTGGGCGCGAGATCGGATCCTCTGTGGACTGCTATGCAGGATATCATCAGATCTTAATGGACGAAGAAGATGCGGAAAAGACGGCTTTCATTACGCCATAAGGAACTTACTGCTACCGGGTAATGCCATTCGGATTGAAGAATGTTGGGGCAACGTACATGAGAGCAATGACTACTGTGTTTCACGACATGATACACAAAGAAATTGAAGTGTACGTAGATGATGTGATCATAAAGTCTTGGCGTCAGGAAGACCATGTAGTAGACTTAAGGAAGTTCTTGCAAAGACTTCGAACGTATAATATTAAGCTCAACCCGGCCAAATGCGCCTTCGGGGTTCCATCAGGAAAGCTGTTAGGATTCATCATCAGTCGACCGGGTATTGAGTTAGACCCATCCAAGATCAAATCCATCCAAGATTTGCCACCGCCAAAGAACAAAACGGAGGTAATGAGTCTATTGGGAAGACTAAATTATATCAGCAGGTTCATCGCTCAACTCACGGCGACTTGTGAACCTATATTTCGGCTGCTGAAGAAAGATGCTGCGGTAGACTGGACGGCGGAGTGTCAAGAGGCTTTCGACCAGATCAAAGGGTATCTGTCCAATCCACCTGTGTTGGTTCCACCTGAGCCGGGGAGACCATTAATTCTTTATCTGACGGTCCTGGAGAATTCGTTTGGCTGCGTGTTGGGGCAATACGACATTACAGGAAGGAAGGAGCAGGCCATTTATTATCTTAGCAAGAAGTTTACAGTATGTGAGGTCAAGTACACTCAACTCGAGAGGACATGTTGCGCCCTAACTTGGGTGGCTCAGAAGTTGAAGCACTACTTGTCCTCGTATACTACTTATCTCATTTCCCATTTGGATCCATTAAAGTACATTTTCCAGAAACCTATGCCTATAGGGAGGTTGGCAAAATGGCAAATTTTGCTCACAGAGTTTGATATCGTCTATGTGACGAGGACGGCCATGAAAGCCCCAGCGCTGGCCGACCACTTGGCTAAGAATCCCGTTGATGAAGAATACGAGCCTTTGAGGACGTATTTTCCAGACGAGGAAGTAATGCATACAGGTGAGCTGGAATTACCCGAGGAACCAAGCTGGAAGCTTTTCTTTGATGGAGCCGCAAACACGAAGGGGGTTGGAATAGGAGCGGTACTCATTTCGGAAATAGGACGTCACTATCCTGTTACAGCTCAGCTACGTTTCTATTGTACCAACAACATGGCCGAGTATGAAGCATGTATTTTGGGTCTGCGACTAGCTGCAGACATGGATGTCCAGGACGTTTTGGTCTTGGGAGACTCGGACCTCCTGGTACATCAGATTCAGGGTGAGTGGGAAACACGAGATTTGAAACTCATACCATATCGACAATGTTTGCACGATCTGAGCAAGCGATTTCGATCAGTGGAATTCAGACATATCCCAAGAATTCATAATGAGTTGCCGATGCATTGGCCACCTTAGCATCAATGTTACACCACCCCGACAAAATGTATGTTGACCCCTTGCACATTCAGGTTCGTGATCAACACGCTTATTGCAGCATGGTAGAAGAGGAAGTGGATGGCGAGCCATGGTTTTATGATATAAAGGATACCTCAAGATGGGGATATATCCGGAGCAGGCCACCGGAGACCAAAAAAGAGCCATCTGGCGTTTGTCAAATGGTTTCTTCCTCAGTGGAGGAGTGTTGTACAGAAGAACCCCAGACTTGGGATTGCTAAGATGTATAGACGCCGGTCAAGCCACGACAGTTATGGTAGAGGTGCATGCGGGAGTCTATGGGCCACATATGAGCGGATATGTATTGGCAAAGAAGATTCTTCGAGCAGGGTACTATTGGCTCACTATGGAGCATGATTGCATCAATTTTGTGAGGAAATGCCATCAATGTCAGATACACGGAGATCTGATTCATTCTCTGCCAACGGAATTGCATACAATGTCAGCGCCATGGCCATTTGTTGCATGGGGCATGGATGTCATTGGGCCTATTGAGCCGGCAGCGACCAACGGCCATAGGTTCATTCTGGTGACCATCGACTACTTCACCAAGTGGGTTGAAGCTAAAACTTTCAAATCGGTAACCAAGAAGGCAGTGGTGGATTTTGTTCACTCCCATATCATCTGCAAATTTGGGGTCCCAAAAGTGATCATCACGGATAATGGTGCAAATCTTAACAGCAATTTGATGAGAGAGGTATGCTAACGGTTTAAGATTACACACCGCAATTCCACCCCATATCGTCCCAAGGCGAATGGAGCAGTTGAAGTAGCCAATAAGAACATCAAGAAGATACTGAGGAAGATGGTAGAAGGATCTAGACAATGGCATGAGAAATTACCCTTTGCCTTGTTGGGTTATCGCACTACAGTCCGGACTTCCATAGGTGCAACTCCTTATTTGTTGGTGTACGGAACTGAAGCAGTAATACCGGCAGAGGTCGAAATTCCGTCCCTCCGGATTGTCGCTGAAGCCGGGATTGACGATGATGAATGGGTCAAAGCTCGACTGGAGCAATTGAACTTAATAGATGAAAAAAGGTTGGCAGCAGTGTGTCATGGCCAGTTGTATCAGAAGAGAATGGCAAGGGCATACAATAAGAAGGTGCGCCCCAGAAAATTCGAAGTAGGGCAGCAAGTATTGAAACGGATCCTCCCACATCAGATCGAAGCAAAAGGCAAGTTCGCCCCAAATTGGCAAGGGCCTTATATCGTGACCAGAGTGTTGTCCAACAGTGCTTTATGTCTAACAGATATCGAAGGAAGATGCGTCGACATGGCTATCAATTCTGATGCAGTCAAAAGATATTATGCGTAATTTCTTTGATTATGATAGTTATTGGTTCGTTTGTTTGTACTTGGTACTTATTGGATAATGAAATGACGGAGGCAATTCTTTCTTCTATCCGAACACTTTTAACCTTGGCTTCCCCCTTTGAGCCTTATTTATTCTTTCATACCCCTCTTTTGGAATCATTAATGGGAAAAATATATGAAAAAAAAGAAAAGAAAAATGAAAACAAGATAAAGATCATAAGAAAACAAAGGAACCGTAGGAACTACGTTTGACCTGATTCCTCAAAGAGGATACGTAGGCGCCTCACGGCTCGGTCATAGTGCACCATAGTGTGCATAGTGTGCATAACCCCACATAGTGTAAATATAAAAAAAATCCCCAAGCAAGAAAACTGGGGCAGGAGTTATGTTTTGAAGTTTCAAAAGGGGTTGATTCCAAAAGTTGTAGTGTTCACCCGTCGAAGTTATTTTTGAATTTTGATAGCCTTTCTTTAAACCCACACAAAACCAACATCGATGTCCCAAAAATACCTCCCGATCAATATCCGAGAGGTGCCATGTCAGGCAAATGGAAACCGAGAATAATACGCTGATCCCCAGCAAAGAAGAGGATCATAAACTGGAAATGAATTGATAGCCGAAAAGAATCCCCGGAAGAGAGAGTCATATCGGCAGCACTCCAATCCCCCGATGGAAAATAAAATGAGAGAGTCTTCTCGGTGAAAACCTTCACAGGCACTAAAAGGCGACGAAAGATGAGAGAAATAAAACAAGAGAGTCTTATCAGTGAAAACCTTCACAGGCACCATAAGGCGACGGGAGCTGAGAGAAAGGAGAGAGTCTTATTAGTGAAAACCCCTCGAAGGGCACTATAAGGCGACAAGATAGATTGGCAAAAGGATCCGCATTTGCGAAGAGGCGGGCACCTATTTATCCCCAGCAAGGGAGGCCATCAGGAAGATTGATTGGTACAAATAGACTGGGTCGATTAATCCATAATGCAGGACATGATCGTTGGGACCAGTCATACCGTCCAGATAAATTCTTTCTTTTTCTTCTCTCCCAGCATTTGTTCAGAAAGATTTTTCTCTTTTCTATCTTTTTCATTTCTTTGTCTAAAGGACTTTTTCCAGAAATTTGTTTTGAAAAGAATTTACAGAGTTTACTACCAGGGGCCAAAATGGTACAAAGCAAAATGCGAATGGGACCGGCCAAAGCCAAGGCAATAAGACAAAAGGCGTTTGTTGTAAAACCAAATGACAAACTGGCCTAGAAAGTTGAGGGGAACATGAAGAAAAGCGGAAAACGACGGTTGAAGGACTTGTGGACCAAGTTCCAAGGTGGTCAGACACCACAGAAAGGGGGAAGGAGGAAGGGAGAATTAATCCGCAGCAAGATAACCCTAACAGTCCTATCCTCAATAACGTTATCCCCAGGTGATAACATTCAATGCCCTGCAGTGCTGGGAAGAAATAAACTTTTAAGAGAGTAGTTTTGGAGTTGAAGAGGACTCCCACAACTTGTTTTGAAACAAGAGAGTGGGGAAGGGATAAATGGAAAACCATCCCCAGCAGAAATACCATCCCTAGCAGACATATCATCCCCAGCAAGCAACTTTATTCCCAACCAGTTTTGGGAGCACAGAGCAAGGGAAAGGGAAAGGAAAAAATCATTCCCCAGCGGGAGTAACACGGCCACTCACCATGTTAAAACTAACAAAATTTTCTTTGATTGCTATGGAAAATAAAGGTTGATGATGGCAGAAAGACACGCCACAAGGAAGGTCACCAAAACCGGGGCAGAAAATTTTCTGCCTTTGTCAAAAATTTTCTCGGAGGAACGCGGAAACAAATTCAAATATTTCCATGTATTAGTTAAATAGGCGCCCACCTGTATAATGAGAGGAATATTTTATGTCGTAGTTAAATAGGCGCCCACCTGTATAATGAGAGGAATATTTTATGATTTAGTTAAATAGGCGTCCACCTGTATAATGAGAGGAATATTTTATGTCGTAGTTAAATAGGTGTCCCCTGTATAATGAGAGGAATATTTTATGCTTTAGTTAAATAGGCGCCCACCTGTATAATGAGAGGAATACTTTTATGGCGTAGTTAAATAGGTGCCCACCTGTATAATGAGAGGAATATTTTATGCTTTAGTTAAATAGGCGTCCACCTGTATAATGAGAGGAATACTTTTATGGCGTAGTTAAATAGGCGCCCACCTGTATAATGAGAGGAATATTTTTATGCTTTAGTTAAATAGGCGCCCATTTGTATAATGAGAGGAATATTTTTATGTCTTAGTTAAATAGGCGTCCACCTGTATAATGAGAGGAATATTTTATGTCGTAGTTAAATAGGTGTCCCCTGTATAATGAGAGGAATATTTTATGCTTTAGTTAAATAGGCGCCCACCTGTATAATGAGAGGAATACTTTTATGGCGTAGTTAAATAGGTGCCCACCTGTATAATAAGAGGAATATTTTTATGCTTTAGTTAAATAGGCGCCCACCTGTATAATGAGAGGAATATTTTTATGTCTTAGTTAAATAGGCGCACACCTGTATAATGAGAGGAATACTTTTATGTCTTAGATAAATAGGCGCCCACATGTATAATGAGAGGAATATTTTTATGCTTTAGTTAAATAGGCGCCCACCTGTATAATGAGAGGAATATTTTTATGTCTTAGTTAAATAGGCGCCCGCCTGTATAATGAGAGGAATACTTTTATGCTTTAGTTAAATAGGCGCCCGCCTGTATAATGAGAGGAATACTTTTATGCTTTAGTTAAATAGGTGTCCACCTGTATAATGAGAGGAATATTTTTATGCTTTAGTTAAAAAGGCGCCCACCTGTATAACGAGAGGAATACGTTTAAGTCTTTACATTTCATGTATCAGGCGCCCACCTGTATAACGAGAGGAATACTTTTCAGTCTTATACTGCAGATCTTGAAATCAGTAAACCGCCGGAAGGCAGAGGGTTACAACAGGAATCCTCAGCAGGAAACAATAAAAATCCCCAGCACCAGAAAGCAGAAGGTTGCAACAAGAGGTCCCAGCACAAATTCAAGCGCATGAGTCAAAAGGAAGAAAAGACGCGTCTTGAAAGAAGCGGCCTATGAACATTAAATAATGCCCAGCATAACAAATCTGATGAAGAAAGCCGTATCCCCAGAGGAACCACCAAAAGCTTAATGAAGGAAGCCATATCCCCAGCGGACCGAACAAAATAAGGAAAACTGGTATTCAGAAAGGCAAAGGGCCAGTGTCATCCCCCAAACTCACGGAAGAAAAGCACAGGAAGAAACACAAGCCGACAAGAAAGCAAGGCAACAAGAACAAGTTGAAGATAGATGAGATCTCATGATCCGTAGTCTAGCCTAGCTTCTTGATTTTTCTTTTAATCACGGTGTAACAAGGAGATCGGTAAGCAGTGATAACAGCATGCAACAACAGTAACATTGCAGTCACATGGTAGTCCCAGCTACCAAAGTTTCCCGAACTACATTAACCTGATTCCCCTTTAGCCAGGGATATGTAGGAAACCTTTGAAGCAAAGGTTCGGTAATCTTTTTCAAAAACAAAATGCTTCACACGGAGTCTTCCAACGAGCAAAGTCGCTCGTGTCTGCTCACTTTATCATTGCACGAAAGCTCCTTGTGCTTTCGGACAAAGAGGGGCAGCTGTGAGCACGTGATTTTTGCTTCACGGAAACTACTCCAAAAGAAATCGGAAAAGAAATAAAACAAGTTACCTTCGGGTACAATTTTGAGGATTTGTGTGACATTTTGATAATTGTTTTGACCGTAAATGTTCGCCTTGCTATAGTTTAAAAATACAAAAATACATGTTGCATGCATTTAGGAAATATGGTACATTTGGGAATTAATTAACCATTATTTGGTTTTCAAAAGCGAAAATCACAAAAATATACATTTTATTCTATTTTGTTGTCATGGTGTTTTTATTAAATGTTTTAATTCGTGTGATAACCGTTGTTAAGTGTTAATTAAATGGTTTTAATTCGTGTGATAACCGTTGTTAAGTATTAATTAAATGGTTTTAATTCGTGTGATAACCGTTGTTAAGTGTTAATTAATATTCGTGTAGTTTAATTTTGGGTTTTAGGAATTTTGTTTAATTGTAAGAAGGAAGATGTCGGATTTGGGCCCAAAAATTCAACTGAAATCAGGCCCAAACCAACACAATGACCCAATCCAAAACCAGGCCTTGTAGGCACGCCCCCAAACGATGCCGCATAGGGCGTTTGATCTGAGCCATCCATCCAGTCCAATCCAACGGTCCAACATCCCTTTCAGCAACCCGTTTCAAACCCGACCCAGTAACCGGTTCAAACCGACCCCCCAACCAAGGCCGAACGGTATCGTTCCACCTTAAGTGAAAGATCCTGGCCATCGATCTCACTTCATTCAACGGCCAGGATCTAACCGCCCATTACATATATTAGCCCAAACCTTTACCCAGCCCCCTATCCGAACACCCCCCTTCCATCGTCCCAAACACAAACCCAAACCCCCGTTCCAAACCCTAGCCGCCCCCATACACTCTCACCATGAACCCGGCGGCACCATGAACCCGACGAAAAAGTAACACCCCTGATGCACCCAACCACCCTGAACACGGATTTGCAAACCGTTGGGTTCGAATCATTCCCCATCGTCTCGAATCTTCGTTTGAAGGTTCGAGCAAAACCCCGATCTACACCAACCCACCCCGGATTCATACCAGCCATTACCCTGCCCTCACTCGTGACCAAACCAAGCTTGGTTTGGTCCGAATCTACCCACAAATCCTCAAGCCCCAAAATCGGACTGTTCAAACCCTAGAACATAAGAACTTTGGAATCCGGCCAGTTTAAACGGAGGGTTGGGGTTTAATAGACCTTAATCGAAGTGTTCTCGGTTGAGAACACCTCGATTAAAGTCTGTTCGACCTCAAATGGTCAAATCCAGTTCAGGCCTAGGTCGTTGGTTTTTGAGCTTCCACAGTGAGTTTTCCTTTTTCTTTTCTATTTTGTTTAAGTGTTGTTTGAGTTTGTCAGCATGTTTAATTAGTTTGTTTGATATTTCTGATGTGTTCTTTCAATTCCCTCCATCTTCGTAAGACCTTTTTATTTGGTCGATTATTCTTCTGCTTATTTGTTAAATACGTATGATGAGATACATATTCAATTTGATTAATATCGTCGAACAGATAATTCATATAGATTCCCTGTTTTGTGCAAAGTTGTCTGAAGCCATTTGGGACCCTGTTCGTATTATTTGTTTAATCGACTGATTGTTCTATGTTATAATTAGTATAGTCGATTAGATAAATGTCGTCGATTAGTTTTATAGGACTGAATGTTCAAATATTCTGATTCGTATAGCTTCATATGATTGATCGAATCATTGTCGTTTAGCGGATTGTTTGACATTATCTGTGAATAGTTTGTAGCTGCAATGTAATAGCTAGAACTCAGTTTAGGGCAGCTTGGATTTGAACTTTTAGAAGTTCGAAATTTCCTGCTGTTGTAGTATGGTAAAGCAGTAATAATCAGGGGTTAATAGGGGTAGTTTGGGGGTTTGAAAAGACCAGAAATGTTTAGTTTAAGTTGGGCTGACATAGGGTACTAAATAGGATTAAACTAATACAATAGTGGGGAACAAAACTTGACAGCATGGGGTAATTGAATATTATAGGCTACCCCCATACCCTTGAGGCACAAAACACATGATAGAGGGCTGTCAGGAATGATGGGCATTTTTCTGATTAGTTTTAAGGGGGTATGGGCAGAGTAAGAAGGCAGCCTGGTGCTTGCCCATTTTTGGCCTATAAATAGGCTCATTTAGAACAAGTAGAGGGAAGAGACTAGGACTTCAGAATTTAAAAAGAAAAGAACAAGAGTGTTAAGGTTTTCATTCTAGGTTAAGCTTTATATCAAAGAGCCTCAACTTGTCTTTGCCTTTGAGTGTGTAACAAAAATAAAAAATCACTACTTTTTGCACCAGTCTGTGTGTTGTTTGCACTGCTGGATTTTCAGCTTGGTAGTATCCAGTTTTCTGTTGGCTGAATACTATTCCATCAGGCTACTCCTGGGATACTGCTTTGGTTTTAAGAATCTGTCACTACTGGTTATTCTTATTGGTTTCTTTGGGCTATTGCTGTTTGGTTTTCTGAAATTGCTGTCGGGTTTTCTCTTAAATTGTTGTTGAGCTTTGGTCTGTTTTTTGGGCTGTCTCTTTTACTGTTACTGGTTTGGGGCTGTTCGACTGAGTGTGCTGTTGTTTTCTGCTGTTGTTGTGTTGTTGCATACTGCTCTGCTGATCATTCCCCTTCTTCTTTTGCTTTCCTATACCAGGTACATGACCGATACACTGTCAATGTAAGCTGAAATTTGAAGCATGAATACAAAGAAAATTGGAAGAGTTGAAGTTATTTCGAATTAGCTTTAGAAATGTATTGAAAATAGGTTGTCTGCATGATAGTTTACTTTCCCTAATAGAACTATGTGGTTAGCTGTGATGTAATTGAACTTTTATACATACCATTTAGTTGGAAAACTCTATGTGTTGCTTATAATAAAAAAGGATCAATGTTGCAGTAGCCATGTTCTGTTAAGTTCATCATTGTTGTCAAGAAGCATGTTAGGTGTCCAATAGTTACCTCCTTAAACAAATGGTAGTTTTTTTTAGTTGGTAAGAATATGGTTTGATTAAGGTAAGTTGTACATTGCATGCTAGCTTTCCCCCTTGTTTATAAATGTTAAACATATATCAAATAAGTTGAATAGGCCCAATTGGAATAAGGATGGCCCACGCCGAGCTTAACGTTACGCACATTGGGCCTGGGCCCGTAATATCTAAACGACTGCCCATATACGTGTTCCTGTTCGGATTTCGCAAATCATATTAGGAACCCGGTTATAACTATCTTGTGAACATGTAAATAAAGTTGAATCGTTCTTCTTCTTTCATTATTAGAGACAAACTCAATAGAAAACATAGCCACTATAGGACGACCTTTTAAATAAAAAATGGGACGAGCCTCGCCAGATAAAATGCACAGATTGCGGGGCCCTCACAAAAAAATATATGTGTTAAGTACTTAGAACTCGGGATAGGCCGCCTAGCGAACTCCACGGCCTTACCCAAAATAACAACACGCTAGTTCTTTAGGACGCGTCTTAATTAATCTTACTGTCTTAAATTCAGGTGCACATTTATGTGACCCAAATCCAAATCTCAGCGGAATCGAAATGTGTCTCTAATCACGGGGTACATTGATTGTGACGTGGTTTGAGATGCGTGCCCATGACGTTGCAAATTCCTTAAAAAAATAAAGAATGAGACGAGCCTCGTCGAATAAAAATACAAAAATTGCGGGGCCCTCAGTAAATATTTGCTTTCAAAAAATGTTTAGACTTCGGGATGGACCGTTTAGTAAAATTTCACGACCCTACCCACAAGTAAATGATACGCTAGTCGCTTTAGGCGCGCCTTTAATAAATTAATTTTCTTAAACTCGGGTGCACATTTATGTGACCCAAATCCAAATCTCAACGGAGTCAAAATGTGTCGACAACCACGAGTACATTGATTGTGACGCGGTTCGAGACACATTTTCACAACATTGCAATTCCCTGTAAAAAAAAATAATAAATAATAATGAAAGCGGTAAAGAGTTAAAATCTGCACATAAGTTCATATTTGCATAAAATCAGATAATCAAGCCGAACATAACAATTGAGCGACCGTGCTAGAACCACGGAACTCGGGAATGCCTAGCACCTTCTCCCGAGTTAACAGAATTCCTTATCCGGATTTTTGGTTCGTGGACTGTAATACAGAGTCATTCTTTTCCTCGATTCGGGATTAAATTGGTGACTTGGGACACCCTAAATCTCCCAAGTGGCGACTCTGAAATAAACAAACAAATCCCGTTTCGATTGTCCTTTAATTGGAAAAACTCCTTCACCCCTCGCGGGGGCGGAAAAAGGAGGTGTGACACTTATCACCTGCAAGGTCAGCATCTGAAAAACCTTCTAATTTAAAAGAGTTAGAGCGAGGATACCATAGTCCATGAGATACAGTCCCAATGAGATATCGAATGATTACTGCTGTCAAATGTGATTCCTTAGGAGCTGACTGAAACCTGGCACATTTACATACACTGAACATAATATCCGGTCGACTTGCTATCAGGTACAGTAGTGATCCAATCATCCTACGATATTTAGTTTCATCAACAGGAATTCCCTGTTCATCTTTGTCTAGATTTGTGGAAGATCTCATTGGTGTGCCAATGGATTTTGCATTGCTCATACCAAATTTTTGAATCAGTTCTTTTGTGTATTTGGTCTGAAATATAAAGGTTCCTTCTTCAGATTGTTGAATTTGTAGTCCAAGGAAGAATGTTAGTTCTCCCATCATGCTCATTTTGAATTCGCTTTGCATAAGATTTGAAAATTCCTTGCACATAAGAGGGTTAGCACTACCAAATATAATATCATCAACATAAATCTGAATAATGAGGTTACCTTGCGATGATCTTTTAATAAATAAGGTAGTATCTATTTTACCTCTTTTGAAGCCATGATCAACAAGAAAGGAACTAAGTCTATCATACCAAGCACGTGGAGCTTGCTTTAGCCCATATAGCGCCTTAGTGAGCTTGTATACATGGTATGGGAACTTTGAATCTACAAACCCAGGTGGTTGTTTCACATATACTTCTTCCTCAATAAATCTGTTTAAAAAAGCACTTTTAACATCCATTTGAAACAGCCTAAATCTTTTAAATGATGCGTATGCCCAAAGAATTTGTATGGATTACAAACGAGCTACTGGAGCGAAGGTTTCATCATAGTCGACTCCTTCCTGTTGTGAGTATCCCTGAGCAACTAGTCTGGCTTTATTTCTTACGACTTTTCCATCCTCGTTCAATTTATTTCTGAAAACCCACTTTGTTCCGATTACAGAAACATTTTCAGGTTTGGGTATCAGATTCTACACTTGATTCTTACTGAACTGATCTAACTCCTTCTGCATAGCTTGAACCCAACTTGAATCTTTTAGCGCTTCCTCTATCTTCTTTGGCTCAACTTGAGAAATTAATGCAATATTTGCTTTCTTTTTGAGAGCTACCCTGGTTTTCATTCCTTCATTTGGATCCCCTATAATAAATTTTTGAGGATATTCAGGCTCGCTTCTCCATTCATTTGGACGCACTACATTAGCAGTTGACTCAATTGGTTGATCCGGTATACTGTTGCTGATTTCACCAGTTGACTCTGTCACAACAGATATATCAGTTAACTCTTTAGATTTGCTTGTCTCCTGAATTTCTTGAGCTTGATCTTCATCACCTGCAATAATTCCTTTCTCGGCCAAGGGATTATTTTCATCGAATATAACATGTACTGATTCCACACATAATGTGTGTTTATTATAGACTCTAAAAGATCTACTATTTAATGAGTAACCCAGAAAAATACCTTCGTTACTTCTTGGATCGAATTTTCCAAGATTGTCCTTACCGTTATTGTGGATAAAATACTTACTTCCAAAGGGATGGAAGTAACTGATATGGGACGTTTACCTTTCCATAATTCATATGGGGTCTTCTTCAGAATAGGCCTTATGAGGCATCGGTTGAGAATGTGACATGTGTACTTACACCTTCTACCCAGAAGTAATTTGGTAGTGAATGATCTAGTAACATGGTTCTTGCCATATCTTGGAGGGTTATATTCTTTCTTTCTACAACCCCATTTCGTTGTGGTGAGCGAGGTGCAAAGAAATTATATTTGTATCCCTGATCATTACAGAAATCTTCAAACACTCTACTTTCAAATTCTCCTTCATGATCACTCTAAATTGTTGAGATCAGATATCCCTTTTTCTCTTTCAACCTTTTTGCAGAAAACTTCAAAATTTCTTAATGCTTCATCCTTATGAGATAAAAAAATTACCCAAGTGAAACGTGAATAATCATCAATAATAACAAAAACATACCTCTTTCCTCCCATACTAGCAGTTCTAGTAGGTCCAAATAAATCCATATGAAGTAATTGCAAAGGTTTGGAAGTGGATACTATATATTTGCTTTTGAAAGAGTTTCTGGTCTGCTTACCCATTTAACATGCATCACAGATATGAGTTCTAGAAAAATTCAGTTTGGGTAGACCAACAACTAACTCATGTTTGGACAATTTTTCTATCAAATGCATGCTAGCATGACAGAGTTTCCTATGCCACTACCATGGATCATCAGACATAGAAGCTAAGCAAATATGACCATCTATCTTTTCAAAACCATCAAGAATATAAACATTTCCATACCTTTTTCCAGGAAGGACCATTTTACTTGATTCATCTTCAATAGCACAACCTGTTTTCTTAAAATTTACCTCATATCCTGAGTCGCAAAGTTGACTTATGCTCAAGAGATTGTAGTTGAGGCAATCGACAAGATAAACTTCTGTGATGTCACAGTTGTTATTGAAGAAAATTGTTCCAGTACCAATTATTTTGCGTTTTGAGTCCTCCCCAAACTTAACACTTCATCCATCAATTATTGTAACTTTTTTGAATAGGTTTTTGTCACCTGTCATATGACTGGAACACCCACTGTCTATATACCATTTTCTTTTGCGGCTTATTCTGTGGTGTTCCTGCAAAATAAAATGATTACTTTCTTTTAGGTACCCAAGCTTGCCTGGGTCCTGGAGGGTTAGTGTTACCAGATTCAGAATTGTTTTTTGGTTTCCAAACCCATCCTGAAATGTTTGTTTTACAAAAATGATAAAAGGAATATTTATGCCCACTTTTGTTACGGTAATGGAACGTAACTTCTTACCCACCTTTAGGTCTTTCATTAGTGTTAGTACTAGTCGACTTAGTTCTAGCTGGTCCTTTTCCAGTTGACTTATAAGTCGTTTGGTTTGGCCTAATAGAACTGTGACTGTTGGATTTGCGCATGCCATTGAGTTGCATTTGCAATTTCTCAAACTCTTCTTGAAGTACTTCTTTTTCGATTTCACATACTTCATGTTTGAGTTTCCAGTCTTTAACTTCTTTACTAAGTCTCTTAAGCTCATTCATTATTTTTTGAGACTATTTTAAAGTTAAATCGAGAATATCCTGCAATTCATTGCACCTTTCACAGTTATAAGTTCTTACCTCACTTGTTTCACCTCGTGCCATGAAACAATTTTCATTTTCTTCATCTGAAGTGTCCTCATCTGTCCAGCATCCTGAGGATTTGTTCATTCATTTTCTAGAATCGTCATGAAGCAGAGATTTGCTATTTCTTCATGGTCTGAATTGTCCTCATCACTCTAGCTTTTGAAGGATTTGTTCTTATTAAAGCCTCTAGAGATCTTCCTTTTCAGTTCTGGGCACTCAGCTTGAATGTGCCCAAATCTTCCACATTCAAAGCATTTCCCATCATTCTTGTCCTATTTGTTGTATTTCCTGGATTGTCTTGGTGTGATTCTTCCTTTCTTTGTATTCCAGAATCTTCTCATTAATCCATCCATGTTTCTTGATAGCATAACAATCTCTTATTGTAGAGCTTCAAGATCATCATCAATTTCGTTTTCAGCTATTTCAGTTGATGTCTTGAATGTGACTATTTTCTTTTTTTTCTTCTTGACTAGTCTTCTTGAGATGCGTCTTTTCAAAAGCTATGAGTTTTCCTCGTAGCTCATCATAAGATAATTTTTTTAGATCCTGAGATTCCAATGTGACTACTTTGGTCTGCCAAGTGATTGGCAAACTCCTGAGAATTTTTCTAACTTGATCACCACTGGTATAGGGCTTGCCAAATGCCTTTAGATGGCTAACTATTTTGCTAAATCTGGCAAACTTTTCTTCAATGGATTCTGCTTCTTTCATTGAGAAGAGTTCATAATCATGAACCAGCATGTTGATATGTGTTTCCTTTACTTTGCTGGTACCTTCATATGTGACCTCAAGCTTGTCCCACATTTCTTTGGTTGTGTCACAACTTGAGATTTTTTCATATTCTTCACCACTTATAGCATTATGAAGAAAATTTCTCGCTTTATTGTTAACTTGTACCACTTCTATTTGCTCTTTTGTATATGAATCTATATCTTCAGGATCAGCAAGTGGTGGAGTAGCAGCTGGTAAGGGATAGTTCCCCTTTTTGATGACTCTCCAAACTTTGATGTCATAGGCCTTGGCAAAGATCTCTATCAGCACTTTCCAATGGGAGAAATATTGTCCATTGAAGCATGGTGGTCTAACTTGTGAAGTTCCTTCCTGAAAAAGAGCTCCTATGATAACTTGATTTGCCATGATTTTTTCTCACAAGCTGTTAAGCAAAAGTAGAATGTGAGCCTTGCTCTGATACCAATTGAAAGTACAAGAAGGGGGGTGAATTGTATATTTTTAAACTTAATCACTTATTAGTTGACTAGTTTATCAATTAGTCGACTGGATGTAATGAGTTAACAGTTATAACGACAGAAATTAAGATGCAGAAAGCAAGTGTAGGAATTAAAGACACCGGAATTTTATACTAGTTCGGATTCAATGTGAATCCTAGTCCAGTCCCCTTGGGTTGCAAGGGAGTTCTCTTTAGTAAATGCATTTCTCCGAGTACAGTGGAAATGACTTGATAACTCAGTTTCTCTAACACTCGTTTCTTTTTTATACAATGCCTCACCAGTGTTGTACTCTCCTTTTTTCTCTGACTTGTTACACAACAGATCTTAGAGAACTACAATGTTTGTTTGCAATAGAACAAAGATAGGGTTTTTGGTTCGATCAAAGTATGCTAGTCTAAGGTCTAGAGCCGGGTATAAATACTTTGGTGAAGATTGATTGTTGACGGGGCTTGGCAACCCAAGAGATTTGATCCTTGGAAAGAGATTGATTCTTTCCAAGAATAAGATAGCTAGTCGTTGCTCTTCCTTGATATCCTTCCTTCAACAGTTGTTTATAATGAAGGTTTGCTCCTTGATTGTTGGTCCTTCCGAAATTAGCCGCTTAGCAATCTTTACAGGATCTTCGATCTTCCGGATATGCTGGCCTTGATTAATGCCTTAAGTTTAGGCTTGCTTGATTCTTTCCATCACAGCTGCCTGTGATCTTTGCTGATTGATTTCTTTCTTTAGGCATCCAGATTTGCTAATTGATTCATAGTCTTTGTTGATTGATTTCTTTCCTTAAGTATCAAGATTGACTTCAGCGATCTTATAGTATCTTCTTGATTCCTTGTTCTTCTGTAATTGATTTCCTGCATAGATATATTATTTGCATCATTAAAACTAGATCAAACAAATAGAAGGTTCAGTTGAATGCCACACATACTTTTTGGCTAGGACGCAATTATATGCATTCTCTTTGTAAATAAAACCAAACATAATTAGCACTGATGCGGAAATTACCAGAGAGAGAATGAAACAATTTCTATATATATACCCCTCAAGAAAATTTCCATGCCTAAAGTAATCAATAACATCAAATATTTTCCAAGAAAATACTAAGTGTAGCTACAAAATGTTTCATTCTTGATGCAAAGGAACAATCTCTCATAAGCCAAAGCCATCTTCTTTGCAGTGAACATAGAAGTTGCATATTCCCTACAAGCTTTTCCTCTTTGTGCTAATTTCTCTCTTCCTTCTTCAACCACTTTTTCAAGTGCTTCTATCAAAGACTCCACATTTGGAGAAAACATAAATCCAAATTCATCATCCACAATAATTGTGCCCTTTATACTAGGAAACCTTGAAGCCATAACTGGTTTCCCACTCATCATTGCTTCCATTAATGTAAGATCAAGCCCTTGTGGTCTAAGTGTAGGGTTCACAAAAATATCTATTGAGTTATAGAATCCTCTTAACTCAGATGGGGTCATTGAACCTAATGCTATAACTTGAGGTCCTAAATCTTTGTACCTTTGTAACCAAGGTCCTGACCCTGCTACTATTAAATAAACATTAGGGTATTTTTCTTTGAGTTGTGAAAATGCTTCAAAAAGTAAAGGGTGCCCTTTATCCTTTACCAATCTTCCAGCTACACCTAGTACTATGCTTGCATTTTGGGGCACACCTATTTTGGATCCAAAGTCATGGCCTAGTCTTGAATCTTCACAGTATTCTTCTTCATCCACTCCATTAACAATCACATGGACTCTTCTTCTAGGAATTTGATAGACATCTCTAAGCATTTCTCCACAGCTATCACTTATGGCAACATGGTGTGCATAGTTTTGAAAAAATCGAATTTCATTCAACACCTTTGGAATCATGCCTTGTAGGCTTTGATTAAAAGCAGGTGTCATAGACTCAATGGGATTCCTTGCTAAATCTTGGAAGATGCTTGAATGTACACTCTCTAGAGCTATTCCATGCCAGGATACCACGAGATTCGAAAGGCCAAGAGCTATGTGACTAGGCAATGCCACGCTTTCCGAGTGAATTACATCAAATTTTTCTCTTTCATTTTCCTCTTCGTATTGTTCCCATGCCTTATTGTAACGCCACTTCCCTGGTTCGCCCTCGTGCCAATGAATAGTTGGTGAAAGATATGGACTTAAGGCAGAGTCATCCATCATTGGTGGTGATGTGAAGACATGCACCTTGTGGCCACGACGCGCCATAGCCATGTGCAACGTATGGGCATGACGTTCCATGCCACCTGGGGTGGCACTCGTAGGCCATTTCCTAGAAAAGACCGCGATTCTTAGCGTTTCTAATGGGGGATTTTTATCAATAAACTTCAAACGATTCCATGAAAATTCAGCATCACGTAGATCACCGGACCAAGACTCGATATTCGAAGAAGAGGTGGTGCAAATAGAGTTAGTAGGCGTATGGAGGAGACGAAGGATAGGAATGGTGAAAAGAACAATGAAAAATAAGGTGGTGCAAAGTTTCGAATTAAGAGAGAGACGGGGCTTTTTAGGCTTGTTGAAGGCCATTGTGTTCGAGTATCAAAAAATGACGGGGGTTTGGAATTATAGCTGTGACATTGTATATAATGAAGGCTGGATTTTTCAAAGTTGAACTGCTAAGGAAAGTGGTGGTGGGAAAGTTTGGCAAAAATCCACGCACTATAAGCAAGTGCACTTGGACTGTTGGATTGGCATTTTGCTTGCTTTTAGTGCGTTCCTCACGCTTCTTCTGAAAAATTAAAAAGTTGGACATGCATTATAGTGAATGAAGTTTCATGTGATGGTTCTGACTTCTGAATGAATTTTAGGTATAAAACAGCCTAAACGGACTGTATTGGCGATATTACAAAAGAGTAAGATAAAATTTAAAAATAATTACTCCATCCGATTCTTTTCATCTATCACTTTACCTAACAAATATTAATCTAAAATATTTTAAAAAATAAAGAAGACAATAATATATATATATATATATATATATATATATATATATATATATATTATAATTCCATCCTTACTACTTGAAGAATGTTTTACTTGCTCTCATTTAAAAATAAATAACGGTATTCAATCAAATACTCCTTATGATTAATAATTAATACTCCTTCCGTTCCAGTTTATGTGAACCTATATTCTTTTTGGTCCGTTCCAAAAAGAATGACCCTTTTCTAAATTTGGAAACAATTTAGTTTAAACTTCCAATTCTACCCTTAATGAGAAACGTTTATAACCACACAAACACTCTGTACCCCTTTTTGACTTGTTTAGGACCACAGATTCCAAAAGTCTTGATTTTTTCTTAAACTCTGTGCACAGTCAAACAGATTCACATAAATTGGAACGGAGGGAGTACTATACTATATACGATGATTTTCTTAATGAGTTTGGAGAAAGATAGAAAGTGTGAAAGGGGTAGCTTAATAGCCGAGGAATGAGGTTATTTCTGTAAAATCAAAGTTTTAGTTTGTTCTTTACCTTTTGGCATTTTTCCACGATTCAGTGTGTGTTTGGTATGAAGGAAAACATTTTTCGGAAATGTTTTTCAATTTTTCTATGTTTGATTGGCTTAAATATTTTGAAAAACATATTTTCCTCATGAACTCATTTTCCTTCAATTGGAGGAAAATGTTTTCCCTATCAAGAGAAAGGAAAATATTTTCCAAAACTCTTTTCCAACCTTCCCCACATTTTCTATCCCCACCAATCCACCCCCACCCCAACTCCACCCCACCCTCACCCCCACCCTAAATAGAAATATTATTAATAGTACTTTCTTTTTATATTATAGATAGAGTATTTTTTCTTTAACTAATGAGTATTTTCTTTTCACAATATAAAAAATATTTCGGATTGTTATAGTTTTCTTCTTTTTTATTCTTTTAAAAAAAGTCATGAGTGATTGTGAGGAGAAAAACTACGTCAATAAAATTGCACTTTTCGATTCTTAATGTTATTTAACAAAAAAAAAAAAAGGTCAAATATAAGTGTCTATTTTGGAAACCACGTTAGTTTTTTTCTTTCAAATTTATCCTTACTTCAATAAATAATATAAATATTTTCTTTTTTATTTTTAAAAAAAAGAATACTTTCTTTTCATGATGTAGAAAAAATATTTTCGTTCATTTCAACAAAATGATGTAGTAAAAAGTATTTTCTTTTATTTCAACAAAAAGAGTATTTTTTTTAATTATGAAGCACAAATTTCAACGTTATTTTTGCATAAAAAAGTAACACCTTAGTTCCTTTAGATTTGTGTAAATTTTTTAGAAGAATCATTAAATTCTTGAAGAAAATAGAATCATAAAAATATTGATATTTGTTTGGGGGGGGGGGGGGGAGTTGGGGAGGAGCACGGGAAACATAGGGACTTGGGGGGGGAGGGGGGGAGAATAGCATAAAAATTATTTTCCTAATAATATTTTCTGTTCTCTAACCAAACACAAGAAAATATTTTCCGGAAAAAAAATTTCACTTACCAACCAAACAAGGAAAAATAAGTAATAAAATCACTCATTTTCCATAAAAACATTTTCTAAAAAAACATTTTCCTTCATGCCAAACACACCCTAAGATAAATACGGAGTACTATTAGTATTTACGTAAGTCTTGTAAATGACCAGAGTCACGATGCTGTTGCCACATGTAAGGTCTGAATTCGTTTTCGTAAACATCTTCACAAGCAACCTATACATAACTTCTAATCTGTACTCGGCAATTTTTCTGTTACTTATAGAAGGGGATTATAAAGTCCTTTTAAACGTAGGGTAAACTGTCTGAATTAGGGGTGGACATTCGGTATTTTGGTTCGGTATTTAAGAATTTTGGTTCGGTATTCGGTTTATCAATTGCGTATACCAAATACCATATCAAAATATTTCGGTACGGTTCGGTATTTCTTATTTTGGTTCGGTACGATTTCGGTTTAATAATCGCTAAATAATCAATGCTAGCAGTGCACATGCACAATTGAAACTTTCATTGTCAAAGAATCTGTTCTGATATATAACAGTGCACATGCACAATTAAATAACTGAAAAGCAAAAGCTGAACAAGTTCTTTACAATCGCAGTTCTGCACGCCACTAAAGAGAATTTATGTTCTTACTAAAGAGAATCTAATACTGAATAACATTGTTGACGCCAATGTTATATTTCTACTCCAAAATTGTTGACGCCAGTGCACTGCAAATTCTGCCTAACTCCAAAGCTGAAAGAATCAAATTGAATCTGTACACAACTACATATTACACAACTATATAATATATTAACATATCTGCGAATTCAACAGTGCAACAGATGCAACAGTCTTAACAGAATTAACAGTGCAACAGATGCAGCAGATGCAACAGAATTAACTTAACAGTGCAACAGTCTTAACACTTAACACTTAAACACAGTGCAACAAAAACAGTCGTGTGCAACTGGCCAACTGCAACAGTCTTAACACTTAAACATAGTGCAACAAAAACAAAGAGGGCATCCCTCAACAAAAACAGCCTTAATTCTTAAATACGGATTCTAGGAAGACGCGCAAGACAACGCTTAATATGCTTCTTTAAACCAATTGTTCCATTCCTCTTTGGATTAACATTATAGACTTGACCACAATGCTTGCACTCTACTTTGCGAACTTCTCCGTTATCTTCTTTCACCTCAAAGTGTTCCCAAATATCGGAGCGTACTTTAGGAGCACGGGGCATGATTGCACTTGAACCTAAAAAAATATAAATCATAAGTTAGAATATTATATTTTGGTGATAATAAAACAAAACTACAAAAGTATTAAGTATATCACCAAACAAATAGAGTATTAAACTTACCACTCAAGATGCAAGTTACAACTATACATCAAACAATGGTAGTAGTGCTTCCATTATTTTCCATATCTAAAGATAATTCGACCAAATATGTCATACAAATGAAAAATTATGATATATTATTTTGAACTAAAATACACACAAAATATTAAAGCTTACCAAGCTCGAGTTCCTCAAGATACTTCAAGTCTTCTTCAACACTAATAGAATTCTTCTCTTCTCTAAGCCAATCTTGAACACAAATAAGAGCTTGCACATATTTAGGAGTCATTGAACTCCTAAATGAATCAAGAATACGGCCACCGGTGCTAAATGTGCATTCCGATGCCACACTAGAAATTAGAATGGCCAACACATCACGAGCCAACTCCGAAAGAATAGGAAATCTAGGAGCATGTGTTTTCCACCAAATCAAGATATCAAATTCTTCACTAAAAGGCTCTTGTTCTTCACTAATGTTCTTCAAGTGCTCCCTCAACATATTCAAATTTGTTACGTGGATCCAAGACGGAAGCAATAAAAATTATTTTATTCATCTTTTCAGGCTCACCCCAATACTTCTTGAACTTTTCTTGCATTCGCTAAGCCATTTTTCTCAAATGCTCATCCTCGCTAGCTAAACACATTTTCAAATGACAATAAAGTTCAGATACATCCTCAAAATGAGAATTACAAGTGACACAACGTAAACCTGAAACTTTTTTAGTTAGCTCGTGAAATCCTGCAAGAAACTCTATCACATTCCTCACATTCACCCAATCATCAGATTCAAGAGGACCCGCACTACTACCATCTTCACAAAGATGAGAACATTGATAAGCAGAAAATCCATCATCAAAAATATGAAACTTGTCAAAGGCCTTTTCAAAGTGTTGTGCCATATCCAACATCAAATAGGTGGAATTCCACCTAGTAGGAACATCCAAACACAACATTTTGGTACATTCTACCTTTACATGTGCGCAACACTGTTTAAACTTTAAGGTCCATGCAGGCGAAGATCTCACATACCTTACAATATTTCTAACACGTGTCACAGAAGCATCAAGTTCTTTCAAACCATCTTGCATAATTAGATTTAGTATATGAGCCATGTATCTCACATGAAGATGTTTACCAATCATCATATTAGTTTTTCACATATCTAACTGTTTAGACAATTCTTTGACCGTGACATCATTTGAAGAAGCATTGTCCACGGTAATAGTGAAAACCTTGTCTAATTTCTATTCAAGAAAACAATCCCTAATAGCTTTAGTCATCTCTTCACCCTTATGACTAGTGATAGGGAAAAAATTTAGTATTCTTTTATGCAACTTCCAATCCCAATCAATGAAGTGGGCTGTCAAATACATATAATTTATTCTTTGTAATGAAGTCTATGTGTCTGTTGTGAGGCAAATTTTTGGTTGTGCTTCTCTAAAAGAACTTCTTAGATTTTGCTTCAATTCACCGTAAACTTCATAACAATCCCTTGTTATTGTTCTACGAGAAGGAAGACAAAATAGTGGTTGAGTTTTTCTCATAAACTTCATAAAGGCTTCATTTTCTACAAAGCTAAATGGTAGTTCATCAATAACTATCATCTCAATTAAGGCCGTCCTAACCACTTTTTGATCAAATTTCCAAATTGATCCTTCATCATTTTGGCACGATTGAAAATTTATCTTTGTTTGACTATTATCTTTAGCAATGTTAAGTGGGTATTCTTTGCATCTAAGCAAATGATTATTCAATCCTGTTGTTCCATTCTTAGATGAATTAGCAGCATAAGCTTGTTTACAATATCGACATCGTGCTTTCCCAACCCTATTAACCTCAAATTTATCAAAATGGTTCCAGACATCAGACCTAGGTTGCATGGCTTTCCTTTTCTTGGAATCTTGAGTATCAATGGTGTTGGTGTCACTATCTACCGTAATAGGTAAACTTTTACTTGAACCAATATAACTTACTCTACTTGTATCCGCCATCTATACAAAATTAAACAAATATAAACATAAATTAACAATCAACTAAAAGATGCTAACAGTAACACTAGCAGTTCTTTATGCTAACAATCAACATTCAACAGATGCTAAAAGATGCTATCCAAAAGTAACATTCATCTTTATTTAAAAGATGCTAAAAGATGCTAACAATCAACAGAAATTACTACAATTTCTACTTTCTATCCATAGCATTAAACTTTATTACATTCCAATATACATGGCCTAAAAATTCAAAAGCACATGCTATATAAAATGCTAATCAACTGTACTTTTCAAGTCCTTTGGCTTTTCCATTCTTTCTTGATGAATCCAAACAGAGAAGCAAATTGTTAACAATATTACCTCTTCGAAAATTCAAAGAGACTGTCTTTCCTACAATATTCCAAACTGAAGAAACACATTACAGAATTTCTAAATTCTTCTAGTACATCAATATAAACAGAGGAAATAAATTAAAACTCAACCAAATTCTTCATACAACTGCCATCAAGTTGCTAATCATAAAGCAGAAATTTTATATAATACAAATGTTAAAAAACACACTAACTCAGCAACAGTAAGAAGAGATTGTGCTTTCTATCAGTAATTGTTTCCCAGGTACAAGTTGGAAAAGTATATTGTAGATAACTAGATATGGAGACGAATTTCATCCAAGAAGAAAAGAGGAAAAAACTGTTAAACATGTGGAAACATACCTTTGAAAATTGAAACTATCGCAAGTTCACAACAGCAGCGTCTTCGTTTGCCCGGAATTTGTGAGTTGTGAGGAGTGAGGAGTGAGGAGTGAGGAGTCGGAGCTCAGAAGTCGGAAGTTGCCAGGAAGACGGAAATCACAAATGCCCAAATCGCCAAATCGCCGCTGAATGCCTGAATCAACACTGTACTATACTCTAAAGTCTAAAGACTAAATTGCTAAACCTAAATGTTAAATTGCTAATGCTCTAACCTACCGCTACCAGCGAACCTTTAGAGTTTAGAGTGAGCTTGGGCTGGGGGCTGCTGGGAATAAGGGTTTTCCGTTTGGGCTTGGACGTTGGGGCTGGGGCGATGGGCTGGCAGTAAGAAACTAAGAATTAAAAAAATGTTTTTTAAAAAATGGTATTTCGGTATTTCGGTATACCAAAATTTCAGAATTTTAATACCGAGGACCGTACCGAAATACCGAAATTGTAATACCGAATTAGACCAAAATATCGAAAAAAACCGAAACTAAAATACCGAATTAATTCGGTCCAGTTTGGAATTCGGTTTTTCGGATTTTATGCTCACCCCTAGTCTGAATAAAATTTGATTTGTTATGTTTAATCATGATATAAGTAGACTATTATATTTATATAACATGCCTAAAATATGTAGCATGAAAATAAGTATAAAAAAATTAGGCCGTACAATATTGGTTTGATTCATTAGATATGTACAGTTAAATAAAAATTCAATTACTATCATTAAAGGTCACTTTCGGACATTTTGATCCCATTTTCCACTCATCCTCCCCCGATTCTGGTTCAAGAAAGGTTCAATGTAGAATTGTACACCCATAAAACTCAAATCCTAGTTCTGCCAACACCAATAATGTTTTTCATATATATAGTTCCAACTCTGAAGAGTTATTTGCGTCAATAACTTGCCAAAGGCACAAATGCACAGAAGGATATTGCTTTGCTTTATAGAAAGCTAGAGAGAAATAGAGATGTATGATTAAGTTTTATTTATTTATGAAAGTCAACCTGTTGTATTATGGGTAGTGGGTCGCTCCATGTGGGCTGACCCGACTCGGTTAGAAGAGGTAAGTAAGAACGGTTAAGAGAAGTTACTACTAAATCACAAACTCTCACTAAAATAAACGTGCAAAAAGAAATGATGAGTTATCTTCCTTAACCACTATTACTCTGCCTATTTATGTTAAAGAGAAAACACAGAACTTTCAAGCATGGGAATTTTCTCTCTGGCTAGTACTTTTAACACAAAAAATACAGACATTTTAGGGCATTTAATTGGTGAAAGATTAACTTTGTTTCCTAGTGAATCATAGGTTGATTTGGGACAATTTTTTTGGTGGTGAGTTCAACGGTTTCCGCTGCGTCAATAAGGTATACAACTCATTGTTCTCGCCCTTAATTTATATCTAACAATGGTATCAAAGTAATATATGGTGTAACAGCCATTGTAGTAACAGTAATAATAAGTACAACAATACATAAATGCTAAAAAGCCACCAAAACCCGATGCCACAAGTGCATGAGCAATCTAGAGAATATACAAAACTAATACACTATTGCCTGAAAGGTAATAGATAGAAATAATAAACAAGGTAGAGGGAGACTCAGGTGCTGCAGATCGTAGCATGGCAAGCAGCTCACCACTAAGTCTCCATAGCAATGCGGCTACGCGCCCGTGCGACAACTAGTAGTACCTGGCTCAGTAACTGCACATTCAGTGCAGAAGTATAGCGTGAGTACGGAAAACAACGCGCACCTAGTAAGTATCTAGTATAAGATCGAAGAAGTAGTGACGAGCTATCGACTAGACGCTTACTAGAGGTCAAACGAGAATATAAATACATAAAGTAGACATGGTGAGTAAAAGTAGCAAAGAAGCAAGTAAAAGTAATTATAGTATTTTCACACATGAGTCTATATCAAATCACTAAACATGTCATAACCGGCATTGAAGGCGCTAACTCAACTGTTTCCAAACCAATTCCAGCCTCAATTATTAAGCACGAAGTTGCCGAGGTAAACGGCTCGATCCCATAGGAATAGTGATAATCAGTACTGTGGAGGCGAACGACCTGCTCCCATAAGAATAATATTACCATATTGCCTAGTCGAACGGTCTGATCCTATAAGAGTAGTGTTACTATGTTGCCGAGGCAAATGGCCCTATCCCAAAAGAGTAATTTATTTCACTGCCGAGGCGAACGGCCTGATCCCATAAGAGTAGAGAAATTTACCTCACTTTCGAAAGCACATGCGAGATGAGAAGATACTGATCTATAATTCCCATCTTTATTAAAATCCTCAATCCCAGTAATAATCAAGAAAATTAATACACAAGATCGGTATAAATAACACAATTAAAGGCATACTGTGAATCTAAATGGGCGTTTGGACATAAGAATTGTAAAATTCCAAAAAAATGTGAAAATAATTTTCAAGTAAAAATAGTATTTGAAATTTAGAGTTGTGTTTGGACATGAATTTAATTTTGAGTTGTTTATAATTTTGTAAGTGATTTGAGTGAAATTTTTGAGAAACGGCTTTTTGGAGTTTTTCAAATTTTCAAAAATTTCCAAAATGCATCTTCAAGTGAAAAATAGAAATTTTATGAACAAACCCTTATTTCGGAAAAAAGTGAAAATTTGTTGGAAAAAAAGGAAAAAAATTCTTATGTCCAAACGGGCTCTAAGTCTACCTGGACATATCATTAATATAGCTACGTACGGACTCTCATCACCTCGTGCGTACGTAGCTCCCCACAACAAGTAGCACATAACAATTAATACGCCTAAGGGGATAAGTTCCTTCTTACAAGATTAGGCAAGAGACTTACCATGCTTTTAAATCCAATAACCGGTTCTTTAACCTCACTAGAATTACCCAAACGAAGCCGAGCAATCCAAAGATAATCAAAAATCATATAAACTAATCAATAAGTGCTCAAAAGTTCCAAATTTAGCTATTAAACTATTTTCCAACCAAATCCGGGAAGTCCATAAAATCACCCCGGGTCCACGTGCCCGGATTCCGAAATTTTTTGAAGATAAGTGTTACCCAGGACTTCATGCACTTAAATATATAATTTATTCCCAATTTCATAGTCAATTTCATGGTCAAATCTTATTTTTATAAAAACCTAGATTTTTCAACAAACTCCTAAAATTTCCATATTTTACCCACTAAAATCTGCCCACAATCTATGTATTTAACTTACATTATGTAAAAATTACTTACCTTACAATGCTTGATGAAAACTCCTCTCCAAGAAGCTCCAAATTCGGACCACACAAAAGAGAAATCAGAAAAATAGCCTAAATCCTGTCTTTAAATCAAAACACTGCCCAACTGACCTTTCTTCGCGATTGCGGAAGAAGCCTCACGAGCGCGAAGGCATAGCTGGCCC
Organism: Nicotiana tabacum; assembly: GCF_000715075.1. Classification (NCBI taxonomy): domain Eukaryota; kingdom Viridiplantae; phylum Streptophyta; class Magnoliopsida; order Solanales; family Solanaceae; genus Nicotiana; species Nicotiana tabacum. Next base: position 124,934,809 of record NC_134080.1, on the reverse strand, counting down.
AGGCTCTGAAGACCTTCTTCGCGAACAGGAGGGTAGTCTCGCGATCGTGAAGGCTTGCCTAGCCTGACTCGGGAACGCGGTTAGCCCTTCGCGAACGCAAAGAGAAAAGGTGGTTGACCTACCCTAGGCCTTTTATTCTACGTGAACACGGGCCCATATACACGAATGCGAAGGCTACCAGTCCCAGACCTTCATGAACGCGTCCCCATGAGCGCAAACGCGAAGGGAAGAATTCCCAGTCCTCCAATTACTTCTCCGCGAACGCAACTCCACCTCTGCGTTCGCGAAGAAGGAAACCATAACCAGCAATATCATATTTTCAAACTTAGCTCCAGGTTATCCGAAATTCACTCGAGCCACCTAGGATCCCGACCAATCACACCAATAAGTCCATAAACATAATATGGACCTACTCGAACCATCTAAACACATAAAATAATAAACTAAGAATCACACCCCAAAATCAAATTGAATCAACTTACGCACTTCAAACTTTTCAATTAGCTCTGAAAGCGCCGAATCATACTTACTAGTCGGAATGACATCAAATTTTGCATACAAGTCGTAAATCACCATACGTAATTATTCTCATTCTCGGAATCCCAAACGGACCTCGATAACATCAAATCCTACTCAAACCAAATTTAAAGAACTAGAAAACCTTCAATGAACTAACTTTCCACATTAAGCGTCGAAATGCTCCCAGATCACCCAAAACCCGATCCGAACACACGTTCAAGTCCAAAATAATCATACGAACTTATTGGAACCATCAAATTCTGGTTCCGGGGTCATTTCCTCAAAATATTGACTCAAGACAAACTTGGCCATCCTAGGCCACTATTAAGGAACTAAGTGTTCCAATTTCAACCCGAACTCTTCCAAACCTAAACCAATCATCCCCTCAAGTTATAAAAACAGTAAAAGCACATACAAGGAGTCTTAATTAGGGAAACGGGGATTTAGAAAGCAAAATGACTGGTTAGATCATTACATTCTCCACCTCTTCAACAAACGTTCGTCCTCGAACGGGTCTAGAAGCATACCTGGAGTGGAATAAGTGTAGATATATGCTCCCCATGTCCTCCTAGGCCTCCCAAGTCGTTTCCTCGACTTGTTGGCCCCTCCACTGAACCTTTACCACATAAGTTTTCTTAGACCTAAACTGGTGAACTTGTCTGTCAATAATGGCAACTGGATCCTTCTCATAACCCTAACACTCATCTAGCTGAACCGTGCAGCAATCTAACACATGCGACATGTCGGCATGGTACCTCCAGAGCATAGACACATGGAAGATCAGATGATTTCCCGATAGATTGGGAGGAAAGGCAATCTCATAAGCTACATCCTCAACTCGCCTCAACACCTCAAATGGGCCAATAAACCTCGGACTCAGTCTGACATTCTTTCCGAACCTCATGATACCCTTCATCGACGAGACCTTCAAGAGAACCTTCTCGCTCACCATAAATGATAAATCACGCGCCTCCTGATCCGCGTAACTCTTCTGTCTAGACTGTGCTGTGTGAAGTCGACCATGAATCAACTTTACCTTCTCTAATGTATCTTTTACTAAATCTGTGCTATATAACCTAGCCTCGCTGTGCTCAAACCATCTGATGGGCGAACGACATCGCCGACCATATAAAGCCTCATATGGAGCCATCTCAATGTTGGACTAATAACTGTTGTTATAATAAAACTCGGCCAAGGCAAGAATCTATCCCACTGCCCTCTAAAATCAATAACACATGCTCTGAGCATATCCTCTAGAATTTGAACTGTCTTCTTCGACTGCCCGTCGGTCTACGGATGAAAGGTTGTGCTGAGCTCCACTCGGGTACCCAACTCGCTTTGTACTACTCTCTAGAAATATGAAGTGAACTCTGGGCTTCTGTAACTACCCGGTCGGTCATTTTTCTTTCTATACCCCGTTCCCCTAATTAAGACTCCGCATAGCTGCCTTGCTATTTTATGACTTGCAGGGATGGTAGACTTGGGTTTGGAAGGGTTCGAATTGAAATCGGAACACTTGGTTCCTTAATAGTGGCCTAAGATGGCCAAGTTTGACTTGAGTCAATGTTTTTAGTAAACGACCTGGGAATTGGGATTTGATGGTTACAATAGGTTTGTATGATGATTTTGGACTTGGGCGTTTGTTTGGATAGGTTTTAGATGATCCGGGAGCGTTTCGGTGCTTAATGTTGAAAGATGGTGCATTGAAGGTTTTTAAGTTCTTTAAATTTGGTTTGGAGTAGACTTTAGTGTTAATGATGTTTGTTTGGGATTCCGAGCTCGGGAATAGTTCCATATGGTGATTTATAACTTGTACACAAATTTGGTTTCATTCTGAGTAGTCTAAGTATGATTCAGCACGTTCAGAGTAAGTTGAAATTAGTTGATATTTCTTCCATGACTTGAGAATTTATAATTACTTGATATCTCTTATTTGTTGAAATTAGTATGTGATAGTTGGAGATTCTAATTGATATCTAGTTAAAGAACCACTTATTTATTGTTCCTTATTGCGTTATTACTGGTGTACTCCATGCCTATTTATAATTTCTCTTAGATGTTAAACTAGATACTTACTTGGTACATATTGTTTATGTACTCACGCTACACTTCTGCACTAATAGTGCAGGATCTGAGGCAGGTGCATCTAGAGGCCATACAGACGCGTACCCTTGCTACTCGGAGAATTAGTGGTAAGCTTCTCTCTATGCCCGTTCTGCAGCGCCCAGAGTATCTTCTTGTTGTATTAATTTTTTTCTATCTTACTCCAGACAATAATATAGGAGGTTTTGTATATAGTACTAGTTTGCTCATGACTTGTGACACTGGATTTTGGGAGATTCTACTAGATATTTTTGTTGTTTTGATTATTAAATTCACCACTTCACTCTTTTGTTTATTTCATGCTTTAAATTATTGCCATCACTTATTAATCATTCTCTTAATAAGTAAAATCAATGACTTTAAAAATATTAAAATAAACAGTTATATGGATAATTCACCGTTGGCTTGCCTAGCGGCGACGTTGAGCGCCATCACGACCTATAGTGGGAATTGGATCGTGATAACCTCTATCTGATATGATGGAAATAGGTACACCATGCAACCGGAAAATCTCTTGAATGTAAATCTGGGCCAACCTTTATATGATTAAGTAGTTACCACTAGAATAAAGTGTGCCGACTTGGTTAGCCTGTTGACAATGACCGACATCAAACTTCCTCAACGTCCACGGCAAACCAACTATGAAGTCCATAGTGATGCGCTCCCATTTCCACTCTGGTATAACCATCTGTTGGAGTAGGCCACCTGGCCTCTGGTGCTTATACTTAACCTGCTGGCAATTTAGACATCTTGCTACATACTAAATTATGTCCTTCTTCATCTGCCGCCACCATTAATGCTGCCTCAGGTCGCGATATAACTTCGTATCACCTGGATGAATTGAATACCGAGAACTGTGTGCCTCCTTTAGAATATTCTCCCTCAGACCATCAACATTAGGAACACATAGGCAACCCTGGAGTCACAGAACACCATCCTCACCGATAGTAACCTCTTTGGAACCACCCTGTAGTACCGTCTCTCTGAGAACCAATAAGTGCGGATCATCATACTGATGAGCCTTGATCCGCTCAAGTAATGAAGACTGAGCCACAACACATGCAAGAACTTGACTGGACTCTGAAATATCCAACCTCACAAGTCTATTAGCTAAGGATTGAATGTCCAAAGCCAATAGCCTCTTCTCTGCAGAAATGAATGCCAAACTACCAATGCTCTCGTTCGTCCTGCTCAACGCATACACAACCACATTCGCCTTTCCCAGATGGTAAAGGATGGTAATATCATAGTCCTTCAGTAACTCAATCCACTTGCACTACCTCAAATTAAGGTCCCTCTGCTTAAACAAATGCAGCAAGCTGTGATGATCGGTGTAAACCTCATAGGACACATTATAGAGATAATGCCTCTAGATTTTGATAGCATGAACTATCATGGCCAACTCCAAATCATGAACGGGGTGATTCTTATCGTGGGACTCCAGTTGGCGTGAAGCATATGCAATAACTCACCCCTCCTGCATAACACACAACCCAAGCCAATGCACTAAGCGTCACAATAAACGATATACATCCCTGAACCGGAGGGCAACACTAACACTGGTGCTGTAGTCAAAGCGGTCTTGAGATTCTGAAAGCTCGCCTCGTAATCATCGAACCATCTGAATGAAGCACTCATCTGGGTCAATCTAGTCAAGGTGTTGCAATAGATGAGAAGCTTTCCACGAACCGATAATAATAACCTGCTAACCCTAAGAAACTCCTGATCTCGGTCACGATGGTAGGACGAGGCAAACTCTGGATTGCCTCGATCTTCATGGTATCCACCTTAATACCCTCACTTGATACAACATGCCCCAAGAAAGCCATGGAATCCTACTAGAACTCGCACTTGGAGAACTTAGCATATAACTTCTGTTCCCGCAAGGTCTGAAGCACTAACCTCAAATGCTACTTGTGCTCCTCCATACTATGCGAGTAGTTCAATATGTCATCAATGAAGACAATGACAAATGAGTTAAGATACGGCCTGAACACCCGATCCTCACATCCATAAACGCCGCCAAGGCGTTAGTCAAGTCGAATGACATCACTAACAACTCATAGTGCCAATATATGATTTGGGAAGTCGTCTTCGGTACATCCGAAGCACGAATCTTCAGCTGATGATATCCAGATCTCAAGTCGATCTTAGAGAACACCGTGGCACCCTGCAACTGGTCAGACAAGTCATCAATGCATGGCAACGGGTACTTATTCTTGATGGTTACTTTGTCCAACCAGCAGTAATCAATGAACATCCGCATACTCCCATCCTTCTTCTTCACAAACAACACGGTGCGCCCCAAGACGACACACTGGGTCTAATGAACCCCTTCTCAAGCAACTTATGAAGCTGCTCCTTTAACTCTCACAGGTCCTTGGGAGCCATACGATAAAGTCAAAGTAGAAATAGGCTGGGTGCCTGGCACCAAATCAATGCCAAAATCGATATCCCGATCCAGCGGCATTCCTGGAAGATCAACAGGAAGCACATCGGAAAACTCTCATATCACCGGCACTGAATCTAATGTGGGAGTCTCTGCAGTAGTATCCCGAACAAAGGCCAAATAGTCCAAACAACCCTTCTCGACCATATGTCGAGCCTTTAAGAAAGAAATAATCTGGCTGGAAGTACCAACAGATGAACCCCTTCACTCTAATCTGGGCAACTCAAACATCGCCAAGGTAACAGTCTTGGAATAGCAATCAAGAATGGCATGGTACGGGGACAACCAGTCCATGCCTAAAATAACCTCGAAATCAACCATATCAGGCAACTAGAAGATCCGCTCTGGTCTCATAACCACAGAAAGTCACAATACAGGACCGGTAAACCCGATCCACAACAACAGAATCACCTACAAGAGTGGACACATATATAGAAACACCTAAGGACTCGCGAGATACATCCAGATAAGGAGAAAATAAAGAGGAAACATAGGAATAAGTAGACCCTAGGCAGACAGAAATTGTATCTGTGATCACTACATCGGAGGCGACTATCTCTGGCCTAGCGGGGAAAGCGTAAAATCTAGCCGAGTGCCACCTGACTAGCCTCCACCTCTAGGACGACCCCTACCCACCTTCCCTCTACCTTTGGCCGACCTGGCAGGCGATGTGGTAGCTAGTGCGGTAATCATGGGCTGATGGTCCTACTTTTCGGCCTTGCCCCGAAGTCTGGGACAATGTCACGTCCCAAATTACCCCCTAGACGTGACTGGCACCCAACTAACACCACCTGCCAGGCGAACCATACTTTCTTACCTTAGCTATTAATTTACATCATTTGATTAATTAAATGAGTATCCAAATAATTTGATTACTATTACGAACAATTAATATCTCAAAATATAAGATTAACACTCTAACCCAAAATCCCACACTAGACCATGGAGCATCTAAGAGAATTACAAAAGACCTCATATGAATAAATGATAAAGACACTTTGGGTAGCCTCCACTAACAATGCGGCGGTTCACCTCAATGACTGAATCAACTCTAGCCAACTCGTCGGCTACAAGCTCTGTCTTCACCAATAGTATCTGCATGGATACGCAGGTAAGGAGTGAGTTATACGTAAATATAACCCAGTAAGATTATCGACCCGCCACTCTGAATACCTCTGTAATAAGTGTTAGAAAATACAAATACACAAAGAGCACAAAAATAATATGCATAGAAATTCTTTCACCATATAATTACTCTATAAGGTCTAAACAACTATTCAACAACAACACTGTTTATATCTCAACACAATCTACATTAAGGACTTGTCATTAACGGCAGTGTAGGAAACAAAAACTCCGACGAGTCCACGGTGGAATACACAATGCCCCAAATTTTATAACGGTGGCATACACAATGCCCCAAATTTTATATCGGCGACATACACAATGCCCCAAATTTATAACAGCAGCATACACAATGCCCCAAAATATGTTACGGCAGCGAATGAATAAATTCTAACGCCCTAACGACATTGCACGAGGCTACGCCACATCACACCACATCACAAATCACTCATTAAATAATTTTAGCTTTTTACAAAATAATATATATTTGCGGATGCATACTAATTCTGCCAAGCGCACGCTTGTCCCAACACATGGACCGGGCAGAAAAAAAATATACTTTCATATGGGGTTTTGGAAAAGCAAGCATCCAAAGCTTAAAGTCTCACTTACCTCGCTAACAAAAAGTTCCCCAACCTTGCAACGTCTAGAACACCAACCAATCAGCCTCAATGGCCTCAATCTATATAAAATATTAATTAACAAGATCAATTATACTAATCGGGTCAAATCTCAATATCCCTAACGTTCAAGCTTAGAGTTGAATCTTAATATTCAACCTATTAAATACCATATTTTTATAGGTAAAGACATATCCTAATATCTCAATCTAAACTCAATGTTTAATATACAAGTCCAATATATCGACATTCAAGTCCCAAAAATCATAATTATGAGGTATGCAAAAGAAATTAGAAAATCGACAGTATATGTATGGTTTAGGTTCGATCAGTTCTAAATTTGCACATCTACTTTGCTGATTTCTCCATTGAAATCTTATTTTTATTTCCAATCCCATATTACCCATCATTGCCTACTCATTATATTTCCTAATCTTTAATATATCATTGATTCATAATTTTTACTATCATTAACAAAAGAACATCATTGCAATACATATATATATATAGAGTCAAAATCTATACTATTGAATCAAAATAAATACCTGAGTCTATAAAATTCTCACATTGTCAGTTCACTATTGTCGTAGCAACTCCCGGGAAACCCCTCTCTATGAGCTGATAATCTTCTTGTCAATTATAAGCCCTAATGTACTTAACTCCTACTACAATCTCATATGCTGGCATTAACATATTGGGCTTGATCCACTTGATAAACTTTTACATATTACTTAATAAATTAAGTTACTTACCTTATTTATAATATGTAATTGACCCACTAGCCACTTATTTAATATACTATATTATATATAATAGTAAATTCTCTTCTACTAGCTTAGGCCTAATAACTATATTAAAAGAAAAGAAGTTAATTCTTCAATCCCACAAATTAATAAGTATATCAAGATATTTCGGGTTATTACAGACAAAAACTCTTCACATGGCCAAGATCCCCGCACTCGAAACAAGCCCTCGGAGTAGTGGACTGCTGACATGAAGTCTTATCCTCATGGCATGAATATCCATTGGAGGAACCCTGAATAGCTGGCGGACGGTAAGTACTCTCTGGAATGGCACTGAAGCAGGGTCGTGTTGGAGCACTCCGAGCAGGCGATAGTGCTAACTGTGTGGGCCTGCTAGACTGACCCCTCATGAACTGACCTCTGCCCCATGTGGGGCGCCACGGAATCCTCCAAACTGACGGGGTCGCTTGTCCCTCGGTGCAAGCTCTCCGGTGCGGTTGCGAATATGCTCGATCCTCCAAGCTATATCCAAAACCTGATGAAAGAGAGTCCTCACATCTGCTTCACATGCCATAGAAACCTGAATCTCAGGGTGCAGACCTGCAATGAACCTCTGCACCCTCTCTGCGTCTGTGGGGAGTATAATAGCTGCACGGCGAGACGAGTCAATGAATCTCGCCTCATAGTCGGTCACAGACATATGACCCTGATGGAGTCGCTCAAACTGACCCCGAAGCTCCTCTTTCTCCGAAGATGGTATGTACTTCTCCAAGAACAGATGTGTAAACTGATCCCAAGTCAAGGGAGGTGAACCTGTTGGCCTACTAAAGAGGTAAGTTGCTACCATCTGCGGGCCTTGCCCTCAAGCTGAAAGGTGGTGAAGTCCACCCCGTTGGACTCCAATATCCCCATGTTCCGTAGCCTATCCTTTCACCAGTCAATGAAATCCTTGGGGTCCTCTGACCGCTCACCCCCACAGTTAGGGGAACGAAGTCTAGTCCATCTGTCCAGCCACTTCTGTTGATCAACGATCGCGACTAGTATAGACTCTGGCATAGTCCCTGCTATTGACTGGGGGTCGCCCGCAGGTACTGCACCTGGAGTCTGATAAACGGTAGCAACGTGCCCTGGAGCCTGAGCGGTAGGAGTCTATGCTCCCACTTCCGCTTGAGATGTGGCTGGGTTCGCTGGAAATAAACCAGCCTGCGTGATAGAGTCCATGGGCTGGCTCAACTGCAGGTGCCTCATCTTGCTCCTCAATAATAGGATCCTCCACTGGAGGTACAACGAGAGCAACTCTAGGACGACCTTGTCCTTTGATAGGAGCTGGAGCCCTTCCCCGACTTCTGCCTCGGACTCTAATAACACGGGGAGAAGCTCCTCTACCTCCTGGTACATCTGTCGTGCACGTTCTCACCATTTGTGAGATATCAATAGAAAGATACTTAGCACAATATCAACTGTACGATAGGAGATAAAGAAAGAGAAGTTTCCTAACACCCTATAGCCTTTCGAAGATAAGTACGGACGTCTCCGTACCAATCCGCAAGACTCTACTAGGCTTGCTCATGACTCGTGAGACCTATGTGAACCTAAAACTCTGATACCAAACTTTCACGACCCAAGACCCATAATAGATCGCGATGGAACCAAACACCGCCGCTAAGCAAGCCCACAAGTGAAACTACGGTTTAATTACCCCTTTTTAACATTTAAACAAAATTTCTTTTTGAAAAGAATGAAATAAGTAAGATCTCATGCAACCGTACATACTCTTTTCTCAACAAAATACCAGCGTGATAAATACATCCACTATAGTGACAGTAATGATAAGTACAACAGTACGTAAAAGCTAAAAAGCCCCCAAAACCCAGTAACATAAGTGCATGAGCAATCTAAAGAATTTACAAAACTAATACACTACTGTCTGAAAGGTAATAGACAAAAATAATAAACAAGGTAGAGGGAGATTCCGGTGCTATAGATCGTAGCAAGGCAAATAGCTCACCACTAGGTTTCTATAGGAATATGGCTACGCGCCCGTGCGACTCGTAGTGCCTGTTTCAGTACCTGCATATTCAGTGCAAAAGTGTAGCGTGAGTACGGAAAATAACGTGTACCCAGTAAGTATCTAGTCTAACCTCGAAGAAGTAGTGACGAAGGGTCGACTTGACACTTGCTAGAGGTCAAACAGGGATAAAAATACATAATGTAGACATGGTGAGTGTACAATAAGTAGCAACGAAGTAAGTAAAAGTTATTACAGTAATTTCACACATAAGTCTATATCAAATCACAAAACATGTCATAGCCGGACTTGAAGGCGCTAACTCAATTGTTACCAAACCAATTTTAGTCTCAATTATTAAGCACGAAGTTGTCGAGGCAAACGACCCGATCCCATAGGGATAGTGGTACTCAATACTGCCGAGGTGAACAGCCCGATCCCATAAGAATAGTGTTACCATACTGCAGAGGCGAACGATCCGATCCCATAAGAGTAGTGTTACCATGCTACTAAGGCGTACGACCCAATTCCATAAGAGTAATTTATTTTACTGCCGAGGCGAACAACCTGATCTCATAAGAGTAGAGAAATTTACCTCGCTTGCGGAAGCATATGTGAAACGAGAAGACACTGATCTATAATTTATTAGATATTTCTCAATTTTTCAAAAGTAGGAGGCCGAATCGGTATCTTTATTAAAATCCTCAATCCCAGTCATAATTAAGAAAATTAATACACAAGATAGGTATAAATGAGCACAATTAAAGGCATGTTGTGAATCTAAGTCTACCCGGACATATCATGAATATAGCTATGTACGGACTCTCGTCACCGCGTGTGTACGTAGCTCCCCTAAGGGGATAAGTTCCTTCTTACAAGATTAGGAAAGAGACTTACCTCGCTTTCAAGTCCACTAACTGGCTCTTTAACCTCACTAGAATTCCCCAAACGAAGCCGAGTAATCCGAAGCTAATCAAAAATCGTATAAACTAATCAATAAGTGCTCCAAAATTCAAAAATTAGTTATTAACTAATTCCTTAACCCAATTCGGGAAGTCCATAAAATCACCCCTCGGGCCCACATGCCCGAATTCTGAAAATTTTCGAAGATAAATGTTACCCATGACTTCACGAACTCAAATATATAATTTATTCCTAATTCCATAATCAATTTTGTGGTCAAATTTAATTTTTATCAAAAATTAGAATTTTCAACAAACTCCTAAAATTTCAAAATTTTACCCGTTAATCTATCCACAATCTATGTATTTAACTTATATTAGGTAGATATTACTCACCTTACAATGCTTGATTAAAACCCATATCCAAGAAGCTCCAAATTCGGACCACACAAAAGAGAAATTGGGAAAAATAGCCTAAGTCCCGTCTTTAAATCAAAACACTGCCCAGTTGACCCTTCTTCGCGATCGCGGAAGAAGCCTCGTGATCGAGAAGGCATAGCTGGCCTAGGCCCTGAAGAACTTCTTCGCGAACACGAGGGCAGTCTCGCGGTCGTGAAGGCTTTCCCAGCCTGAGCTTCGCTAACGCGGTCAGCCTTTCGCGAACGCGAAGAGCAAAGGTGGTTGACCCACCCCAGATCCTTTATACACGAACACAAAGGCTACCAGTCTCAGACCTTAGCGAACACGGCATCATGAGCGCGAATGCGAAGGGAAAAATGCCCAGTCCCCCAATTCCTTCACCAGAACAAGCAACATCAAATTTTCAGACTTAGCTCCGACCTGCTCGAACCCTTGAAACACGTAAAATAACAATGAAACTAAGAATCACACCACAAAATCAAATTGAATTAACTTATGAGCTTCAAACTTTTCGATTAGCTCCGAATGGGCCGAATCATACTTAGACTACTCGGAATGACACCAAATTTTGTGTACAAGTCATAAATCACCATACGTAACTATTCTCAGACTCGGAATCCCAAACGGACCTCGATAACACCAAGTTTTACTCCAAACCAAATTTAAAGAACTAGAAAACCTTTAATGAACTAACTTTCCATATTAAGCGTCGAAACGCTTCCAGGTCACCCGAAACCCGAACCGAACACATGCTCAAGTCCAAATTCATCATAAGAACCTATTGGAACCATCAAATTCCGATTCCAGAGTTGTTTACTCAAAATGTTGACTCAAGTCAAACTTGGTCATGCTACGGCACTATTAAGGAACTAAGTGTTCCAATTTCAACCTGAACCCTTCCAAACCTAAATCAACCATCCCCGTAAGTCATAAAACAGTAAAAGTACATACGAGAAGTCTTAATTAGGGGAATGAGGATCTAGAAAGAAAAATGACCAGTTGGGTCGTTGCATGATAGTTTTAGGGGTGAGTATTCGGACAGTTCGAATTGGCTATGAAAATTTCGATTTGGATTTTCGATTTTCGATTTGATGAAATGACAATTTAAATCCAATCCAAATACGCTTAGATTGGATCAGATTTTTTAAGTTCCATTTCAGATTAATCGGTTTGGATATTTAAATATTTGGTTTTGAGCTTATAAGTTGAGATGCTTCTTCTTCTTCTTACAAAATGAATATCCAAATGAAGAACTCATGTTAAATTGCCTGAAAGATTCCTCGTTCTCACCGCAATAATCCATACTACAGTATTCAAGTAATGAAATGATTATCAAGAAAATGTAACAGAGATACTAATACGGCCGATAAGAAATAGCAACAGTAAAACCATGTCCAAAAGAAAGTATTGTGATGGTAACTTAGTAATTAATATTAACTATATGAGATAATATCTAACGGATGGAGTATTGGACTTATTATTATTGGCATATGGATAATGGACTAAATATAAAATATAAATATTTCAGATTTTTGGGTATCCAAAAATTCGAACTACCAAAATTCAATATCCAATCTGAAATCCAAAATTTTTAAAAATTAAATCCAAAATTCAAACCAAAAATACAAAATATTTGAATTTGGGATTTGCCCAAACTATGCCCACCTCTAGGTAGTTTACTAGCTGGGGAATGAGGTTATTTCCTAAAATCAAAGTTTTACTTTGTTCTTTACTTTTTGGCATTTTTCCACGATTAAGTTGAAATACTACTATTATGTACTGTATTTACGTGCCTTGTAAAATGACCAGAGTCATGTTGCGGTTGCCACAGGTAAGGTCTGAATTCGTTTTCGTAAACATCTTCACAAGTAACCTATACATAACTTCTAATCTGTACTCAGCAATTTTTCTGTTACTTATAGAAGGGGATTATAAAGTCCTTTTAAATGTAGGGTAAACTGTCTGAATAGAATTTGATTTGTTTTTTTAATCATGATATAAGTAGACTATTATATTCGGTGTAACATGCCTAAAAATATGTAGCATGAAAATAAGTTTTAAAAATCCATACAATATTGGTTTGATTCATTAGATATGTACAACTAAATTATAAATTCAATTACTGACACCAATGTTATTCGTATATATATTTCCTGACTTTGAAGAGTTATTTGCGTCAATAACTTGTCAAAGGCACAAATGCACAGAAGGATATTGCTTTGCTTTATAGAAAGCTAGAAAGAAAGAGAGATGCATACACTATTTGAAATTAGGCAAAAACCGACCAAGAAAAACCGATCAACTTTTGTCGCTCAAAAAACCGGCCAAAAACCAAACAAAGTTGGTCGGTTTTTCAAAATATTTTAATGTTTAATTTTTTTTACGAAACCGACCAACTTTGGTCGGTTTTCTTTGACGCAAAAATGCGGGAAACTATTTTTGAGTCCCGCGAAATTTATTTTTCAAGAAACCGACCAACTTTGATCGGTAAATTCGGCCAGTCATTTTAAAAAACCAACCAACTTTGGTCGGTAATTTTATTTTTTAAGAAAACCGACCAACTTTAGTCGATTATTTTCGTGCGAAAATACAATTAAAGAGTATAAATAAAAAATAAGACAATCTTAAAACAAAATATCAATGGTCTAGTGGTAGAATAGTATCCTGCCACAGTACACATCCCCGGTTCGATTCCCAAATGGTGAATCTCTTGATTACATAATTAAAATACCGACCAACTTTGGTTGGTTATTTTTTTGCAATATTTTTTTTTGAATTTAATTGACCGACCAACGTTGGTCGGTAATTTCCGACCAACTTTGATCGCTATATTAAAACGACCATCAAAATACCGTCCAAGCATATTTGGTCGCGTTTTGGTCGGTAATTGGCCATAACCGACCAAAGTTGATCGGTTTTTTTGGTCGGTATTTACCGGAATTCTAGTAGTGATAATTAAGTTTATTAATTTATGAAAGTCAACCATTCAAGTTTATCAAAGTAGACGCATTTGAAAATTGAATTTTGACGTTCTATAGAGTCTAACTAGTCTTTTTTATTTTTTTTTTTAATAAAGCCGTCTTGTGATGGCGGGGGTATGGCATGAACCCCTACCCTGTCAATTAATTGAACAACAGGTGTATAAAAGAGGAGGGGGACATAAACCAAACTTCCGTGAAAGCAAAATCTTACAAGAGAGGATGCCCAAAAATAAAGAGTATTGGTCTAAGACCAGAAATAAGTGATTGTACAAAGGCACAATTTAGAACATCTGAACTTAATGAAAGCACTCTTGAGGCAGTATTGGTTGAAGGCCTTTAATGTGTGTTCCTTGGAAGGATCTTCTTGTGGGGAGAGAATTGATCTTCAGACAATTCTCCTACTTCCTCCAATATATGAATAGTTCGATCATGGTGGATCAAAGTTCCAACCTGAGTACTTCTTAGCTCTAATTCTGAAGGATGGTATCTGTTATTTATCCATCCTCATGGGACCCCTACCTTCAATGGGGAGTTCTTTTTCTCGCAAGAAAATCTTCGCTTCGACTAATGTGGTGCCATATTTAGCAAGAGCATCAGCGATTGCATTACCTTTTCTGTAACAATGTCTAACAATGATGCCATATTAAATAATTTTATGTTGGATAGAGTCAACTGCTTTCTGAAGTCTCCATGGAGTATAACTAGTCGTATTTAGTATTTTGGGATGCGCGTATTTTTTTTAAGAAAATCTTTTCATGCATAGTTTTGTTGACCTTTGCAGGTCTCCCTCTATTAATTTTGATTGACTTTCTTCTATTTAGTTAACTGTTGGTGCTTTTGCTTCTTTACTCCAATTAAGCACTAGAGTTGCCTTTGCTACTTTTACAAGCACCATTATGCTTGCATGTTCTTGATATATTTCCTAAATATCCTCCTCCCCTTCCCCAAAAGTAGTACTAATTAATAAAATAAGAGTTAAATAGCGAGGACTTTAAGGATTCAACAAGAATTTGCCCTGACGCTTTTCGACGATATGGATATTTTATATAACTTAAAATTTTAGTATATTGGAAATTATAACATTTTAACCAGAAATGAAAAAATAAAGAAGAAAGGAAGTAAATGGAGGTACCAAGTAACAACATATTCGTGGAGCAAAGGTTGTCCTGGCAATAGATTGGTTTCTACGTAATACATGAAATTTTAGTTTTAATTGCTGTCTCTTATTTATATTTTGGAGGAAGGGAGTGAAGCCGAGGAAAGCAACAGAGGGGTGGAAAAGCCGGTAAAATTTTATCTGCACCCAATATCTATGCCAAATTATACTAATTTTTCATAATTAAATTATAAACTAAGTTAAGAATGTGCTTAATTAACTATAGTTGGGTGATAAAGCATATTTCAATACATGTGTTATGACTCTATTAAGTTAGTTTAAACATTGGATGCGAGTCAAATTTTACCCAAAAATCCTGATAGAGATCAAACCTAGCATGATCTATATTTTTTTCTTTTGATAATTGAGAAATTTGATGTTTCCAACTGTGGAATATTTTTCAACTGAATTGAGAACATATTAATTTATTTTTAAGAAATTCAACTTCATATTTCAGAAATTGAACATAATATATTAAAAGTGATATTTACTTCACTAAAGTGTGAAAATGTTAATATAATAGTGAAAAATAAATTTTCAAAGCAAAAATAATGATTCTTTTTTTTTTATTTAGAGTGTAGGGGAAGGGAAAATAAGGGAGGAAATTATAATTTGAGGAATCAAATCTTTATCAACAAGGTAAAAATTTAGGTAGACAACCAACTAAGCTAGTAAAATTCCGTAAAGAAAAAATAATAATTAGAGTGGAAAACTAATCATGTTCTAAAAGTTATCAGTTCTTAAATGATTTCAAATCTTTAATATGTTTAATATAGATATTAAGTATGAATAAGTTTTATTCCACAATTATTAATGCCAAAAGAAATAGCTTTAGAGTTAATACCTCAAAATCCCCTTAAACAATACTGGTTTTGTGAGTTTCATGCATAAACTATGGGAGGTGTCGTTAGCCTCCGAACTATAATGAACCAATAATACCCCCTCTCCACCCCCCCCCCCCCCCGGAAGGAATATCAGGTACTGCGTAAGTTTAACGCGCCCAAAACACTTTTATATCTGCCAAGTGGCATTTCACGTGGAATTCGTTTCTATTAACAGAATTTAGTTCCATTATTTAAAAAAAAGCTAATTAACCAAAGTCTAATTATGTACAGTATAAAGGATTGTCCCTGGATCTTCAAGTTCGCTTGAAGGATTGATTTCATAGGGTTGTTTAATATTTTTCATCCTTTTTTTGTTGCAAACATGCTGATTTGGGATGAGATACTACGGATTCTTACAGATTTAGAATTTTTCAAGTGTTTGGAATTTTCTTCCAAAATTTAAGGCTATTCTGTTGAATGATTGTCAAATTTCTTGTCACGCCCCGAATCTGGGCCAGGACGTAACACGGTACTCGGTGCCTGACTACATGTGACCGAGCGAACCAACTGGCTGGCTGAATCAACATGTGATATCATAACATACTGAATGTGGAAGATAAACTAATACATGTTGATATACTGAAAGTCTGAATGATATAAATCAAAGTACGGAAATACTAATACAATTTCTGAAACGTATTTGTAGCAAATATAGCTTAACATGAAAAACTTGAGACTCTATCTAACTGTTACTTTTGTTTATGAAGCCTCTATTGAAGTACTGAAAACACTAACGATCTCTAAATACTGAACAACTGTAAAGTAATGATAATGCCCCGAAAGAACTGGGGATCACCAAACAGCTGATACAAGAGTCCTAGCGCTCTGAATCATCAACCTGTAAATCATTACCTGCATTGTGAGATGCAGGCCCCGAGCAAAAGGGACGTCAGTACATTTAAATTGCACTGGTATGTAAAGCAACTGAAAGAAAGAACTATAACTGCTGAAACTAATACTGAGCTGATAACTGAGAATTGAAATTTGATATCTGAAATGATAACTATTGAAACTGAAACTGAAATGATAACTAATAGCTGATAACTGAAATGATAACTAATAGCTGAACTGAACAAAGGAAGTAAGGTTATGAATACTCCCTCTTCTGAATGATGAACAACCTGTTTACCTGAATAAGCTACGGCCTCGGGCCCAATTTATATGTGCACAAGCTACGGTCTCAGGCCCAAGTATAGTATATATAACTACGGCCTCAGGCCCAAAATGCATAAAGCATAAACTACGGCCTCATGCCCAAATATGCATAAAGCATAAACTACGATCTCAGGCCCAAGTATGCATAAAGCATATAAACTACGGCCTCAGGCCCAAATACAAGTGTTCAACATTCAGGGATATAAAATCAGGAACTGAGAATCATACTTAAATACATGATAGTGAAGTACTGAATCACATCGAGTTACATGATACTGGAATACTGAATCACATTGAGTTACATAATACTGGAATACTGGATCACATTGAGTTACATAATACTGGAATACTGGATCACACTAGGTTACATAATATTGGAATACTGAATAGGACTAGACTGAGACATGTATTCTTGAATTGATTATGAACACTGAAATTTCAACTGTTTATGGCATACTGAATAATCTATACTAAGACTCGGGGGCATCAAACCCAAGTCTATATTGAATACGCACTGAGCTCACAACATTCAAATGAAAGTCATGAACGAGTTATGAAGCTAGAGAATAGAAGTTCTACAACTATTCAAGGAACTAGGCTTAATTATATTTCTGAGGCAATTGGTAACGTGGTAAAAGAAACGTAGTGTAGAGAGAATCATTAACATTCCCAAACATAGAGAGTTAGCCTCACATACCTTAACTTCCTGCTCTTGAGCATAATACAACATTCGCCAACCCTTTCAACTTTAATCTATATCAATACAAGTCAAAGGGATTCCAAATTAGCAACAATAAACATAGTTTGGTCACTTAGGCATTTTATCAAGCACTTGGTGGCATAAAGCTTCATAGTCCTTATTAATGGTGTCCCTACACCCAATAACTCATTCTCTTGCTCCTAGATAAATTCTAAATTCTCAAATGGTTATAATTAACATTATTCTTTATCACCCAATAGGTAATCAACACCCATAACCAATAATAACCAATCAACAACCCAAATCTATCACCGTTTATGCTTTTCTATCAAACCCATCAACTGATATCTCATGAACAAGAGTCTATAATCATTAGTTCAATGATAGAATTAATTAGAGGATGAAGATATTACCTTTTTGACGTTCAATCTTCTTGAATTCGAGTTCTAGGGTTTCTTCTCTCAACAATGATGTCCCAATCGAATATCTAATGATATGGAGGGTTTACCCATGTTAATAAGATGTTGTAAAATCAAAATTAACTTAGAATTACCATTAGAACATACCTTGGGTGGTGGAGGGACCCTTAAGGAGTTAGGTTTTTGAGAGCTTTCCTTTCTAGGACAAGTTTTTATGTCTTGGGGCTGTGGGCATGAAATAAGGCTAAACAAATGACTTCCCAAGACCGCCACCACGTCCCAGTAAGCTTGATCGTGGTACCGACTGTGGTAAATAGCTGGAGCACTGCCTCACGACCGCGGTCGCGGTAAAACGCGGCCGAACACGGTGGTTACGTACTGTTCTATAAAATGGGCATAACGTTTTACACAGAGCTCCGTTTGGGCTCTACAATATATCGTTGGAAAGATATTTCAAAGGCCTACAACTTTCATTCTTTTATTTTTTCTAAATTCCTTACACTATTTCACTAAACTCTGCTGGAAGACGGACCTTCTGCAAACTTAGTCGATTTTGTCGAATCTTATGCACCTCACTTTCCATCTTGATTTTGAAACAACTATTTTCACCCATATTCATCCCGATAGTACTTAATATGTCCAAAATATAACCTTTCTACTCCTTTAACGCATTCATACCTAATCCAAATGTGCGGAGTGTTACATTGTCTCCCCCCTGGGATCATTTGTCCTCGAATGATTGTCCTGACTATAACTTCTTCTAACTCCGGACCTTAAACGGGTCTGATGGAAACATGAACTTTCATAAACACTTGCATACTAAACTAAATGAATACATGACTGAACTTTTGAGATAGTGAACTGAATGACCACCACATTGACTAAATATTGGTCTGCCATGGATATATAAATACTGAACTAACATGAATATATGAATATTAAAATGGCACTAATATTCGAGTATTGAACTAACATCAATATCAGAGTACTAAGCTAGCATAAATGTCTAAGTATTAGACCAACATGAGTAGCTGAGTATTGAGTTGACATGAGTATCTAAGTACTGAACTGACATGAGTATCTGAGTACTGAACTGACATAAGTGTCTGAGTACTGAACTGACATGAGTACCTGAGTACTGAACTGGCATGAGTATCTGAGTACTGAACTGACATGAGTATTTGAGTGCTGGAAACTTGAATGTTATAACATGACACGTGAAAGTACCACCGCTAACTCTGGTGGTAACTCCAACTCATAAGCTAATTGACCGATCCTTCACAAGATTCTATATGGCCCAACATAGCAGGGACTATGCTTCCCCTTCTTTTCAAATCTCATAACGCCTTTCACAGGCAAACCTTTCAGAAACAACCAATCCTCAACTTGAAACTCTAGTTCTCTATGTTGCATGTTCGAATAGGACTTTTGGCAACTTTGAGCTGTCTTCAAATGCTCTTGAATCAGCTTGACTTTCTCCATAGACTGATTGACCAAATTTGTTCCTAACAACTCCGCTTTGCCAACTTCGAACCAACTAATTGGCAATCTACACCTTCACCCATAAAAATCATGCTTTCAAAATGCGCAAGATAATCCTATTATAAGGTACATACTTACAATCTCCACTAAAGGATGTGTATTCTGTGATAAAACACTAGGCTTTCTGCTGCTCGATTTTCACTTACTGATAATTCGAATACTTGTCCATATAGTCGGCAATGTTCTATTTTCATGTCGTTCTACCAATAAATCTCCTTAAGACCATGATACATATTTGTGGTACCTGAGTAAATAGAATACCTGAAATTTTGGGCTTCCAGCATGATCTTCCCTCTTTAAGTCCATCTATGTCTGGAACACACAATCTGTCATGGTACCTCAAAGCACTATCATCTCCCCCTTATTCCAAAGCTGTCATTTTATGCATGTGAATCCCCTCTTTCAGCTACAACAAGTAGGGATCATCAACTATTTCTTCTTCACTTCGCCTACTAAGGAGGGGACAAGTCATATTCTAGACAACAACTCTACTATATTTAGAGTACGCAAATTGAACTCCTAGCTAGGCTAAGCGGTGAACTTCTTTCACCAAGGTTGTCTTATCTACCTCGATCATGAGTTATACTTCCCACACTTGATTATCTTCTTAAGCACTTCCTAAAAACACTTTTAGAATTGTTGTAAGCTAAGTCTATACTCCGAAGATTAGAGTCTCATGCGATGGCACTACCCTCGTGATACATAACTAGGCATGATTTTTTTATAACTTTTCTGTGATCACTTTATCATCAATAACTAAGATCGGTGATCATTCTACTCACTTTGTGTTTCTTACACATGCTAGACATAATCCCTGTGGTAATTATACAAATTTTCCTCATTACCGAACTGATTTTCTTTTTCATATCCCATGCTAACTATTCGAGTTTCAATTCTCCATTTGGACTTACTGATGGTTTTCACATCACCCCTTAGACCAAATGTCTTGTACTTGTGGATCCTTCCTTTTTTTGTTGGGATTCTAACAACTTTCTTTATCTTCTGCAACTCTTTGCACTTTATGTTAATGACAACTCATCTCCCAACTTACCTCTAAGAAATCTTTCGTACTAGGAAAAACTAAATTATTTACATAAACGGAAAGCTTATGTATTCATAAATATCATACATAATCGTAATGATTTAACTCTGCCCACACTGCTAATCTTGGGGAAACCCATTTTCGATAACTCTTAAAGGGTATTCTTTTATAGTTTGCTCTCTCAATGCTAGATGATTTTTTTCCACTGCCACTGTACTTCGGGTTTAACTTAAACTCTTTGGGTTCTAACACATGCGTTCGGTATTTCAAACTGCCATCCACTCACTAGAGATAACATGGCTAAGTGGATCAAATCTTACCTTTACTAGCTCTACTAAAATTGTTAATTCACTGTATCTACTCAAAACTTACTTAGTATGCTTTCACTAACCACCTACTAGCATCATATTTTCTTTTCATGCTTTGATAACTAAAGTGAAGCATAAGGTTACTCCGAACTTCCCTCATCATCTGATCATATTCTTTTGTCGCACACTATCATTCTTTTTGAACTATGTACATGGATCACACCTAGGGGAATTTCATTTGTCTTAAACAAAATTAGAATATCTAACCCCAAACTTTCTATACACTTCAAAATCATATCAGATTACAAACATTCGGGGTAAACACTTAGTCACAAAACTTAAGGGGAATTGTCATATCCTTTATCTCACAATAATAGCTACTTCTTATAGCAATTCACTAACGTGGTACTTTCTAATTCTGATTTGAATAAATCCAAACAACTTAAAATTGTTCCCTAAAATTCACTATTGGTTGCTCTTGGTCCTCATTGCATACATCATATCTTCTAGTCATTTGCATGAGTTGTACGAAATCACATCTTTGGTAATAACAAATGTTTTTGACTCCTAGGTATTTTACCGTTAGGCTCTTTTCTATCCAAAACTATAGAGACCAATGTTAAGGTCTGACATCTGAACTATCATCATCCAACTTGTGGCTCCATTTCCAAGAATTAGAAATGAGATTGTTTAATGAGGTAGAACACATATGAATACACTACCATCACAAATTTGTCCTTCAGAGTATACCACCATCAGATAAATCACTTCATGTACTGTCCGATGAGTCTTGGGTCTAAATCCAGACCTAAAATATGCGAAGGTTTCTCTATAATCAATGTTACTTACATTTTATTTAAGAACACATATGCATCACTGCATACTCACAAGTCACCTGGAATTTTCATACACTAAAAATTGGATATTTGGTAAACATATAACTGAATACTGGCGTACTGAATAACCATAAACTTGCTAATTAAAAGACTGTATAACTGGTAACTGAGGTAAACTGATAACCATAAGACATGATAACTGCTTTTGTACTTTCTGATAAGGTTATGCTCTAATCAGTAATACTATCCATTGCATCCCACTTTTAACATCCTCTAAAGTCTCATATTTACTAACCTGTACTTCATGATTATACCCCAATGGGCAATTATCCTCTCTAGGACCTTACGTTTCTCCTGCGCGTCGCTTGGAAATCCAATACATTTGGAATTCGATAGGAAGAGAAGGTTAACTTTTGTTATAAGCTTCATGGCACGATCTAGAGTAGAAAGAAATGAGACAATCCTGGATGTCTTGGTAGTTAACTGTTTATATGAGTGGCCGGCACACACATATAAAGGAAACTCCACTGGACACAGCTTCATAGACTCCCTAGGACTCTTGAATCTAGTGCTCTGATACCAAGCTTTGTCACGCCTCGAACCTGGGCCTAGATGTAACACGACACTCGGTGCCTGACTACATGTGACCGAGTGAACCAACTGGCTGGTTGAATCAACATGTAATATCATAACATACTGAATGCGGAAGATAAACTAACACATGTTGATATACTGAAAGTCTGAATGATCCGGCCGAACGCGGTGGTTACGCACTGTTCTGTAAAATAGGCATAACTTTTTGCACAGAGCTCTGTTTGGGCTATACAATATATCCTTATACACTTTCACTAAACTCTGCTGGAAGACGGACCTTCTACAAACTTAGTCGATTTTGTCGAATCTTATGCACCACACTTTCCATCTTCATTTTGAAACAACTATTTTCACCCAAAATCATCCCGATAGGACTTTATATGTCCAAAATATAACCTTTTTACTCCTTTAACTCATTCATACCTAATTCAAATGTGCGGGGTATTACATTTTTTTAGATTTTTTCATCCCAGATTAAGGTTTCATTTCCATCCCCAAAAAATAGCTGGGTTTTCAAAGAAGTGAAAATAAAATTAAGAAAAAAAGGATTTGAAGAGGATTGTTAAGCTTTGGAATCCAAGGATGCAAAAGCTTCCTAGCTACAATGGAGAAAAGCCAGAAACTTATGGAAGATCGACTAAAAAGGGAGGAAGAATAAGAGTAGAGGTGGAGTCTCTAATTGAGGAAAATGAAACTCAAAATCAATTATGATGTAATGTGTCTGTTATATACAAGAAGCACTAACTAACTAACCAACAGGAAAATGGCAGCTAAGCTACAACTAACAACTAATTGATAATACCTAATGCTACAGGGATTAACAACTAACTGTCGCAGCTACAGTAGTAACTAACATTTGAATAAATATAGTCTCAATATACATAATGTTAAAACGAAAGATAACACTGTATTACTAATTAGTTGCATGTTTGATCCCGGTGAGGGACTTTGTGAGGATGTCAGCTAGCTGATCACCAATCCTTATGTGATGAAGTGAGATGAGACTTTCTTGGAGCTTGGATCTCACAAAGTGACAATAAAAATTCAATGTGCTTAGTCCGCTCATTGAACACATGATTTCTAGCAATATGGAGGGCAGACTGACTATCACAAAATACAGGAATAGGCAAAACAAGAGGAACAGTCAGCTCTGTAAGCACTCGATGCAACTAGACAAGTTCACCAACAACCTTCTTGATAGACCTGTATTCTACTTCTGCTGAAGAAAGGGAAATGGTCTCTTGCTTATTGGACTTCCAGCTAATGGGGTTGTTACCCAATAAAACAATGTAATATAACACTGACTTCCTAGAATCAGGGCAGGCAGTCCAATCAGAATTACAATAGGCCTGAACTAAGAAGTCAGCATCACTTGACATGAAGATTTCCAAAGTAGGGTCCTTGAGCAAGCACCTAAGCATATGATAAGCAGCCTGAAGATGAGGCTCTCTAGGATCTTGCATGTATTGGCTCAAGTGTTGTACTCCATAAGCTATATCTAGTCTAGTATTCCTGAGGAAGTTCAACTTCCCAACTAACTTTCTATAAAAAGTGGGATCAGACAAAGGTGCTCCTTCATTAGCTTTTAGTTTAACTAAGGGATCAAGAGGAGAGGAGAGACTGGTGTAGTGTAAGCAATTATAGTCTTTAAGGAGATCGAGGACAAAATTTCTCTGAGAGATTAGAATCCCATTGTCTCTGTAGAGTACTTCAAGTTCCAAAAAGTAGTCTAGTCTCCTTAATTATCTGATTTTGAGCTGCTCATGTAGGAAAGCTTTCAGCAGTTGAATCTCAGCAAGATCATTTCCTATAAGTAGGACATCATATACATAAACTCCTATAAAAACCACACAATTAGCAGTCTTCTTGTAGAACAAAGAGTAATCATACATGAAGTGACTATAGCCTTTGGAACACAGGGCTTCAGTGAATTTAGCATACCACTATCTGCTGGCCTGCTTTAATCCATAAAGTGACTTGTTCAATCTGCAAACTAATCTAGGGAGGACACTGTAAGACCTTGGGGAAGCTTCATGTAAACCTCTTCATGTAGATCTCCCTGGAGGAAAGCATTTCTCACATCCAACTAAAAAATCTCCAGTGCTTCTTAGCAGCAGTAGCAATTAAGGCTCTAACAGTAGTCATCTTTACTACTGGAGAGAAAGCTTCTGTATAATTGATTCATACCTTTTGTATATCCTTTCACAACTAATCTGGCTTTGTATCTCTCTACACTCCCATCTGTTTTATGTTTAATCTTATACACCTATCTGCATCCTATGGCTTGCTTTCCAGCAGGTAATGGAACCAATGTCCAAGTGTCATTTGCATGAAGTGCCTCAAATTCTTGTGTCATGGCCTATTTCCAGGCAGGATTGCTTGCTGCTTCTTCATAAGATAATGGCTCCATGTCATTACAAACACTTCTTACAACCTGCTGACTGTCAAGACTCAAGACATCATAAGTTATGAGATTACTTTGGGTGAAGAGGGCATTGAGAGAGAAGGGTGAGTTGGTCTGAGTGACTTCAACAACCTGAGATGGTTTCAGGTTGGGCATAGAACAAATATAATCAGACAAGTAGGATGAAACTTTAGAGACTCTACCAAATACTCTTTGATTAGGTCTTAGTATATGTGGAGAGGGTTGATTAACTCTTGAAGTAGTTGGAGATGATGTTTGTGGTGAGGTAGTACTAGGAATAGAAGGTGAGTACATGGTGTGAGCTGAATGCATGGTGTGACTAAGTGACATTAAAGTAGGTATAATAGAAGGATCCCTTGGAGGAGTTGTGACACTATGAGAAGGAAAAGAGGGAAGCATATCAAAGTAATCATGTTGTGCAACAGTATGAGGCATGGAAGAGGAGGAAGCTGAAACTAGTAGAACAGAGAAATGGAAGTTGGACTCGTGAAACAACATCCCTAGACACATAGAACTACTTGGTAGTTAGACTCAGCACTTTGTACCCTTTGACACCAAAGGGATAACCTACAAACACACGTGGAGTAGTCCTTGGTTTCTGCTTACAGTCAAGTGGCTTTCAGCTCCTCTACCGGACCTATTGATCGAGGAGCTAGGGAATGGGGCAAAAGAAAGACGAGTTAGAGAACGGATGTAAGTCAATTCTGACCCTGCTAGGGAAAGGAATTCAAATTTGTCTCTATGGGGTTTAGGGACAATTGGATAGCACAGACAACCAAAGCTTCTCAAATATAAATAATTTGGTTTCTTTTGATACAACAACTCAAAAGGGCATTTGTTCTTTAGAGGTAAAGTGGGCAGTCTATTAATGAGAAAAGTTGTTATAAGTAAACATTCTCCCCAGTATTTCAAAGGGAGTTTGGCTTGAAATAACAGGGCTTTGGTAGTCTCTAATAGGTATTTGTGTTTTCTTTCTACTATGCCATTTTGTTGAGGTGTATATGGGCAGGTTCTTTGGTGTTCAATTCCTTTGGACTGAAAGAATAGAGTAGCTTCACTACTGGTAAATTTCAAATACTTGTCTGATCTGATACACTTTACACTGGTATTGAACTGTATCTCAACCATAGAAATGAAGCTTCTAAGAGTATGCAATGCATTACTTTATATCTTAGTAGATGAGTACAAGTGGATCTACTAAAATCATCTACTAGAGTAAGGAAATATTTAATATTATCATGAGTTGATACATGATAAGGTCCCCACAGGTCAACATGTAAGAGGTCAAATATGGCAGCGGTGTTAGTAACTTTCAAGGAAAAGGAAAGTCTAGTTTGCCTGGCCATAGGGCATATACAGCAGAGAAAAGGTTGTCTTGATGCAAAGGTTACTGGTATGTTAGACATTCCTTTCATCTTTCCAAAAGGTACATGTCCAAGTCTATAGTGCCATAACAAATTCATATCACTTGCATCAATTGGAAAAGAGTCAAAGTCATAACCCCTATTTGTTTTATTGTAGGTGAAAGCATTTACAATAGGATATGGAGATGCAGTATTTACAGTAGAATAGGGGTGATAGGAATGAGGAAAACAATGTGCTACACTATCATGACTATTGTGAATGGAAAAACAAGAAATTGTACCCTTCTTTGCTATAGCAGAACTTCCCTTGTTGAAGCAGTCTGAGCATAGAAGGTACACCCCATCATGATCTTTACCAATCTCCAGAGGCCTCTTTAGAAAAGGGGCCTGCAGAAGACAACATGTGTCAAAAGAAAGAAGCTAGACATTTGAGATGTGTTGTTAAGGAGCTAATAGAGATAAGGTTGTATTTAAAAGAGAGAACAAATAGGACTCTATACAAAAGAATCTCAGGTGTAACTGTCATAGTTCCTACTTCTGTCGCCTTGACTTTATAACTATTTGGTAGTTTCACAAGTAAAGGGTAAGGTAGGACAATTATATTCTACAGGTGTGTCTTATTAAAGGTCATGTGGTGTGAAGCTCCTGAGTCTAGAATCCATAAGTCAGCCTTTTCTTAAAAGCATTTACATGAGAGTTTGTCTAAATCTATAAAAGATGTACAAGACACAATACTTGCAAAATTTTACTGTTTCGTTGGATGCATTTGTGTTGCTCGAAATGTCCCCTGGACCATCACTTTGGAAGTGTTGCAACAGTCTCACTACTTGGTCATATTGCTCATTTGAAAGATTCATGTTTTGGTTACTATGACTTCCCTGATGCTCCAGATCTTCTCCTTTGTTTATCATTACGTTAGATGGCATGCCTTGTACACTAGCTACAACATTTGCTGCAATACTCTTCCCTTTATTATTTCTAGGATACTGGTTATGATTTTGTGCAGTCGAGTTATAGTTTTGAGCTCCTTGTTGAAGTGTTGTGGATGTCCATGAAGTTTGAAATATTTGTCTTTGGCATGTCTTGGCCTTTTGCAAAAGTCACTAAAAGGTCCTAGGTTTATTGTTGTTCACTGAGTAATTTGTCCTAAAGCCTCTTGGCATTGTTGTACCAGCATTCATTGCAGTAGATTCAAAATTCAATTGATTTCTAGGTCAAAATCCTCTTTCCTCTTGAACCAAAAGAGCAAAAGGTTGTGCCATGGAAGGCAAGGGATTCATCATCAATATGCTCCCTCAAACCACAGTATAAACCTCATTTAATTCCATCAGAAATTGTATCAATCTTCTGTCACGTTCAGCTTTGTGCATGTTTTCCTTTGCACTACAAGTGCATTGACAACTACAGGGGGATTTTGCACTAAGATTAGTTAATTCTTCCCATAATTTCTTCATTCTAGTGTAGTATCCAGTAATGTTGAGCACTCCTTGACTTAAATTATTAATCTCCTTTTGGATCTGATAAAGTTTTGCTCCATTTGTTTGATCATAACGATCTTCAAGTTCTCTTCACAACTCAACTGAACTATTCACATGCTCTACACTATCCGCAATTTTTTTGGCAAGTGAATTCAAAATCCACGAAGTTACCATATCAACACATCTCTCCTATTGTCTAAAGTTTTTCGACTTCGAATCAAGTTTTTCACATTCCCTAGTAATGAAACATAATTTGTTCTTAAATGAGAGGGCCCTCAACACACCTCTCCTCCATAAACGATATCCTATTCCATCAAAAGGAACTGGAACTAAAACTAGCCCAGAGCTATCAGAAGGATATATGTTAAGCAGACTACTTACATCGATTGTCGATCTCGATTGTTGTGGCAGTCGTAGACTCTGTACTTTGGTCATCTACCACCATAGTTGAAGTGATCGATTAGTTTAGCTCGAAGTGAGAATGAATCCATAGAGAAACTCAATTAAATGAGTGTATGAAACCACAGAAAAACTCAATTAAATGATGTAGCTTTGATTTGTTTATTTGCTCGAGATTTAATGTCGTACCAAAAATGAACCCTAGTTTTGAGCTCGGAGAAGACGATAGCCTGCCAAGATCAATTTCGTGGATCAATGAGACGTGTTAAGGCTCTGATACCATGTTAAGCTTTAGAATTCAAGGATGCAAAAGCTTCCTAGCTACAATGGAGAAAACCCAGAAACTTATGGAAGATCGACTGAGAAGGGAGGAAGAAGAAAAGTAGAGATGGAGTCTCTAATTGAGGAAAATGAAACTCAAAATCAACTATGATGCAATTTGTCTGTTATATATAAGAAGCACTAACTAACTAACCAACTGAAAAATGACAGCTAAGCTACAGCTAACAACTAACTGTCGCAGCTACAGTAGTAACTAACATTTGAATAAAGATAGACTCAATAGTTCTTCCTACAATTGGGAAAATGGAAGAAGAATAAAGAAGAAATGGATTGTTGGCCCAAGTAAGGTTAGTTTTGAAAACTGACAAAGGAACTCAGGCATGATCTAGGTCCATCCCCTCAGGTTCATAAAAACGAGCAGATTCGAGCATGTGGGATGCATGTGAAGAAGATAAGCTTAACTTGGTATATTTAATATCTCCTGATCGAAAAGGTTGCATAATTGATAATGAGAAGGACTCCTTAATCAAAGAGAACACTATATGAGTTAGAAGTTGAAATCAACTAGAACTCTTCCACCAAGGAAGAGTTGCATCAGAACTCTAGTTATTTCTTCATCTACTATCTCTATAAATTACAGGATGTTCTCACATTATAGGATTTGCACAAAAACGCAGAAGTTAAACGTGAATTGAGATCAAAATAACAAGGCTTTTTGCAAACAATTCATGTGTGATTCAAGTGTGCAAACCTGAAGCTACATGAACCAGATTGAAGAACCAGCTTCATAAAGAGTTTTATGTGACTTTCTTTATTTCTAGTTCAATTGTAGTAGGTGTTTTCATATTGTACCTTTCAGCTTTATCTAGAAGCAATTGTAATCGGTACTTTGAGTATTCAAGTTACAATTAACTTGAAGTTGTTGCAACAGTTAGAGGCTGGTTGCTACAACGCGATTAGAGGTAATCCTTAGGTTTACAAAGAGTTTTGTAAATGCTATTTTGGCTCAGTCATTTAGTGAAGTGTTGGGGAAAATTCTACTGAGTAGTAGGTCGTGGGTTTTTCACCTTTTGAGCCAGGTGTTTTTCACGTAAAAATACTTGTGTTCTTTACTTTCTACATTTATTATTCCGCAATAGTAGTAGAAGGAACACATAGAAGAACCATGTCCTTCCATATTCAGTTTAAGCAAAAAATTGATCACCACATAAATCACCCCCCTCTTGTGTGGTATTGAAGAATAAAACATCAATTGGTATTAGAGCGGGTTATCCTTGAAGAGGCTAACACCTTAGGAACAGATCAAGATGAGTGCACTACGTGAAAACTGAGAAGGACAATCCACTGCTAGGCCTCCACTCTTCAATGGCCAGTACTACTCCTAGTGGAAAAATAGGATAAGAGACCACATCATAGGAGAGGACTATGAGCTATGGGACATTGTCACTGATGGTCCCCTAGCTACCATGAAGAAGAATGTTGAAGGAGTAGAAGTGCCAAAAACAAGAGTTGACTGCACGGCTGAGGAATTGAAGAAGTGGGAAAAGAATGCTAAGGCCAAGAAATGGCTTGTGTGTGGAATTGGTCTAGACGAGTATAGTAGAATTCAAAGTTGTACCACTGCTAAGGAAATCTAGGACACTCTGCAAGTGGCTCATGAAGGAACTCCTCAAGTGAAGAGATCAAGAGGAACACTGTTATATTCTCAATATGAGAATTTCACCATGAAGGAAGGCAAAACCATCCAGGAGATGTATAAAAGGTTCATCACTCTAACAAATGAACTCAAGTCTCTTGAAAGGATAATTCTTGAAGAGGACAAAGTTGAGAAAATTTTGACAAGGGTTCTGTCAGTCACTTTGGAAAGCAAAATCACTACCATTCAGGAATCAAAGAACATTTTCACTCTCAAGTTGGATGAGCTAATTGAAAATCTCACTGCCTATGAACTTAGAAGGCAAACCATGAAGATGGATGCACCCGAGAAGGAAAGGAGCTTGGCGCTCAGAATCAGAGAAGGTGCTGATCTAGAGGAGGATGAAATGACCATGATCATAAAGGACTTCAAAAAGTACCTAATAAGAGGAAAGGGTCCTTCAAGAAGTGGAAGCTACAACAAACTAAGAGTTCCTGAAAAACAAACCAATGAGGGGTGTTACAAGTGTGGGAAGACTGATCACCACATCAAAAACTGCCCTCAATGGGAAATTGAATGGAAGAAGGAAAGAGCTGAACAATGGAACAGGTAGAAGGAACAGGTTCAACCCAAGAAGAACAAAGGATCAACAAAGGCTATGGTTGCTTACTGGGGAGATAGCTCAGATGAGGACTCAGAGGATGGAGATGGAGATGAACAAGCACTTATGGTAATTGGAGAATCCGATGAGGAATCTGAGGTAAGTATAATTCATCTCAAAGACAAGATAAAATTTTTGTCTAAAGAAAGGCATCTGAATTACTCCTGGATTTCATTAATGAATCTGAGGATCTAAACAACGAAAAGGAGCAGCCGTCTAAGGAGTGTGTGATTTTGAAAGCTAAGTGCAAAAATTAGAAACTTATGGCTAGTAAAAGTGATAGTAAAAATGATGAGTTAAAGAACCAGGTTCATGAACTTGACACCACTGTCCTAGAGCTAAGATCTGAAAATATAAAACTGAAACTAGGAATAGGTAAAAAGAAATCTGATCACACACAACTCACATTAGAAGAAAACCTAGGAAAAATGAAAGACAAGTTGTACAAAAGAGATGAGCAGATAAGAGTCCTTAAGGAGGATCTAAGCAAGGTTAAGCACGAGTTAGACAGAACATGTAAATGGAATAGGTCCTCCGATGTACTTTCATGGCTACATGAACACCATAGTAGCAATCATAGAGGACTTGGCTACGGGACCCCTGCACCTAAGTGGGATCCCAAAAACAAGTACATCACACTTCCTGAGAACAAAATTTGCACACACTGTGGTAAAACTGGTCACTATAAAAGTGAATGTATTGCAAAAGAAAAGGCTAGTCACAAGAATAAAGAATTTGTTCAAGGGAAAAATAGGCTGCCAGGTTGGGCTAAAAAGAATCTGATTCACCCTTTTGCCTATAGAAAGGGACCCAAACTAGTTTGGGTTCCTAAGACTAATCCCTGATTTCCTTTTGCGGGTCCAAGTGAAGGGGAGCAGCCAAATATGGTACATGGATAGTGGCTGCTCAAAGTATATGACAGGAAGCAAGAACCAGTTCCTTTCACTTGAGGACCTCAAAGGAGGTAATGTCTCCTTTGAAAATGGGAAGAAAGGTGAGATCATTGGGGTTGGAAAGATAGGTAAGACTGATTATCACTCTATTGAGAATGTATACTTGATAGATGGCCTAAAATACAGCCTAATTCGTGTATCACATTATGTGATAGAGGTAACTTGGTAGAATTTACCTCTACCAAATATTTTGTGATAAATCTTACCACTGACAAGATTGTTTTGCAGGGAAAAAGAGTAAATAATATTTACATTGTAGATCTGTCCACACTTTCAGAAAATGAGCTCACTTGTTTAAGTATGTTGGATAACCCCCCCCCCCCCCCCGGGTACAAAAGACTTGGACATGCCAGTCTAAGTCAACTCAACAAACTAGTCTCCAAAGACTTGGTGATAGGAATGCCTAACATTAAGTTCAAGGAAGACAAAGTTTGTGAGGCTCGTGCAAGGGGGAAGCAGGTAAATCCTCTTTCAAAGCAAGAAAATGATAAGTACCACCAGAACGATGGAGCTGGTTCATATGGATCTTTGTGGACCAATGAGAACTCTGAGCAAAGGTGGTAAGAGATATATTATGGTGTTTGTTGATGATTACTCTAGGTTTACTTGGACATTGTTTTTAATATCTAAAGATGAAGCATTTGATATGTTTACTTCTTTTGTTACAAAAACTCATAAACAACTAGGTAATCAACTTGCATCAATTAGGTTTGATCATGGAACTGAATTTAATGCTGAATTTTGTGATGAGCATGGCATAGATCATAATTTTCTGCTCCTAGGACTCCACAACAAAATGGAGTAGTTTAAAGAAAGTATAGGTCATTAGAGGAAATGGCTAGGACTATGCTACTTGCTAGTAAATTACCTTATAGCTTCTCAGCAAAAGCTGTGAGCACTGCATGCTACATCATAAATAGTTGCATGACTAGACCTCTTGTTAAGAAGATTCCCTATGAGTCACTTAAATGAAGAAAGCTAAATATATCCCATCTTAGGGCATTTAGATACAAGTGCTTTGTGCACAATAATGGCAAAGACTCCCTAGGTAAGTATGATCCCAGAAGTGATGAGGGAGTATTCTTGGGATATTTTTCACATAGTAAAGCTTATAAGATATACAGTAAAAGAACTATATGTGTAGAAAAAAGGTGTATATGTTATTTTTTTTAAAACTAACATTTTTTCTGAGAGGCAAGATCAAGATAATGAAGAGATTAGGCTGATAAGCAATTCAAATGGTGAAACCACAATCCAACCTGAAGATGCATCACAGGAAGGAACAGGTGATGAAACAGGTCCTTCCACCCAGGGCAACATGACATGGGGAACTTACTAGAGAGGAATTGATCCTCGAACCTCGAGGGAACCTGTCCATGAACCTATTCCTCAATAAGAAAACCAGGAAGGAACATCCAAAGAAATTGACACTCTTATTGCAACATCCACGAAATTGGATACAGATGAATCTGGTTCATCTGTTGATCAGAAGTTGTATAGGGGAATGTTGGTTCTTTGTCATATCTCACTGCTAGCAGACCTGACATTGTTTTCAGTGTAGGGCTTTGTGCTCGATTTCAAGCAAACCCAAAAGAATCCCACTTGACCATTGTAAAGAGAATATTGAGATACTTGAAAGGCACCACTGACCTTTGCCTTTGGTATCCAAAAGGTAGTAACTTTAACCTAGTGGGATATGATGACGCTGATTATGCAGGTTTGCTTGTAGACAGGAAGAGTACCTCAGGTATGGAATACTTCCTTGGTTCATGTCTTGTGTCATGGGCTACTAAAAAGCAAAATTTAGTGGCCTTATCTACTGCTGAAGTTGAGTATGTTGCTGCTCCTTCATGTTGTGCTCAATTGCTGTGGATCAAACATAAATTAATGGATTTTGGAATTGATGTTGGTTGCATCCCTATTTTTTGTGATAACACTAGTGTCATTAGTATGACAAAGAACCTGATTCATTATAAGAGAACTAAGCACATAGATGTTAGGCACCATTTTTTAGGGACAACTATGAGAAAGGCTTGATCACTGTTGAATTTTGTGCTACTGACAAGCAAATTGCTGACATCTTCACAAAAGCCTTAAGTAGAGATTACTTTGAGAGGAAAGGTTGGAATTATGGATGATTAAGATCACCTAAAAGGACCAGTTCAAGGTTAAACAAAAAGAAAAAATTGAAAAAATTGAAAAAAAAATTAATAAAAAAAATTGGTTAGAAAGTCTGTATATTGTGTAAATTAAATCTTGCTCAGTCTCATACTTTCAATAGTATACTCTTGTGCCATGTGTTAAAATGACTCATTAATCTCTAATGATATTTTCTCTATTTTGGCAAATTTAGACTTACACAAGAGAATTATCAGTGAAGAACCTGGTTCATCAAGATAACACGGTATGTTTTTTACACTCTGTATAATTTGAAATAACTATATTTGGATCATGAGCAGAGTCCTACCAAATACCAAAGTTCTTTTGAACTTATCTGTTACAAGTGAACCAGTTACGTTCAAGACTCCTGACCGTATTAAACTACCTAGATTCTTTTAAGTCTGCTACTCAGAGGGAAGAAAGTGGTTCTTCCGAAACTGAACAGGTATCTTCTGATTCTAAAGTTTCTTTTGAGATAATTTCTAAGGTTGCTATGAATTTGGAGAATATATTTGTAGGATCTATAGCAGGTGTTGAGACTAATGAATCTTGAGAAATTGGTGGTAAAAATGAAAATAAAAAGAGAACAAGGGTCCTAGGAGTACTGTGAGGGGAAATGGGACAAGAGTGGCTAATTCTTCACCCACTCCTGTGACTTTAACCAAAGACGCAGGTGCAATGGTTGTTTGGGAAGATGAACCTGGTTCATCTGTAGAGGAAACCCTCGTAGACCTACTGAATAAAGTGACTGAAAGATATAATCCAACTTCTTGATAGAGTTATCAATGGCACCAAAACTCATACCATTCCCTTTGGCTTCATTCTCAAACATGTGCTTGCACATTTCAATGTACCTATGAAAAAATGGGAGGTCAGTCCAAGCATGGATCATTTTTGGGTTAATACTCTGTTTGCTTGACATTATGAAGTCAATGTCACTCCTAAAGAACCTAGTTCATCCAAAAAGATACCAGTGAATAGCAAGGTCAGAGCCTTGGGGCAAGAAAGTGGAGCTAAGTATGCTGAGATTAAAAGGCTGAAGAAGAGGTTGGTTGAGGTGGAGACTAAGAGAGATTCTCTCAGAACTGAGCTGCCAAGAGAAAAAGAGAAGAATGATGGCATTCTTCAATCTATGTTGAAAATCCTCCAAGTCAAAAACCAAGCACCTAGTTCTTCCCAGCCTTAAGCCTCCTAGCCTAGTGTAGATCAACTAGTGACCTAGTTCGTGACGTTTTGTTTCTTTTGCTCATGTTTTCAGTATTTTTATTTCTTCTTATGCTTTGTGGTAGAATCTTATCAATCATTAATGAAATTCACTATTTTTGCTCTAACTGTTTGTTTATATTTCTTTGATGGTTAAAATTCTTAGCTTGATCTATGATGATTAATCCATGATTGCATTTGAAGTAGCCCCAGTGGCCATGAGTAAGCTTTAAAATCTGGTTATATCACATTTTTTATGCAGCTTTTCGATAATACCAAAAGGGGGAAAAGGTAAGAGAAAAAGGAAGAAACTTAAGATGAAATTTATAATTTCTAAAACCCAATTGAGTTTAGATTAAAGAAGGAAGATGTAGAAGACAGATGGATTCGTCCAAAAAAATAAAGAAGAAGAAGAAGAAGAAGAAGTAGTAGTAGAAGGAAGGAATAAGGAGAGAAGATAAAGAGAGATAGAAATGAGGAATTTATTTTTAAAAAATACAGTTAATAATAAAAAACTATTAGGAAAAATTATTTTTTGGACTAATTAGCTATTGAACATTCGGGGACAAAATTTTAGCTCTCAGGCGCCTTTTATAGATTTGACCCACTTTTTTTGACACATGGCACTCCAAGGAGTATTTTACAGTGGGTACATTGTAGTTAATTTAGGGGGTATAGTTTAAGTATGAACTCACAAAATCGATATAGTTTAGGGGGATTTTGAGGTATTAACCAAATTGAAACGAGTGTGTCAAAATGCCTCCAACACCATCGCATCGCTATAAAGAAGATTTCGTATATTAAAAACCTTATAACTTTCGTTTATTTACATAAACAAGTTAGACCCTTACTTCAACTCCATACTTTAGATACAATATTAATATATAGATACTTAATTACTTCAGGCACAATTCTTCATACAGAAATTTACTTGCTCTTACTATGAACAGCCATACGAGAATTCTTGATAACCACTATTTTGCTGTCCTTGTTGCCTTTTGGAGAATAAACAACATACTTATTGCTTGATTTTGGAGAGGGTGGCCATTGTCCACAAGCCACAGCCATGTCCCTTAGTGGTTGAAGGCTTTCTAAGGTTTCAATAATGGCTGGCATTTTGGGCCTGTCCTTTGGGTTTAAGCTTGTGCATTGTGAAGCTAAATGGGCCATTTCTTTTGCTCCTTTTACTGAATATTGTCCTCCAAGTCTAGGGTCCATTATGCAACGCAATCTTCGACTACTTGACAAGTAGGGCCTTGTCCAATCGACTAAGTTTTGTTCATTCTTTGGTCTTGTTTTGTCCATTGCTCTTCTTCCTGTTAGTTGTTCTAGCAAGACCACACCAAAGCTGTAAATGTCGCTTTTGGTAGTAAGATGTCCTACATCACAAGTGGAGCATGAAAAAGTTACACCTTAGTGTATTTAAATAAAAATAGGACTGAACACAAACAAATGAATGCACATGTCTACAAAAGACTTCTTTTTGTGGATCATAATAGTACCTGTGCTAACATATTCAGGGGCAGCATATCCGTAAGTGCCCATTACCCTAGTAGTAACATGAGTGTTTGATCCTTCTGGGCCCATATGTGCAAGCCCAAAATCTGATAATTTAGCAGTAAAGTCCTGAAAATATGGCACAGAAGGGAAGAAGAAAAAACTATTAGCAAATAATACTTGTAGTTGTTAAAATAAAATAAAGAAGTTAAAAAAAAAAGGGGTAAATTTAGAGATGTACATACAGAATCCAGTAAGATGTTGGAGGTTTTAAAGTCACGGTAAATAACAGGTTTTTCAGCGCCATGTAAGAAAGCAAGGCCTTTGGCTGCTCCAATTGCTATCTTCAATCTTGTACCCCATGGCAGTGAGTTTGATAACCCTGCAATTTGTTGGAAATAGTAATTCAAATTACTCATCACTATTCACTAAAGAGTCAAATCATGATTAGACAAAACCGTTATCAAAAATATTGTAACTATGCCTTATGGTCTATTTTAAGGATTATTCTCGGGTCACGTAATATTGAAAATGAAAAGGAATTATTTTTCTTGTTGGGGCTAAAAAAAAAAAAAAAGAACTTACTCTTGAAGAGATGATTTTCAAGGCTGCCTCTAGGCATGAATTCATAAACAAGAAGGCGTTCTTCATCCTCGCAACAGTACCCAATCAATCTTACCAAATTTTGGTGCCTTAGCTGTCCTAGAAATATTACTTCCGCCTATCAACCAAAAACACACTTAACTATTAAATAATTTAAAACATACAATAATTATAAACACAGAAAAAACAAAAGATTTTCTATTGGGATTTGACTTCTTAGCTTTAACTTGCTGATGGTGTTTACGAAGACCTTTTAAAAAAAATCACCAATAATTTAACAGAGCCATGTGGACCCCAATAAAACTGTGAAGTCCAAGCTTGTACACTGCAGAGTCAAGGATTTCAAGTTTTTTTTTTAAAGAGTTCATGTCTCTTCATAATTCATAAAATAATTGATATCAGTAAAAGAGTATTTTCTTGATATATTACTAAAATAAAACGATATAATCTGAAATTTCGACAATTTCCACAATATACTTGAAATTGATAATAAGAAGAAGAGGAAATATGTAATTTTACCAGCCATTCCCTGTGGCCTTGAAGCCCTTCAATATTAAGAAGCTTAACAGCAACAGCTTGAGATTTCAAACCAGCCCTCAAATTCTCATCAACATAACCTTTATGCACTGTCCCAAAACCACCTTCACCAAGCAAGTAATTAGTCGAGAAATTCTGCGTAATGGCACGCAGTTCACTCAACTGAAAATCAAACAAGTCAGGACCAAATGATTGTGCAAGATCCTCATTAATCCTAGTTGATGATGATCTGCTCAAATCCGAGAATGACAACCTACGAAAAGATGGCAATGGAGCTATGTTCTTTGAAAAATCCGATTTCGAGGTCTTGCACCTGCTAAAATTACCAAAAATGGTTTGATCTTCGACAGAGCAGCAGTTTGCTGTAAAGGGTCTCCAAGATTTTGAGTCTTTCATGATTTGGTGAGGAAAAAAGATGGAGAAGTTGATGAGAAATATAAGAAGGAAGATATGAGGATTAGATAAAGGTAATTAATAAAGAAAAAATAATTGAGGGGGGTTTAATTAGTTTAATCTAGTACGTACAATTTAGTTTTCCTTGATTATCCACAATGAGGTAAGGACATTCTTTCTGTAACTGCTCCAACCACTCTACTAAATAGGGTATTGTTGTTCTAATCTTTTTTCTATGGGATTGTTATTGTTGCTTGATTTGTCAACTACGTACTTGTCTTCATGCAATAAAGGTGTCCATTTTGTAATAAAAGAATTGGGAACAAATGTCACCTATGCCGACTTGACTTTGGGCGAATCAAATTGAAGAAATTGTGTACTTTTCTGGTGTGAAAATATATGCAAATATCATTTCATTGGTGGTTTGGAAAAAGTATGATAAAGAGAACTGAAGTTTGAATTGCAGATTAACGAAAACTGAAACGTATACAAGACACTTGTAAAAGAGATGCTATTTGTTGTACTTGAGATACACAAATGGTGTAAAGAATGTTTTTACTAGTATTTTAGCTTATGGTACTAATTAATATCTTATATTTTTAGTTACTAATCTTATTTTCTATGGACGACTATATATTTAGCTAAATTTATTTTAGCTGACTCGGTTGTGTAAAAGTTTTTTACACGGTTAGTACTCAAAAGTTAAATTATTTGTCTTCCAACATTAAATGTATTTTCAGATGTGCCTTTTTCTTCTTTCTACTTTTTGTTGTGAGCAGTAGTAATATTATTTAACATACTACACTCTTAGCATAATGATCTAGCCGGTCGTTTTGAGCTTTAACACTCTGTTTGGCAGGTTGAGACCTTGAGTATCTTCAAATTATGTATTTTGATTTGTTAAAATAGTTGGTTTTGATTTTCGCGGGGTTCGTAGTTAATTTGGAAGAGTAACTCTCAATTCTGAAGCTTTAAATTAGTAGAGCTGACCAAGGTTTGATTTTGAGTAAACAGCCTCAGAATAGGAATTTGATGGTTTTAATAGGTTCGTATGGTGATTTTGGACTTTGGCGTATGTTCATATTTGAATTTGGATGTTCCTAGAAGGTTTCAACTCTATTTGTGAAAGCTGACAATTTGAGGAACTGGAGAGTTCACAAGTTTGACCGGGAGTGGACTTTAAGTCTATCGGGGTCATATTATTTTTTTCGAAAATTAAAATAGGTGCGTTTTATTATTTAGGAATGGTGTGCAAAGTTTGGGTTCATTCTAGATTGGTTAGATTGGAATCGGACGATTAGTTCGAAGTCGGAAGTTTATGAACTTAAGAGGTTGATCTTGTTATTCTTGGTTTTGGTGTTAAATTTTGGTGTTTTGAGCTTTCGAATATGTTTGGATTATGTATATGGAGTTATTGGCATGTTCGAACGGGTTCCCGAGGGGCTCGGGTGAGTTTCGGGGCGGCTTCTGATCATTTTGAACCACTTTGAGGTTGTTGGTTTTCTGGTGTACAGGTTTGCATCCGATCGTGGTGGGTTGCATGGGATCGCGAAGTAGATTTTGAGGCAACTGAGATTTTGTCTTCGCATTCACGAGTATGATGACGCGATCGTGAAAGGTGGAGGAGTTGGTTTATACATTCGCATGCACAGGTCCGGGTTCGCGTAGAGGATAAGGCTGGCTGGAGTTGTTGTTCTCATTCGCGGGTGGTGTGACGCGTTCTTGATTGAGTTAGAGCTGGAGAGCTCCGTGTTCGCGTTTGAGTTGTCGCGATCGCGGAGGCTAATTTGGGTAGTGGCATTTATGTGCTTCACGATTGCGAAGCTTTGGATCGCCATCGCGAAGCATTTACCTGGAGCAGATCTTTAAGTTGCTAATTTCAGGAGTTTGTCTATTATTTCATATTTTGTGCCCTAGACTTCGAGAAGAGGAGATTTTGAAGAGCAATTTCACTACTACATTGGAGGTAAACAGTTCTCACTTGGATTTGGCTTTATATCTTGATTACCCATGGATTTCTTTACCTAAAACTTGGGATTTTGAAAGAAAATTTAGGCTTTTTGCCTACACTTTGAAAGGGATTATCTTAGAGAATTGAGTATCGACTTGGAATCAATTTTGGGAACGAATTATATATTTGCACTAGGCAAGTTATGGGCTATCGAATTTTAGTATTGGTTTCGGATTTCGAGTATGCATGCCCAAATGGACTTTTGATGACTTTTGGGGATTTCTTCAAAGATCGAAGCTGTATGGATTGGGATTGCTTCTTATGACATTATTGATTTCCTTGGATAATGTTTGGCTTGGATTTGCGCGGTTGGAGAGCTAGATTAGGGTTTTGCACGATTCGAGGTTGAAGACTAGCCCGGATGAGGTAAGTCAGAGGCGGATCCAGGATTTAGAGGCTTCTGATGCCACAAATTTTGGACGTAGCTATATAACAATTTACATGTTTTAATAGTTATAAATTTAATCGCTTTGGTTTCTTCGGGGTTCGGTTCGGGTTATTCATTTTTAAAGTTAATATAGATAAATCTATCGAGCAAAAAAATATACAATAATTATAATAACTTGGAGAAAGGCATAAGATTCAACTGGAGGACGCATTTAGTATAAGGAAAAAAAGGCTCATTATCAATTTATATTTAAATACTCAAGGCAAAAACTTATATCAATAAGCACTCTATACATTAAAATAGAAGTAAGTTTACCAATATTTTTCAATTTACTATTTTTATGAAAACTAACTCACTCAATATTTTATACAATTGTCCTACTGGAGATTTACCGGAGTTGTGCTCCTGGAGAAAATATTAATTTTTTACCATCTATTCATAAATCATGGAAGAGTTGGGAAAGCACAATAGTGGTGATTTTTTTATAAGGATAAAAAAGATTTGTGAAAGACCTTTTTTATAATTTATGTTTAATGTTTAAAGGAAAAAAGGAGAAAAGAATTTTTTAAATAAACTAATAAAATCAAAGAAAAGTCAATACAAACTACTAATACAAAAAAGAGCAATTAAGGAAAGAGAAAGAAGAAATAAAGGAGTAAACCTCCTTCTGTAATTTAGGGTCTTAAATTACAGAAGATCCTAAATTACAAACAAAAGCTTTTAAAAAGTTTGTAGCAGTCTTAAATTAATCAAAAAAAAGCTTTTAAAAAGTTTTTCTAGGTGGATTCAATCTCGCACCACTAGGGTGTAGCTGAGAGTACCTCACCAGTGGCACCTTGAACCATTTTGTTACTGGGGGTTCCACTTAAATTATTAGTTTACCTTCCTTCTATATGTACATGCATGATATTGCATAGTCTCAACTAAAGCTTGCGGGTAGCGTGGCACCCCGTATCTTACATATAGATTCGTCCCTAAGGCAGGTAACTCGTCTAAATTTGGGTTTGAGGGTAATTTTCCGTCGATTATGGTATTTGTTATGTAATGGGAGTGACGTATATACGAGGTAATGATCGTATATGCGTGCACCTCATTGTATGCCTTATTTTTCTATCTTATTTGATATCATATTTTCTCCACTTGTATGACTACGTGAGTTATTATTCATGTTAGAAATCATGTCTAGGCTACCTGCTTAATTGTTTGAGACATGATAGATCTATTTTGCTATGTTGAGCTATTTACCTTAGCCGTAGTCATTTTTTCAGTCATGATAATTATATCCACGTGTTATAACTCTATCTCTGTGCACTTTTGATATGTTATCGGTGTCCTTGTGTGTGACATGAGTTTATGCTTAATTTGTGGTACATTGTGATATACCGTGTGGTATACTGGATTATGTTTCTGTGACATATTGGTATATGGAGACTTGAGCAGTTGATGATTGATGTGGGTTATAGAGTCATATTATGATTTATATTTGAATTGGGTTGCATGATGCAACAGATTGATATTTGGATTGGGTTGCACACTGTAATGGTTATACTGATCGTTGATTTATATCTGATCAGAGCTTGGGCAAGGACCCGTCTTTCCGGAGTCTGGTATTCACAGTGA
Organism: Nicotiana tabacum; assembly: GCF_000715075.1. Lineage (NCBI taxonomy): Eukaryota > Viridiplantae > Streptophyta > Magnoliopsida > Solanales > Solanaceae > Nicotiana > Nicotiana tabacum. Next base: position 124,892,693 of record NC_134080.1, on the reverse strand, counting down.
GCGCAGGCACATGATTATATATGTGATTTGTTAAGGAGCATTTGTGCCAGGAACTCGTACAGTGTTGAGTGTGGTTGTGTGTGTGATGGTGAGAGGCATATGTGCCAGGCACTATAAGCGTGATGAGTGTGAGTATATCTGATGGTTTCACCTACAATGCTGTGTGTGATTGTGTGTGATAGTGAGGGGCACATGTACCAGGCACCGTGAGTGTGCTGAGTGTGAGTATACCTGAGGGTTTCACCGTGATATTATTGACTTGACATGAATATTTAACATGTAGGCATAGATATGTATTTTCCTCATGATATATGGTATTTGTTGAAAGTTTGAAAATCACAATTTTCTTGATAAACTCATGTCTTAGTGATTTTCGGTGGTATAATTGGGGCTTTGACTATTATACTTGGAAGCTTGTCTAATTTTTTGTATTTGTGAACGGGTTGAACATGACATCTCTTGAGTTGTTTTCTTTTACTGTTATCATTATATCATGTGTAGTTATTTATTATTGTTGTTGGACACTAATCTTCTTACGAGCTTGTCACTGCTTTCAACTCGAGTTTAGGTTTGTTACTTATTGAGTGCATGAGGTTAGTTGTATTCATATTGCTGGGTGTGGTGATTGCTAGAGTTCACACCGGACCTAGCTTGGGGAGGCTACGAGATAGCTGCTATATCGTTCGCAGACCTTGAAATTCTCTTTTGTTTATTCTGCTATTGAGATTATTAAGTTCTATTATTTGAGTTTATTATTATTGTGATGTTGATGGCTTGCCTAGCATGCGGTTAGGCGCCGTCACGGCTCCGATGGGAGTTTGGGTCGTGACACTTAGCTTTAAAAATAATAACAGCTTCGCAGTACCTAAGTCAATTTATATAATTGTATGCGTGAAATCAACGTTGATTTCTTAAAGTTTTTGAATAAAATTGTGTATTTTGAAATTACATAAAAAAAAATGTAAATCATATTATGTAGAATTAAACATATAGTATAAAGCTTCAATTAGTGTAAATATATTATCTAACTCTTCAAATGATAGTAGTGTGAATATGTTTGGGACTAGAAAGGAATATTTCTCTTTAAGGGTTTCTGTTAGTCTTGAAGGGCTTTTCCGAACTGGTGTTACTTCCACATTTTCAAATAACAATTTGAGGACATTATTACATTTTACCTTACCTCGTTAACCTTTTAGGATAGGGGAATAATATTCAGTGGCATAGCTAATATATATAACTAATCATGGGATAAATATATTTTCAAAATCTATTGAAATTCTGTATTCCGAGGCCTTAAAAACCTCTTTTAACATCACCTCGATTTGTGTACGCAGTCCGGGCGCGTAGCTAGAGAGCCTAAATGTGAAAATTTGTGAAAATGATAAATTTTGACTATAAAATGAATAAATTTGACTTCGGTCAATGTTTTGGGTAAATGGACCCAGACCCGTAAGGAAAATATGGGACTTGGGCGTATGCCCGGAATCGAATTCCGAGGTCCCAAGCCCGAGAAAATGAATTTTTAAAGAAAATTATTTTCTCAAATTGTTTAAAGGATTTTGAAATGAATTTTGATTAGAACATGCTGGGATCGGGCCCGTATTTTGGTTCCGGCGCCCGGTACAGGTTTTATATGTAGTTTAAGATAATTCTGTGAAGTTTGGTAAGAAACGGAATCCGTTTGACGTGATTCGGACCTTAATTGCAAAATTTGATGTTTTTAAGAAGTTTGAAATAATTCTTTGATTTTGAGGTTTAATTCGATGTTAATGATATTATTTTGGCGATTTGATCGCACTGATAAGTTCATATGATGTTTTTGAGTTAGTACGTATGTTTGGTTTGGAGCCTCGAGGGCTCAGGTGAGTTTCGGATGTGTTTCGGAAGGTTTTAAACTCTTAAAAGGTTGCAGGTTTTGAGTTGCTGGTATTCTGGTATTTTCTTCTTTGCGCTCGCGGGAGGACCCTCGCAAACGCAATGAGTTAATTGTGCTTAAGGAAAATTCCTTCTAAGCGAACGCAAGACCCAGGTCGCGAACGCAAAGCTTTGGGGGGCTACCCTTCGCGAATGCGGGCCTGGTATCGCGAACGCGAAGGCTTGTAGCCTGGTCAGGGGGAAGGGAAAATTATACCTACGCGAACGCGACTACTGGGACGCGAACGCGAAGGCTCGGGGAGTTACTTCTCCGCGAACGCGAGCCATCTTCCGCGAATGCGAAGGTCTGTCAGACCTAACTCATCGCGAACGTGATGAGCTTATCGCGAACGCGATGACAAAATCCGCCCAGTTATTTTAAAAGTCCAGAAACAGTAGCCATTACGGGATTTTTACCAAAACTCATAACTTCTTCATCTAAACTCCAAATTGAGTGATTTTTGAAAGGTGATTTCACCACCAATTTATAGGTATGTAATCTTAGACTCATTTTCTTCAATTTCCATTAACACCCATTAGATTTCTAAGCTTAAATCATGTTCTTAAGGGTAGAAAATTAGGGATTTGGATAGAGTTAGGGCTTTTTACATATTTGTGATTTAGACCTCGTTTTGGGGTCAAATTCTGGAACTAATTATATATTCGGGCTCGTGGGTGAATGGGTGATCGGTTGTTGGTCCGAACCTCGTATTTTGACCAAGCGGGTCCGGGGTCAATTTTTGAATTTTTGGGAAGAATAATTAGAAAGTTATAATTAAGCATTGGAATTGGATTGTTTAGCGTTTATTGATGTTATGAAGTCGATTATGTATAGATACAATTGATTTGGAGCCGAATTCCAAAGGAAAGGCGGTGTTTGAGGATTGAGTTGGTCGTTAAAGTTCGAGGTAAGTGTTCGGTCCAACCTTAGCTTGAGGGATTAGGAGTGGTGTCCTATTTGCTATTTGTTTCTTGTTGAGTACAACGTATAGGTATGGTGACGAGTATCTATACGTTGGTGTCGAGCATGACCGTGAGTCTTAAATTGAAATCTATTGTATTCTTAAATACTACTACGGTTGCTTAAATTGAAGATTCTCGATATTGAGTAAGGATTAAGTTTGTTTTCGTGGAAATTACTTATGATTGAGTATGGGTGCTAGCTGAGATGAGTAGAAGTTGAGTTAAGATTAGTTATAGTTGTTTCTTCCTTGCCGAAACGTATTTACTTTTACTGTCGAATCCCTTGCCGAGATTAGGGGTGGGCATTCGGTATTCCGGTTCGGTATTTAAGAATTTCGGTTCGGTATTTTGGTATTCGGTTTATCAATTGTGTATACCAAATACCATACCAAAATATTTCGGTACGGTTCGGTATTTCTTATTTTGGTTCGGTACGGTTTCAGTTTAATAATCGCTAAATAATTAATGCTAACAGTGCACATGCACAATTGAAACTTTCATTGTGAAAGAATCTGTTCTGATATATAACAGTGCACATGCACAATTAAATAACTGAAAAGCAAAAGCTGAACAAGTTCTTTACAATTTGCAGTTCTGCACGCCACTAAGAGAATTTATGTTCTTACTAAAGAGAATCTAATACTGAATAACATTGTTGACGCCAATGTTATATTTCTACTCCAAAATTGTTGACGCCAGTGCACTGCAAATTCTACCTAACTCCAAAACTGAAAGAATCAAATTGAATCTGTACACAACTACATATTACACAACTATATAATATATTAACATATCTGCAAATTCAATAGTGCAACAGATGCAGCAGTCTTAACAGAATTAACAGTGTAACAGATGCAGCAGATGCAACAGAATTAACTTAACAGTGCAACAGTCTTAACACTTAACACTTAAATACAATACAACAAAAACAGTCTTAACACTTAAACACAGTGCAACTGGCCAACTGCAACAGTCTTAACACTTAAACATAGTGCAACAAAAACAGAGAGGGCACCCTCAACAAAAACAGTCTTAATTCTTAAAAGGGGATTCCAGGAAGACGCGCAAGACAACACTTAATATGCTTCCTTAAACCAATTGTTCCATTCCTCTTTAGATTAACATTATAGACTTGACCACAATGCTTGCACTCTACTTTGCGAACTTCTCTGTTATCTTCTTTCACCTCAAAGTGTTCCCAAATATCGGAGCGTATCTTCTTCTGTTATCTTTTTTAGGCATGATTGCCTAAAAAAAATATATATCATATGTTAGAATATTATATTTTGATGATGATAGAACAAAACTACAAAAGTATTAAGTATATCACCAAACAAATAGAGTATTAAACTTACCACTCAAGATGCAAGTTGCAACTATACATCAAACAATGGTAGTAGTGCTTACATTATTTTCCATATCTAAAAATAATTCGACCAAATATGTCATACAAATGAAAAATCATGATATATTATTTTGAACTAGGAGCATGTGTTTTCCACCAAATCAAGATATCAAATTCTTCACTAAAAGGCTCTTGTTCTTCACTAATGTTCTTCAAGTGCTCCCTCAACATATTCAAATTTGTTACGTGGATCCAAGACGGAAGCAATAAAAATTATTTTATTCATCTTTTCAGGCTCACCCCAATACTTCTTGAACTTTTCTAGCATTCGCTCAGTCATTTTTCTCAAATGCTCATCCTCACTAGCTAAACACATTTTCAAATGACAATAAAGTTCAGATACATCCTCAAAATGAGAATTACAAGTGACATAACGTGAACCTGAAACTTTTTTAGTTAGCTCGTGAAATCTTGCAAGAAACTCTATCACATTTCTCACATTCACCCAATTATCAGATTCAAGAGGACCTGCACTACTATCATCTTCACAAAGATGAGAACATTGATAAGCAGAAAATCCATCATCAAAAAGATGAAACTTGTCAAAGGCCTTTTCAAAGTGTTGTGCCGTATCCAACATCAAATAGGTGGAATTCCACCTAGTAGGAACATCCAAACATAATATTTTGGTACATTCTACCTTTACATGTTCACAACACTATTTAAACTTTAAAGTCCTTGCAGGCGAAGATCTCACATACCTTACAATATTTCTAACACGTGTCACAGAAGCATCAAGTTCTTTCAAACCATCTTGCACAATTAGATTTAGTATATGAGCCATGCATCTCACATGAAGATGTTTACCACTCATCATATTAGTTTTCCACATATCTAACTGTTTAGACAATTCTTTGACTGTGACATCATTTGAAGAAGCATTGTCCACGGTGAATAGTAAAAACCTTGTCTAGTTTCCATTCAAGAAAACAATCCCTAATAGCTTTAGCCATCTCTTTACCCTTATGACTAGTGATAGGGCAAAAATTTAGTATTCTTCTATGCAACTTCCAATCCCTATCAATGAAGTGGGTTGTCAAACACATATAATTTATTCTTTGTAATGAAGTCCATGTGTCTGTTGTGAGGCAAACTTTTGGTTGTGCTTCTCTAAAAGAACTTCTTAAATTTTGCTTCAATTCACCGTAAACTTCATAACAATCCCTTGTTATTGTTCTACTAGAAGGAAGACAAAATAGTGGTTGAGTTTTTCTCATAAACTTCATAAAGCCTTCATTTTCTACAAAGCTAAATGGTAGTTCATCAATAACTATCATCTCAATTAAGGCCCTCCTAACCACTTTTTGATCAAATTTCCAAATTGATCCTTCATCATTTTGGAAAGATTGAAAATTTATCTTTGTTTGACTATTATCTTTAGCAATGTTAAGTGGGTATTCTTTGCATCTAAGCAAATGATTCTTCAATCCTGTTGTTCCATTCTTAGATGAATTAGCAGCATAAGCTTGTTTATAATATCAACATCGTGCTTTCCCAACCCCATTAACTTCAAATTTATCAAAATGGTTCCAAACGTCAGACCTAGGTTGCATGGCTTTCCTTTTCTTGGAATCTTGAGTATCAATGGTGTTGGTGTTACTATCTACCGTAATAGGTAAACTTTCACTTGAACCAACATCACTTACTCTACTTGTATCTTCCATCTATACAAAATTAAACAAATATAAACATAAATTAACAATCATCTAAAAGATGCTAACAGTAACACTAGCAGTTCTTTATGCTAACAATCAACATTCAATAGATGCTAAAAGATGCTATCCAAAATTAACATTCATCTTCATTTAAAAGATGCTAAAAGATGCTAACAATCAGCAGAAATTACTATAGTTTCTACTTTCTATCCATAGCATTAAACTTTGTTACATTCCAATATACATGGCCTAAAAATTCAAAAGCACATGCTATATAAAATGCTAATCAACTGTACTTTTCAAGTCCTTTGGCTTTTCCATTCTTTCTTGATAAATCCAAACAGAGAAGCAAATTGTTAACAATATTACCTCTTCGAAAATTCAAAGAGATTGTCTTTCCTACAATATTCCAAACTGAAGAAACACATTACAGAATTTCTAAATACTTCTAGTACATCAATATAAACAGAGGAAATAAATTAAAACCCAACCAAATTCTTCATACAACTGCCATCAAGTTGCTAATCATAAAACAAAAATTTTATATAATACAAATGTTAACAAACACACTAACTCAGCAACAGTGAGAAGAGATTGTGTTTTCTATCAGTAATTTTTTCCCAGGTACAAGTTGGAAAAGAGATTATATTGTAGATAACTAGATATGGAGACGAATTTCATCCAAGAAGAAAAGAGGGAAAAACTGTTAAACATGTGGAAACATACCTTTGAAAATTGAAACTATCGCAAGTTCGCAACAGCAACGTCTTCATTTGCCCGAAATTTGTGAGTTGTGAGGAGTGAGGAGTTAGAGCTCAGAAGTCGAAAATCGTCAGGAAGACGGAAATCGCAAATGCCCAAATCGCCAAATCGCCGCTGAATGCCTGAATCAACACTGTACTGTACTCTAAAGTCTAAAGACTAAATTGCTAAACCTAAATGCTAAATTACTAATGCCCTAACCTACTGCTACCAGCGAACCTTTAAGAGTTTAGAGTGGGCTTGGGTTGGGGGGCTACTGAGCATAAGGGTTTGCCGTTTGGGCTGGGGCGATGGGCTGGGGGTGGGCGATGGGCTGGCAGTAAGAAACTAAGAATTAAAAAAATATCTTTTAAAAATCGGTATTTCGATATAACGAAATTTCAGAATTTTAATACCGAGGACCGTACCGAAATACCGAATCAGACCGAAATACCGAAAAAATCGAAACCGAAACCGAAATACCAAATTAATTCGGTCCGGTTCGGAATTCGATTTTTCGAATTTTATGCCCACCCCTAGCCAGGATAGTATAGTATATTGGTGATCTCTTGTCGGGACTCTTGGTATGGTTGTTGTTAAAGGTATATAAATGTTATATTGGATCGGGTTGTACGCCGCAATAATATTATATTGGATCGGGTTGCACGCCGCAACAATGTTATATTAGATCGGGTTGCACGCCGCAACAATGTTATATTGGATCGGGTTGCACGCTGCAACAGTGATATAAATGGATCGGGTTGCACGCCGCAATAGAGTTAAATGAGGAAGGATCGGGTTGCGCACCGCAACAGTGTTATTATTGTTTGTTGTAGATTTTGAATTGTTCTCCCATATTTCTTTTAAGTTTCTGCTGGATTTGATATTTTCTTCGTAGCAGTACCCCCCCTATTTAAATTTTTTATTTCCTGTTTATTTTCCGCTGTATATTATATAACTGCTCAAGTTTATCTGGAGTCTGGTCCTAGCCTCGTTGCTACCTCGTCGGGGTTAGGCCAGGCACTTACCAGCACATGGGGTCGGTTGTGCTGATGCTACACTCTGCACTATGTGCAGATACCAAAGCAGCATTTGGACAGTAGCACTTGGGGAGCCAGCCTTCAGTCCAGCCAGAGATCCCGATGTAGTCCTGCACGCGTCCGCAAGCCCGACGTTCTCTTCTATCTATTTATATGTTCTGTTTTCACTTGTTTCCGAGACAGACTGTATTTTCTTTTTCAGATATTTGTATGTAGTACTCATAGACAGTCCGTGACATTGTGACATCAGATCCCGGGTAGAGGAGTATATTGGCATTGCAGTACTGATTTTGGTTATCTTTATCTGTTTAAGTCTTCCACTTGTTCTATTTATCATTAATATTCAATGCTGATTACCTGTTAATCTAAGATGTTAAAAAAAGGATTAAAACAGAAGAGTTAGTGATTTTTAAATTTTGCGGCTTGTCTAGCTTCTACGAGTAGGCGCCATCACGACTCCCGAGGGTGGAAAATTCGGGTCGTGACATTATACTTATCTCTTGTAGCAAACAACCCCTAAAAGATTAAGGAAGTAAAGTGGTAATTCACTCTTTTACTTGCTCCATGATGTATCTTCTGTTTTTTTGTAAATTTTCCACCATGCACCTTTTTTCGTCAAGGAATCCAGGGATATGTACTTATATTGTACACTTCTTTTCTAATAAACATTTCTTAGAAATTGATAAACAACTTGCATATTATATAACTCGTAAAATCCATATATAGGACACGAGGTTCTTATACAAAAACAGAAAGATATATTTGAGGTCAATGTATGCTTCTCCAAAATTTTCATCTGGTTCACATATAAATCAAATATCTTGGAGTAGTTAAGTGAATGAGGTGGTAAATGACGTTAGAAACTTCTTTTCCTGCTCCACTATAACAACCATACTTTGGATGCTATATACACGGTAATATAATTCCTAATATGTCACATTCATATTCATGTATATACACAAAAAAATATATGATAATTTAATTTGTGGTCCCAGAGGTATTTATAACGTCACTAGCTTTGGAAAATGTTGCTCGGAGTCAACCTCTACGACCAAAGTTGGTGGGATATTTTGCCCGTACATACTTGAGGTCAATTAAATTAACAGAGAGGAATATCCTAATTAACTACAGAGCTTAAATTATATGTAATCCTTCTCTCGTTTCAAGATTTTTTGTTATATACAGGGGCGGATTTATGTAGGTGGATTGGGGTGCCACGCCACCCGGACGCCTCGATTAAACTTTGTATATTTATGTATATATGTACAAGAAATAGGTTAAATACTAGTTGTGCCACCCAGAGTGACCAAATAGCAGAAGGTGCCACTGGTGAAGACTCAGTTTTAGCTCTCAAGGGGCGTGGGTTCGATTCCAATCTTGTATACTTTTTTACACCCTTTTAGCATGCTGCACCAATCCATCCTACTAAAGGCCGATTCCTAGTCTGCTGGTTAATAGCTGCTTCCTAGCGTGTTGGTTAGAACCTTAATTTCTCTTCTATTGGTCAAAGGTTCAAACGACGACTTAGATAATCTTTTTGACAGATATTTAAGCGAGCTTCTATTGTTAAAAAAAAAGTGAGCTTCTATTGTTTAAAAAAAAAATTAAGGGAGCTTCTATTGTTAAAAAAAAAATTATTAGGTAGAATTAAACTATAGACTTCATATAACTTAAGACTCAATACATAACTGATGATAAACTTATGTATTGCATTTCTTCTGTAAATATTGATGCCGCTTATGCAAAATCATGTGCGCTATTGTTCAAAATAATGTGGCACCCGCAACCTCCAAATCCTGAATCCGCCTCTGGTTATATAATCAATTTAATATTGGTTTTGGGTTGCCTTTGGCTTCTGAAAAACCAAGAGATTAATGGTTATTTACCACTAGAGAGCATGTTTGTGTGGTTAAGTATAGCCTGATCCATATCGAGTCCTGTCTATGCTTCCTGTATAATTATTATTGGCTGTATGATGCATAAGTACTTTTGTTGAAGGAGTGTTTGGTGTGAAATAAAATCTTTTTCTATAGATCTTCGAAAATTATTTTGAAAATATTTTTGAATGCTTGATTAGGTATTCAGGAAGATAGCTTTTACTAACATTATATGTGAGAATGGTGCATGAATCAGTGATTTCGTAAAATTTTGAATAGTTAAGGATGGTAATAATGTTTACATGTTAACTGAAACAAATTAAATAAAGTATGAGTTCAATTTACGACGACCATGAATGTAACGGCGCAAGTAATTTTTTCTTATTTGGTGTAAAATACATTCTTCTGCGGTAGACAAATATTTTAAGGCAAACACAACTGTGAAAGATTCTACTGTTAAAAATTGTACGGGGCGCCATATTTGGTCACCCCCATTTAATCTATACCCATTTTTTAAATTTTTTTTTAATTTGTACCTACTTTTTAAACAACTTTAACCTCTTTTCTCCTCCTCCTTCTCCTCCTCAAAGTTATATCTGCTCTCAATCCGATAGGCCACTCCTTTCTGAAGTCGCTGATTGTGAAAATGTTCCAGTAATTGACATGGGCTGTGGAGATAGAAACCTATTAGTTCATCAATTTGGTATTTCCTCGGAGTCATACTAGCTTTTATCAGAAAGAGAAGAAACGACATGTTGAGTCATAGACGATATTCAATTTCAAACAATGTCAAAAACGAAACTGTCCTGGAATTCAATAGTCTGTTACCAGTTTCAGAAAAGAGGAAATTTGAATTAAATTGCTAGCAAACATAAGAAATCCATTTTTTTTCCTCGGAGGGTTTGAAAGGGATGAGTTGTGATTGAAACTTGACAAAATACCAAATTTTGAAAACTTTTTAGTTCAACTCTAGAGTTGAAGTTCGCCAGTTACAAAATAAAATTTTTAGCTCTAGAGCTGAAGTTTGCCAGTTACAAAAACAAAAACTTCAGCTCTAGAGCTGAAATTCGCCAGTTACAAAACAAAAACTTCAGCTCAAAAACAAAAATTTGAGTAATTACAAACAAAAATTTCAGCAAATAGAGAACAAAATTTCAGCTACTATGCTTAAGTTCGGCAATTACAAACAAAAACTTCAGCACACTTGCTACTTCAGTCTCGTCTACTAGAATGCTGAAGTTTTGCGTGATTGCCTTTGCTACTTCAGCCCCGTATGCTGAAGTTACGTGAAAAAGTGGGTACGCTTGCAATTTTTTGTGCAAAGCGGGCACAAGTTAAAACGTGACACAAAAAGCGGATATAGATGCAAATGCCCCGATATTATTGACTATGGGTGGCAATTTGAGCTCAAATCCATCTAACCCGCCCAGAGATTAATGGGTTGAGTTACAAACATTTTAGCTCATGGGTCAATTTGGGCTGAGCTCAAGTTAACCCATTATTTTTTATAACCCATTTTGACTCATTAAGCAGCCCAAATACAACCCATGAAACTCACCCAAAATAAAGGGATCTCAACCCAACTTATCTAGAAATTTACTTAGTTGCCCCAATTTTACTTTTTTTTTTTTTGTATTTTTAATTTTCTGTTTTTTTTTTTGTTTTTCTACATCACCCACCCTACCCCTACCCCTAAACCTCCTAAAACAATTTTACTTTTTTTTTTATATTTCAATTTTATGTTTTTTTTGTAACTCTGCACCACTCACCCACCCTACCACTACCCCTACCCCAAATCCCACCCCCGCAAAACCGCCTCAAAAAATTTAATTTTTTTATGTATTTTTAATTTTTCTGCACCACTCACCCACCCAACCCTTACCCCGCGCAAACCCGCTCAAAAATTTGTTTTACCTTTTTTTTTTTATTATTTTTAATTTTCTGTTTTTTTGTTTTTCTGCACACCCACCCACCGCAAAACCCCCAAAAAAGTTTTTTTTTTTAGTTTTTTTTGTATTTTTAATTTTCTATTTTTTCCTGCACCACCCACCCACTCTACCCCCACCCCCCACCCCGACGCAAACCCCCTCAATTTTTTTTATTTTTTACTTTTTTGTTTATTATTTTTAATTTTCTGTTTTTTTGTTTTTCTGCACCATCCACCCAACCCCCACCCCCACCCGCAAAATATTTTTCAACTTACATATTTTAAGGTAAAAGGCTTTTTTATGCATGGTGCTAAAATATAGGTCAAGTTGGGCGGGTTGGGTTATGACTCATTATATAACCCATCTTGACCCAGCCCATCTTAGCCCAAGTACACTTTGGCCTGAATTGGACAATGACCTTTTTATTGACCTAACTCATCTTGACCCACCCAAATTCATCTCAACCCGCCCAATTTTCACCCCTACTATTGACAGAGCGTTTGCTTGTTGACTTCTACTTTTGAAATCAATACGAATTAATGTTGGTTTTACTTTTACCAAATGTTGCGATTTGGATGGGAAAAGGACGAAAGATCTATACCCGGCCAGCTGCAGTGTTTGTTTACTGTCTCCAATATCTTGATGTGTTACCTCCTTTGATCTAGTTAATGGACTATTAGAGCTTTGTGGTGACTCTTAATTAACTAATTCCATCTCTTTGATTCTTAGGGACTTTAACTTGGAAACAGTTAATCCTTTCTATAACTGTCACACCTCCTTTTTGCGCGCCCGCCCCGAAGGGTTAAAATGCGCGGGTGGAGTTTTTCCAATTTAAGTGACAATGTTCGAAATGGGATTATTTATTTAATTCAGAGTCGCCACTTGGGAAAGGTTTGGCTTTTGGTGTCCCAAGTCACCGGTTTATCTTGAATCCCAAATCGAGGAAATTTTCGACTTTTCCAATTGAAATCTGTGAACCAGAAATTCTAAGTAAGGAATTCTGTTGAACCGAGGGAAGGTGTTAGGCACCCTCGAATCCCGTGGTTCTAGCACGGTCGCTTAAATTGTTATAATGGCTAAATATCTGATTTAAATACATGTTGTGACTTATGTGCTTTTATTAAGTTTTAACCGCTTTTATTATTATCATTTATTTTACAGAATTGCAACGTCGTGAAAATGCATCTCGAACCACGTCACAATCAATGCACCCGTGATTGTCGACACATTTGGACTTCGTTGAGATTTGGATTTGGGTCACATCAATGTGCACCCGAATTTAAGAATGTGATTTAATTAAGCCGCGCCAACAGAGTCTAACGCGTTATTATCTTTGTAGAAGGCCATGAAATTTATTAAATGGCCTATCTTGAATTCTAAATAATTATCATTAGTTGTTGAGGGCCCCGCAATTGGTTTTTTTTTTTTATTTGGCGAGGCTCGTCTTATTATTTTTAGAAGGGTATCCTACAGTGACTACATTTCTATTATTTTTATTTCCAGAGATAGAAGAAAGGAAAGTGTGTGTGCTAATTGAAGTATATACTTCAGCTTAAACCAAACTCCTGTCAATTTTGATTGATTACTTTTAAAGTAAAAAAAACGTCATGCCTTTTACGAAAATGATTTGGTCGAATAAAAGATTACATATGAGATAGATGAAATGCAATACTTAATCCGCACATTTCTTAATTTGAACTTAACTGAACTTATTTGAACTAGGTTAAAGGATAACTGGCGAAGTGAAATGCTTTAATTTGACAAGGAATCATATACGAGTTAGCGAAATACAACGTTTAGTCTGAGCATTTCTTGTATTGAACTTAACCACCAAACTTATATGGACTAGTCTTACTAAAAAAACTAAATGAAACAGAAAACAGTATTGTGTAAAGTCGAAATATGCATACTTATACTAACAGACAATTGTCGAGCTCAAATACAAAGGGGTGAAACTCAGTCGGCTATCAGTATACTCTTTTGAACTATTGAAACATAAGCTAAATCAATTTCCACAAGGCCTGTTAATGTACTATGAATATTACAGCAAATGCTTGAACTTCTTCAACCTTTTTCATTTCATGCTTTCAAACTGTTTCAATTACATCAATATGGGACTTGAAATGTGTACCTGAAAATGCTGAAAGTGCAAAGGAGAAGAAGAAGAAGATGGGAATCAGCAGCAGCAAAAAGGCAGAATTAACAGTAGCAGCAGGACAAAAATGCAGCAGCAATAGTGAGCAAGATAGCAGCAGCAATCAGAACAGCACAACAGAAAGGATTCTGTTGCGAGATGGAACTAGAGTTGAAGGAGAAACAACCCGATGAAACAGCACACAGTGTGATACTCCAGACAGTCCAATTCCGGAATATACCAAATGCAGCAGAACACTAACAATAATCTCGATTGAAATTTAGAAGAAAGAACACTGCCTAACGTATTGACAATAAATGAACTTCAGACAAACAAGACCAAGTTTCTGATTTCTTAATCTGTTTTCTCTCTTTCTTGCTCTCTTTCTATTCCTGTCAGCTCTCTCTTTTCTTTCTATCTTCACAGTGTGTGTGTGTTTCTTTTCTATCAGCTCTTAAGGTCTAGAGTGTGTATTTTCTTTCCCCTCTCTTCTCTTCTCTCCCCAGTCTATTAGATGTTTTTCTATCTTTTTTGTCTCCTAATTCTGTCCCTCTTTTATAAGCCTAAACCTCAGCCCTTTATCAACCTGTTGGATTAATCAAATACCCCTCCCATGTGCTGCCCCTTTTCAGTTCCACTTAGCTAATTAAGTATTAACCCCATCAATATTCCCTGGCAGGCTTTCCTTTCCTATTTTATTAACTAAAAGCAAGCATGGGCAGTAGAATATATCTGACAGCATATGCTGTCAAACCATTTCTAAATCAAAAGCCCTTTGTACAGGGACCAGGCTGTGCACAATGCACATGCTGTGCACAAGTGCACATGCCATCAATTCAGATTTTAGTTACAGACCAAGCCTTAGGTTTCTGAAATCATATTAACGATTATAATTAACAGGACTTGGTTCTTAATTGATTCAGGCAAATGTTCAACAGAAGCAACTCGATTTGTTATTGTTTGGACAGTTGAAACTAATCGACGACACATGTCGACTCGACTATATTAGCATTAACACATACAATCGTAGCCAAAAATCAGACATTTAACAGTATCACATAAGGGGTTCATTTTGCAATGTCAAACAGAAAGGCCCTAAGAATTAAATGAATGACCAGTTACGGATTCAATTGAAACATACATTTATACACACGCATTATGAAGAAAGAAACTGACTGAATACAGAGGTCCGGCCAAGGTGGACAATAGCAGTTCAAAAACACAAAACAAAAAGTTTGGCCATGCGGACAGGCCTTTAACAACACACAAACATACGAACTGAAATAAAGAAAAGAAAATTAACTCACCTTAAAACAAATCAGGAAAAATCCACTGGCGTTTGGACGGACCTTCTTTAAGGTTGAATGGACTTTTAAACGAAGTGTTTCTCGGATGAGAAACACCTCGATTAAGGTCCATTGGGCCTTAATCTCTTCAGTTTGAACAAAGCACGGAACATGCACAGGGAAAACTAGAGTTCAAAAACTTAGATTTGGGATTCGTGTTTCCCTGGTTAGATTCGGACCAAACCAAGTATGGTTTGGTCACGAGGGGGGCCTGGGGAGTGTCTGGTATGATTTCAAGGCAGATCGGTGTAGATTAGGTTCCGACTCGAATCTTCAAATGAAGATTCGAGAAGGCGGGATAGGATTCGAGGTATGTGGTTGGTAGATTTGGGTTCAGGACGTCAAGGGGGTTCTATGGTGTTAAGGGGAAGGTCACCGGCGTTCATGCCGCCGGTTTTCATGGTGGGGGATACTAGGGCGGCTCTAGGGTTTGGGGGTTGTGGTGAGGACGACGAAGGCTGGGGTTTGGATAGGGGGCAGGGTAGTGTTAGGAGTTTATATAGTTAGTGAGCAAATGGATCCTGGCCGTTGGATGAGATGAGATGAAGGGCCAGGATCCTTTGGCTAACCAGGGACGACGTCGTTTCAAGGATAAAGGTTTGGGGTCGGTCCGGGTGAGACGGGTCGGGTTTGTTGGTGGGTTACGGGGAATGTGATCTTGGCCGTTGATCAATTTGAGATCAACGGCCCAGATCAGACTGCAGTAAAACGGTGTCGTTTGGAAGGCTCCCTGAGGCCAGCTGGTCTGGACCGGGTTTACATGGGGTTTGGGCTGAGTTTGTTTGGGCTTGTTTTGTTTTAAAAACCGGACTGGCCCAAGTCTGAAACTCCTTCTTTTTTTTTTCTTTTTAATTCCTTAAAATAATTTGCCAAATAATACCATGTAAACTTTGGACAACAATTATCACACAATTAACCTTTAATTATACTAAACACTTAATGACAAAATACAATGAAGGACGCACATATTTTATTTTTCTTTTAATAAACAGATTGCGGTTCACACGACATATAGACATATATTTTTTTATATTTATTTTTTTATTGAATAAAACAACCATGGGCAAAATCAACAAATAACTAGCAAAAAATGCCACGTAAAAATCCAGCAAATGTACAGTAAAAACCAATTGCTATTATTTTGTTTCTTTTGGAGTGATTGTCGCGTAAAACAAAAATCACGTGCTCACAGCTGCCCCTCTTTGTTCGGAAACACGAAGAGTTTTCGTGCAAAGATAAAGTGAGCGTGTATGAGCGATTTTTGCCTATGGACCACTCCGTACGAAGCATTTTTGAAAGATCTGACCGAATCTTGCTTCAAAGATTTCCTACATATCCTGGGCTAAACAGGAATCAGGTCAATGTAGTTCGGGAAGTTTTGGTAGCTGGGACTACCATGGGATGGCAATGCTTGCTGCTACTGCTGTTGCTGTTGTCACTGCTACGTCACTGACCGCCTTATTACAACCAAACGAAAATTGGAAACTGAACTAACTACTTATATGCATGTCAACTGCTAGTTACAAGATTCCTATCTATGATTCTTTTACGACTTGATCTTGGGTCTTAGCTGCTCCTGCTTGTAGACTCCGATCTGAATCTTGATGCTTGCGAGTTGCGGCGACTCGTTCAACCTCTGGGATACTGAGTGAGACACGATTGGCAGGGTTTAGGACCTTAGTCAAACGTTGGAGTCGATCTGCTTTCCATTCACTCTGATATCTCTGGATGTCTTCTCTTTTTATTTTTTTATTTTTTTTATTTTTTTTGATTTTGAGTTGAGACTCATCTCGTGGGTCATTTCGATCCGTGTAGCTCGAGGTTAGACTGCGGGAAAAAACAAACAAACGAACGAAATTTTCTGCCCCAGTTTCACTAGGAAAATTTCGTTAATTATTCACCAGGAAGTTCATAAAATTGATGAAAGAGGATATGGATGCTTAGTTTAGGGCTGGAGCCCTAACACCGGCTAGTTGGGGAGAGGTTCGGTTTGGGGTTTAAAACCCTAACGCCGATCAAAGGAAGAACTCAGTTTAGGGTTTAAAACCCTAAGAAAAAGTTCAGTTTAGGGTTTAAAACCCTAATGCTGACTAAAAAGAAAAGTTCAGTTTAGGGTTTAAAACCCTAATGCTGACTAAAAGGAAAATTCAGTTTAGGGTTTAAAACCCTAATGCTGATTGCATGAAAAAGCTCAGTTTAGAGTATAAAACTCTAATGCTGGCTGAAAGGAAAATTCAGTTTAGGGTTTAAAACCCTAATGCTGACTGCATGGAGAAGCTCAGTTTAGAGTTTAAAACTCTAATGCTGGCTGAAAGGAAAAAGTTCAGTTTAGGGTTTAAAACCCTAATGCTGACTGCATGGAAAAGCTCAGTTTAGAGTTTAAAACTCTAATGCTGGCTGAAAGGAAAATTCAGTTTAGGGTTTAAAACCCTAATGCTGACTGCATGGAGAAGCTCAGTTTAGAGTTTAAAACTCTAATGCTGGCTGAAAGGAAAAAGTTCAGTTTAGGGTTTAAAACCCTAATGCTGACTGCATGGAAAAGCTCAGTTTAGAGTTTAAAACTCTAATGCTGGCTGAAAGGAAAATTCAGTTTAGGGTTTAAAACCCTAATGCTGATTGCATGAAAAAGCTCAGTTTAGAGTTTAAAACTCTAATGCTGGCTGAAAGGAAAATTCAGTTTAGGGTTTAAAACCCTAATGCTGATTGCATGAAAAAGCTTAGTTTAGAGTTTAAAACTCTAATGCTGGCTGAAAGGAAAATTCAGTTTAGGGTTTAAAACCCTAATGCTCATTGCATGAAAAAGCTCAGTTTAGAGTTTAAAACTCTAATGCTGGCTGAAAGGAAAATTCAGTTTAGGGTTTAAAACCCTAATGCTGATTGCATGAAAAAAGCTCAGTTTAGAGTTTAAAACTCTAATGCTGGCTGAAAGGAAAAAGTTCAGTTTAGGGTTTAAAACCCTAATGCTGACTAAAAGGGAAATTCAGTTTAGGGTTTAAAACCCTAATGCTGATTGGCTGGGGATAAAGCTCGAGAATACTACACGATCTATTTTTTGAGTTTTCTTGTTTTAATAGAAGATATAAGGGAGTTTTGCGGGAACTTACCTTTTGAGTGAATTCCTTATTGCCAAAATGTTTCTTGTACCCGTGTACCTTCTTCTTTGGGCGACACCTGCTTCTTGCACGGTTGTCTTGGATTAACACCTGTTTCAATTTCTCAGACAAAGAATAATTGTTAGTTTGAAAATGACGGTCGGTTTGGTGACCTTGATCGTTCCCAATTGCTTCGTTGCGTTTTTACTTCTGTTGTGAAGTCCCGCCATTGATTCGAATTGAATGGCGAAACCTTTAGACTGCTCAGGCTTGTATTTCCGGATTCTGTGATGATTTGCCTCGTAAGGCCCTTTTTTCTTTTTGTCCCGTTTTGATTGAAGGTTCTCAACGGGGATTTTATTGGAGGTATTCTGTGGGAATTTGTACAAGAGGAAGCTATGTGGGGGAAATATTTACAAAGTGGATTCTTTGTGCGGATTCTGTACAATGGGGTATGCTGGGTTTTGGTTTCAAAACGGGTTTCCCAGGGTTTGTTGGGGTAAGCTTGTTGGGGAATATTTACAAAAGAACTCGCTGGGGATGTGCTGATGAAATTCCAACAGGGATTTTTTTTTTTACTGGGGATACTTTGTGGGAGATTGTACAAAAAGAGAGACTCTGTGGGGTTTTGTACAGGGGGAGACTCTGTGGGGACTTGTCCGAAGGTGGACTTGCTGGGGAAGATTTCAAGATTTCTCTCTTTCTTCTTTACTCCGGAACACCATCAAACGTCATGATTCATCATGCTTGGGTAATCATATCAACGAGATGAGGTGTTTTCCTTTATGAGACGGGATTCCATGCAAACAAACCATGCCACCTACTCTTTCCGGTGTGTCCTAAACTCGGGGTTAAAATGCAAAAGGGATTCGAAAAGAAACAAAGCAGGGGAAAACAAATCAGAAAAGGAATACCCCTTTTCGGGACGAGAAAGACTTATCTGAGGAAGATAACGCTGGCTTTAAATGACATGACATGCTCTTTGGACTGGACGTCCGACCTTCCATGAACTTGCGTTTTCCTGAACCAGAACAGATCTGTGATTCCAAAACCGGTGGAACTTTGCCGAGACCTTCTTGGAGTGGCGTCATCCCTTTTCGGCCAACAGCGCCCTTTGCGGGTTTTCGCTGGCTGACCTCTCTCATTTCTCTTCCTGTCATCGCTTGATAGCACTCTTTGCGAGTTTTTACTAAACAAGCTCTCTCATTTTGGTTTCTCTACTCCCGTCGCCTCGTGGTGCCCGAAGGTTTTCACCGCCGAGACTCTCTCATTTTATCTCTCTCAATTCAGAGTGTGCTGGTCTCCATTTGTGACGCTTATTGGTTCCCCACCATATTCGGTAATTGATTTGAAGGCTTGTGCTTGGTAAAGAGATGGTAGTGGATATTAAACTTCTCAAGTGTCCGACGTGCCCCGGTTTTCGATTTCAGGGTGGATGGGATTTTGTTGTTGGTGTGACTGAACCTCAGGGAGAGGCTGCCTACGTATCCTTTCGGAATCAAGTCGAACGTAGTTCAGGCCTCAATCAAATTTTGTTTTGTTTTGTTTTTTGTCTTTTTTTTTTGTTTCTCTTTTTTTTTCTTTTTGTAGAGAGGATTGGGTAGTGTTTGGGAGTAGTGGGGGATAAAACCTTCGCCATTTTCAAATGTGTCAGGACTGCTTGGAGTATGATCTAGACGTAGTATCTCTTGACTGCATCTGCATTCACCGCTGTGTCAGGGTCATTTCCTTCGATATCACCTAAATACAATGCTCCTCTTGGCAATATTTTCCTTACGATGTATGGGCCTTTCCAATTTGGGGCGAACTTTCCTTTTGCTTCTTCATGATGCGGCAGAATACGCCTCAGTACCAGCTGACCTACTTCGAAATTCCGAGGTCGGACTTTCTTGTTGTAAGCACGGGCCATCCTTCGTTGATATAACTGTCCGTGACAAACTGCAGCCATCCGCTTTTCATCAATCAACGTCAATTGCTCTAACCGAGTCTTAACCCACTCGCTGTCCTCGATTTCTGCTTCGACAATGATTCGAAGCGAAGGAATTTCTACCTCTGCCGGTATTACAGCCTCGATCCCATAAACCAAAAGATAAGGAGTCGCTCCCACCGATGTGCGTACCGTAGTGTGGTACCCCAATAATGCAAAAGGTAACTGCTCATGCCACTGTCGGGAACTTTGTATTGTCTTCCTCAAAATCTTCTTGATGTTTTTATTTGCAGCTTCCACAGCACCATTGGCTTTTGGCCGATAAGGAGTGGAATTCCTGTGTGTTATCTTGAATTGCTCGCACACATCTCCCATCAAGTGACTGTTCAAGTTTGCCGCATTATCTGTAATGATAGTCGCAGGAATACCGAAGCGACAGATAAGATTTGAGTGTACAAAATCCACTACAGCTTTCTTGGTGACCGACTTGAGAGTGACAGCCTCTACCCATTTTGTAAAGTAGTCTATGGCAACTAGTATAAACCTGTGTCCATTTGAGGCCTTTGGTTCAATTGGTCCAATGACGTCCATGCCCCAAGCGACAAATGGCCAAGGTGCGGACATGGGATGCAGTTCCGTGGGAGGTGCATGAATCAAATTACTGTGCACCTGACACTGATGACACTTCCGGACAAAGCTAAAGCAATCCTTTTCCATGGTCATCCAGTAATAACCCGCTCTAAGGATCTTCTTCGCTAAGACATACCCGTTCATGTGAGGTCCGCACACACCTGCGTGTACTTCGTGCATGATCTTTCTCGCTTCCTCGATATCGACACATCTTAGGAGATTGAGGTCCGGAGTCCTCTTATATAACAATTCACCGCTCAAAAAGAAACCACTTGCATGTCGCCTAATGGTCCTTTTTTGATCTCCAGTTGCGTGCTCGGGGTATTCTTGTGTCTTCAGGAATTTCTTGATGTCATGGTACCAAGGCTGCGTATTTGATCCCGCCTCGATTACACTGCAGTAACCGTGTCTTTCCTTGATTTGGATTTCCAAAGGATCGACGTGGGCATTGCCCGGGTAGGGTAGCATAGAAGCCAGAGTAGCAAGTGCATCTGCCAGTTCATTGTGACACCTCGAAATATACCTGAACTCTATTGAGGTAAAGCGCTTGCTGAGGTCCTCTACATGTTGTCGGTATGGGATAAGCTTGACATCCCGAGTTTCCCACTCGCCTTGAACTTGCCGGATGATCAGGTCAGAATCTCCCAAAATTAGTAAGTCTTTGACATCCTGATCGATTGCCATATGTATGCCCATAATGCAGGCTTCATATTCAGCTGTATTATTTGTGCAGAAGAAACAAAGTCTAGCTGTGGCGGGATAATGCTGACCGGCAAGTGAGATCAAAATTGCCCCAATACCTATACCCTTGGCGTTCACGTCTCCGTCAAAGAACATCTTCTAAACATGAGCTTCCTCCGAGATTACTTCTACGGTGTTTACCTCTTCATCTGGAAAGTAGGTATCTAATGGTTGGTATTCCTCATCGACCGGGTTTTCGGCCAAATGATCTGCTAACGCCTGAGCTTTCATTGCCGTGCGAGTGACATAAACTATGTCGAATTCCGTAAGCAAGATTTGCCATTTAGCCAGTCTCCCAGTAGGCATTGGTTTCTGAAATATATATTTCAAGGGATCCAACCTGCTTATGAGGAACGTAGTGTGGGCTTGGAGATAATGCCTCAGCTTTTGAGCAACCCATGTGAGAGCGCAGCATGTCCTTTCCAGCAGAGTGTATTTGGCCTCGTAACCGGTGAATTTCTTGCTTAAGTAGTAGATTGCTTGCTCCTTCTTTCCGGTTACATCGTGTTGTCCGAGGACGCAATCGAAGGAGTTCTCCAAGACTGTCAGATACAAGAAAAGTGGCCTCCCTGGTTCTGGAGGGACCAAGACTGGGGGATTCGAAAGGTACTCTTTGACTTTATCAAAGGCTTCTTGACACTCCGTTGTCCACTTAATCGCCGCATCTTTTCTTAACAACTTGAATATGGGCTCACACGTGCTTGTCAGCTGGGCAATAAATCGACTGATGTAGTTCAGCCTGCCCAAAAGACTCATCACGTCTTTCTTCGTTCTCGGGGAAGGTAGATCTTTGATAGATTTTATCTTAGTCGGATCTAGCTCGATACCTCTCCTGCTTACGATGAAACCCAAAAGTTTACCCGACGGAACTCCGAAAGCACATTTGGCTAGATTTAGCTTCAAGTCATACTTCTTTAGCCTCTCGAAGAATTTCCTCAAGTCTTGGATGTGATTATCCTGCGTCCTGGACTTGACTATTACATCGTCCACGTACACCTCTATTTCCTGATGCATCATGTCATGGAAAATGGCAGTCATGGCCCTCATGTAAGTAGCCCCAGCATTCTTTAGACCAAATGGCATGACCCGATAACAGTAGGTGCCCCAAGGCGTGGTGAAAGCGGTTTTCTCGGCGTCCTCTTCATCCATCAGTACCTGATGATACCCAGCATAACAATCTACAAAAGACTGTATCTCGTGTTTGGCACAATTATCAACGAGGATGTGGATGTTGGGCAGCGGGAAATTATCTTTGGGACTTGCTCTGTTCAAATCTCGGTAATCTACACATACCCGAGTTTTCCCGTCCTTTTTCGGTACTGGAACCACATTCGCCAACCACGTTGTATATTGGACTACCCGGATCACTCCTGTTTTCAGTTGCTTGGTGATCTCCTCCTTAATCTTGTCACTGATCTCAGTTTTGAACTTTCGTTGCTTTTGTTGAACTGGAGGACAATCAGGATGAATCGGCAATTTGTGAACCACTAGATCAACACCTAGTCCCGGCATGTCATCATATGACCAAGCGAACACGTCTTTGAATTCAAGAAGAAGTTGAATTATCGCCTCTCGCATTTTCTGGTCTGTGTGAATGCTTATCTTGGTCTCCCGGACTTCTTCCGGGGTTCCTAAGTTTACCGGTTCAGTGTCGTTCAGATTTGGCTTAGGTTTATTCTCAAAATATTCCAACTCTCGGTTTATCTCCCTAAAAGCCTCTTCCGCATCATATTCTGGTTCTGGGTTCATTAATTCGCAGTTAAATAGCTCATTGTGATCTGGGCGTGAAGTCCGCAAGCATGTCATATTTAAAGCCGCATTATTAGGACTGAAAAGGAAGATGAAAGGAAAACTAATAAAAATCAGAACAAAGAAAGAATAGGAAAGCAATGATGATTTTTTTTTGTATATTTTCTTTGGAAAATTGGAAGACAACAACGTTTACAACTAGGAACAACAATTGAAAAGAAGAAAACGTTCAAGTCATGTCCCGGAGATAACTTGTGATACAGGAAAGGTGGCAGGACAGGTCTACCCGGACTTCCGTCTAGTTGGGAATGGCGTGATCTCCCAGTTTTGGAGTTTGGCGTTTGGCCCCATGTACATCATCTCAGCAGTGCTCGTGCCTTCGCCTGGTTGAACCATGTGGACCTCGTAGAGCATTTCTCTCATCGCCCCACATATTTCCTCGATTTCCGCAGCTGTGAAGACCTCATCATCTTCTTCTTCAGCGTACCTTGGCCTGACAAAAGTCGCATGTAAATCCGGCAGTGGTTGAGGCAACTTCCAGCCCTCATTTCTCCTTTTCTTTGCCCATTTTTCGTCTGCTGGAGTAGGTTTGAAACCTAGTCCAAAAGGTTTCTTGACGACTGGCAAAGTAACGGGTTCTGTTATTCCCTGAAGGGTTCGTCCAAGTCCCTTCCCTGGCCTAAATCCGTGCCTGATCATCTCTTTGGCCACCATGACCGAAGCGTTAGACAAGAAAGGCTGGGGGCAAGGTACTCCCTCTTCGTGCTGCTCTGCCAGTACCACCTCGAAAGCTTGATAGACCGTATGTTCGCTCCCTTCTCTTGGTTCAAGATACGGGATGGATGGGTCCCGGTAAATGGCATGTTCGTCTTCCCCATGGACCACGATTTCTTGGTCTTCGTACTCGAATTTCACCATCTGGTGAAGAGTGGAAGGCACGGCTCCTGCCGCATGGATCCAAGGTCTGCCAAGGAGGAAATTGTAGGATGTGTCCATGTCGATCACCTGGAAGGTTACTCGAAATTCGACTGGTCCTATGACCAACAACAGGTCTATTTCTCCCATGGTGTCTCTCTTGATACCATCGAAAGCTCTTACGCAGACATTATTGGGTCGGATTCTTCCGGTCCCAATTTCCATTCTCTGTAGCGTGGAGAGCGGGCAAATGTCAACGCCTGAACCTCCATCCAACATTACCCGCTTGACATAGTAGTCCTCGCATTTGACTGTTAAATGCAAAGCCTTGTTGTGTGCTGCTCCTTCCGGGGGTAGATCTTTCTTGCTGAAGGAGATTTGGTTGACGGCGAAGAATCTTTCTGTCATCCGCTCTAATTGTTCAACCGAGGTTTCAACCGGGACATATGCCTCATTCAGGGTCTTCAGTAAGATCTTTTGATGCTCGGCCGACCTTATCAATAATGATAGCATGGACACCTGCTCAAGGTGCTTGCGCAGCTGATCTATCACTTCGTAATCCGGCATATTCATTTGTTGGAAGAACACTTCCGCCTCTTCGACACTTACAGGCTTCTTTGGAGGAAAGCGCCTTTGTGTGGCGTTGTTCAGTTCTTGGGTATTTGAGTACCCTCCAATGAAAGTATTTTCTGGAAGTTCTCCCATGACTTCTTTTCCTTTGTACATCACCAAAGTCTTTTGATAATTCCACGGCACTGTGGTCGGGTTGGTCATTGGCTTTTGTGGCACGCGTCCGATAACCACTGGCTCATTCAGCCGAGGTGGTTGAATCGTCCCCCGGACCACATAGGCCCCTTTTGGCACGTACATAGGTTTTGTCTTTTTGATCCCGGATTTCTGCGTCTTCTCAGCTTGACCTCGTGGTACGTAAAGAACTCTGCCCTTTGCTGGTACCACTTTCTTTTCTACCTTCTTTTCAGACTTGCTCTCTGTGATCTTGGCCTCCTCCTCTTTTTCTGATTTTTGGTCTATTTCAGGCCTCTTCCCCGTGTCGACAATGGCAATTATGGCTTTCAAAGCAGGGTCGAACTCTTTGTCTTCACAAATCATGCCGATCAACGGCCCATTATTGTGAGCGGGCAATGGATTGTTTGTTACATTCGGGATCTCCTCTTCCCTTAGCACTATTTTCCCCTGCTCTATCAAATTTTCGACCACTCTTTTCAATGACCAGCAGTCGTTTGTATCATGTCCCTCGGCCCCTGAATGATAAGCGCATCTGACTCCGGCTTTGTAAGAAGGAGATGTCGGGTTTTGCCTTGTTTGAGGGATGGGTTGCAAGAAACCCAACTGGACCAACTTTGGGAACAAAGTTGAGTATGGCTCACCGATGGGCGTGAAAGTCCGCCGTCGAGGTGGCTCTTGGGGGCGGTAGTTATTCTGCGGGGGTTGTGGGTTATAGTGGTTGCGGTAGTGAGGCTGATTTCTGGGAGGTGGAGCTGGGCCTCGGTTGGCTTGTTGTGGTGGATGGTTATAAGGTTGGGCATTCATGACCATATAAGGTTGATGAGCATATGCCGAATTTGAATGGGGGTAATAGTGTTGTGGGGCTCTTCCCGGAAAATGGGGCCTGGGATGATGATACTCCCTTGCTTCAGAGGCTGCCATAGTCGTTTCTTCTTTCTTCTTCCCCCTTGTTGTTCCTCCAGACCCGCTTTGGACGGCCTGGGAGGTTGCCCTTATGGCTGCTTGACTCAAAATCCTTCCCGTTTTCAAACCGTTCTCCACCATCTCTCCAATCTTGATTGCTTCCGCGAATGGCTTACCCATGGCCGACATCATGTTCTGGAAATAGTCAGACTCTTGAGCCTGGAGAAAGGTAGTGACCATTTCCACTTCATCCATGGGAGGCTTCACTCTCGATGCCTGTTCACGCCACTTAATAGCATACTCTCTAAAGCTTTCTGAAGGCTTCTTCTTCAAATTTGAAAGAGAGTTTCGGTCTGGCGCAATGTCGATGTTATACTGGAATTGTTTTACAAAATCTCTGGCGAGATCATCCCATATATGCCATCGGGACATTTCCTGATCCATATACCATTCCGAGGCTATCCCTACTAAACTTTCCCCAAAGTATGCCATTAGCAGTTCTTCTTTTCCGCCGGCTCCCCGCAATTGGCTGCAGTATTTCTTAAGATGTGCAATGGGGTCACCGTGCCCATCGTACTTCTCAAACCTGGGGGTCTTGAAACCCGTTGGCAGGTGTATGTGAGGAAACATGCATAGGTCGGCGTAAGAGACGCTCTTTTGCCCGCTCAATCCTTGCATATTCTTCAGACTTTGCTCAAGGCTTCTCATCCTTTTGGCCATTTCGTTTTGTTCTACAACTCTGGGGTTCTGATCCTGCCCTGGTACAAGCTCGCACTGAGGCGGTAGAGGATTAGTACTGGTAGCGAACCTATTTGGTTCCACTGAGAAGGACGGTGCTTGGAATGTAAAAGAGGATGAGTCAAGGCTTGGCTTGTACGTGGCAGGCTGTGCCGTAGCTGGGCAAGGCGATGCAGTAAAGATGTTCATGCTTGCATCATTGGCCAACATTCGGGGATGAGGCTCAGACGGTGATCCTGCAGAGAAGGCGGAGGTGGCTGGGTACCCAAATGGGGTAGCAGGGTAATTTATGGGAACATTAGAAGTCCCACTTGACCTGGAGAATAGTTCAGGGAATCCGGGGACGACACTTGGCGGCTCTTTCCCATTGTTCCAGTCATCCAGCATTTCCAACATGCGGAGCCGTAGGATCCTATTTTCCTCCGCAGTTGCGGATTCAGGTGTGAGGACGGCTGAGATTGAGCTCTCCTCAGAGACGGGGACTGTTTGCAATGGAATTTCCGAAGACATTTCCACACTTCCTTTTGACCTGGTGAAGTAAGTGTGAGTACTGCTTCTTGCCCTAACACCAGGTAGTTGAATACTTCTCCTTGACCTCGTGAAATATGAGTGCGAGGCTAGACTTTCACCAAACCAACCGTCTTTACAAAAACCCTGGAAAAAAAATGCTCAATGACAAACGCACGGTTAATTCTGCAGCAAATAATAGATAGTTAATCTCACATTGGGCATGATGCACCTATACAGTTAAATGGATTACTATATGTTTGCTGCGAGAGCATGCGTCATTCCGGCATTTTTTCTCTTATTAGTTTTTCCCCCTTTTTTCTTTTCTTTCCTTTTCTCTTTTGTTTTCCCTTTTATTTTATTTATTATATATATATATATTTTTTATTTTTGTAGTAAAAGAAATGCGACCGGATCCGATGAGGATTGCCTACGTATCACGATGCCTACGTGAATCAGATCATTACGTAGTTCGAAAAACACAAATGGACGTAAAAGAAACAACCTCTTCATTGTTGAAATGTTCTATTACAAGCTACATTCTGCAAAAGAAAAAGCAAACTTGGAAAATGAACCTAGACTCAAAATAGACTGAAAATCACCTTGATGAAAAAACAGGCAGAAGATGCTAAAATACAGATTTGACCTATGAATGCATTATGGTTTTAAAAATTGGTTTCCGCGGGGCATCGTTCGGCCTCGCCGCGGTCCTAGGCGTGAGATCCCTCTCAAGTTGCTCCAGCTCGTGCATAGTCTGCTTGACATAACCCATTACTGCCGAGAGGACGGTAGCGCTGGACATGTTCTCACATCGTAGACATCGTCTGGTGATGGCATGGGCAATGGCCTTGATCCTATCTCTGGTTTTCTTCTTCTCTATGAGTAGGTGCCTTATCTGATCACTGCTCGTCTTGAATACCTGTGAGTCATGTATGTGCTGATCCCTCAACTGCCGCACTTCTTCCTTCATTTGGGCCAACAAGTCGTAACAGTATCTACTCTCCATTTGGAAATCCCTGGCCTGCTTAACTGCTTTAAACTCAAGTGTAGCCATCTCCCTTTTTTTTTGGAAACAGCCTTCTCGTGATCACGTTTCAATTGGTTCAAACATCGGCGATGCTTATCTACTCTTGTTTCCCACCGTGCCTTGAATTCTGTCATGACCTTTTCGGATTCTTCTAACCTGTCTCGCCATTCCGTGATCTCTCTTTTCAAACCCTTTATCAACCGCTGGTCTGATTGACTTCTGGGTTGCTGATCAAGAGACAATCTCAATTTTTGGACTTGGGCCTTAAGTTCTTCATTCTCTTGGATCAACCTATTCTTTTCGCTTCGATCCGCCGCGATTTGTACGCTGTTATCGAATTTCAAACTATCTATTTGTAGCTTCAAATCGCCCATCTCTGCTCGATAACCCTTCTCTTTTGCTAACCAGTTCCATTGCCCTTGGGATGATTCTACGAAATCTTTGAGATGCGGCCTCTTAGCCGGTCTTTCGTAAGACAGGCTGCCTCTAAACCAAGCGTGATATCCTGGGGCGACTTCCCCTTTTGCCGTATCGATCACACAAGTGTTTGCTATCAGATGTTGGCATTCACTCCAGATTTGGCGAACTTCTTCTTCAGGGAAATGACCGTGCGGACTGATTTCAATCACTTGGGTACTCAAATCTTCGTCTTTCGGTACCACTTGGTACCTCCCAAGTTGCCTCAAAACCCGATACGGTGCATAGGGTTGGATACTTTTCAGTCCCATCAACAGAAAGTGAGGCCGGGTTGCCGGCATGTATATGATTTCCTCGATAGGTGACCATCCGAGCGTCCATTGGATTTGGCTGGCAGTGAGAGTTCGGAGAAATGAGGTCCATGATGTGACTCCCTCAGGTAAATTGAGCCCTTTGATTCTCGTGTAGAATTCTCCAATACAAGTTTTCTCTGGCGAACCATAACCCACAAGTGAGGAGCGATGACATAAATGATCGGTCATCCATACTTGCAACAGTAGGTTACATCCTTCGAAGAAGTCACCCCTGGCTCGACAAACAGTGAGAGCCTGGAAAATGTCAGCCATAATCATAGGCGCCAGAGTACTTTTATCTTGGGTAAGCAAAGTACTGACAACCCCAGTTATTCTTAGATCGATGTTGCCGTCCTTCCTTGGGAACACTATAAGACCTAAGAAAGCCGTCATGAAAGCCAATTGCCTGTGTTCGTCCCATTTTTGCCGGTTGCCTTTACTACATAGTTTGAAATCCCGCTTATTGAACCCACCCTCATGACCGTATCTAGCATAATGGAGACTGCAGAAGCCTTTGGCAAGATCTGGATGGTGAAATGTTCGGGGT
The DNA here is from genome assembly GCF_000715075.1 of Nicotiana tabacum. NCBI lineage: Eukaryota > Viridiplantae > Streptophyta > Magnoliopsida > Solanales > Solanaceae > Nicotiana > Nicotiana tabacum. The sequence continues at coordinate 124,863,397 of NC_134080.1, read as the reverse complement.
ATTTTCAGAAAGTCCAAAAATCGGTGTACCGTGACGGCTCTAGGTGCAATCAAGTACTTGAACCTTAACGGAGCTTCATCACCCCCAATGTATCCCGCTATTTCCTCCAGCGTCGGGGTGAGTTCGAAGTCTGAAAAATGGAATACATTGTGCGCCGAGTCCCAGTAAGTGACCAATGATCTGATAATATCACCCCGAGGCTGAATGTCTAGTAAATCCGGGAGATTTTTCAGATATTTCCTCACTTTGCCTTGCCCCTCTTTGCCTAAGTCGTTCCACCATAATCGCAACTCAAAAGGGATCTTGGTCATTATTGAAAACGATTCATTTTGTATCGTGCTCATCCTGCACATTTATTTAAGGCGATAAACTTTATTAGACTCAAAAAAAATTAAAATTATCTAGATTTTTTTTTGAAAACGGGAGGTTGGACCCGCCGAGGGTTGCCTACGTATCTCACCCCGCGCGAGAATCAAACCGGCATAGTTCGGTCATATCGCGAATAGAGAAAATCAAATAAACCTAGTAATCAAGAATAAGCATTTTTATTGTTTTTGGAGAAAGATAAATACTAAAATATTTTTTTTTGTTTTTTTTTGCAATATTTGGACTATTAGTCCGAATTTATAAAAGGATATTACAAAAGAAACAACACATTTTTTGAATTATGAGTTTTCCATTTTTTTTATTTTTTTTTTTGAAATAAATACCCTCTTTTTTTCTTAAAAGAAAAGAAACAATTTTTATATGTTTTTTTTTAATCAGACTAAAAGGCAACTTTTGGTTTTATTCTTTCTTTTTTTTTTTAGAAAAATTCCGACGAGGTTTCGACACTACTTGGACATTGGTTTTATTTTTCCAAAATAAGTAATTATCTCCCTACGCTGTTATTTTTCTTTTTTTTTACAAACCGATCAACATGCGGAACCGAAGCAAATAAATGCGCAAAACAAATAAGATGCAGCAGGGTGGCCTTTTCATTTCTGGTTGCTTGTCCTAGACGGACCCAACCCCTGTGTTGAGCCCCCTAAGTCAAATGCAACATGATGCAAATAAGCGTTCCTACTAGGGATCCGGCATGAAGTCGAGTTATACTAGGTTTAAACCTTGGTATTTGTTCTAGACTGTGTACCCGAGCGGACAACTCGAGTCGAGGAGGGGCAACTTACCGGGAACCAAAAGGCCGTCCGGCTTCGTAACTTATCCGTCCTCTTTCTTATTTCGGGTATTGACACTAACAGAATAGGGAGTCTCGACCAGCGAGCTTCTCCCCGGAGGTGAAGAGAGAAGGGTTTCGGCACAGTTTATATACAGTTCAGATAATATCAAAACGGTAAAAGACAACATTTAGCACGTTATGCAAAAATATGTAATAAAGATCAGATAATAAAGCCAAATATAACAATTATTCTAAGCTCGAATTCTTGAACCCTGAACCAGTGGTTCTGGGTTTTACTCCCCAGCAGAGTCGCCAGAGCTGTCACACCTCCTTTTTGCGCGCCCGCCCCGAAGGGTTAAAATGCGCGGGTGGAGTTTTTCCAATTTAAGTGACAATGTTCGAAATGGGATTATTTATTTAATTCAGAGTCGCCACTTGGGAAAGGTTTGGCTTTTGGTGTCCCAAGTCACCGGTTTATCTTGAATCCCAAATCGAGGAAATTTTCGACTTTTCCAATTGAAGTCTGCGAACCAGAAATTCTAAGTAAGGAATTCTGTTGAACCGAGGGAAGGTGTTAGGCACCCTCGAATCCCGTGGTTCTAGCACGGTCGCTTAAATTGTTATAATGGCTAAATATCTGATTTAAATACATGTTGTGACTTATGTGCTTTTATTAAGTTTTAACCGCTTTTATTATTATCATTTATTTTACAGAATTGCAACGTCGTGAAAATGCATCTCGAACCACGTCACAATCAATGCACCCGTGATTGTCGACACATTTGGACTTCGTTGAGATTTGGATTTGGGTCACATCAATGTGCACCCGAATTTAAGAATGTGATTTAATTAAGCCGCGCCAACAGAGTCTAACGCGTTATTATCTTTGTAGAAGGCCATGAAATTTATTAAATGGCCTATCTTGAATTCTAAATAATTATCATTAGTTGTTGAGGGCCCCGCAATTGGTTTTTTTTTTTATTTGGCGAGGCTCGTCTTATTATTTTTAGAAGGGTATCCTACAGTGACTACATTTCTATTATTTTTATTTCCAGAGATAGAAGAAAGGAAAGTGTGTGTGCTAATTGAAGTTATACTTCAGCTTAAACCAAACTCCTGTCAATTTTGATTGATTACTTTTAAAGTAAAAAAACGTCATGCCTTTTACGAAAATGATTTGGTCGAATAAAAGATTACATATGAGATAGATGAAATGCAATACTTAATCCGCACATTTCTTAATTTGAACTTAACTGAACTTATTTGAACTAGGTTAAAGGATAACTGGCGAAGTGAAATGCTTTAATTTGACAAGGAATCATATACGAGTTAGCGAAATACAACGTTTAGTCTGAGCATTTCTTGTATTGAACTTAACCACCAAACTTATATGGACTAGTCTTACTAAAAAAAACTAAATGAAACAGAAAACAGTATTGTGTAAAGTCGAAATATGCATACTTATACTAACAGACAATTGTCGAGCTCAAATACAAAGGGGTGAAACTCAGTCGGCTATCAGTATACTCTTTTGAACTATTGAAACATAAGCTAAATCAATTTCCACAAGGCCTGTTAATGTACTATGAATATTACAGCAAATGCTTGAACTTCTTCAACCTTTTTCATTTCATGCTTTCAAACTGTTTCAATTACATCAATATGGGACTTGAAATGTGTACCTGAAAATGCTGAAAGTGCAAAGGAGAAGAAGAAGAAGATGGGAATCAGCAGCAGCAAAAAGGCAGAATTAACAGTAGCAGCAGGACAAAAATGCAGCAGCAATAGTGAGCAAGATAGCAGCAGCAATCAGAACAGCACAACAGAAAGGATTCTGTTGCGAGATGGAACTAGAGTTGAAGGAGAAACAACCCGATGAAACAGCACACAGTGTGATACTCCAGACAGTCCAATTCCGGAATATACCAAATGCAGCAGAACACTAACAATAATCTCGATTGAAATTTAGAAGAAAGAACACTGCCTAACGTATTGACAATAAATGAACTTCAGACAAACAAGACCAAGTTTCTGATTTCTTAATCTGTTTTCTCTCTTTCTTGCTCTCTTTCTATTCCTGTCAGCTCTCTCTTTTCTTTCTATCTTCACAGTGTGTGTGTGTTTCTTTTCTATCAGCTCTTAAGGTCTAGAGTGTGTATTTTCTTTCCCCTCTCTTCTCTTCTCTCCCCAGTCTATTAGATGTTTTTCTATCTTTTTTGTCTCCTAATTCTGTCCCTCTTTTATAAGCCTAAACCTCAGCCCTTTATCAACCTGTTGGATTAATCAAATACCCCTCCCATGTGCTGCCCCTTTTCAGTTCCACTTAGCTAATTAAGTATTAACCCCATCAATATTCCCTGGCAGACTTTCCTTTCCTATTTTATTAACTAAAAGCAAGCATGGGCAGTAGAATATATCTGACAGCATATGCTGTCAAACCATTTCTAAATCAAAAGCCCTTTGTACAGGGACCAGGCTGTGCACAATGCACATGCTGTGCACAAGTGCACATGCCATCAATTCAGATTTTAGTTACAGACCAAGCCTTAGGTTTCTGAAATCATATTAACGATTATAATTAACAGGACTTGGTTCTTAATTGATTCAGGCAAATGTTCAACAGAAGCAACTCGATTTGTTATTGTTTGGACAGTTGAAACTAATCGACGACACATGTCGACTCGACTATATTAGCATTAACACATACAATCGTAGCCAAAAATCAGACATTTAACAGTATCACATAAGGGGTTCATTTTGCAATGTCAAACAGAAAGGCCCTAAGAATTAAATGAATGACCAGTTACGGATTCAATTGAAACATACATTTATACACACGCATTATGAAGAAAGAAACTGACTGAATACAGAGGTCCGGCCAAGGTGGACAATAGCAGTTCAAAAACACAAAACAAAAAGTTTGGCCATGCGGACAGGCCTTTAACAACACACAAACATACGAACTGAAATAAAGAAAAGAAAATTAACTCACCTTAAAACAAATCAGGAAAAATCCACTGGCGTTTGGACGGACCTTCTTTAAGGTTGAATGGACTTTTAAACAAAGTGTTTCTCGGATGAGAAACACCTCGATTAAGGTCCATTGGGCCTTAATCTCTTCAGTTTGAACAAAGCACGGAACATGCACAGGGAAAACTAGAGTTCAAAAACTTAGATTTGGGATTCATGTTTCCCTGGTTAGATTCGGACCAAACCAAGTATGGTTTGGTCACGAGGGGGGCCTGGGGAGTGTCTGGTATGATTTCAAGGCAGATCATTGTAGATTAGGTTCCGACTCGAATCTTCAAATGAAGATTCGAGAAGGCGGGATAGGATTCGAGGTATGTGGTTGGTAGATTTGGGTTCAAGACGTCAAGGGGGTTCTATGGTGTTAAGGGGAAGGTCACCGGCGTTCATGCCGCCGGTTTTCATGGTGGGGGATACTAGGGCGGCTCTAGGGTTTGGGGGTTGTGGTGAGGACGACGAAGGCTGGGGTTTGGATAGGGGGGGGCAGGGTAGTGTTAGGAGTTTATATAGTTAGTGAGCAAATGGATCCTGGCCGTTGGATGAGATGAGATGAAGGGCCAGGATCCTTTGGCTAACCAGGGACGACATCGTTTCAAGGATAAAGGTTTGGGGTCGGTCCGGGTGAGACGGGTCGGGTTTGTTGGTGGGTTACGGGGAATGTGATCTTGGCCGTTGATCAATTTGAGATCAACGGCCCAGATCAGACTGCAGTAAAACGGTGTCGTTTGGAAGGCCCCCTGAGGCCAGCTGGTCTGGACCGGGTTTACATGGGGTTTGGGCTGAGTTTGTTTGGGCTTGTTTTGTTTTAAAAACCGGACTGGCCCAAGTCCGAAACTCCTTCTTTTCTTTTTTTTTCTTTTTAATTCCTTAAAATAATTTGCCAAATAATACCATGTAAACTTTGGACAACAATTATCACACAATTAACCTTTAATTATACTAAACACTTAATGACAAAATACAATGAAGGACGCACATATTTTATTTTTCTTTTAATAAACAGATTGCGGTTCACACGACATATAGACATATATTTTTTTATATTTTTTTTTTGAATAAAACAACCATGGGCAAAATCAACAAATAACTAGCAAAAAATGCCACGTAAAAATCCAGCAAATGTACAGTAAAAACCAATTGCTATTATTTTGTTTCTTTTGGAGTGATTGTCGCGTAAAATAAAAATCACGTGCTCACAATAACAGTCTAATTTGTTTTGATATTTTTGATTTTTTATAATAATGGTTGTTATATACCTATAACAGTATTTAATAAAAGATATGAATATTTCACTAGTTAAATATTAAAAAAAACTAATACATTATTAATAAATTCATAACTAAACTACAAAGATTTAAACTATAAGGCAGACATTTTAAAGTTACCTAAAAAAATAAAGTCTTTCAAGATTGATGGAAGAACTTTGTAATTGTGGCTTGTTTTATAGATTTCATTCTCTTAATAGCGATATAACGCTTGAATAAGCGAAGATTCGCGTCCAAATTATCAACAAAAAGGTATCCAATTGTTTTCCCTTAAAGACAATCTAAGAGCTTAACAGTTTAAATTTTCTATCTAAATATGTTTTGAAATTTTTCAAATGGAAAAGATATCATGTGCAAATTTTCAAATCGTATTTCGTATGCAAGATATAAACTTTATTTAATAGAAAAGATTGTGCATATATTTTTGGAATTATTATTAGTAATCTTAAAGATTTTATATGGTTGTTACAGAGGAGTAATTTTGCGTTCTGCTATAAATATGGATGTTGCTATTATAGATAAAAATTGTTATAGAGAGGCAAAATATAACTTAAAAATTTCTTCTGGGAAAAATTTAGTTTTTATAGTGAATGACTGTTAATGAGGATGATGTTATAGAGAGGTCTGACTGTATAACAAGAATATTGGAGATAGCTGTGCAATTACCTAGTTAACCAGTCTAGTTAGTTTAACTAACTCTAGTCAGTGTAATTATTGATGATGTTAAGTCATTAACATGTCGTTAAGACGCCATTACTTGTATTCCGTGTTCTTCACCCCCTAACTCCTTGAAATATATTTGGCAAGTTGCCCAAATACAAGAAGATCAGTAATTGAAAGTAATTTGGTAGGAACTCATTAATTTCTTGGAAATCTAAGAAGCAAAATGTGCAGTCTCAAGATACAATATGAAGGAGACGGTAATTGAATATGAAGAATGCCTAGAAGTAGAGTTAATGGGGGATATAGCTAGATATTAGAGAATGGTAGGACTATTATTATATCTCATAATTACTAGAACAAATGTATGTAACGACCCTACCGATCATTTTGAGAGTTGGCATTCTATTGGGCGATTTGGAGTCTTGAATAGCTTCATATGATGTATTACGACTTGCGTGCATGGTTAGTTTCGATGTTCGAAAGGTTCGGGATGGATTTGGAGAGAAATTTTCAATTTTGAGACTTAAAGTTGAAGAGCTAACCAAGGTTTGACTTTGGTGTAAATGGTCTCGAATTCGTATTTTAATGATTCTAAAAGATTCGTATATTGATTTTGGACTTAGGCGTGTGTGTGAATTTGGATATTGAATATCCTAGATTGAATTGGCTCTTTTTGACGAAAGTTGGCAATTTAAAGATTTAGAAATTTTCTAAGCTTGATCGAGAGTTGACTTTATAGCTATCGGGTTTGGATTTTGGTTCCGAGACTTGTAAGAGGTTTTTTTTGTCATTTGGAATTTGTGTACAAAGTTTGATTTCATTCTGAATTGATTTGGTAGGATTCGGACGCGTTCAACGAAGTTTGAAGTTAAGAGAATAATCTTAATCTTTGATTCTTGATTTTAATGTTATTTGTGATGTTTCAAGCTTTTGGATAAGTTTGAATTAGGCATATGGACTTGTTAGTATGATTGGATGAGGTCCCAAGGGGTTCGGGTGAGTTTTGGGGTGGTTTTGGATCATTTTAGGCCCTTTTCAGTTATTGATTTTTAGCTACAGGTGTGTATATCGTGATCGTGGAACTCTGAACCGCATTCACGAAGATTAAAATGCTTTTCTGGAATTGTGAATTGTGTTCGCAGAGGGACAATTCGCGATCGTAAAAAAGAAATTTGGTTGTCACTAGGCTGATTTTGAAAGCTCATATCTTGTTACCTATAAGGAATTTTGAAGTGATCTAAACATAAAAGTTATAGCCTTTTGTGTATAGATTTCAGAAAGTCAACCCATTTGCTATTTGAAGTTCTGTACAAAAAGTTAAGTCCAATAGACTATAGGCTATCCGCAATGAGTTTATAAAGTTCTTGTGAAGTTTGTCCATCGCGATCACGGAGCTTCACGGCCGCGATAGAAAAGGGTAAAATTGTGTGTTGGATATTTTTGGAATAGCGATCGCGAGGTTGGTGACTGTGATCGCGAAGAAGGAATCCTGACAATGGTATTTAGTGCTCGTTTGAACATAAAGTTTGATGGAAGATTTTTCCAAAAAAATTTTACTTTTTTTCGAAATCAGCATTTGTTTATAAAATTTTCAATTTTCACTTGAAGATGCATTCTGGAAATTTTCGAAAATTTGAAAAATTGGAAAAGGTTACTTTTCAAAATTTTCACTCAAATCACTTACAGAACTTCAAAAACAGCCCAAACTGAAATTTATGTCCAAACACAACTCTAAATTTTAAATACCATTTTCACTTGAATTTTTTTTTATTTTACAATTCTTATGTCCAAACGCCTACTTAATATCCAATTTCAGGATTTTGAGCTCATTTTCTTTATTTTTTGAGTACTTAGAGCACAAGTAAGGCGATTTTGGAAGAGATAAACACCCAAATCATGAAGGTAAGTAATGTTATCTTTGTTTTGATTATATCTTTTATTTTTTCATGGATTATTATACCTAAATTAAATATTTGAATAGAAAAAATTGGGAGTTTTGATTTGAACTTGAGAGAATAATTTTTAGAGTTTTGAACATGAAATTGAGTTTGGATTTGGAAACCAATTATATATTTGGACTCGTATTCGAATGAGTTGTCGGAATTTATGAGTTTTGTCGGATTCTAGGTTTGCGGGTGACTCTTTGGTTGACTTTGAGTATTTGATTAAAGATTCGATCTTTATTATTTGGGTTTAATTTCTATGGCAACTTTTGATGTTATTGAGTTATTTTTGGCTAGATTCGAGCTGTTTGGAGGTTGATTAGTGCAGGAAGGCATTATTAGAGTATTATTTTTGCTAATTTGATGTAAGTATCTTACCTAACCTTGTGGGGAAGAATACCCCTTAGGATTTGGTCTTAATTGTTTATTCATGTTATATGGAAAGAGACGTGTGCACGAGGTGATGAGCATGTACATGGGTACTATGCGTGGATTATGACATGATTGGACGTAGGCTACATTACAACATAATACATGTATAGCTACGAAGTATATCGTAGCTAAATATAAAAATTTTCATGGCTAAACACTTTAGCTATAATATTTTTTTCCGTAGCATCCGTAGCAATATATAGCGTAACTAAAAGTTAGCTACAAACTTTAATGTTTCATGACTAAGCTATAGTACATACCGCTACAAGAATTTTTATGATGTGGCTATATTGATAAGACTTTTGCCACGAAAAATTTATATTTGTAGCTAATGAGTTTATTCTTTTGCTACAACAAACCAACTTTGTAGCTATCTTTTGTACTTTAGCCACAAAGGGATATATTGTGGCAAAAGGTGTAATTTATTTTGCTACAAAAAATTTAGCATGTAGCTACGGTTACACACTAGCCACGTAGTGTAGGCATATAAATTGTATTAGAATTAAATTTATTAAATAATTTGATTATATTTAAATTCAAGATATATTGGTCCAAATAAATATTATAGGGTAATATAATTGAATTAATTATATAAGTTCAATACATATGGAGATTAAATAAATAAGTCTTAATTCATTGGGCTAGCCTATTTAATTGGGCTAAAGTGATGAGCCCACTTCATCAAGCCCAAGATGTCATCTTTTTAGAGGCTCAGTTTGGTGCCACGTGTCAAATGACGTGACACGCCAAGTCAAACGAAAGAGCCAATAGGATCGTGCCATGTGTCAAAATGACAATACATGCCCAGTCACAGTAAAAGGCCAATGAAATCGTGCCACGTGTGCAAGTGACATGTTCTAGCCAATCAAATGCGGTCATGTCACACTTTAATTTGATTGGTCGGAAAGAGTTTGTTCTTATCATGACTCCTCCCTTCCACAACTATAAATAGGGGTCTTCATAACTCAGAAAAGACACCAGAAGTTATAACAAGAAGCAAGAAAGAGAACACTGCAAATTCCTCCACAAGTTTCAAGCTTCAAGTTCAATTTCAAGAAATCAAGTTCAAGCTCAAGAACGAAGAACAAATCAAGTTCAAGCTCAAGAACGAAGACCAAATCAAGTTCAAGTCCAAGCAATCAAGCTCAAGAACAAGATCATCATTCGTGGTAACAAACATAGATTCAAGATCAAGCTCAAAGGCCCTTGAATTTATTTACCATTGAAAAGAAGAATCAGGATTCATAGAGATTGTAACACTCAAATATTTGAAATAAAATACTACGATTGTTGCGATATTTTTCGGTCTTGATCTTATTTTCTCGACTCAAATTTATTGTCTACACGTAGTATAGTATTTATGTTTCGCTTCAAATTCAAAATGTTGTAGCTACAAATCGTCACCAATATCCATGATTAATTTTTTTATTATATTTTATTTTCTTCCTAGATTTTCTATTACATTTTAAATTAGTGACGAAAAATTAATTTATTAGTGACAATAAATGTTTCAGTTGCATATTTTATTTTATAAAAACTGAAATATAATAAGCTTTGGATTTCACTTACTTCATACAAACTGATACATGAATAATTCTAAAGGTTAATTCTAAAATATGCAATTATCAATATACATACATGATACAACTCTTCTACAAGAGACATAATAAAGTTTGTAGAATAAAAACTAGCTATTGGGAGGCTAAACAATAAGATGAACTCAAATTAAAATTCTTGTCAAATTAAAATAATAGTACAAACTATGTACATTGGGTTAGATATTTTTTCTTTAATCTATAAAATTCCGGGGGGGGGGGGGGGAGATCCCTAAGTATTTGATTAGGGAATTGAAAATGTTGCTGCTCCGATTGCACTCAAGGAAGAAATAGCTTCGGTCCTTGCATTGAAGAATTTAAATGCACCCTGTAAATTCAAAAGAAATAATAATTAGCACAAAAAGGATGAACAACCCCAAGAAAAACTATGATACAAAGATGAAAGTTTAATTTATAAAAATGTTTTTTTACAAGAATTTTTAACAAATAACAAAATAGAAATACTCAAAGAACAACACAAGCAGACAAATTTGTACACTTTTTAGAAAACTCCTTAAGAGATCTTCATCCCTAACATTACAACTTTGTAATTTTCAAGTTCTCATCAATGTAAAATTTAACGCAGAAATCTAAGTCAAATAGATATAAGGAGATTCAAAAACCTTAAAATATAGAGATATAAATATAACTGGGAAGAGAGAAGGCACCGATTTAACGATGATTGAAGAACAAAATGGGGAAGGCTGAGGAAGGGGTGGCGGCTGAGAGGGAGAGGAGGTGAGGTTGAGCTTAGGTTTTGGTATGCATTGTCGTAGCTTTACCTTTTCTTATATAGTACTATTTTTGCTTTCTTTTACTTGTTACTTAAATAAACAATCAGTACTATTTTTTGGTGCTGTAGTACAAACGTATAAATGCAAATAAATTAAACAACAAATATATAAAAGAAAAGTAACTATGCTCATAAAAAATAAATATATAACCTACATTAATAAATTAAGAAAAAATCAACTATTTGCATAACATAAAAATATTTTTGTACAATTTTTTGTCATATGTGATATTACTTTTAGATTTTTTATATCCTTATATTTCAATTATAATAGCTTCTTAAATTCGCGTTTAATTATATTTATGATAATTATTACAGCTTGTTTGGATGGTCGTTACCTATTGTATTTGTATCGTATTGTTACTTTAAATACGATGTTTGTTTTAGTTGTTACTTAAATTGTGATGACATTTGGGTCATCACTTCTTTTAGAAATAAATTTTGCGTTCCGAGGCCTTTAAAACCTCTTTCAGCATCACCTCGCAGTCTGGGCGCATAGCCGGAAAGCCATTATGTGAAAATCTGTGAAAAATTATGAATTTTGCCTTTAAAATGAGTTTAAGTTGACTTCGATCAATATTTTGGGCAAACGAACCCGGACCCGTGATTTGACGGTCCCGGAGGGTCCGTAGGAAAATATGGGACTTGGACGTATGCCGGAAATCGAATTCCGAAGTCCCAAGCCCGAGAAATAAATTTTTAAAGAAAATTGTTCTATGGAATATTTATGAGTTTTTGGAAATGAAATGTGTTTAAAACTTGATGGTATCGGACCCGTATTTTGCTTCTGGAGCCCGTATAGGTCTTATATGTGATTTAAGATGAGTCTGTGAAATTTGGTAAGAAACGGAAGTCGTTTGAGGTGATTCGGACCCATAGTTGTGAAAATTAATACTTTGAAAGTTTTGAGATTTTCTTAGATTTCTATGCTAAATTCGTTGTTTAAGAGGTTATTTTGGCGATTTGATCGCACGAATAAGTTCATATGATGTTTTTGAGTTGGTATGCATGTTTGGTTTGGGAGCCCCCAAGGCTCGGGTGAGTTTCGGATGGGTTTCGAAAGGTTTTGAACTTAGGAACAATTGTAGGTTTTTGCTGTCTCAGTGCACAGAGGTTTTGTTCTTCGCGTTCGCGTGATTCCACTCACGAACGCGTAAGGCAATTTCCTCAGGTGCCAGTTTACTCTTTGCGAACGCGGAGCTTGGGACGCGAACGCGAGGCTGTGGGGAGAGTACCCTTCGCGAACGCGTCCAGGCACTCACGAACGCATAAGTTTAACGGACTAGGGGAGGGGGTTCACAATTGTTCTACGCGAACGCGGCGATCTGACCGCGAACGCGAGCCGTCGAACGCGAAGGTCACCTAGGCCTGACCCATCGCGAACGCGACAGGCCTATCGCGAACACGATGAAGGCCTGCCCAGTGATTTTTAAACAGTAACAGAACATACGGGATTTAACAAAAATTTCATAACTTCTTCTTCCAAACTCCAAATTGGGCGATTTTTTTAAAGAGAACTTCACTACAAATTTATAGGTATGTAATCTTAGACTCATTTTCTTCAATTTTCATTAACACCCATTAGATTTTTAGGCCAAATAATGCTCTTAAGGGTAGAAAATTAGGGATTTGGGTAAAGTTAGGGCTTTTTACATAATTGAGATTTAGACCTCATTTTGGGGTCAGATATTGGAACTAATTACATATTCGGGCTCGTGGGTGAATGGGTGATCGAGTTTTGGTCCGAACCTCGTATTTTGACCAAGCGTGTCCGGAGTTGATTTTTGACTCTTTGGGAAGAATAATAGGAAATCTATAATTAAGTACTGGAATTGGATTGTTTAGCATTTATTAATGTTATTAAGTCGATTATGTCTAGATACAATTGATTTAGAGCCAAATTCAAAAGGAAAAGCGGCGTTTGAGGCTTGAGTTAGCCGTGGAAGCTCGAGGTAAGTGTTTGGTCTAATCTTAGCTTGAGGGATTAGGAGTCGTGTCTTACTTGCTACGTCTTAATCGTGGAGTACGACGTATATGCATGGTGACGAGTATCTATACGTCGGTGTCAAGCATGCCCGTGAATCTTGTACTGTACTTGTTATGACTCCGTTGTGGTTTATTGGGCGTCATATGAGGATTATCATAATTGTTCCCTTACCAGGATGTTATTATCATTATTGTTCCCTTGCCGGGATATTATTATCATTATTGTTCAATTGCCGGGATGTTTGTTTTGATATTATTGTTCCCTTGCCGGGACCCTTTTATGATTGGTGTTAATAAAATAAATGGGAGCGGGTTGCATGCCTGCAACGGTAATATATAAAATGGGAGTGGGTTGCACGCCTGCAATGGTAATATGTGAAATGGGAGCGGGTTGCATGCCTGCAACGGTAATATAAGAAATGGGAGCGGGTTGCACGCCTGCAACGGTATCATATGAAATAGGATCGGGTTGCACGCCTGCAACGGTATTACGTGTGTACCTATTTCTTCTATTTCCTTATTTTTGCTGGTGATTGATTTATGGCATTCCTTATGTTTCTCTACTGTCGTTTTGTTGTTACCTGTTACTCCCCGCATCATGTTTCCCCTGCCCAATTTTAATTATAATTATCTGCTTTTATTTCCGCTGTATATGATTTAACTGCACAGGTTTATTTGGTAGTCTGGTCCTAGCCTCGTCACTACTTCGTCGAGGTTAGGCTAGGCACTTACTAGTACATGGGGTCGGTTGTGCTGATACTACACTCTGCACTGTGTGCAGATGCTGATCCTAAAGCAGCAGCTTTTGGACCGTAGCTTGGGTGGCTACCTTTAGTCCAAACGGAGATCTACGGTAGTCTTGCAGGCGTCTGCAGGCCTTGGCGTCTCCCTCTATCCCTTTATCCTGTTTCATTTACTTATTTCAGAAACAGTGTACCTTTTATCTTTTAAACTTTGTATGTAGTATTCTTAGACCGTCTGTGAAACTGTGACACCAGTTCTGGGTAGTCGATGCTCAAGTAGTTGTATTGGATACATATTCAGATAGTTTATTGTTTTACTTCTGCTTATTGTAAATTCCACCGTCTATACGTTATTGCTTCATAATTGTTAAAGGATATAAAATGGGTACAAAGGTAATTTGTTCAAAGAATCGGCTTGCCTAGCTCATATTAATAGGAGCCATCACGACTCCCGCGAGCGGAAAATCTGGGTCGTGACATAAATTTTATTGTATCATATCGTTAAATCCGTCGTTACATAACGACGAAATGTGCCATTTTATGTAACGACCGATTTGATGTGGTTACGTCGTTATCTTGTCTTTTTCTCTCATCTCACCCTTCATTATTAATTAAATAATTTTATTTTATTATTTACCCTACCTGTTTATATAATAAATTTACCCCGTATCATAATTTTTCTTTATAATATTTCAAATTTATTCTTTATATTGCTAGTCATGATATCATGAAACAACAGCAAACGATATAATCTATCCAAATATTGTATTTATCAAACAATACAGTACAATACAATACGATACATACGATACATTATGAAACGACGTGTAACAACCATCCAAACAAGTTGTTAGGTATCAAAATAGTATTAGACCATTACATTAATAAATTTTAAATTTATTTAAACTGAAATATAATTACACTCTTATATTAACCATATTAAATTCTTAACCTTTTTGAAATAAAATTAATAGTATCAGAAATATTTAAATGTTAAAAAAATATAAAATACTAGTCACAATAGAGATATGATTCCCTTCCGAATCACATTAAATTCTCAATTCTTAGATTTAATATACAATTTGGTTTATGATAACTAATAAGTTATTAAGATAGTAAAACACCATATCATTATAACATATTTTATTATCTAAAATTATACACTCTTATATCGACCATATTAAATTCTTAACAACTTTAAATAGAATTAATAATATTAAAATTATGTAAGTATTATTAAATAATAGTCATGAAAGAGATCTCCCCTTCTGAACTATATTAAATTCTCAATTTTTAGAGTTATTCTATAATTTGATTTACGATAATTCTTAAGTTATATATTGACATAGTAATGTACCATATCATTATTATTGTATAGATTTTTATATATAAAATTAGCTATAAAATGTAAGTGGCATAAGATTATAGTTGTTTAAATCTCTCTCTATATAAGGTAGGGAAGGTAGGGAATGGAAAAGCTGATGTGACACATCTCTTTGGCTTGAATAGCCACTTATCTTTTTTCATAATTTTTTGAGATTTCTTTCCTATTTTAACCATTACTTCAATAACAATTAACTAAGAAAAAACGAAACGCATACGTCGAAAAAACACCATCTCACTTATAAAAGAAGTCTAACAGTTTCTTCTTCCATTTTGATAATGGAGAAGCCGTTAAGTT
Source organism: Nicotiana tabacum (assembly GCF_000715075.1). Lineage (NCBI taxonomy): Eukaryota > Viridiplantae > Streptophyta > Magnoliopsida > Solanales > Solanaceae > Nicotiana > Nicotiana tabacum. The sequence goes on along the minus strand of NC_134080.1, from coordinate 124,848,110 downwards.
TACCTCCTTTTACATGTTTTGATCTTATTTTTTCTCTTTCTCACCTTAAAGTTTATCCGTTCTTTCCGTTTTGCTGAATAATACATCATTATGATCCATAAATGTAATTTCTAGTTATTATTTCCATTCGTTCCGTTTTACAGAAGTATTTAATGTACATTATTATGGTAGTACCCTTTATATATTACTGTATTCCATGGGCTTTGGAAATCAAGTAAATGGAAAAATATTCATAGGTCCGTGAAGCAAATTATTGAGTGAAGAGCAAAAATATCTTATTTTCCGATTCTCCAACTATCATTTCTCGAGAGAGAGAGATATAGAAACATACAACAATTACCATCCAATCTCCCTATTGCCTTTTTTTTCTTTTAAATCGGTAGAAATTTATTACTGTTCTCTTTTATATATTTCTCTGATTTAGTGGATGTAATTTTATTTACCCAATTTTATTTTTTGGTGATTCATTGATGTATTATTTTTGGCTGATTATTATGGTTTTTAACTGGTATTGCTCTCTTCTTTCTTTGGGACCTAGAAACGTAACTTCTTATTTTGATCTCAATAGTATGAGTTTTGTTAAAGTGAAAACAGATTTGTCAAGGTATTGCAATTTCTTTGTCAATTGTTGTGTAAGCATATTTGCTAATTAGTTGGTAATATTAAGGACTATATCAATAATAGTAAGTTTAGATTTATTTTAACATAAGCTTCGTCAGATAATTTACATATTTTTGGTGTCCTTATCTTATAGAGGGGCTGAACAAGTCTACCTCCCTTTACAAAAACTGTGAAATCCAGTGGCAGGATACTTTATTCCGATATCTCCCCCGAAAAATGAATTAAATGATATTTTATTTTATTTTATATGCTTTTTATCCCGTTATTTTGTACAATTCAAAATTGTAGTAGATGAAATAACGCAGAGTTATAGTATAGAATTCAATAATTATATATCTTCTTTCTTTCTATAAATTGGTTGTGTCTCTTTACTCGAGCTTACTCCATTATCTTTGTTATCTTTTGGATTAACCGTACAGAAGGAAAGGAAAGAAAAAAACGAAGAGGAAAAGATTAAAATAAATGCAGTACCAAAGTAGGATAGAAAAGAGGGTAAAGGAGGATAAAGAGGAAGTCGGCAATAGGGTTCATTTAGATGATAGAGGGAGATTAATGAATAGAAAAAGTTAGAAAAAGAAGAATAATGAAAGAAAAATAATGTAAAAAAGGAGAGCGAACACAAAAACTTATTTCCCCGCTATTTTGGTTTATTTTTACTTTGGTTCTTTTAATTTTAATTGAATAGAAGAAAGTTCATCAAATAAAAAATTTACTATCTAATGATAGCAACAACAAAATAAGTTCTTAGATACATATATTTCAATTATATTAGAGTAAGGTGTATAAATCTCCCCATACACACAGAACGTATGAAAATATATCGTTCATTTAAGATCTAATTCTATTAAGAGTATCCATATATTGATTTTATCTGTATGTACACTTAATTTTCTTATTCAAATAGTTGAAAATTTTATTTCATCTGACTAAATATATATAATTTCTAAGTTTAATGATGTTTTATCACAACCGCGCGAAGCGCGGCAAATTCCCTAGTTATATTATAAAAATGGTTATTTACTCATTAATTTGATATAATTCTATTATTTTTAGTTATAATTATAACTTACAACTAATAACAACAATAATAAATTCAGTGTAATTCAATAAGTGGAATATGAAAAGGATAATATGTCCATATATTTTACCGCTACCTTGTGAAGGTAGCGAGGTTGTTTACGATAGACCATTGGCTCAAGGAACAACGAAAAGGAAGCAACCATAGCCGGAACTTATAACTAACACCTATTTAATAAGAAATATAATATAATTAGTTTTCAATGAACATAGATGTTAACCATTTAAATTTGATATGTATCTAGATATATGAAAATTATATACAAATTAATATGAATAATAATGTTAGTGATAGATAATTAGATATTCTGTTCTATCTATGTAATTTTGTTAAGCTAACTATTTTTTAAATAATTTAAAGCAAAAATATTTCATTTAGCTACACGATTTTATTTTAAATAATTCTCTGTGACTAAAAGATTACCATTGGTATACAAATTTTAACTTGTGGCAAAAAATAATGTTTGGCTACGAAATTTTATCTCAAAAATAAATTTATGGCTATATCATCTTGTCATGACAAATAACTGCAGTTATTAAACCAATTGTTGCCACGGTATTTTAGTACTTGAAGCAAAAAGTATTTATTTAGCTACCATATTTGTTTTAAATATCTTGTTGTGGCTAAAAAGTTACTATTGCTGCAGTACGTTCAGCTCGTAGCAAAAAACTAATATTAGCTACAAAATTTTATTATAGTAATAATTTTGTGTCATGACAAATAACTGTAGCTATTAAACTAATTGTTGCCACGGTATTTTAGTACTTGAAGCAAAAAGTATTTATTTAGCTACCATATTTGTTTTAAATATCTTGTTGTGGCTAAAAAGTTACTATTGCTGCAGTACGTTCAGCTCGTAGCAAAAAACTAATATTAGCTACAAAATTTTATTATAGTAATAATTTTGTGGCTATATCATTTAACTATTGCCACGTTTTTCTTATAACCTGAAGCAAAAATATTTATTTTGCTACAATGTTTTGCTTCAAATAGTCTATTATAGCTAAAAGATTACTATTGCTACAGTAACCTTTATCATGTGGCAAAAAATTATGTTTAGCTACGAAATTTAATTGTAGCAATAAATTTGTAGCTATTTAGGTAATTATTGCCACGATTGTTAGCAATTATAGCAAAAATGAGGAATTAGCTTTGCCAATTTAATTTTTGTAGCTAAGAAATTTTATAAATTTGTAAATAGCCATGGAATTCGAATTTTTGTGGCTATTATTAGGTACTAGCCACGATTTTTAAATTTGTAGCTAATATTTTGTAGCTATATATGCATAATGTTGTAGTGCTATTAATATGTCATAGCTTGATAATTTAACTTATGTGAACCATGCTTAAATCACTTTGTGACTGCGTGATCATGATCACTACATTTGACTTAGCCATAATCATGCTTTATTTGTTGAACATCCCCCGCACTTTTATGTTATTGTCATTTCCTTATTGATACGTTGTGAGCTTATAACTTGATGAAAATTTGGTATTATTGTTTTATGATATTCTGGCACAAGTGGACATATTGTATGGATTGATTGTTTTTGTGTGGAGTATAAGTTTAACATTTCACTGTTGATGTTTTGTGGAGCGATACAGGTGGCTAATGTGATATTGTCAAGGTGGATAGGTACATGTGGCTATTGTGATACTGTCAGGGTAGAGTGATACAAGTAGCTATTATACTATTGTCAGGGCAGAGTGATACGAGAGAATATTGTGATATTGTTAGGACGGAGCAATATAGGTAGCTATTGTGATATTCTCAAGGCGGAGTGATATGGGTAGCTATTGTGATAATGTCAGGGTAGAGTGATATAAGTGATTATTATGATATTGTCAAGGTGGAGTGATACGGGTGACTATTATGATTTTGTTTGAGCGAAGTGATACGGGTGACTATTGTTGTTGCGATAAAATTGTGCGCAAGAGGTGCTGTTTGTGTGTGTTTCTCTGTGATGACTTGTCATTGAAACTGGGTCTTTACTTGCATTGAATTGTTATTATTGGTTCTGATGAAATTACTTTTATTACTTTTCTGTTATACTTTTGGTTGCCTGTCTTTGATTTATTGCACAAGTTATTTGACTAGTGAGTATCACATGACTTGAACCTCGTCACTACTTCACCGCGATTAGTCTTAATACTTACTGGGTACCGACAATGGTGTACTCATACTACATCTTTACACTTTTAGTGCAAATTTTGAAGCTGAGTGGCAGTGAAGACGGTACTTTGCTTGTAGATGTACAAGCGTACCAGATTCATGCTACCTTTTGTTCATGGTAGTGTAGGATTTCATTTCTGTTTATTTAACTTTCAAACATGTATCGTATTTATTTCTCAGATTAGTTTTTAAATATCATAGTCGCTCATGACTTGTACTACTAGTCCTTGGGGTAGTTATATTAAATTCTTTTGCAATATTATTTATTAAATTGATGATTTCTCCTTGGGTTAGGTGCCATCACAATATTTGGTAGGATTTTAAGCCGTGACAAGTTGGTATCATAGTTCTAGGTTCATAGGTTCTACAAGTCATGAGCAGTGTCTGGTAGAGTCTTGTGGATTAGTATTATGACATCCATATCTTTGATAGACTATAGGGCATCTAGGAAACTTCCCATCCTTCTCTCTTTATCGTGCGATCTAGTTTCAACTTGAAGCCTATATCTTCGATTTTTTTTCATTCACTCGTATGTGATGTTGTGCACTCGGTATCTGCGATGCACTAACGAGTTGTGATGTTGTGGATAGACTACAAAGGAAGGGTGTTGTGGGTTACATATGATGTGTTCTATGGCATCTAGCCAAGTGGGGGAGTCTGCTATTGAAGATCAGATTGCATGGTCATATGTTATATCAATTTCTAAACTAAGAGACGCTTGTGGATTAGCTATGATTTGAGAAATATTTCATCGAGGAAGATTTCGAGCAATGGACCGGTTGGATATATGATTTACTACACCTTATGGGTATGTGGAGGTCTTGGGATGATTCAGATTTGATACTCATTGTGGGTGTAGTGTGCAAGAAAAGGGGATCGGTCGGTTGTTTCTTTTAGATATGCATGTGCTGGTGAAGCATGGGTCGGTGTGTATTGGATGCGCATTGGGTATTAGAGCAAGGTGAGTGTCTTTTGAGAAGCTTCCAATGGGATAAAGACTCAAATATAGTATTTAAGGATTTTTGAAGTTGCGTATGGATAAGACTTGGAGCTTGCATTTGATGGTGCCGAGACTTGAGGTATTTCTATATTATTATTAGTTCTATATTGTGGCAAAGGAGAAAGAAACAACTTCATATTCATTAAAGGGTTCTTCCGTATAGATATTTTCATGTTGAGGTACTCTTGCTTTTAGCAGTCTACATGACTTGGTTGATTTGGAGGGATTTAGTTCTAATGATTGAATTATGTCCAAATGGGTTCCAAAGAGTTTGTTATGGTTTGGCCATGACTTGCGATTGCTTTACTCTATAGGTATGGGGAGCTCATTACGTGTTGTAATTTTATTCTACGGGATTGAGTTAATGAAAGGTTTTTGGTTGATGGGATGTCTATCCTACTTGTGATTCAAAGTTGATAATGGGATCCTCGCACTTTCCTATGATAGCAAGATAAAGGTGGTACGCCATGTGGGATTTTTTGAGATTTCATGGGCAAAGTTGTAGTTCATTTTTGAAAAGAAGGTCTTGAGTTCCAGATGGCATGGGAGATTTCAGATGTTTAGAGGATGTTAGTACTACGTTGTACCACTTAAGGGGTGTGCGTGTTAGGAGACGCATTGTGTTTTGACTTGCGGATGCTTGACTAGTATTACGGTAATCACCTAGATATTGTCTGCCGATGTTTAGGTTTTTGCTACGTGGCACGGAAGATTTATGTGAGTATTTTTTGTAAGTTGATTGTATATGAGTGATGTGTCGGTCATTTGAGTGGTGGAGCTGAGATCGGATAGGGAGATTCATGTATTATTGTGGTTTGGAGACTGGATGTTCTCAGAGGCAGATTATTCCTTGATTGTGGGCTACGAAGATATGTTAAGAGTTAGACAACTGATGGGGTGTGTTATGGATATGTTAAAATGGACTTTTGGAAGGTTATTTACCTATTTTAGGATGACCTGAATTGATTTGGAGGACCGTTTGTAGGCCTAATGAGAATGTATATCCGTCATGGGATCGAGTTTGCTCACTCTTGCGCATCATTTACTATGGGTTTGTCATGGGGCGAAAAAGATGTTCTCTGCACCCTGATTTGTTTCATATGTTGCTCTCTTATGCTACGACGAGTTGTGAGACTACTTGGCTATTCACACGTATGATGTGGTTCTGTTCAGTCCTGGTGGCGAGATTTGGAGCAATATGGCGCTTGGGATGTTAAGTTGATTATTGCACCTTAGTCATGCTTTTCCCATCGGTGGTATATGGTGCTATCCATTTCTCTATAGTTATGGTCATGCATTTTGTGTGTTTGCTATTAATACACATATGGTTGTTGATTGTGAGCATTATGGTTCGATGGGTATTCTATGTGGATCGGTATGTTTGGACCGGGCTATGTGCCGTAGTGAGGCTATGTTATGATGAGATTCTTCATGTTTGTTTCGTGTGTTTGCTTATCCCCTGTGGGATGGATTCATAGTATGGTACTGTTAGGATTGTACCTATTGGACTTGTCAAATAGTTCTCTCATTTGGTTCTTTTTCCATCTTCGATTATATTCGAATCGTTGCTTGTTGGGTATAGATTGGGTCGTATGTGACTAGGTGTTATTTGGTGTGGCTTGTCAATTGAATAGCTTGTACTAGAAGAGATGAGATCATCAAGGAAATTGGACTTGGATAAGGTATATTTGTAAAAGAAATTCATTTGTCAGCTTAGAGTTTGGCAATGATTCTTGTCGAGCAAGAGAACTCCACGACTTGTTGATTGGGTTAATGATTTTGAGTTTCTATATGTTTCATACATCATTAGCAGTGTTGTGAAGGTTTGGAATAAGTTTTATTTGATATGGGTTATATTATCGGTACCGGGTTTCGTAATAAGCAGCTATTATGGTCGAAAGATATTACTATGAGTACGTTAGTTATGTGGTATCATCTGATTGTATCTTGGAATATGATTATGGCTTGATGCAGCTTGTTTAGACTTATAAAATTTATATATGCGAGATTCAGGTCTTATAATAAATTATGGATGTTGACAGGCCGATATGGATTGAGGTAACGTTGGATCACCAGTGGGTATGTGCACGATGAGTTTATACAGTGATTTGATGGTTTTGAAGCGACTCTTGACATGTTCGAGAATAAACGTATGTTTAAGTGGGGAAGAATGTAACGACTCGACCAGTCGTTTTGAGAATTGGCATTCTATTCGGTGGTTCGGACTCTTGAGTAGCATTATGGGATATATTACGACTTGCATATATGGTTGGTTCCGATATTCTAAAGGTTCGGGATGGATTTAGAGAGCAATTTTTATTTTTTGAGGCTTAAAGTTGAAGAGTTGAGCAATGTTTAACTTTTATGTAAATTGTCTTAGATTTGTATTTTAATGATTCCAATAGATTTTATGGTGATTTTGGACTTCGATATGTGTCCGGATTTGAATTTTGAGGTTCAGGTTGATTTGGCTCTTTTTGGTGAAAGTTGACAATTTGAAAGTTTAGAAATTTCTTAAGTTTGACCGAGAGTTGACTTTGTGGTTATCAGGTTTGGATTTCGGTTCTGCGACTAGAAAGGGGTCTTTTTTATCATTTGAAACTTATGTGCAAAATTTGGTTTCATTCCGAGTTGATTTGATAGGATTCAGACACGTTCTGCGAAGTTTGACATTTTGAAGTTAAGATTTCGATTCTTGGTTTTGATGTTATTTGTGATGTTTCGAGCTATTGGATAAATTTTGAATTAGGTATATGGACTTGTTGGTATGATTGGACGGGGTCCCGAGGGGATCGGGTTAGTTTTGAGGTGGTTTCTGACCATTTTTAGGCCCTTTTCAATTGCTGGTTTTTGGCTACAAGTGTATACATTGCGATCGCGGAGCTCTGGACCGCGTCCGCCAAGAGTAAGATGTTGTTCTAGAATTGTGAACCCATTCACGAAGGGACAGTTCATGATCACAAAGAAGAAATTTGTGTTGTCACTAGGCTGATTTCGGGAACTTATATCTTGCTATCTATAAGGAATTTTGAGGTGATCCAAAAATAAAAGTTGTATACTTTTATGTCTAGTTTTCAGATAGTCAAACATTTGTCATTTAGAGTTCTGTACAAAACATTTTAGCCGTTATACCATAGGCCGTCTGGAAGATTTTATAAATTTGTTTACCGTGAAAATGGTAATAACAATTAAATTTATAAATGGGACTCTAAAAATACGTGATCTATTCCCGAGCTAGTTGTTAGAGCAGTTGATGCTAAGAACGTGAAGTATAATGATGAAATGCGAGATAAAACGAGATAGTAATCAAACCGAATGAGCCTGTTGCCCGAATGCCAAGCCAGTCGACGGGGACCTCGGGGCCAAGGTTCAAGCCGAGCTCGAGCTACTGAGGGCAGTCGGGAATGGGATAACAGGCAGAAAGATGATCGAGCAAGGCTCCATGTTACCAATATTGAGCAAAGTAGTGAAGAACAAATAAGGGAACGATAAATGCTAAAGCGGCCGCGGGCCGGTAAGAACAAGCAAAATAGGAGAAAAGAAAGAGGGAGAGAGATATTATTGCCTTAGTGGAGAAATGGAGCAACATCAGCCCCTTACACGGTAGGGCAAGTCCCCTTTATATAGGAGGGGAGACTCGGCTACAAGTAAGTGGAGATTAATTACAAAGTACGGCGATAGCATGGCTTGACGTGATGCCTCAGCATAGGCTCTGGGTAGGCCGGGCCTGTCAGACGTAGCCATGTGCCTAGGGGCTTCGTCCTTTGTCCTGGCTTTGTTCTTTGTTTCCTTCGAGTCGAGCTTCGACAATCCCCGAGGCCGAGAACTCGGTAGAGGCCTCCCACCTCGGGGTCCCGGGGCATGCTTCCAAAATATCTTGATAGCGAGAAATCAAGTCTTCTAATTTTGCCGCGTACAAATAGTCTCTGCGTTTCCCATAATGAAGTGATGGGAAATGATTCTGACACTTGACTCATCGAGCTTCTTTTGGCGACACCATATTGATGATGCGACCCATGGCGTAAGCTTCGCGGTGATTGGACATCCATGGGCTCGTGCTTTTCCACCTCATTCATTACACTCCCTGATTCTTACTTCCCAAGGTGTAGGTACCGCCATCGGTTCGGTTTTCCATGGATGCATTAACTGCGCCCGTCGGTCAGTATTCCAAAGCCTAGATGACTGTGTCGTAATCCCCTATAAATGGGGGTGCCTTGGCTTTGTTTTTCCTATCCCAGTGCCTTCGTTGGCTTGTTCGCCCATCTTTTCTTTTTACCATGTTCTTTCACCTTTGAACATCATGCTGGGGGATCATGACCTTAAGGCTGTTTGGAGGAGTTCCCTTAGATTGTGTTGTGGCCTTCTGTCGAGGCTTCCCTTCGTCGAACATAAGTGTGTTGTCCCGCTATTGCTGTGGTCGTCGGTATATTGGCCCTTGCTGCTGTTGCTGGGCCGACCCGAGGTGATGATAGACGGGGAGTCAGTTTCCCCTTATGTAGATAGCTGTTCGGATTATGCATCGCTGCTCACTCTCCTACCCGGGCTTGTTGTGGAACTTCATACCTAGGGTTTTTTTCCCAAGGGATAAAATGGCATTACCGGCCGCTGAGGCTAGGGCCCGACGAATCTTCAACCTTTGGCTTTGGCGGGCCATGTCTCTTTTCTGTGCCTCCTCTACGTCCCCTCCTTTTCCTCTTCTTCATCTTCTCTGGCGGGGATCCCTCGGGGGATTGAGCTGGGAACCTTTGAGAGGTAGAGGTCGAATGAGTCACCCTCGAGGATATGTGCTCGAGGGTGCGGTGCCCGAGGATGCTGATACCAGAGATGGACTTTCGAGGGCGGACCGGGCGTCTAGATTTCATCACATGTACATCCTTCCGTTCCTCCGCTTTAGGTGTAGACTCCTGTAGGCTTTTGTCATTGTATGTAACGACCCCTCGAGGGCTGCTTGTACGCAAATTTTTGTGAATAAGAATATACTTTGCTGACTTCTGCTTTCCTTACTTTGCTTTTTTCTGTATGCTCTCATGCCCTTTGAGGCTCTTTGAATGCCCTCTTTTACTCGTCGACTGCTGACATCTGACTTGAGCACGAGCGTTCATTCCGATCTTCTGCTGATCGACATGGCTCTCCTCCGAATCCATCGTTGTACTTCGGACCAATCTTGGATTGATCTGATAGGTCCGGGATATTGAGGCCCTTCGAGTTGTTTGGAGATCATGCGTCGAATTCCGGGGCCTTTGGGAACGTTATCTTAGATAAAGGTCATCTTCGGGTACCCGGGGGTCCCTATTGATCTTGATGTAGATAATCCTTTTAGAATGTATAGGATTGACTTCTGCTGAGGAGTTTACTTGTATTTGGGCGCTTCCTCGAACCTTTGTGGAGCTTTCGCGATCACGAGACCAGGTGCTTGCCTTGCATCGAGTGTCGGCATTTAAAGCTTACCGAGGTCCGACTTCTTTGGGCTGGGGGTTCTTGATGCAGAGTGCTGCCTCGAGTTTGGAGATAATACGAACGACCCCTCGAGTTTCGACTTCTCGTTGAAGGATGCTTTCTGGATCGGGTATCGATCCGTCGATCTGTATCGAGGCTATTGGCTTCCCAGGGCTTGCCTCGGGCAGGAAAATCATCACTACTTCGCACATATATGTGGGGCGGCTTTAGCTCCTTCGCAAGACTTCACTATTTTTCGATAGTCGCCTTTCTGCTTTGGCACGGGGTACTTCATTGCATTAGGCGTAAAACGTGTTGGTGCGCGCCCTTGCCTTGACCTATTAGTTTCACCATAGTCATGGAAACCACTTCGGGGCCGATCAGGCAGGGGACGGGGGGCACTACTCCTGATGCTCAGGAACCGAGGGATTTTTCTCTGGAGATGGCATGCTTGATAAGAGAGGAACACTTGGAGATGGCGAGGAGGTATTGCAGGTGGATCAAGGGGATAACACTGCATGTGTTTTCCCCAGATGAGGGCATTGCGGACTCCACTAATAGATTCTTGAGCGTATACCTATACCCTTTCGCATTTGGCCCCCCTGATAGGGTTGTGCTTGATTTTTGCTCGAAGTATCGGGTTACCCTGGCACAGATTCATCCGTCATTTTGGTGAACGGTGTTGATGATGAGATTCTTCGCGGAGAAGGCCGGGCTTGAATTCACGCTTGACCATCTTGTCAGGCTATATCGGCCCTTTCATCATCAAGGCCTACTAACTTGGAGGTGTCGTTCGTCCACACCCTTTGTTGTTGATAACGAGGAAGGCGGGGATCGAGAGTGGGCCAGTTGGTTTATCCGGGTCTGAACGGCTGATATTATCCCTATGGAGTTTTGGCCATTTCCCGAAGGGTGGAATCATGCACGTGAGTGAGGCGTTTGAAGTCCATGATCTACCTGGATGGGTCCGGAGGCTGGTGACCCATTCGTCCTGCAACAAGCGCAGGTGGAAAACTATGTTTCGTACCATATGGGGGGCGCAATACCAAGGTATGTGCGTATGCCGTCTTTGCCTTGCCTTTGTATACCCGAGGTAACACTTTCCCCTTCTATTTGTACTGGATTCGCCGTTTGCAGATATCAGGCGGTTCCTTGGGGTGAGGCAATATGTTTTTAAAGAGGGGAAGGAATCATTGGCCTCCGGGCCAAGGGACGATGGCAATAAGAGGGATCGGCACCCGCGGTGCGATGGAGCCTTTTGCGGTGCTGGTCGGGCACACATTTTTGAAGAAGGGGCGTTGCCCGAGTCTGCTTCTCCCGGAGTGCCTGATTCCCAGCCGGCGGTTCCTTCGAGCGAACATGCCGTGCCCGAGGTCTATTCTTCTAGGGCCGCAAGGGCAGGATCAACGGGAGTGTGTTCTTCGAGGAAGTCTATCGGCTTCACTTCATGGTGATTTTATGTACAGTTTCCCTGTATACCGTGTCCTCCTCCCTCTATTGAACCTTTCTTGTGCAGGCCTGTGATAAGCTTAGGTCTGAGCTGCTCCGTCAAGGGGCCGAGCTCCAGAAAATTCTGGATGAGGGTGAATCCCTTAGGCTCCTCAGTAAGGAGAAGGAAGTTGAGCTTCAACATTGGCGATATGAGGCGTACATGAGCTTAAACTATGAGAGCTATTTGATGGGGCAGGTAACTTCCTGTAGTACGTGCTTCACTCCTTTCTAACCTTAACGCTAACTCCTTTTTGCAGTATCAGTTGCAGAAAAAGGCGGAGGCCTTAGAGTACCTTAAAGGCGACGTCAACCGCATCGGAAATGCTTGCGAGGAGCTAAGGGCTCAAGTGTAGGCTTCAGCTTTAGAGGAGATGAGCGCTTCGGCTAAGGTCCCTGCCTTCGAGGTCCAACTCAGCTTGACTCATGACATCGCCAAAGTTCAAGCGGAGATGATTGGGAAACTTTAATCTGATCTCTCGAGGGTCGAAGCCAAGATAATTGATGACCGGGCAGAAGCGACATTAAGCTGAACTAAGGCTGACCGTTAGATGGCGATTCGTATGAAAGATGCTGCTGATGCCCAAGCTGAGCTGAAGCAAGCCCTTGACCGAGAGAAGAGGATCGAGGAATATGTTCGCTGTAGATCCCGGAGAGAGGTACTCGAGGAGGTCGGTGCAAGGGGCTTCGTTCTCTCGGAGGAATTGGCTCGAGCAAGGGAAGATGAGCGTGACGCTCGGTCGCTTCTTGTTTATGTTGCAGAGGGCGAATTTGCCAAGCTGTAGATCTTTAGCGCAGAGTGTAGATTTTGCCATTTTGTCTCTGATATACGTAGGGCATGCCTGTAGGTGGAGAATGCACTTTTTCGTGCATGTAATATATAAGAAGAAATTTGAAGCTTTATTTCTCCTGTACCTTCTTTCTGTCGTTGCTTTCGATCAGGCAGACTGGTTTCAGTGCCTGGCGAGGTCCTCATAGATCCGGAACCGATCGGATAGACCCAGGAGCTCTTAAGTGTGATCCTTAGCGCGAGCAGGTACTGGGGCCTCCGTGCTTGGCTGGCTGTTTAGGCTTAGTCTCCGAGTCGGAATCTGACTCGAGTCTTCTTGTCCTTGAATTTCTTTTGCCCATACGGGTAGGTAGTAGTCGTTTTTATAATTTGCCCTAGGGCATCTGCCGTTTCAACTATTTTGGGTTCATTCTCCGAGTCGCATTGTGACTCGAGCTTCAGTCGACCTTCAAGATCTCTCTTTCCTGCATGGGCGGATGATGATGGCCCTTTGTGCTCCGGGTTGAAGTGACCTCGCGGGGCGCGCGACCTGGAGATTTAATCGGTTGACAACAGTATCATTTGAGCCGTACCCTAAGGCATATTGCAGTTTAACTATTTTGGGTCCAGTGTCCGAGTCACATCACGATTCGAGTTGTAGTCGACCCTTAAGTTTCCATGATTCACTGGCCGACAATAGTGGCATTTATGCTGTGCCCTTAGGCATATTACAATTTTCGGGTCCAGTCTCCGAGTCGCATTGCGATTCGAGCTGTAATCGACCCTTACATTTCATTGAGTTTCTGGTCGGCGATAGTTGCACTTATGCCATTTAGTCGTTGAGACCTTTTAGTATGTGGCCCGGAGGCTTGCATAGTTAAGTATTTTGGATCCGATTTCCGAATTGGGTTACGATTCGAGTTCATTTTAATCCTCAAGTTGTCAATTTTCAAGCTGGCGACAATGGCTCTTACACTGTTCGGTCATAGAGACTTTTCAATATGAGGCCCGTAGGCTTCCTTAGCTGGCGACAATGGCTCTTACGTTGTTTTTGCCTGTGGGCTTTTTTGTAGGCTTTGTTTCCGCTCGTTAAGGTTTTTTTGTAGTATCTTTGCCTGACCCATCGTCGGTTCTTAAGGAACCTCGATTTCAAGTCGTTGTCGGCGATGTTTTGAGCACCTCGTAAGGTTCATAGCTCGTAGGTCGAGTAGATCGACGCTCTTGCGATTTGGAGCTGACATGGCCGGAGCTCGTTTTTGCCTGTTGAGGGAAGCCTGTTTTAACCGGTTCTTTCCGAAGTATATTCGGAGTAGTAGCCTATGATTTTTAGCGACAGTCGGGCGTCCCCGAGCCGCGTTATTTTGGCTGTATCAGCCGTTTTGATCGTAGTCATATGCATTTGGCCGTAGCCATTTTTGATCCTATGTGATAGTTTAGGCGTCTACATTGAGGGTATGCCCTTTTAAGGATTCTTACAAATGCGATGTATAGCCTAAAATTCGGGATTTTTCATGCATGTTGAGGTCTTACAATTTGTCATGCTTATTGAGGTCTTACAGTTTGTCATGCCTATTAAGGTCTTACAGTTTGTCATGCCTATTGAGGTTTTACAGTTTGTTATGCCTATTGAGGTCTTACAGTTTGTATAATGTAGAATAGATCTGGTTACACCGAAGCTGCTCTCTAAGGGTCTTACAGTTTCGGGTTTTCCAGTGTATGGCGATTAACGGCAGTCTCCGAGTCATCGAGTTTGTTTAAGCTTGAAGACCGCTTCTCGTGAGCTCAGAGCTGCCTTATAGGGGCTTGATGATCCTGGAGTTCCGACCTTGGGGTCGCGCGAGTTGTTGAATTACTGACGCTCAGTCTCCGAGTATATCGGTAAGCATTCGATGGAGAAGAATTTCTGCGAGTATGTTGAAATCGCCTTTTCCGAAATACGAAATCTCGAAAAGATGTTTTTTATTGCTTGGCGTAAATATAGGCTGTAAATACATATTGTCCCATTGTTGTGAGCTCGGCCCGCACGGGCGCGACTCCTCCGATCATTCGATCCTTTTACATGATACCGTTTTGAAACTTAGCCTGCCATTTATTGGCCCTTCCGAGGGGACGGTGTCCTTAAGAGAAAGTCACCGCACATCGTTTGACTGTAGAAGAAAGGACTGCAATCTCATCGGATTCTTTTCTGGGAGGTACGCTGCTTTGCTAATAATCTTACTGGCGGGACCTTCTTTAGGTTGGAAGACCGATTGAGGGAAGAGAGCTCGGCAGGTCCCGCAAAGACCTCGGATCTTCGAATGGAGTTCAGAACTTCTGGATGCCTCGGCTGCCTGCCTGCATATAGGTTAGTAAAGGAAAAGAAACAACAAGGGAGCGGAGTAGTTCTTCCCTGCTGTGGGGTGAGTAGGTGACATTTCGAGGTCTGGCATGTTCCTGCCGTTGCGAGGCACGAGCCATAATACAGCCTTTTGTTACGTTCAACCAGGCTTGGCAGAAGATGTGGTTATGCTTACCCTTTGATCCCTTCGAGGGTGGAGGCACTGATGCCGGCGATGGGTCATATGGCGAAGGATTTCCTCTTGTCACGTGCAGCTTTTTATCGAATATTTTAGTCCCATCTTTGTTTTGGAGTTTCATCCATTTGGCAGAGTAGGGTCGAAGTCGCCTCCGGGAGGTGTGCTCGTTGTTATCTGAATAAAACGTCCGTATTTTGCAGGCTCGGTGTTCCAGCCCGAGCTCAGACGGGCTGTATAGAGGGAGCGGCCTTCTTGATTGTTGTGGCGATCGACGTTTGGAATCTATCAAAGATCCGAGGTGTGGGAGTGATTTGGTTTGTTAGTCCGAACTGCCCTATTGGCTTTGTCCTGACACCGTCGGTATAATCGATCGAACCACCTGTACTCATGAGCACATGCTTTATTTGAAATAGGTTAAATGAGGGAGGGGGTTACCAATGCATTAATACGAGGCCAAGGCGAAGTCTCGGCGTCCCTTTCCTTGGATGCAATAGTGCCCTTCGGGCATATTCCCCAGACCCGTCCTTTCTTGGCGATGAGTCACACTCTATATTTCATGGATCTTTGAAGGGTGCCATCACCCCTTTACCATCGTGGCAATACGCTGTGGCTTGTCATCTTCATTTCTCCCGATCTCCTTCCTCCCTTGGAGCTGGACTCGAGCCTGACCACTCGATGTTACTCGACGACGATCTCTATTAAGTAGCGCGGTTGTCGTTCTTTTGAGCCGGTGACCGTGCGCGCCCCGCGGTTCCTTCACCAGGGTATGGTTTTCTTGAAGGGTTCTTGGTCGAACAAGTCTGAGCCGCATGGTGTTCTTGGTTTCTCTTATGTTGATCATGATGTTTGGTATTGCAATGCTGAAATCGTACTCGGCTGGGCGGGGTTTCCCTACCAGCTATGTCTTGTTGAATTTGGTTCCATTGGAGGTTCCTCGAGGGTGTTGTCCTCGGGTTATTTCCCTATTGTTACGAGGTAGGTTTCATCCCGAGCTGTTCCTTCCATTCGCAGCGCATGGATGATACCTCTATTTGTTTGGCATCAGCTTTTTTGTCGGGAGTCTGCTTGGATATGCCGAACCCGAGGAGGTTCCCGGATGGTTGTCCACGGCCCCGATTCGTAGCTGATGTAGGGTGCGGGTATTTGATCAGGCTTCTCTTGAAATGTCCTGGAGTCATTGGGCATGCTTCGTTTAGGCTTTGGGTGAAGGCCTGTGTTGCCCGATCATCCGATACCAGGAGCGATCTCATTCGTCTTATCAGGGAATGGGGTGCGACTTCCCGCGGAATTCCATTTCTTCTTCTTTCGGCCTCAGGTGTATCGGGCCCTCTCGATACTACTTTGATGTTCTAAACGTCAATACCACACAAGGGGGAAGGGTGATTTGTGTGGTACCCAATTTTTCGATCTAGAAGAACCTGGTTCTTCTAGGTGTTCTAACTACTACTGTTGCAAAATTAAAAGTAAAGAAAATAAAGAACACAAAGTTTTTTGCGTGAAAAACACTCGGCTCAAAAGGTACAACTTTAAACCACCTACTACAATTGAACTAGAATAAGAATAAACACAACGGAACTAGTTCTTCTATCTCGTTCAAGTAGCTTCAGGTTTGCACACTTGAATCACACACGAACTGCTTGTAAAAAGCGTTGCTATTTTGCTCCCAATTCACGTTTAACTTCTGCGTGTATGTGCAACACTTGTAAAAGAGAACAATCACTGTTATTTAATGAGTTAGTAATCAGAGTTTGATTGAGACTCAATTGCTGATCTTCCATCGAAGTTGAGTCCTTGTACAATACAAACTCCAACCCTATCCTTTATCCGGATTGTGTGATTGTGTCCTCTTCCCATAAGGAGACTTTCTCCCCTCATCTAATATGCAACCTTTTCGATCAGTTCAGGAGATATTGCTGCTTGATTACTGAGACTTATCTCCTTCACGTGTATCTCACATATCTAGGTTGATAAATACTGTGCCTCACATGATGGACCTGGTCCATGACTGAGTTCATTTGTCATTCTTCAAAACTTCACCTGAACTTGGGCCAACAAATTCCCCCTTTTTGATGATGACAAAACTCTATGCTTTTACTAATCAAAGAACCTGTAGGAACTCGGCTTGACCATCAACACATTAACTTAGAATTTTAACTTATCATCAAGGACCAGGTTTAATTAGGTTATAAATATCACATTATTTATAATAAAGAGTAAAGCACAATATTTCTTCCCCCTTTTGGCATCATCGAAAAGTTGCATACATTGTGAATCCCAGATTTTAGTAATTACTCATGGCCACTTGGGCAACTGCAAGTGAAAACATGGATGAAATCATCAGTGATCAACAAACATATTCAAACTATTAAGATCAGAATCTTCATAGAACAAGAGAAGCATCAGTTGTCATTGATAAGATATGTTTCCACCAACAAACCACAAAAAGAAAGAAAAACTTCCAAAACATGAGCAAAAAACAGAAAAAGTCCCTAATCTGGGTCACTAGGGGTACTAGACTGGTTCAGAAGACAACAACTGGACATCCTGAGGCTTGGAGGAACTAGAGGGATGAGTTTGGAGAAGCTTGAGCATATTCTGAAGCATCTCATCATTTTTCTCCTTTTCTTTTGCTAGCTCAGTTCTAAGGCCATCTCTTTCAGTTTCCAGTTCAGCTACACGAGCTTGGAGCCTAGCAGTTTCAGCATCCTTAGATCCACACTCTTGAACCAAAGCCCTAACCTTGTTGTTCATAGGTGTCTTCAGGGATGAACCAGGTTCAACTGGGGTGGCATTGACTGGATAGTCACAAGCCAGAAGAGTTTTGACGCCAAAGTGTTCCTTGCTTGATGCCATCTCCCATTTCTTCAAAGGCACATTCAGACTGTCTAGAATAGTAGTAAATATGAACCCATATGGGGTGGTATGAGCCTTGGAGCCATTTATGACCCTGTCCAGTAATTTGACAATAAAGGCAGGCCAATTGATCTGCATTCCTCTCACAAGGCACTCCAAAAGAACCAGGTACATGTAGTTGGTAGTGTGCCTCCTATCCTGTCTGGGTAGCAGGCACTTGTTAACAAATTCAAATAAGACCTTGTGCTTAGGCCTCATCTCACTTTTCTGCACAAACCTGGCTTCAGGCACATCTTCAGCAGTTGCGGCATCACAAAAATTCCTAGTAATTTGAAGAGCAGTAGGGAGAGAATCTAGACATGGCCACCTTTGCCTTGTATAATCATCATACCCCTCACTAAGTATGTCTAGAATCTTACCCAATTTGAGTGCATCAAACTTCACCCTTACTCCTTTCACTAGACTGGTGACTACCCCATTCTTCACTATGGTATTGGCCATAAACTCAATCAATTCTTTCCTAGCCAGCCTCCCATCCATTTCAAGAACCATGTCCTTCCAACCTTGTGCAGCTAGATCATCCACCAGTCTTCTCATTCCTGGCTCATCCAGGTCTCTCAACAGTTTTCCTTTCAAAAAATTTCTTCTGCCAAAGATGGCAAACCTATCTTGTTCCTTTTCAGATTCCTCTTCTTCTTCTTCTCCACTCCATTCTTCTTCTTCCTCAGTAATTTTTACTTGTTTACCTTTCACTGTAGATCTGGTTCTTTTGGCTAAAGAGGGTTCAGCCGATACAGGTTCAGAGGAAGACTTCTTGGAAGAAGCCTAGGCCCTTTTTGGTTTGGGTGTAGGAACCTCCACAGTTGTTCCCCTTTCTTGATGGACAAGTTCCATCTCTTCTTCTTCTTCTACAACCTCAGAACTCTCCACAACCTTTGCTTTTCCCTTCTCCTTCTTTTTCTTCTTGCTTTCTTCCAGAGCTTTCTGTAACTCAACTTCACTTTGTTTGACCCTGCTTCTAGTGGCTCTCCCCTTAGATACTGAAGGTACAATAGGTTTTGGGGATGATATTTTGCTTTTCTTTGTTGGCTTGGAAGCAGTTGAAGCCTTTTGTGTGGAAGCTTTACGCTTCTTTGGATCATAACTGGCCCCAACCCTCTTCAGAAGATCAGCCAGTGTTTCCTCAGTAGATGAACCAGGTTCATCTTGTTGCTTGCTTAGATGCACAAGCCCTTCAGCCGCCTCCCCAGAACCACTTCCCCCTGACTTGTTGCCACCTTCTTCAACACCTCCACAGATAGCCAGAACTTTTTCTTTCCCATTTTCCCTCTCATCACCACTTTCTCCCTCTCTCTCTTTATCTTTCTTTTTACCTACACTTCTACTAGATTCATCCCCCTTTACATCTTTGACAGGACCAACCAAGACAATCTTATTTTCTACATTTTGAACCACAGTAGAGAATACTACACAAGAACTTACCTCACCAGGGGTTTCTTGAATTTTGTCAGTGTCAGAAGACCCATGTTCTTCACCTTCGCTGGCAGAAATAAAAGCTTCAGACTCAGAGCTTGAGTCAGATTCTTGAGTAGGACTTTCATTCCTCTGGCTAGCCTTCAATTTCTCATTTAGAACTTTTCTTAGAGCTCCAGAAGCTACAATTTTTCTGGCCAACATTTTCTGCCTACGAAACCTAGGTTTTGGGGTTTCACTAGGGGGTGTAGATGAGGATGTATTAGAAGGGGATACTGGTGGGGGAGTGCCAGGATTATCTTGGGGTTAGTCATGGTGGATTGTTTCTTGAGAAAAATTTGGGAATTTTTGGAGAGAAGAAGGGCGATCAGAACTTGAGAAGATTTTGACGGTTATGGACTAATGAAGAAGAGGTGTGGTGTATATTTAAAGATGATTAGAATTAAATGCAGTAACGGTAGCCTTTTTAGAGGTCAATTAGAAGTCTAATCAAGGTGTAATTCCGGTCTCTTAGTGATTATTAGGCATCGCTAGATTTTAGGCAAAAAGATTTTAGAGTTCTAGGAGAACGAAACTAGTTCAATGGTCAACGAATAAAATTTCTGGGAATTTGATGAATGTAGGACTTCTGCTCATGATTGGAAAAATAATTTTTCTAACTGTGTAGAGTATAGAAAAAATACCTGAGCTTTTCATATGAACACATAATGATGAACCAGGTTCTTTATATAGAACTCTCTTGAACATGCCTCAAATGCCAAAATAGAAGAAACTTTGTAAGAGATCAGTGAGTCACATGTCACAGAAGTATACTAATTAAACTGAGCAAGAATTTATCTAGATATTTACACAAAGTTAGAACTCCTAACGAAAAGATTTTTTTTTTCTATTTATTTTTTTCAATTTTTTTTCATTGTGTATTCTGAACTGGACCTATTAGGTGATGTTAATCATCCCTAATTCCAACCTGTTCCTCTCAAAGTTTTCTCTACTTAGTGCTTTAGTGAAAATGTCAGCTATTTGTTTATCAGTAGCACAGAATTCTATTGAAATCAATCCTTTCTCATAGTTATCTCTTAAGAAGTGATGTCTAACATCTATGTGCTTAGTCCTCTTATGATGAGCAGGGTTCTTATAGCACTAGTGTTATCACAGAATATTGGAATACATCCCACTTCAATTCCAAAATCTACCAACTGTTGTTTGATCTATAGCAATTGAGCACAACAAGAAGCAACAACAACATACTCAACTTCAGCAGTAGATAGGGCCACAAAATTTTGCTTTTTGGTATCCCATGACACAAGACATGAACCAAGGAAGTGTGTCATACCTGAGGTGCTTTTCCTGTCCACTAAGAAACCTGCATAATTAGCATCAACATATCCTACTAGATCAAAATTACTACCTTTAGGATACCAAAGACACAAATCAGTGGTGCCTTTCAAATATCTCAGTATCCTCTTTACATCAGTCAAGTGAGACTCTTTTGGATTTGCCTGAAAACGAGCACAAAGCCCTACACTGAAAACAATGTCAGGTCTGCTTGCAGTAAGATACAAGAGTGAGCCAATCATACCCCTATACAACTTTTGATAAACTGATGAACCAGGTTCATCAATATCTAATTTAGTGGCAGTTGCAATAGGTGTGTCTATTTCTTTAGAATCCCCCATTTTAAACTTTTTGATTAGCTCTTTTGTATACTTCTGCTGATGGATCATGGTTCCATTTGGACTTTGTTTGATCTGCAAGCCTAAAAAGAAGTTAAGCTCACCCATCATGCTCATTTCAAACTCACTCCCCATTAGTTTTGCAAAGTCCTTACTCAACCTATCAATGGTAGCCCCAAATATGATGTCATCCACATATATTTGCACAATAAGGAGATCTTTACCTTTTTCCCTTAAAAATAAGGTACTGTCAATTTTACCTCTTTTGTAACCATGCTCTAGTAGGAATTTGGATAGTCGTTCATACCAAGCTCTTGGGGCCTGCTTGAGCCCATAGAGAGCCTTGTCTAACTTGTACACATGCTCAGGACATTCCTTGCTCTCAACCCCTGGAGGTTGTTTCACAAACACTTCTTCCTTTAGGTAGCTATTCAGGAAGGCACTTTTGACATCCATATGATGAAGAGTGAATTCCATGTGTGCTGCAAAGGCTATGAGGAGTCTGATTGCCTCTGGTCTTGCAACTGGAGCAAATGTCTCATCATAGTCTATGCCCTCCTCTTGGCTGTATCCTTGTACCACCAGTCTTGCTTTGTTTCTTGTAACTGTTCCATCTTCATCAAGTTTGTTTTTGAAGACCCATTTTGTACCAATGACTGATCTGTCCTTGGGTATCAGAACTAGATGCCAAACTTGACTTCTTTCAAATTAGTTGAGTTCATCCTGCATTGCATTCACCCAATCTGTATCCTGCATAGCCTCAACAACATTTTTAGGTTCAATAAGAGATAGGAAAGCATCAAAGCACAGAGATTCTTTAGCTGTGATCTAGTTTTGACTCCAAATGTTGGATCAGTCATAATGTTCTCAATGAGATGAGAACTTTGATACTCGTAAGGTTTCACAACCAACTAGTTTCTGCTAGATGTCTCTCCCATGTTCTATTGCTGAGGAATAGGTTCATGAACAGGTTCCTCTAGGGGGTTTGATTCAATTTCTCTTTGATTAGTTCCCCCTGTCAGGTTGCCCTGATTCGAAGGACCTGTTCCATCACCTGTTCCTTCTTTTGATGCCACTTTGACTTGTGCTGGGGATTCAGTTAATTCCTTTACCAATCCAATGGCTTCATCTTCATGTTCCTGTCTCTCAGAAAGAATGTTAGTTTCATCAAATACTATATATTCACTTTTTTTTACACACAAAGTTCTTTTATAAAACACTTTATATGCTTTGCTATGTGAAGAATATCCCAAGAACACTCCCTCATCACTTCTGGGATCAAACTTACCTAGGGAGTCTTTTCCATTATTGTGCACATAACACTTGCAACCAAATGCCCTAAGATGGGATAGGTTTGGTTTTCTCCCTTTAAGTAACTCATAAGGAGTCTTCTCTATCAGAGGTCTGGTCATGCATCTATTGATTATGTAACATGCAGTGTTTATAGCCTCTGCCCAGAAGCTGTGGGTCAATTTACTAAAAAACAGTATGGTTTTAGCCATGTCCTCAAGAGTTCTATTCTTCCTTTCAACTACTCCATTTTGTTGAGGGGTCCTAGGGGCAGAGAAATTATGATCTATACCATTTTCATCACAGAATTCAACAAACTTGGAATTTTCAAATTCAGTTCCATGATCAGACCTAATGGATGCAAGTTGATTTCCTAATTATTTTTAAGTTTTTCTAACAAATGCAATAAACATGTCAAATGCTTCATCTTTGGAGGTTAGAAATAGAACCCAGGTAAATCTAGAATAATCATTGACAAGCACCATTACATATTTCTTTCCACCTCTGCTCATGGTTTTCATTGGACTACATAGATCCATATGGACCAGTTCCAACAACTTGGTTGTACTTACCATTTTCTTGCTTTTGAAGGATGATCTTACCTTCTTCCCCCTTGCACATGCCTCACAAACTTTATCTTCCTTGAACTTGATATTAGGTAACCCTATCACCAAGTGTTAGGAGACTAATTTGTTTAGCTGATTTAGACTTGCATGACCAAGTCTTTTGTGCCACAGGAGGAGATCATTAACCAACACACTTAAGCAAGTGAGTTCATTTTCTGAGAGAGTAGACAAATCTACAATGTAAATATTGTTAACTCTTTTTCCCTGCAAAACAATCTTGTCAGTAGTAAGGTTAATCACAAAGCATTTGGTAGAGGTAAAAGCTACAAGATTACCTCTATCACACAATTGTGACACACTTATTAGGCTATATTTCAAGCCATCTATCAGGTAGACATTCTCTATGGAATGAGAATCTGTTTTGCCTACCTTTCCAACCCCAATGATCTCACCTTTCTTTCCATTGCCAAAGGAGACATTACCTCATTTTAAGTCCTCAAGTGAAAGGAACTGGTCCTTGTTCCTAGTCATATGTTTTGAGCAACCACTATCCATATACCATATTTGGCTCCTCCCTTTCACTTGGACCTGCAAAAAGAAATCAGGGGTTAGTCTTAGGAACCCAAACTAGTTTGGGTCCCTTTCTATAGGCAAAAGGATGAATCAAATTCCTTCTTGCCCACCCAGGCAGCTTGTTTTTCTCTTGAACAAAGACTTTGTTCTTTTGACTGGCCTTTTCTTTTGCATTACATTCATTTTTGTAATGGCCGATCTTGCCACAGTGTGTGCAGATTTTATTTTCAGGAAGAATGAGGTACTTGCTTTTAAGGTCCCATTTTGGAGCTTGAGTCCTATAGCCAAGTCCTTTTTTGTTACTACTGTGATGCTCTTGAAACCAAGAGAGTGCATCAGAAGCCTTGTTCAACTTGCAAGTTCTTTATAATTCATGTTTCATCTTTCCTAGATCTTCCTTTAGGACTTTGATGAATTCATCTTTCTTATGCAATTCATCTTTCATTTTTCCCAAATTTTCTTCTAGAGTGAGATATGTGTGATCAACTTTCTTCTTTCCTGTTCCTAGTTTCAGTTTTAAGTTTTCAGACCTAAGTTCTAGGACACTGTTATCAAGTTCAAGAACCTGGTTCTTCAACTCAACATTTGTGTCATCACTCTCATTAGCCCTAAACTCTAGACTTTTGCATTTTGCTTTTAGGATCACACTTTCCTTAGACAGAACTTCCTTCTCATTGTTAATTATCTCAGACTCATCAATGAAGTCTAGTAATAGCTCAGCCAACTTTTCTTTGGACAAAAATTTAATCTTGTCTTTGAGATGAAGGATAGTTACCTCTTGTTCATCATCTGATTCTCTGATGGCCATCACTGCTTTCTCTTCTTCAGCTTCATCTTCTCAGTCTTCATCTGAAGTTTATCCCCAAGCAGCAACCATAACCTTGGTTGAACCTTTGTTCCTTTTTGGTTGAACCTGTTCCTTCGTTCAACCCTTTCGTTCTTCCACTCGATTTCCCATTGAGGGCAATTCTTAATCATGTGATCAGTCTTACCACACTTGTAGAAACCCTCATTGGTTTGTTTCTCAGGAGCTCTTGACTTGTTGAAGGTTGTACCTCTTGAAGAACCCTTTCCTCTCATCATGTACTTTTTGAAATCTCTAGTGATCATAGCCATCTCATCATCTTCCAGATATGAACCTTTAGCAATTCTGAGAGCTAGGCTTCTCTTCTTCTTGGGTGTATCCATCTTCATAGTTTCCTTCTCAGTTCATAAGAAGTAAGATTTCCAATCAGTTCATCCAGTCTGAGAGTAGCAATATTCTTGGATTCCTGAATGGCAGTGATTTTGCTTTCCCATGAGACTGGCAGAACCCTTGTCAGGATTTTCTCAACCTTGTCTTCTTCAAGAATAATCCTTCCAAGAGACGTAAGTTCATTTGTTAGTGTAGTGAACCTAGTATACATCTCTTGGATAGTTTCTCCTTCCTTCATAGTAAAGTTCTCATATTGAGAATAAAGTAGTGTTCCTCTGGATCTTTTCACTTGAGGTGTTCCTTCACGAGCCACTTGCAAAGTGTCCCATATCTCCTTAGCAGTAGTACAACTTTGGATCCTACTGTACTCATCTGGACCCAGTCCACACACAAGCCATTTCTTGGACTTAGCATTTTTCTCCCACTTCTTTAGGTCTTCAGCAGTGCATTCAGCCCTTGTCTTTGGCACATCCACTCCTTCCTCATTTTTCATTGTAGTTGCCAAAGGACCATCAGTGACTATGTCCCAGAGTTCATAGTCTTCTCCTATGATGTGATCCTTCATCCTATTCTTCCAAAAAGAGTAGTGCTGACCATTGAAGAGTGGAGGCCCAGCAGTGGATTGCCCTTCCCAATTCCCAGGTGGTGCACTCATGTTGATCTTTTCCTAAGGTGTTAGCCTCTTCAAGGATAACCCGCTCTGATACCAATTGATGTTCTAAACGTCAATACCACACAAGAGGGGGGAGGGGTGATTTGTGTGGTACCCAATTTTATGATCTAGAAGAACCTGGTTCTTCTAGGTGTTCTAACTACTACTGTTACGGAATTAAAAGTACAGAAAATAAAGAACACAAAGATTTTTACGTGGAAAACACTCGGCTCAAAAGGTGAAAAAACCACGACCTACTACTCAATAGGATTTTTCCAAACGTCCACTAAAATCACTAAGCCAAAATAGCATTTACAAAAACTCTTTTTAAACCTAAGGATTAACATTAATCCCTGTGTAGCACACAACCTCAACTGTTGCGACACCTTCAAGTTAGCATATAACTTGAACACTCAAAGTACCTATTACAAATACATCTATGAAAGCTAAAAAGGTACAACTTTAAACCACCTACTACAATTGAACTAGAATAAGAATAAATACAACAGAACTGGTTCTTCTATCTCGTTCAAGTAGCTTCAGGTTTGCACACTTGAATCACACACGAACTACTTGCAAAAAGCGTTGCTATTTTGCTCCCAATTCACGTTTAACTTCTGCATTTTTGTGCAACTCATATTAAATAGAACAATCACTATTATTTAATGAGTTAGTAATCAGAGTTTGATTGAGACTCAATTGGTGATCTTCCATCGAAGTTGAGTCCTTGTACAATACAAACTCCAACCCTATCCTTTATCCGGATTGTATGATTGTGTCCTCTTCCCATAAGGAGACTTTATCTATCCAATATGCAACCTTTTTGATCAGTTCAGGAGATATTGCTACTTGATTAGTAAGACTTATCTCCTTCACGTGTATCTCACATGTCTACGTTGATAAATACTGTGCCTCACATGATGGACCTGGTCCATGACTGAGTTCATTTGTCATTCTTCAAAACTTCACCTGAACTTAGGCCAACATGCTTTGATGGCACCGATGCGTGCTTCCGTGGAGGACCACGCTGATATGGTAAGCGAGTCTATGAGGTCAGGTGCCAGGTAGTGGCGCTGCATCATGGTTTCTTTCGAGAGAGTTTTTTCGAACTTCCTCAACGAGACGGGCTCGAACTCATCATCTTGAAGGTCGCTGCCTCTGAATGAGCATGCGCAAGTGGTGGTGCACTCGTAGGGATCCAAGATCTTGCCGCACCTAGGGAGTTTCAGCATTCCGAATTTCTGTGAAGCGAGTTCCAGAACCGTTTCCTCAAGAGAAGGTTGCTGTAAGAGCTTCCACGAACCTGATTCGATCCTTTCAAAGAGATTCCCAAGCATCCTCACTATGGCGGGGTCGGTTACCGATCTGTCGTTACTTGATCTCTTGGGTACTAGCAACGTAAGGAGATGTTTTTGGCACTACTGCGTTGGGAGTCTCTAGGCGATTTTGCAGCCGAGCGATAGCCAACTGTCGTGCCTGCAACATTTAAAAAATATCATGAAGACTAACTTCCTGTTCTACCCGGGCCGGGGTTTTTTGAGCTTCATGTTGGTCAACACGCTATATGCTATCATTGATGCGCGAGGCTTCATTGACTTATTGCGCGCCTTCCAAGCCCGCGTCCGCTTGAATCGATCCGAATGCGTTGCCAGGGTCCTACGGTGTCGCGCCAACCTCTGGAGTAGCCATACTATTTTCGCTGTGATTTTCAGGGTAGTCGTTCTCGATTTTGCTTACCGAGCAAGACATTAACCTGAAATCAAGAGATCTTGGGAAAGAAAAAGTGTGAAAGATAACGTGCGTTTTTGTGGCGAAACTAGCAAGAAAATAATCACTATCATTTTTAGCCCCACGGTAGGCGCCAAATTGTTTATTGTGAAAATGGTAATAATTATTAAATTTGTAAATGGGACTCTAAAAATACGTGATCTATTCCTGAGCTAGTTGTTAGAGCAGTTGATTCTAAGAACGTGAAGTATAATGATGAGATGCGAGATAAAACGAGATAGTAATCAAACCGAATGGGCCTGTTGCCCGAATGCCAAGCCAGTCGATGGGGACCTCGGGGCCAAGGTTCGAGCCGATCTCGAGCTACCGAGGGCAGTCAGGAATGGGATAACAGGCAAAAGTATGATCGAGCAAGGCTCCATGTTACCAATATTGAGCAAATTAGTGAAGAACAAATAAGAGAACGATAAATGCTAAAGCGGCCTCGGGCCGGTGAGAACAAGCAAAATAGGAGAAAAGAAAGAGAGAGAGATATTATTGCCTTAGTGGAGAAATGGAGCAACATCATCCCCTTACAAGGTAGGGCAAGTCCCCTTTATATAGGAGGGGAGACTCGGCTACAAGTAAGTGGAGATTAATTACAAAGTACGGCGATGGGATGGCTTGACGTGATGCCTCAGCATAGGCTCTGGGTAGGCAGGGCCTGTCAGACGTAGCCATGTGCCTAGGGGCTTTGTCCTTTGTCCTGGCTTCGTTCTTTGTTTCCTCCGAGTCGAGCTTCGACGAGCCCCGAGGCCAAGAACTCGGTAGTGGCCTCCCGCCCTTGGGGTCCCGGGGCATGCTTCCGAAATGTCTTGATAGCGAGAAATCAAGTCTTCTGATTTTGCCGCATACAAAATTTCAAGGCCGCGATCGCAGAGGGTAAAATTGTGCTGGACGTTTTTGGAATCGTGATCGCTAGGTTGGTGGCCATGATTGCGAAGTAAGGAGGCCTGGCAGTGGTATTTAATGTCCAATTTCATGATTTTGAGATCATTTTCTTTATTTTTTGAGTTCTTTGAGCACAAGGCGATTTTGGAGGAGGTAAACACCAAATCATGACGGTAAGTAATTTTATCTTTATTTTGATAATATATTTTATTTTTCTTATACTTAAATCAAGGATTTGAAGAGAAAAAATTGGGGGTTTTGACTTGAACTTAAGAGAATGAATATTGGGGGTTTTGAACATGAAATTGAGGTTAAATTTAGAAACCAATTATGTATTTGTATTCGTATTAGAATGGATTATTGAAATTTGTGCATTTTGTAGGATTCCAGGTTGCGGTCATGGGGTTGACTTTAAGTATTTGATTAAATATTCGACCTTTATCATTTAGATTTGATTCCTATGATATTATTTGATGTTATTATGTTGTTTTTGGCTAGATTCAAGTTGTTCGAAGATTGATTCTCGCAATAAAGAGTTTTTAGAGTATTGTCTTGGCTTATTTGAGGTAAATATCTTACCTAACCTTATGTGATAGAATATCCCTTAGGATTCAGCTTTAATTGTTTATTCATGTTATGTGGAGGTGACGTATACACGAGGTGACAAGCGTGTACACAGTGATATGCATGGGTGATGACCAGATTGGTCCGTAGGCTATTAATATGCCTTAATTTGACAATGTAACTTTTATGAAACATGCTTAAACAACTTTGTGAATACGTGATCATGATCTCAACGTTTGACTTAGCCATTGTCATACCTCCTTTTTCCTAACCTGCAAGGGATATAAGGGAGGTTTTTCCAATATAAGTGACAATCAAAACAGGATTAGTTATATTAAATTCAGAGTCGCCACTTGGGATAATTTATGGTGTCCCAAGTCACCGGTTTAATACCCCGAATCAAGGAAATTTGACTCTATTTACGGTCTGTGAACACATAAATTCGGGTAAGGAATTCCGTTAACCCGGGAGAAGGTGTTAGGCATTCTCGGGTTTTGTGGTTTTAGCACGGTCGCTTTGATCATACTTAGCTTAATCAAATTGTCTAATTACTCATTTTAGAACCTATGTGCATTCACCTCTTTTAAGTAAGAAATTATCTTAAAATGAGTCACGCGTACGTGTACTCATTTCATTTGGTGCGTCAAAAATCATGTCACGCGTACGTGTCCATAATTAATAACGCTTTATTATTAAGAAATTTTGGTCGAAGTTGCACGAACGCATACTCCAGGTTTGTTTTTTTTTTTAAAAATCGTAATTATGTCACGTGAATGTGTACACAATCACGAGGGTAGATTAAGTCGCGCCTAAAGCAAGCTACGAATATTCATTTTTAGAAACCGTAATTATGTCACGCGAACGTGTACATAATCACGATAATAAATTCAAAACGCGCCTAAAGCATACTAGAGATTTTGATAATGCACTTTAGTTAATGCAGCTACATCCACCAGCTTCAAAGGAATCCGATTTCCGTATACAAACCTACTACCGCTAACCTAATGCACTCAAGATAATTCCAACTAAATCCACCAACAAAAGAGTAATCCAGTTATTTATTCAACTAAGTGCAACAAACCAAAGTCCACAAAATTAGCAACACTTATCAATAAGAGCAGAGGGCATCATTCAACATGGAAAAATGGAAGCCTATACTGTCAAAGCAGAGACTTCTTTCCTGCTTTAACTCCAACGAACCATATGTAAAATCTTGGGGAGGGTCAAAAATCACATGTCTACAACTGCCCCTCTTTGACTGGAAACACAAATTATTTTCAAACAAAGAACGACTAGACAGGTTTTTTGACCCACCCTTATTTAGAGAGACCAAAACTAAGAGAAAGGAGAATGTGACCGAGATATGCATCTCCTGTGAGTAAAACCAAGAAACTTTGACAAGCAAATGCGTCTGCTAAAAATAAAACCTGAATGACCCAGATTAGGAAGTGCGTCTCCTACAGGTGAAACTTGAATGAACCAAACCAGGAAGTGCATCTCCTAGGGGAGGAATCTCAATTTAGGAAGTGCGTCTCCTAAAACAAAATATAACTTGAAAGACCCAAATTAGGAAGTTCGTCTCCTACGAGTAAAACTTCAATGAACCAGACAAGGAAGTGCGTCTCCTAGGGCCGAACTTAAATGACCCAAAACTAGGAAGTGCGTCTCCTAGAAGTATATCCTGAAAAACCCAGACTAGGAAGTGCGTCTCCTAGGAATGAACTTAAATGACCTGAAACTAGGAAGTGCGTCTCCTAGGGGTGAAATCTCAATTTAGGAAGTGCGTCTCCTAAAACAAAAGATAACTTGAAAGACCCAGACTAGGAAGTGCGTCTCCAAGGGGTGGAACTTCAATGACTCAAACTAGGAAGTACGTCTCCTAGGAATGAATTTAAATGACCAAGTTAGAAAGTGCGTGATCGCGGCAAACTCAACCTTATGCAACGGTAGGAAGAGCGGGCGCTAAAACCTTTACTCGAATAGTGGTATCCGGGTCATTTTCCATAGGGAGCTTGGAATGGAGTTGCGTATTTGTTCAGACTAGGAATGCGTGTTTGCTCCTAATTGTGCTTCTATCATTTTTTTGGGTCGATTCCTAATTGTATCAACTACAAGTTTAAGCTAATTTATGCTAAAGGGAGATGTTCTAAGTTGTGATTAATATAGAAAAATGCACTAGGGTCGTGGCATCACCTAGGTGGTTAACTAACAGGTAGAGACTACTAATAATAGATTGACATATTTGGGATCAATGTTATAACCATTGCACAATTATAGCCACTCTCACACCTCTCGGTAGAGAGAGCGATTTTTCCCAATTGACTCTCTCAAGACCAATTGGGTAATCCAATTAGACCAAGCAACTAGGGTTAAAGTAGGGTGATTACTCTCTCGAGGTTTAACCCGTTAATTGGGACTACCATTTCTCATGGGTCCACCCCAATTCCTTGTTGTGTCAATTTTGGGGTCATAGACTCTCTTTCTAAAAAAAGAGTCAAGACCCACTAAGCTAGAATCAATGTTTGCAACCAACAATCCTTAATTAAACCACAAAATTAACCCAAATAAAAAACATCCAATATCAATCTATCATTAAGAAGCTACACCCATTAATTACCCACACTAGGGTTGAGCCACAACCCTAGCTAATGGGTTTAGCTAGACATAGCTAAAGAAGAAAATGAAGAAATAGAAGATGAAACAACCATATTAATTAATTGCTAATGTTAAACTACAATAATCTATGATGAAACCAAGCTATAAATGCCCAAAATTGGCCAAAACATAAGTCTTACGAGTGCAGCAGCTATCAGATGTACCCAACTTAACCTAAAAATGGTAAAATGTTCTATTTATAGTGGGCTGGAAAAACTGGACAAAACTGCCCCTGCGGGGTTAGTGCGGATCGCACAAAGATGGCATGCGGCCACACTGGGTTGCTTGACCTCTGAATCTTGCTCTTTGAAGATGGTGATGCGGACCGCACAAAGTTGGAATGCGGCCGCATGAAAACTGGCGCGGACTGCACAAAGTTGTTGTGCGACTGCATGAATGGTTTTGGCAGCTTTCTGAACTTTACTAATGCGGGCCGCGTGACCATAGAGTGTGGCCGCATGGAGAGGGACGCGGGCCGCATGAAGTGGGACGCGGCCGCGTGGTTTGCTTTTGGAATATGACACTCTCTGAACTTCTTGGACGCGACCGCATAGCAAGATTGTGCGGCCGCATGAGTGAGACGCGGGCCGCATGAAGTGGGATGCGGCCGCATGAGCTTGACTTGTAGTTTCACAGTCTCTGAAATCCTATGGTGCGGCCGCATGACATGATGGTGCGGTCCGCACCAAGTTCTGAATGTCCTTACTTTAATGATCTTTGACACTTGAGCAGGTTTCACTCCGATTTGAGCCGATCTTTGACGATTTGTCACTTTATAGCTCAAACCTGCAATCAAGCGCAATCTGTAAGCATTTTGGGACTATTTTGTAGAAAATTACACTCAAAGCGCAGGCAAGTATGGGTATAAAACATGTTAAAATCCTACTTATCAACTCCCCCAAACTTAAACCTTTGCTTGTCCTCAAGCAAACAAAACAAGACCCACCCCTCAAAGGCAACATCCAAGCAATTTCAGCTTATCCTAAAGTAACCTCAACAAGCATCAATTGGGACTAACAATTTCCCTCAATGCGAATGCATCATTAACACATTTAAACTTTGAAAACTTGTGGATCAAGTGTGACACAAGAGCATCAAGAGTTGACACATTTCATCAAAGAACTTTTCTCAATTACTTTGGCCATTGTGGAACCCAAATTCACACATCCTCAACTCTCCCTAAGTGAACCTCACCTTTTAAAGTATTGACACACAAACCGAGGTTGATGAATTTTCACTCATCTCTCTCAAGGAAGAGGCCACAAGTCCGGCTCTAAGTACCATATGCTTGCCCTTTATGTAAGTATCCACTAATGTAGGTTCCCTTCAACTCAAAATCATGTAGGGCTTTTGTGAAGTCATTGTGAAAGCTTTTGGGTAAGGGTAGGACATATTTTTGTTCAAGTGGGTTCAATCTTCCCTTAAGCACTTCTTTTAATTCATTTTGGCACACTTTCTTGACTCATTTGAGTATTCACTTCTTTTTCAAGGGGTTAGACACATTGTCACCATTTCTTATGCAATTCAACACATTTCTCCTTTTTCTACTTTTTCCACACCCTTTTTCACTTTTATTTTCTTTGAATCCCCTTTTTGACCTTATTCAATTAGGTCTTTCTTTTTGTCTTATCTTTTCTTTCTTTTTTTTCATCACCTTTCTTTTCTTTTTGCTTTTGTACCTTTTACCACATTGTTTCCTTTCTTGTCTCCCCCCAAACTTAGCTATTTGCCATCTACTCAAGGGAAGATTTGGGTGCCAAGAGAGGGTATAATTAAGAACGGGTATAGACTTGTAGCTTTGGTTCTTGAAAGAAGAAGGTTTAAGGCTCAAAAGGGTTAACTAGGGATCATTTCATTGGTAGGTCATGGAATTGTTCAATCTTAGCATTTTGGATCAAGGAGAGCCTACAATCACTTCTCAAGCCAAATTTCACCTAAGATTTTGCCTCAACAAACATCCGGGGCAAGTTCTAGACCATCATCTCGGGACTTGGACTCGCAAATCAAATTCTCACCACACACACTCAAGGATTGCTAAAGATATCGAGTCGAGGGCCCATAACGACCTTAGTTATGATTCAAGCGCACAATGGTCCAATACGACCACATGATGACTGTTTGGCCAACACAAGAGTCTCAAGGCCAAGACTTTCACCATCCTAAGCACAACATTATGTCTTTGACCATGGGATCAAAGGCAAATGTGTTAGGCCCAAGTGAAGCTTTGCCTGAGGTACCTTTGACTGCAAAACTTGAAAATCAAAAAAAATAAAAATAAAAAACGGACTCAAACCCTTAAGAAGGTTGTCACGCTATCTCTCATTGGAAAGAGCCACCCGGTTCACACAACACTCTACCCTTGGAAAAAACCGTGGCATTAAGAAAACCAAGGGCTTATTGCAAACACCAACACAAAACAAAAAGGTTACGAGCCTGCTATGAAACTAAAAACGAAATTTTTTAACGAAAATAGAAAAACCGAATGAATATGTACAATAGGGGAGTAGAATATACAACGGAGGGGGGAATGAATATGTACATAAAGTAGAAAAGTAACTAGAATGAAAAGTTATGTACATGCCAACTATCAACTAGCAACATAAGCTAAGAGTCAAATAAATATGTACAGTCATCTCAAATGTATCAACCATCAAAATACAAAATAGTAGGGCGCACCCCCACGAATAAAAGCTGGCATTGTCCCCAATGCCAACTACCAAAATAAGCATATAAACAGAGAAAGGATATAAAGTGGCTCCTCAAGGCTGATCCGTCGTCATGGGCTGATCAGTGGTCCCCTGGTCCTCTGTACTGGCGGGAACCTCAGACTGGTTCCCGGCCTGCTGCTGCTCTGCTGCTGGGACAGGGGCCGGGTCATGGACCGACTGAACATCTGATGGAGCACTGAAAGTATCCTCCTGAACCTGTGCTACCTATATCACAACACCCTCAGTGCTAGGAAGCTTCCTCTTCTTCCTTGGGTGCCTAGGCTCCTCCTCCTGCTATGGCTCCGGTACAACTACTGCTGGTGGAGGTGCTGACTCATCAAAGAACAAGTCTAAAGGCAGCTGGTCTGCCTTTAGCTTGTCAACCTCAGCTCGGAGCTCCTTCACCTCGTCCTTATATGCCTGGGATTTTCTCATCTTCTTGTGTTCTCTGGCAAGATCCTTTAGAGCTTTGCCCTGTGCATCAACTGCCTTTGTCAAGGCAGCCCGAGTAGCCAAAATCTTCTCCTGGTTAGCCAGGAGTGTAGTCAATGTCTCCTCAATGGACTGAGGAATCTCAACGGTGGCTGGAACAGACTGGGCCGCAACTGTGGTAGCCAAAATGGACAACTTGGATGTCGAGACTGACATCCAGTTGTTCAAACTAACCAATGTCTTTGCTAACTGCTGGGCCGTGAGGGGGTTGGATTTGGATGTGGGAACCACTGGGCCAGTTGAAGAACTGGGAAATGCAGAGGAGGATGGGATGTCCGGAATAGTAGTGGCAGCAGGAGTAGGTGGCTCAATAGAGGCCTCTACCGCAACTAGCTCCTCAGACTGACCTGTCAGGGTAGAGGTGGATGCTTTTCCCTTCTTATCCCCCTTCGGGTTGTCCGGCCACTGAATATTAAACCATGAGAACAGGGACACCGGCCGGACTCCAACATTGAAGGGGTATTTTTTCACCTTTGCATCTTCAAAGTACATTGTTAGGGTGTTCGGGTAGGGGTAGTTTCTGTCCGTATCAATGCCAATGGATGTGATCACACTGTACATAACATTCCCCATATTGATGGGGAAACCTGCCATGATGGATGCAATGAGAATCGCTCGGGCGATTGGAATGGTCTGGTCATGGGACGAAGGGTCCAACCTGTTGCATACAAAAGTTAACCATCCTCTCGCCTCAAAATTGAGGTCCTTTCGCAATATTTTCTTCCCCACCTGAATCCACTCCGGAACAGTACCCGACGGAGCTAAGAACTGTGCCACCCAAGGACGAGCTTCCTCTTTCAATGCTAACTTCTCTCTGTATAAAGAGTCATCCTCCACATTGAAACCCAAATATTCGTTCAACGGCTCTCCCGAGAATACTATCTTCTTATCCCGCACTTTGGTTGCAATTGACCCTTCTTTTGTATGGGCCACATTGCTGTAGAATTTATTCACCATATGTTTATTTGCATCGACCAGCTCATCTTTAAAGAAATCCTACCCTACTCTAGTAAGAAATTGTTCATGGACTCGGGTAAGGTAGGGTAACAAATCCTGGGTGACTACTCTTCTTTCTGGAATCACCTTCTTCTTGGGCCACACTTCTTGGAATTTATGAAAGGCCACCTCGCTGACAAATCTGTCCTGCCATACAACTGGGTTTCTAGTTCTTTCAGTTCCCCCAACTCTAAGTACCCCACTGTCCGGGACCTCCTTATCACTCTTGTTTTTATCTTCTGCACCCTCCCCGGATTCTGAAGCTGTGGGGGAGATGGAGTATTTGGCACTGCCTGCTTCTGAGCCCTCAGACGACTCAGGTTGTATAACAGTTGGAGCTTTAGCTGGGCCTGCGGGGGCTTTCCCTGAATCAGTTGAGACATCCTGGGAGGGGAAGTACTCACTCCCCGACTGCTCTTCATCACTCATCACCTGCTTTCTTGTTTTTAGCTTTGGTTCGGGAGTGAGTTTCTTCAATTTTGCTTTACCTCCCTGGGAGGGGTCAACTCCTTGTCCGGGTTGTTTAGCTCCACGCCCTCGTTGTTTAACCATTTCCTGAACACAAATAATTCTAACATTGTTAGTTCAGGCAATTACAGAGTTTAAGTACAGAACAGAAACACAGACAGAGAACAGGTGATAGCAGTGCGGACCGCACAAACAAGGCATGCGGACCGCACTGACCAAATTGGGAAATGAACACCTCTCTGATTAGGAACCATGCGGACCACATGAACAAGGGGTGCGGCTGCGTAGGGGCCAACGCGGTCCGCACAAACTGGTCATGCGGCCGCATTGGCCATACTATTTAAAACTAGTGCCCTCTGAACCTCACCCACGCGGACCGCGCAAACATGGGATGCAACCGCGTGGGGCATGGAGCGGACCGCACAAACAAGGCGTGCGGCCGCACTGGGAAGTATCAACCTTTAGGCTCAAGGCTTATACGGACCGCGTAACAGAATGATGCGGCCGCGTAAAAGTCATGAGGACCGCATAATCAGGGAGTGCGGCCGCGCTGGGCTTTCATTACAGGGGCAATTAGGGTTTTGCAAAAAACTCAAGTCTGTCACGTTTTAGCATCCTACTTTGTCCCTACTCATTTATAACATGCCCATCATTTCAAAGAACAAGAATAACACTATAAAACTATCCTAATCATGAAACGATGAAGAACAAAAAAGAAAAACGAAGAAGTTATGACTAGGAAAACATGTATAAAGTTTAAATTAATACTAAGTAAAGACTAATGTGAGAGATATGTTACTAGGAAAACGAAGAAATGCTCTTGATATTCACACTAAGAGGGGTCTCTGAATGTGAACAGTAACTTTTAGGGCTCAGGGGTTAATTTTGGCGAAAAGTTCTAATGAAAATCCTAATGGTCTATTTATAAGGAAACACAGTGGGTCCCATAACTTACCGTCCAGTGCGGCCGCATGAACACGACTGCGGGCCGCACTGGGACTTTACCATTTACCTGGTGCTGAAACGAAGGCACGCGGACCACATGAGACGGGATGCAACCGCATGAGAACCACGCGGGCTGCTCAAAGTGGGACGCGGCCGCGTGAACGCAGTTTAGAGACTGATCATTCTTGGCCTTCACCGGTGCGGACCGCACAAGCAAGGATGCGGCCGCACTAGCCATCTTCAGAAACTTGGCAATATTTTCTTTGGCCGGTGTGGACCGCACAAAGTGGGATTGCGTCCGCACAGTCACTGTTCAGAGACTATGCACTTTTTGCACAGTTGTTTTGCATTGGTTCAATCACAATTCCTGCAACATCTCACAAACCATTAGCTCAAAAAATCCTAATCTACAACAGAAATCAAAAAAGAAAGAAAAAGACATGGGTTGCCTCCCAAAAACCGCCTGATTTAACGTCGCGGCACGACGCATGTTACCATCAAAGTCACTTCAAATGAATGAGTGCCACCACGGGGGTGTCATCAAACTTTCCCAAGTAATGCTTAACACGATGCCCATTGACCCCGAAAACTTCACCATTTTTGTTTTTGAGATCAATAGCTCCAAATGGGGTTACACCAACAACTTCAAATGGACCACTCCACTTAGACTTAAGCTTTCCCGGGAATAACCTCAACCGGGAGTTGAAAAGAAGAACCATGTCACCAACTTTGAATTTCTTCCCTCCGGCATACTTATTGTGAAGGTACTTCATCTTGTCCTTGTACAAGGACGCGCTGGAGTAGGTATGAAATCTAAACTCGTCTAGCTCATTGAGTTGCTCAACCCGGAGATTCGCAGCGGCATCCCATTCTAAGTTCAATTTTCTCAGGGCCCACATAGCCTTATGCTCCAATTCTACCGGAAGATGACAAGCTTTCCCAAACACCAACCGATACGGAGACATACCAATCGGGGTCTTGTAAGCTATCCGATAGGCCCAAAGAGCATCATCTAGTTTCTTCGACCAATCGGTCCTATTGGCATTGATAGTTTTGGACAAAATACTCTTGATCTCTCGGTTGGAAACCTCAACTTGGCCACTCGCTTGAGGATGATAAGGAGTGGTCACCTTGTGATTTACACCATACTTGTCAAGCAATGAATCAAAAGCCCGGTTGCAAAAATGAGAACCACCATCACTAATGATAGCACTTGGAGTGGCAAACCTTGTGAAGATACTCTTTTTCAAGAACGCCACCACACTTCAAGGTTCATTGTTGGGCAAAGTGACGGTTTCGACCCATTTCGACACATAATCAACCGCTACCAAGATATAGGTATTCCTACAAGAACTCACGAACGCCCCCATAAAGTCGATACCCCACACATAAAAAATGTCCACCTCTAGAATTGTGTTGAGAGGCATCTCATCCTTTTTAGAAATCCCACCGACTCGTTGGCATTCATCACATCTCTTGACAAAATCACCGGCATCTTTAAACAAGGAGGGCCAATAGAAACTGCAACTAAGCACCTTAGAAGCCGTCCTCACCCCGCCATGATGGTCACCATAGGGAGAGGAATGACAAGCCTCCAAAATACTCAATTGTTCTTCTTCCGGGACACATCGGCGAATCACACCATCGGTGCAAATCTTGAACAAATATGGCTCATCCCAATAATAATCCAAACTATCCCGCTTGAGCTTCTTCTTTTGGTTAGAAAAGAGATCATACGGGATTATACCGGTCACAAGATAATTTGCCACATCGGCAAATCACGGCATATCATGCATAGATACCGCAAGTAGGTGTTCATCCGGGAATGCATCATTGATTTCAAGGTCGTCAGAAGGCCTCCCCTCTTCTTCCAAGCGGGACAAGTGGTCCGCCACTTGATTTTTGCTTCCTTTTCGGTCCGCAATTTCTAGATCAAACTCTTGAAGAAGTAGCACCCATCTCATCAACCTTGCTTTTGAATCTTTCTTGGTCATCAAATACCTAAGGGCGGCATGATCGGTATGGATAATAACTTTGGCCCCCGTAAGGTATGGTCTGAACTTTTCCAGGGCAAACACAATAACTAGCAACTCCTTCTCGGTGACTGTATAGTTTCTTTGAGCTTCATTCATCGTCTTGCTTGAGTAGTACACCGGATGGAACATCTTGTTGATTCTTTGGCCCAAGACTGCCCCTACCGCAACATCACTAGCGTCACACATGAGCTCAAATGGCAAGCTTCAATTGAGTGCGGTAATGATAGGGGTTGTTGTAAACTTGTGTTTTAGAAGCTCGAAAGCTTCCATGCATTTCTCATCAAAAACAAACTTGGCCTCCTTCTCTAACAACTTGCACAACGGGTTAACTACCTTAGAGAAATCTTTGATGAACCTTCGGTAGAAACCCGCGTGCCCCAAAAAGCTCCTCACCCCTTAGATAGAAGTAAGTGGAGGTAACCTTGAAATGACTTCAAACTTGGCTTTGTCAACTTCAATACCTCTCTTCGAAATCTTATGACCCAATACAATACCCTCTTCTACCATAAAATGGCATTTTTCCCAATTGAGAACTAGGTTTGTATCTTCACATTGGGCCAACACACGATCCAAATTTGTCAAGCATTCTTCAAAGGAGTCCCCCACCATGCTAAAATCATCCATAAAGACCTCCAATATATCTTCCACCATGTCGGTGAAAATTGCCATCATACATCGTTGAAAGGTCGCTGGGGCATTACACAATCCAAACAGCATCCTCGAAAATGCGAATGTGCCGTAGGGACAAGTAAAGGTCATCTTTTCCTGATCTTCCGGGGCGATGAGAATCTGATTGTACCCCGAATACCCATCTAAAAAGCAATAGAATGACCGACCCGCAAGACGATCAAGCATTTGGTCGAGGAACGGCAACGGGAAATGATCCTTTCGAGTCACCTTGTTAAGCTTTCTATAGTCCATACAAACTCTCCATCCCGTCACCATCCGAGTAGGAATCAACTCATTGTTAGCATTGGTTACCACAGTCATCCCGCCCTTCTTCAGTACGCATTGCACTGGAGAAGTCCATGAGCTATCAGAAATAGGATACACCACACCGGCGTCAAGCCACTTGATAACTTCCTTCTTGACCACTTCTTGCATAGCTTCGTTGAGTCTCCTTTGGTGTTCAAGTGAGGGCCTTGCATCCTCCTCCAATATGATCTTATGCATGCAAAAGGCCGGGCTTATACCCCGAATATCCTCCAATGTCTATCTTATCGTCCTCTTGCGCTTTTGTAGAACCGCCAAAGTGGCGTCAACCTGCGCGTTAGTCAAGCAAGACGAAAGAATAACAGGTAAATTGAAATTAGGGCCCAAGTATTCATACCTGAGGTGAGGAGGAAGTGGTTTCAACTCCAACACCGGCGACTCCTCAATAGATGGCTTTGTAGGGGGAGTTTTGCGATTCTCAAGATCCAAGGATAACTTCCTAGGCTCATAAGAATACAAGCCCATACCATGCAAAGCGTTTACACATTCAACTCTCCCAGCATCATCATCAACATCCATGTTCAAGAGCACGGCTTCAAGTGAGTCCTCAACATTCACCATTGCGCTTGTGTCATCCACTATCACCGCCGTGACAATGTCAACAAACGAGCACACCTCGGTGCTATTCGGTTGCCTCATAGATTTGCACACATGGAACACCACCTTTTCATCACCAACACGGAAGGTCAACTCTCCCGCTTCGACATCTACCAAAGCCTTTCCAGTAGCTAGGAAAGGTCTTCCAAGGATAATTGGCACCTCAAAATCCACCTCACAATCCAAGATAACGAAATCGGCCAGCAATATGAACTTATCAACACGAACAAGGACATCATCAATAATCCCCAAAGGCCGCTTCATTGACCGGTCCGCCATTTGAAGCCTCATAGAAGTTGGACGAGGTTGTCCGATTCCCAAGGTCTTGAAAACCGAATATGGCATTAAATTGATACTTGCCCCCAAGTCACAAAGGGCTTTTGCAGAGTTGGCACTTCCAATGGTACATGGGATAGTGAATGCACCGGGGTCCTCAAGTTTCGGAGCCATAGAATGTACAATTGCGCTCACTTGATGGGTCATCTTGATTGTCTCACACTCCATTGCTCTTTTTTTTTGTAACCAACTCTTTCATGAACTTTGCGTACCCCAACATTTGCTCGAGTGCCTCTACCAAAGGCACGTTGATAGTCAAACTCTTCATCATCTCAATGAATTTCTTAAATTGGTTGTCACCTTTTTGCTTGGCCAACCGTTGAGGATAGGGTGGAGGAGGTCGAGGTAAGGGTGCTTTGACTTTGGGCACCACCGGCTCGGGCATATCAATCACGTGTTCCCTAGACGGGTTCACGGCCTCTTGTGTCTCCTCTTCAACCTCATTAATATCAATCCGCACATCATCTCTCACACTTGATTCAACTACATCTTCAACCACCAAAGGCATTTCATTATCTCGTAACTCATCTTCATCCACCATAACTTGGTTTCCTCTTGAGGCATGCACATCACCGCCTCTTCCACTTCGTGTTGTCACCTTCATCACATAATTATTATACCCACCCTTGGGGTTTACTACCGTATCACTTGGTAGAGCACCCTTTTGGCGAGTATTTAAAGACTGAGAAATTTGGCTAAGTTGTACTTCCAAGTTACGGATAAAAGTGTTGTGGGAGGCCAATTGAGCTTTGGAGTCTTGGTTCTTCTTCATCATTTGCTCAAACATAACTTCAATTCTACCAAATTCATTTCCCGAAGAACTAGACCCTTGAGATTGAAACGGCGGCGGGTTGTTCGGTTGTTGAAACATCGGAGGCCTTTGAAAGCCTTGCCCCCGATTTCCTTGACCACCATTATTATTCCACACACCTTGCCCATTTTTGTTGTTCCAATTGTTGTTGTTGTTTCTGCTCCAATTCCCTTGATTACCCGAATTGTTGTTCCCCTAATTTCCTCCTTGGTTGTTGTTATTGTTCCAATTACCACCTTGTTGATTGCCCCAATTTTCTTGAGGTCTCCATTGTTGGTTCCCTTTATTACCTCTATTCCCTTGATAGTTGTTGACGTATTGGACTTCCTTACTTTGATCATCATAGCATTCATTCGGATAGCCACCACCATTGTCATAGTTATCAAAATTTCCTTGAGGTTGTTACCCTCTTTGCCTCCTTTTCATCATATTCACTCCTTCCATGGCGTTGACTTGACGCGGATTTTGAACTTGTTGTAACTGCGGTTTAGCCAACTGATTCATTGTTGTTGTAAGTTCGGCAATGGCTTGGCCATGATCATGTAACTCCTTATGCAAATGTATGATGTTAGGATCACCTTGAGGCACATTATCCCGGCTTTGCCATGCCGACGATGTGTCGGTCATCTCATCTAACACATCACAAGCTTCATTGTAAGGAAGCTTCATAAAATTTCCTCCCGCCAGTTGGTTCAGAATACATTGGTTGGTTGTG
Source organism: Nicotiana tabacum (assembly GCF_000715075.1). Lineage (NCBI taxonomy): Eukaryota > Viridiplantae > Streptophyta > Magnoliopsida > Solanales > Solanaceae > Nicotiana > Nicotiana tabacum. The sequence goes on along the minus strand of NC_134080.1, from coordinate 124,805,780 downwards.
TTGATGCCCCTATAGAATGTTTGTTGGATCATCACATCAGTCATATCATTGTTAGGGAATTCTTTCACCATTGTTCTAAACCTCTCCCATATCTCGTGTAATGGTTCAGTCGGCTCTTGCTTGAAGGCTAGAATCTCGTCCCGTAGAGCCGCCATGTGACATGGAGAGAAAAACTTAGCGATGAACTTGTCCGCCAACTCATCCCATGTAGTGATGGAATGATTGAGCAGCCTCTCCAACCAATCTAATGCCTTCCCCCGAAGTGAGAACGGGAAAAGTCGAAGTCTCAATGCATCCTCCGAAACATTTGTCTGCTTGCTACCCCAACAATTATCCATGAAGCCCTTCAAGTGTTTATAAGCATTCTGATCAACGGCCCACATGAAATAACCTCATTGTTTGAGCAAGGTGAGCATCAGATTTGTAATCTGGAAGTTCCCCGCCCGAATTCGGGGAGGAACTATTGCACTTGCGTACCCTTGATTGGGTAGAACTCTTGGTTCCACTCTTGGTGGAGGTGGAGGAGGGTCTGGTATATTCTCATTTGCATTGGCATGTCGACCTCTCCTAGGAGCTTGAGGTAATACGTCTTCTTGTTCTAGATCCTCAACCTCCTCCCCCACGATCACGTTGCCAAGAGGGTCATTTACGTTTAAAGCCATGTGTACCTGAGTGAATTGACACAAATAAAATTAGTAAAAAGAAGGAAAGAGAAGCAAAACACAAAACTAGCTACACAAATAGTCAACATCGTAAGATCCCCGGCAGCAGCGCCAAAAAGTTGATTGCAGCAAACTCAACCTTACGCAATGGTAGAAAGAGCGAGCGCTAAGACTTTTACCCGAATAGTGGTATCAGGGTCAATTTCCATAGGGAGCTTGGAATGGAGTTGCGTATTTGTTCAGACTAGGAATGCGTGTTTGCTCCTAATTGTGCTTCTATCATTTTTTTGGGTCGATTCCTAATTGTATCAACTACAAGTTTAAGCTAATTTATGCTAAAGGGAGATGTTCTAAGTTGTGATTAATATAGAAAAATGCACTAGGGTCGTGGCATCACCTAGGTGGTTAACTAACAGGTAGAGACTACTAATAATAGATTGACATATTTGGGATCAATGTTATAACCATTGCACAATTATAGCCACTCTCACACCTCTCGGTAGAGAGAGTGATTTTGCCCAATTGACTCTCTCGAGACCAATTGGGTAGGCCAATTAGACCAAGCAACTAGGGTTCAAGTAGGGTGATTACTCTCTCGAGGTTTAACCAGTTAATTGGGACTACCATTTCTCATGGTCCACCCTAATTCCTTGTTGGGTCAATTTTGGGGTCATAGACTCTCTTTCTCAAGAAGAGTCAACACCCACTAAGGTAGAATCAATGTTTGCAACCAACAATCCTTAATTAAACCATAAAATTAACCCAAATAACAAACACCCAATATCAATCTATCATTAAGAAGCTACACCCATTAATTACCCATACTAGGGTTGAGCCACAACCCTAGCTAATGGGTTTATCTAGACATAGCTAAAGAAGAAAATGAAGAAATAGAAGATAAAACAACCATATTAATTAATTGCTAATGTTAAATTACAATAATCTATGATGAAACCAAGCTATAAATTCCCAAATCGGCCAAAACATAAGTCTCACGAGTGCAGCAGCTATCAGATGTACCCAACTTAACCTAAAAATGGTAAAATGTTCTATTTATAGTGGGCTAGAAAAACTGGACAAAACTGCCCCTGCGGGGTTAGTGCAGACCGCACAAAGATGGCACGCGGCTGCACTGGGTTGCTTGACCTCTGAATCTTGCTCTCTGAAGATGTTGATGCGGATCGCACAAAGTTGGAATGCGGCCGCATGAAAACTGGCGCAGACCGCACAAAGTTGTTGTGCGGCCGTATGATTGGTTTTGGCAGCTTCTCTGAACTTCACTGATGTGGGCCGCGTGACCATAGAGTGCGACCTCATGGAGAGGGATGCGGTCCGCATGAAGTCAGATGCGACCGTGTGGTTTGCTTCTGGAATATGACACTCTCTGAACTTCTTGGACGCGACCGCATAGCAAGATTGTGCGTTCGCATGAGTGAGACGCGGGCCGCATGAAGTGGAATGCGGCCGCATGAGCTTGACTTGTAGTTTCACAGTCTCTGAACTCCTATGGTGGGGCCGCATGACATGATGGTGCGGTCCGCACCAAGTTCTGAATGTCCTTACTTTAATGATCTTTGACACTTGAGCAGGTTTCACTCCGATTTGAGCCGATCTTTGACGATTTGTCACTTTATAGCTCAAACCTACAATCAAGCGCAATCTATAAGCATTTTGGGACTATTTTGTAGCAAATTACACTCAAAGCGCAGAAAAGTATGGGTATAAAACATGTTAAAATCCTACTTATCAGTGCGTCTCCTAACAAGTATAATCTGAAAGACCCCTACTAGGAAGTGCGTCTCCTAACGGGTAAAACGTCAATGACTCCAACTAGGACGTGCATCTCCTAGAGATGAATTAAAATGACCAAAACTAGGAAGTGCGTCTCCTAGGGGTGGAATCTTGATTTAGGAAGTGCGTCTCCTAGAGCAAAATATAACTTGAAAAACTTAGACTAGGAAGTGCGTCTCCTAGGGGTAAAACCTCAGTGACTCAAACTCATTTGATCCAAACTAGGAAGTGCATATTCTAGGGGTAAAATCTTGATTTAGGAAGTGTGTCTCCTACAACAAAATATAACTTGAAAACCCAGACTAGGAAGTGTTTCTCCAAGGGGTGAAGTGTGATCTTCTCAATAGCCTTTGTGTAAGCAGAATTGGGGCATTACACCTGAAAAACTCCAGCTTCCAAGCTTTGATATGAACATAGGTTTCGTCCCTGTTTCAAACAAAGAAAACTTGTGATTTTAAACATGGTGGTTGGTTTGTGGCATTGACTTTGTGGGCGATTGCTCCTTCACTTGCCATGATAACCTTGATTTCAACTTGAAAGACCTTGCCTGTTTATTGACTAACCACTTTCTCTGTCACCCTTATTACAGAAAATACCTCTGATCCGTTCAAACCCAATACCTTTATCTGTTGCATTGATCATGAATTGACCTCTACTAAACCTTTGTATTTTACATGAATCCCAAAACACGTTGATTGTTTCCAGATCAGTGCGCCTACTGTTCCTTCCTGACTTATGCCACTTTGATGTGCAAGACAGATTCCGTTTTGTGCAATTGGAAAGCTGGTAGCAAATTTTGAAATCATTTCTCACTTGTTTTGACCAAACAGACTCAAGAAAAGGAAGCAAACAAGAAAAAAGGAATAGAGTAAGGGACAATGGAAAGAGATGATACCTAAAAAGAAAATTAAAAAGTAGAAAGTTATCAGATGTGGACATCAACTCTAATGACCATGACATGCACCTTTTGATTAAGTGGCCTAATCTGTCAAGCCAGTCTAATGTTCAACTCTTGTTGTAGCTCTAAGTCATGAAACTGGGCTTTAATGCTCCGATTATCCCATCTGATTCACGGCCCTTATTCGACTTGTAGTGCTCGAAGGATTTTCACCATAAAGCCTCTCTCATTTTGTTCTTTCTCTTAACTTCCCGTCGCCTTATGGTGCCTGTGAAGGTTTTCACCGATAACACTCTCTAATTTTGTTCTTTTTCTTTTTATTTCCTCCGATTCTGCAGATGACAAGGCATTAACCGCGATAGAAATATCATATGCTCCTGGCATGTCTGACCGACACTCTCCAAGATTATTTGGGAGGTTTTTTTGGACTGTAATATGGCTTTTGGACAAGATTAGAAAGAAAGGATATCATAAAGGCTCAAAATAACTAAGACAACAGGGTTAATTTATTTACAACTCTTGGAATCCATTTTAAAACTCTGCCCCAATTTCTAAAATAATGGAATTTGATTCTCTTTTTTCTGTTTTTCTTTTTGAAATGGAATTTCTAAGAAAGACTGCCCCACTCTTGACTTCGTGGGTTATGAAATATTTTATTTGGTATGACCAAACCGTAAGACTACCTACGTATCTTGTGGTTACAAGAATCATGTCAAACGTAGTTCACAAGACTACTTTTTGTTACTATTTTCCTTTTTCTTTTTTCTTTTTCTCTTTTTCCTTCTTTTTCTTCTTCTTTTGTTTTCCTTTTTATTTCTTTATCTCTATTTTTCCTCTTTTTTTTTTTGAATTTTCCTTTTGGAATGAACTTTCTAAAATAAACCTATGGGGACATGATTTTTTTTCCGTATGACTCTAACTTGATTCCAAAAGAGGGGAGGTCAAGAAAACTAGCATAGGCTCAAAAGGGGTACCAAATAGTATAAAGTGTTTAGGTAGCTGAAAGAGGGCCTCCCAATCCCTGAAAATGCCAGGTACAACATTTCTTTTACAGCTCCGGCATTGATATCACTGATATGCTTTCCACCTTTTTAGTGCCTTGTCAAGTACATAATTCTCATTGGGTGATTTCTTCTTCACGATGGATACCCTCCGTCTGTTTGAAGAAAACTCCCATGACTTTATCTTGTAAATTGAGGTGCACTTGAACTGAAAGTTGCTCGTTTTAAATTGTTGGGACGCACTCTCTCGTAACAAATTCTTGTCATCCCATTAAATTCCCAAACTAGCTGCCCCAGTTTCACACAATTCGGGCTTTAAGTGATCTCAAAATGCCTTTACTTATTTCCCTCAAATGTTTCTATCATCTTCAAAATTATTTGATTGCTTCATGATTAAACTAACTTTTAAGACCATGCCTAGAATTATACGTGCATGTCATGTCACTAGAGCCAGCATGAAAAGAATTATAAAAGGAAAAGACAGCTAAACAAAAATGACTAGAAATAACATAAAATAAATAATTGCATTAGACAGACGGTGAAAGGGTTTGAACAACAAAACAAACAAAATAAACTGGGGTTACAACCCTGGAACAAACCTAGATAACACTAAATGAGTTACTACGACTAAAGGAACTAGGTAAAATAAAATGATAGAAGGGTTTGAGTCACAAGACAATATCCGAATTACAACCCTAAAATAACCCGGACAACAGAAATAACAACAAAATAAACCACCAAGACTCCTCCTCGGCTAACCAAGAAAGGAGCGTTTTTCCAATTACCAAGCTCGGCATCTTAGCCACTGAGTTCCACATCAATATCACCAAGACCATTACCAATTTCAACATCATTAACTTCAGTCAACAAGTTCCCAAGAGGATTCTCATACATCCTGTCGCCACGCATCATCCCCACAAAGTGTGTATCATCATGTGCAGGTAAAGGATGTTGCGCGATATTCTGGGTCTCACTGTCCTGGATCACAATTATCCCTTCTTGAATCATTCTTTTTATTTCCCTTTTCTAAGCACGACAATCTTCAATGCTATGACCTTGGAAATTAGAGTGGTACATGCATCGTACAGTAGGATCAAAACCTTTTGCATGTGGGTCTGGAGTATAGCCGAGGACGGCTCAATCAGGCCAGAATGCTTTAACTTTTCAAACAAGCTAGTGTAGGACTCTCCCGATTGGCGTGAAACTATTTCTTTGCCTTTGTTACCCTCATTGCCCTTATTTTCTAGGGTTGTTGGGTGCTCGAAAATGTTGTGAAGGCAAAAATGCATTATGCGGTGCTGGCGCTCTCCATAGTGAGTGACTCGGTGGTTGGACAGATGACCGAACATTGTTCGGAGGATAATACTAAGGTGGATTATGTGGGGTTTGGGGTTGGGGTTGAGGATGAGTATATTGGAGTGGCGGACCCGTTGAACTGTCCTGATCCTGAGACAACCATGGCAACATCATCATGTTCCTTCTAACCCAGCAAGCTTCTTGTGTCATTCTGAATTGCTTGTGTTGTGGGCTTTTAAAGCAGAATAGCTCATGATCTTGCTTGACTTCAACCCATCTACTACCATTTCTCCCATTTTTACCACATCATTAAAAGGCCTACCCACAGCCGAGATCAAATGCCCAAAGTAAGTTGGATCTTGAGCTTGAAGAAAGTACTCGGCCATCTCATTTTCTTCCATCGGGGGATTGACTTTGGCAACTTGCTCTCTCCATCTGAACCTGTATTCCCTAAAGCTTTCAGTAGGCTTCTTTTCTATCTTGGTGAGGGACATGCGATCCGGGACGATTTCTATATTGTATTGAAAGTGCCGGGCAAAGGCCTGAGCCATATCGTCCCATGTGTACCACTTGCTAGCATCTTGGCAGGTGTACCACTCCAGAGCTGCCCCACTCAGACTCTAACTGAAATATGCCATCAATAATTTGTCCTTCCTATCGGAGCCTCTCATCTTACTGCAATAGCCTCTCAAATGGGCCACCGGATCTCCATGTCCATCATACAAATCACACTTTGGCATCTTAAAACCCAGCGGGCAGTTGGATATCAGGAAACAAGCACAAGTCTTTATAAGACACGCTCATCTAGCTACCTATCCCTTGCATGTTTCTTAAAGACTGCTCTAAGATTTTCACCTCCTGGATATATCGTATTGCTCCACTGTCTTAGCAGGCTTTTCAGTTTCACTGGGAGGCTCAAAATGAAGAGCGTGAGAGTATGGATCCGAGACTTTGAAAGTTGGTTCTGGAGCATAGTGTTGGGCATCAGGGACTTTGAACACAGTCTCGTTAGAGGATCGAGGAAAAGTAGATGGAGGAGGAGCTATAAGAGCATGAGTGGCCAAAGGAGCGGTATATGAGGTTGTTTTGGTGAGTAGAGTGTGAAAAGATGGTGGGGAGATATCAGCAGCAGTAGGGACCTAAGGCTTGTGATAGTGGTGGGCTAGTTGCAGGGTTTTCAGTGTAATTAGTGAGGAATAAAAGTGGAGGATGCCCCCTGGTCCAAGACTGATACATTTCTGTCATCTGCTGTTTCAACCTTTGGACCTCCTCTTTCAATTCAGACTCTGACTCCACAAACTCCCTCGACGGGTCAACAACTCTTGTGTCCAACTCTTTGCCAGCCATGACTACCTTGCTCTTTGACCTTGTGTTGTATGGAAGAGTTACCAGTTTAAGAACCACAAACCAACCACCCTTCTGCTATAATGAGGATAACAAAGAGGAACAAAATGAAGTCATCATGTTAGCGTTAGGCATTTAACAACTAAAAATATCACATAATGTGCAATGTACCTAGCAACAATTAACGGTTTTAAGAATGACTTCGAGGGTCACAAGGTCACTTGGCATCATCCCAATTTGTCCATTTGAATGTTCTCTTTTCTTTTATTTTCTAGAACTTCTTGGCTTACTCATTTTCCTTCCTTTTTTTTTTTTTTCTGATTATCGCTCTTTTATTTCCTCTAATTTCTCACGTCCCACAACTTCACCCTTTCTTTTTTGCTTCCTTCTTTTTCCCTTTTTCTTTTAATAAAATAAAAAAATGATTCGATCGAACCCTATGTAGGTAGCCTATGTATCATGATGCCGCATGAATCAGATCTTTGCATAGTTCGGGAAGATCGAGAATAAAGTAAACAAACCAACGTTCTCTTTTTTTTATCTTAATGACTACTCTGACGAGAAAAGGGAAACAAAAGAAGCAAATCTTTTTTTTTGAATTTTCCAGACTTAATATTCTATAACCTATTCTAAACTCAAGCTTAACGGGCATATATATATAATTTGTTTTTCTTTTGATACAAATACTCTATGGGAAATTATTAAGGAAAAACCCTAGAAGAGAAAAAATATTTTTTGATTCTTTTTTTAGGAAGGGAATCTAAAGAATAAACCAAAGAAAAATATTTTGAATTTTCATTTGATATCCCTGAAGAAAGATTTCGAAACGAGAAATGAACAAGATAAAACAATATTTTTTTATTTCAATTTTTGATTACCTAAAGGAGAAATTCTAAAGATAAACAAAAGGTAAGGTATGTTTTTTTCTTCTTCTATGTACACTGTCCTAAAGTTTCAATGAAAATAAAAGGAATATTTTTGTTGTTATTATTAATTTCCCAAAGAAGAACCTCAAAAGAAAATCTTTTTGGATTTTTGGAATTAATATCTTAAAGAAAACTTTGAAAGAGAGACTAAAAGAAAATTCTCTGTCTCTTTTTTTTTTGAATTTTTAGTCTTAATATACTAAAGGAAATATAAAAGCAATTTTTATTTTGAGTTCTAGATATTAATTTCCTAAGTAAAACCACAATTTGTTTTTGAACTTCTAAAGTTAGTATTCTAAAGAAAACATCTAACAGAAATATAAAAACGCAATCTTTTTTGGATTTTTGATTTATAACATATCTTTTTTCCAATACAAAATAGGAAATACAATAAACAGAAGACTCGACATTACTGTACAAAACTAGAAGGTAAAAGACGACATAAAAAGAAAAACAAACTCAAAATATATAAAACAAATCTCCTTAAGCAACTCCTCAATGAGCGATCATGGTTGGATGGTCCCGGGGCGTCTATCATGCTCAAACTCCGGTAAGTAGACCCACACCTGTATGAGAAAATTAAGACCAAATAAAGCTAAAGACCTAGAACACTATGTGAGATAATACACTCCCTATTGGACGCATGCAAGACATAATTGAGGCTATTTTTGCAAAATAGCTTATGTGGCAAAAAAGGTGGCTAGAAGTGCAAACTTTGGCTAAGCCCCCGCAAAGCCAAGAACCTAAGATTCTCTAGGAAAACCGGACCCTATGTGGGCTGCCTACGTATCCCGCCCCGAAAGACGAGAATTAGGTAAGCGTAGTTCGGGCAGATTGCATACGGTCGAGAATTAAAAAAAACAACTAATTTAGAGAAAATATATTTTTTGTCTTTTTTTGAAAAATGATGAAACATGTAAACTCTTTTTGGATTTTCTTTTCCCTTTTTTTTTGAAAAATAATGGGAAAGTGCAAAATCTTTATGGATTTCATATATTTTTTTTGTCTTTTTCTGAAAAAATGTGAAAGAAAAACATAATCGGGCCCTACTTGCTTTATTTTTTATACTTTACCCTCTTTTTTTTATTTATCCTCAACCGTCATTGGTATGCCAAATGACCCTTTTTACCCTTGAAGATTGCAACATGTAGCACATAGGATGCATCAGGATGGTCTTTTATTTTTGGGTACACTTGTCCTAGACGGACCCAACCCCTGTGTTGAGTCCCCTAAATTAAATACACGTGATGCAAACAAACGTTCCTACTAGGGATTCGACATGAGGTTAATGTTATTCTAGGTTTAAACCTGGGGTTGTGTTCTTGACCTGGCTTACCCGAGCGGGCAACTCGAGCCGAAAATGGGGCAACGTACCGGGAGCACGAAAGTCTACTCAGCCTTGTTGCTGGCCTAGCATTGTTCTATTTGGTATAACTTCTAACAAAAAAAGTGGGCCACGCGAACGTGTGCACCATTTTTTTGAAGACTCAGAAGGGAGGCGTAGGGACACAGCTTAATACAGTTCAAGTAATATGAAAGCGGTAAATAAACAACATTTAGCACATTAGGTCCACAAAATATAATAATATAAACAATAAATAAAGCGAAGTATAACAAGCTCGAATTCTGAACCTTGAACCAGAGATTCTGGGTTCTCTTCCCTAGTGGAGTCGCCAGAGCTGTCACTCCTCCTTTTTCCTACCCCGCAAGAGATATAAGGGAGTTTTTTCTAATTTAAGTGACAATCGAAACGAGATTATTTATATTAAATTCAGAGTCGCCACTTGGGATAATTTATGGTGTCTCAAGTCACCGGTTTAAAATCCCGAATCGAGGAAATTTGACTATATTTATGGTCTACAAACACAAAAATTTAGGTAAGGAATTCTGTTAACCCGGGAGAAGGTGTTAGGCATTCCCATGTTCCATGGTTTTAGAACGGTCGCTTTGATCATACTTGGCTTAATCAAATTGTCTAATTACTTATTTTAGAACCTATGTGCATTCACCTCTTTTAATTAAGAAATTATCTTAAAACGAATCACGCGTACGTGTACTCATTTCGTTTGGCGCGTCAAAAATCATGTCATGCTTACGCATCCATAATTAATAACGCTTTATTATTATTAAGAAATTTTGGTCGAATTTGCGCGAACGCATACTCCAGGTTTGTTTTTAAAAAAAAATCATAATTATGTCACATGAACGTGTACACAATCACGATGGTTGATTAAGTCGCGCCTAAAGCAAGCTACGAATATTAATTTTTTGAAACCGTAATCATGTCATGCGAACGTATACATAATCACGATAATAAATTTAAAACGCACCTAAAGCATACTAGCGATTTTGATAATGCACTTTAGTTAATGCAGCTACATCCACCAGCTTCAAAGGAATCAGATTTTCATATACAAACCTACTACCGCCAACCTAATGCACTCAAGATAATTCCAATTAAATCCACCAACAAGAGAGTAATCCAGTTATTCATTCAACTAAGTGCAATAAACCAAAGTCCACAAAATTAGCAACGCTTATCAATAAAAACAGAGGGCATCATTCAACATGGAAAAATGGAAGCCTATACTGTCAAAGCAGAGACTTCTTTCCGGCTTTAACTCCAACGAATAGGAGTCAACCAAACAGATTATAATGTCTGCTAATTCAACTCATCCAAACGGGCAAATTACAACAATATGAATCCACATAAATCATATCTAAAATGAAATAATATAATATGACAAATAATGGAAGCAAATAACCACTTAAAACTTCAGATTTGATTCAACAGTTAAACAAACAAACATCACAAATGGAAGGTTCAAAATACTAGATCAAAATAGATTTACAAATTATAGAAGCATGAAATTACGCTAAGATAGCAAGAGGAGGGGGGGAGGGGAGGGAATAAACCTCAGTAAACCTGAAATTTAAATGACTTACAATTTTAAAATGCTAATCGACGGAACGAATAGGACCGCGAACAAAATCTAAGCCGGAAAATCTCGCTGAAAATCTCGTGAGCTCTGACCGGACTACCTCACTACCCCCGTTACTCAGATCCGTGCTTCTGTTCCTCCATCAATTTCTCACTCTGTTTTTTTACCTCTGCTTTTTCGACGATAACCAAAGAACGAGAAGGGAAAGCAAAAACTTTTCCACACTGTTGCTGCTCTCGTTTTGGACTGAAGATAGTAGTTGGTGGTCGTTGGTTGTTTGGAGGAGGGCTGGGGTCATCTGGTTCACTGCTGTGGGTTATGGGTGTGTTAAGCTTTGTTTCTGGTCGTTTGGGATGGTGTGAAGTTACAGGGGTGGTCGTTGGGTGGTGTGAACGACGGAAGGTTGAAAATGAAGGGCTACCTCCTAGGTATAGCAGCGGCTCTTAGGTTAAAGAGATTAGGGTTCCTCCTTGTTGAAGAAGAAGAGGGGAACCGCTGGGGTCTTCAAGTCTTTTGGGGTTCCAAAATTAGAGGGAACGGCTCCCTCTTTGTCTTGTGCCTGTCTTTTGTTGCTCAAGAAGTTCGAGATCTGAGGGCTGCTATGTGTAGATAAAGAAGAAGCCACCGCTTGGGGGGGGCGATCTTATGTTAGGAGAATGTAATGGGTATTGGGTATTGGGATTAATTTAGGAGATTGGGGTAGGTCCATGTTTTGTTGGGTCTTAAAATTGGGTTCCAAGACTCCAAAATTATTGTTCAAAACCATAGCTAAATTCCTTTAATATAAGATAACTATACTACATAATGCAAAAACTGATTCTAATTAATTAAACTAAACTATATTAAAACATGCGACTAATATTTTTTTTTGTATTTTCAAGATTATATAAAGATAAAAATAAGGTACTATTTTTTTATTTTTTATTTTATGAAAGATACATAAAATTAAATATTTTTTTTAATTTTCATTTTGTGACGAAATAAAGTAAAAGAGTCAAAATTAGTTGAAATAACTATATTAGACCTAAACTAAGTATTTAAATGCTAAAATATGTAAAATCTTGGGAAGGGTCAACAGTCACATGTCTACAACCATAGTCATGCTTTATTTGTTGAACGCCCTCGCACTTTTATGCTATTGTCATGTCCTTGTGCACCTTTTTAGTAAGTTCTAAGCTTATATCTTGATGAAACTTTGGTATTATTGTTTTGTGATATTGTGGCACATGTGGAAATGTTGTGTGGATTGATTGTTGTTGTATAGAGTATAAGGGTGGCATTTCACTTTTAATATTGTGTGGAGCGATACGAGCAACTATTTTGATGTTGTCAGGGTGGAGCGATACGAGTGGCTATTTTGATATTGTCAGGGCAGAGCGAGTTATTGTGATATTGTCACGGCTGAATGATATTGGTGGCTATTATGTGGTATAGTCAGGAAGGAGCGATATAGGTGACTATTATGATATTGTTAGGATGGATTGATATGGGTGGTTATTATGATATTGTTAGAGCGGAGTGATATAGGTGGCTATGGTCATTTTGTCAGGGCAGAGTGATACGGGTGGCTATTATTGTTCTGATAAAAATGTGGGCACAAGGTGCTATTTATATGTGTTTCTCTGTGATAATTTATCATTTAAACTGGGACTTTACTTGCATTGAATTGTTATTAATGGTTCTGATGAAATTACTATTATTACTTTTCTACTATACTTTCAGTTGTCAGTCTTTGATTTATTTCATAGATTATTTGACTAGTGATTATCACATGACTTGAACCTCGCCACTATATTACCGAGGTTAGTCTTGATACTTATTGGGTACCGATCGTGGTATACTCATACACACTTCTGCACCTTGAGTACAGATTTCAGAGTTGAGTGGCTGTGAAGATGACGCTTTGCATTGGAGACGTACAAGCATACCAGATTCATGCTACCTTTTGTTCATGGTAGCTTAGAATTTCATTTTTATGTATATAACTTTCAAAAATATATTTTATTTATTTCTTACATTAGTTTTTTAAATCTAAATCATAGTGGCACATGACCTCTAAAACATCTAACCTCACAAACTGATTGGCCAAGGCCTGAACATCTGATGCAAGAAGTCTATCAACAACAAGAATATATGCAAGGCTACCCATACACCTTACACTTAAATAAAGTATGATAAGTGTGGATCCTATCGCAGCCAATCAGCTGGAGACAGGTTCAAAGCCAGAAAGTGGTCACACGTTTCAGTGGGTCTGCACCAAGTGTCTCACTGGGCGCTGCAACCGGAGCGGGGTGACCTTTTATACATGTGGAAGTGGCGGAAATTCCTATGCTTGGTAACAGTATAGTAGTGCAATGAGGATTTTTCTCTTTCATTTTAGAAGTATCATCAGAACAAGTCCTCTCAAAATACTCTCAACGCCTCCTTAGAATTTCCTAGAAAATTAAAGCAAAGTCGAAGGTTGTCACGACCCTAACCCCGGTCGTGATGGCGCCCAACATACTGCTAGGCAAGCCTGACCATATAATGACCTTAACCCATTTCTCACACAGTTCGTGATTAATTACCACAAATAATTTACCAAGTCATAATACTTGAAGTCTGAAAGAAGAGCTAAAACATGCAGAATCTCAATAATAATCCTACAACATAGACCAAAAGCATCCGGTGTCACAAGTTTGAGCCTCTAATACTGGTTTATCAACCTAATACATGTCCATCTAGGGAATACTAATTAAAAACAAGGATAGAAGGGGGAGATCAGGGCTGCGGACGCCATGCAGCTACCTCGATGCTCCCGGATATGCGCTGCTCAACTGAAATAATCCTCACTTGGCCTCAGATGCACCTGGATCTGCACGCAAGGTGCAGGGAGTAATGTGAGTACTCTGACCCAGTGAGTAATAAACATAAATAATGGCTAAGAATAAGAAATCATAGAAAAGCACAGGGTAATCTATAATTAGGCAATTTAAGACAAGTAGAATGAAAGCGATAAACCCATGAAATCGAAGTATAGAATTACTACCACGGATAAGCAGATAAATGATAGATAAATAAGGAAATGCAACACATAAAACGGTACTCTCTAGTACCCACTGCGACGTGCAGCCCGATCCATTTATTTATCGTCGAAGACGCTCACTAGGGGTGTGCAGACTCCGGGAGGGGCCCCTTACGGCCCAAGCGCAATAACAAGCCATCTCGTGGCATCAACTAGGCCCTCGGCCTCAATATCGATATAATATTGCTGCTGCGTGCAGTCCGATCCCATACTCAGTCCAGAAATAACATAAGCCCCTCGGACAATAATAAAATAGTAGTCCTCAGCCCAAAACGTCATTAGAAATATTATTTAAGTTTCAAATCTGAGTAAAAGTGGCTGAGTTTGTAAAACAGTATTAAACAATAGGACTGAGATCAAGTAATATGTCAAATAGTGAAGAAACAGTGATAACAATCCCCGAAGGATCCAAATAGTTGGCACAAAGCCCAAATATGGCAATCAGTCCAAATAATGATGATAAGAATTATGCTTCAATCAAATACGCGGTAAAAACATCACTCGGGACGGACCAAGTCACAATCCCAATAGTAAACGACCTCACGCTCACCATCAAGCACGTGTCTCACCTCAATATAGCACTACGATGTGCAAATCTGGGGTTTTAAACCCTCAGGACATCATTTACATACATTACTCACCTCGAACCGGCTAAAGCTCTAGCTCGCTATGCCCTTGCCTCTCAAATCGACCTCCTCGCGCATCGAATCTGACCAAAACCACAACGGATACATTACAATAGGCTAAGGGAACAAAACCCAAGCGAAAATAATCGAAAAGCATCAAAAATCCCGAAATTAGCAAAACCCGAGCCCTAAGCCCACTTTCAAAACTTAAAAATTTTCACATCAACGGATTCCTTATCTCGCCACGCATTCATACATATCAAAATCACAAGAATCGAAGTTCAATTGACCCCTCAAATCCCTAATTTTCTCTCTTAAGTTCAAGCCCTAAGCTCCATTTTTAGTCCTTGGCTTTCTTAATTTTTCAGTCTTACTTCATGTAATAACACCATAGGATTGTTTTTGAGGTCCAAGAATCCTTACCTTATCGAAGCTCCTTGAAATCCCTCTTTAAAATCGCCCACAATTCTCCAAGTCCGAAGTGAAAATGACTAACCCTTCAAAAATTTGCGAAGAAGAACTTAAATACCTTCTGCCCAGTCATAACCGCTTCTGCGGTTAAATTTCCACTTCTGCGGTACCGCTTCTGCGGTACCGCTTCTGCGGTCATAACTCCGCATCCGCAAAAATCACTTAGCCTCCCTGGAATCTCTTCTGCGGTCGAAATCCCGCATCTGCGGCTCCTAGTCCGCTTCTTCGGAAACAGCTGACCAGGACAACCCTCGCTTCTGTGGCCTCCTCTTCACATGGGCGACACCTCTTCTGCGGTCCTAATTCCGCAGAAGCGGAAATACTAGAAGCAGCAGCAAATTCTGAGTTGCACAAGTCCAAAACTTCCCGTTAACCATCCGAAATCACCCCGAGGCCCCCGGGACGTCAACCAAAAACACCAACACATGCTAAAACACCATCCAAACTCGTTCCAATCACCACAACACCTCAAACAACACCAAAACCATCGAATTATATCGAATTCAAGCCTAAGTTCTTCTAAAACTTCTGAAACACGTATTTGATCGAAAAACCAACCAAAACACGTCCGAATGACCTGAAATTTTGCACACACATCCCAAATGACATAACGAAGGTACTACAACTCTCGGAATTTCATTCCGACCCTCGGTTCAAAATCTCACCTATCAACCGGAATTCACCAAAATACTAACTTCGCCAATTCAAGCCTATTTCTACACCGAACCTCCAAAACCACTTCCGATCACACTCCTAAGTCACAAATCATCCCCCGAAGCTAACCGAACCACCGAAAATCACATCCGAGCCCTCTAACTCATAAGTCAACATCCGGTTGACTTTTCCAAATTAGGCTTTCCTTAAAGAGACTAAGTGTCTCATTTCCTACTTAAACCAATCCAAGTCAACTCGATCACACCAAATACAGAAAATGAAGCATAAAGAAGCAGAAAATGGGGGAAACAGAGCGGTAACTCATGAGATGACGGGTCGGGTCGTCACATCCTCCCCAACTTAAACAAACGCTCGTCCTCGAGCGAGCCAAGAAACATACCTGAAGCCTCAAACAGGTGAGTATATCTGCTCCGCATCTCCCGCTCGGTCTCCTAGGTAGCCTCCTCCATGGGCCGACCTCTCCACTGCACCCTCACTGAAGCTATATCCTTCGACCTCAACTCTCGAACCTGATGACCCAAAATAGCCACCGGCTCCACATCAAAGGTCAAATCATCATCCAACTGAACCGTGCTGAAGTGTAAAACATGAGATGGGTCCCCAACATACTTCCGGAACATAGAAACATGAAATACCGGATGCACACTCGACAAGCTGGGTGGCAAAGCAAGCATATAAGCCACCACCCCAATCCTCCTAAGTACCTCGAAAGGCCCAATGAACCGCGGACTCAACTTCCCTTTCTTTCCAAATCTCATAACACCCTTCATGGGCAAAACCTTCAGCAAGACCTTTTCACCAATCATGTAGGATACATCTCGAACCTTTCGGTCCGCATACTCTTCTGATGCGACTGCACTGTACGAAGCCTCTCCTAAATCACATTCACCTTCTCTAAGGCATCCTGAACCAAATCCGTCCCCAATAGCCTAGCCTCGCCGAGCTCGAACCAACCAACTGGAGATCTACACCGCCTCCCATACAAAGCCTCATACAGAGCCATCCGAATACTCGACTGGTAGTTGTTGTTGTAGGCAAACTCTGCAAGCGGTAGAAACTTATCCCATGAACCTCCGAAATCAATAACACAAGCACGCAACATGTCCTCCAATATCTGAATAGTACGCTCGGACTACCCGTCCGTCTGAGAATGAAAAGTTGTGCTCAACTCCACCTGAGTACCCAACTCTCGCTGAACAGACTTCCAAAACAGGGAAGTAAACTGAGTACCCCTATCTGAGATGATGGAAACCGGAACACCATGCCACCGAACAATCTCCCGGATATATATCTCTGCTAATCGCTCTGAAGAATAAGTAGTACACACAGGAATGAAGTGCGCGAACTTGGTCAGCCGATCCACAATCACCCAAATAGCATCAAACATCTTCAAAGTCCGAGGAAGTCCAACCACAAAGTCCATAGTGATCCTCTCCCACTTCCACACGGGAATAACCATCTGCTGAAGCAAGCTACTCGGTCTCTGATGCTCATATTTCACCTGCTGACAATTGAGACACCGAGCTACAAATCCCACAATATCTTTCTTCATTATTCTCCACCAATAGTGCTATCTTAAATCCTGATACATCTTCATGGCACTCGGATGAATGGTATACCGCGAGCTATGGGCCTCCTCCATCCACATTGGGCACACGAATCCGGCCCTACATCCTCAACACACCATCATCACCGATGGTCACATCTCTGGCATCATCATGTTGAACTCTACGCTTAAGGACAAGCAAATGTGGATCATCATACTGGCACTCTCTGATGCGATCATATAAGGAAGATCGAGAAACCACACAAGCCAACACCCGACTGGGCCCCAAAATATCTAGTCTCACAAACCGATTGGCCAAGGCCTGACCATCAACTGCAAGGGGTCTCTCCCCAACTGAAATATATGCCAAACCGCCCATACTCACTGCCTTTCGGCTCAAAGCATCGGCCACCACATTGGCCTTTCCCGGATGATACAATATAGTAATATCATAATCTTTAAGCAACTCCAACCACCTCCGCTGCCTCAAATTAAGATCCTTTTGCTTGAACAAATGCTGAAAACTGCGATGATCAGTGAATACCTTACAAGATATGCCATACAAGTAGTGCCTCCAAATCTTTAATGCATGAACTATGGCAGCCAACTCCAAATCATGAACAGGGTAGTTCTTCTCATGGGGCTTCAACTGGGTGAATACCTTACAAGATACGCCATACAAGTAGTGCCTCCAAATCTTTAATGCATGAACTATGGCAGCCAACTCCAAATCATGAACAGGGTAGTTCTTCTCATGGGGCTTCAACTGATGAGAAGCATAAGCAATGACTCTACCTTCCTGCATTAATACACAACCAATCCCAACTCTCAAAACATCACAATATACGGTATATGAACCTGAAGCTGATAGTAAAACCAACATTGGAGCTGTGGTCAAAGCTGTCTTGACCTTCTGAAAGCTCTCCTCACACTCGTTCGACCATACAAATGGAGCACCCTTCTGAGTAAACTTGGTCAAGGGCGATGCAATGGATGAGAATCCCTGAACAAACCGGAGATAATAGCCTGCCAACCCAAGAAAGCTACGAATATCTGTGGCTGAGGATGGTCTAGGCCAACTCTGAACCGCCTCTATCTTCTTCGGATCAACCTGAATACTCTCGCTGGACACTACGTGCCCCAAGAAAGCCACTGAACTGAGCCAAAACTCATACTTGGAGAATTTTGAATAAAGCTTCTCCTCCCTCAATCTCCACAATACAACTCGCAAATGCTCCGCGTACTCCTCCTGACTATGTGAGTACACCAGAATATCATCAATGAATACAATAACGAACGAATCCAGATAAGGTTGAAATACACTGTTCATCAGATGCATGAATGCTGCTGGGGCATTGGTCAGCCCGAAAGACATGACAAGAAACTCATAGTGACCATATCTAGTCCTGAGAGCAGTCTTAAGAATATCTGAATCCATGATCTTCAACTGGTGATAGCCCGAACGGAGATCAATCTTAGAGAACACCCTCGCTCCCTGAAGCTGGTCAAATAAATCGTCAATGCAAGGCAAAGGATACTTGTTCTTAATTATTACCTTGTTCAATTGCCTGTAATCAATGCACATTCTCATTGTGCCATCCTTCTTCTTCACAAATAGAACCGGTGCACCCCACGGTGACACACTAGGTCGAATGAACCCCTTATCTAGGAGTTCCTAAAGCTGTTCCTTAAATTCTTTCAACTCTGCTAGTGCCATACGATACGATGGAATAGAAATGGGCTGAGTGCCCAGCACTAGGTCAATACCAAAATCAATATCCCTGTCCGGTGGCATGCCCGGCAGGTCTGCAGGAAACACATCGGGAAAATCCCTCGCAACTGGGACAGAATCAATACTGGGAGTCTCAGCTCTAACATCCCTCACAAACGCTAAATATGACAAACAGTCCTTCCCAACCATACGCTAGGCCTTCAAGAAAGAGATCATTCTACTAGGAACATAATCAATCACGCCACGCCACTCGATCCGCGATACACCCGGCATAGCCAAAGTGACTGTCTTAGTATGATAGTCTAGAATAGCATGACACGGAGATAACCAATCCATGCCCAAAATAACTTGAAAGTCCACCATGCTCAATAGCAATAGATCAACTCGGGTCTCCAGACCCCCAATAGTCACAACACATGACCGGTACACACGGTCCATAACAATAGTATCGCCCACCAGGGTAGATACATAAACAGGTAAAGCAAGAAACTCATGGGGCGTACCCAAATAATGAGCAAAATATGAGGACACATAAGAATAGGTGTAACCGGGATCAAATAATACAGAGGCATCTCTGTGGCAGACTGAAATAATACCTGTAATGATAACATCTGAAGTGATAGCATCTGTCCTGCCTGGAATGGCATAGAAATGAGCCTGGCCACTGCCGGATCGACCTCCCACTCTGGGGCGACCCCTGGCTGCCTGACCTCCACCCCTAGCTGGCTGGGCGGGTGGTGAAGTAACTGGAGCAGAAATCGAGGGATGATCCCTCTGCTGAGACTGACCACCACGAAGTCGAGGGCACTGCCTCCTCATATGAACAAACTCTCTGCACTCGAATCAACTACTAGGTGCTAGAGATGGGGACTGAAGGGAACCCCTGGCACCAGAATGACCAGTAGAAGGACCTGCCATGGAGGAACCCTGGACGGATGGGGCACGAGACAAACTCTGAGATGGGAGGGCGCTAAGTGAAGACTGGCCCTACTGAAACCCCTGATGACCACGGCCTAAAGATGCCCCACTATACTCTGGACGGGCCGACTGAGCAGGCCTGAAAGAAAAACCTCTACCACGCTGGAACTGT
Organism: Nicotiana tabacum; assembly: GCF_000715075.1. Classification (NCBI taxonomy): domain Eukaryota; kingdom Viridiplantae; phylum Streptophyta; class Magnoliopsida; order Solanales; family Solanaceae; genus Nicotiana; species Nicotiana tabacum. The sequence continues at coordinate 124,785,716 of NC_134080.1, read as the reverse complement.
CCCCTAGACGGAGCACAACCGAAACTGCTAGAACCTCTAGGCCTCTTGGCCTCCCTCTCCTCTCGCTCTCTACGCCGGACCGTCTCAATCTCACGAGCGATATCAACCACCTCCTCGAACGTGGCACCCAATACTCTCTCTCTAGTCATCAGAATACGGAGATGATAGTTAAGGCCATCCACAAACCTCTTGATCCTCTCACGATCTGTCAGAATCATCCAAATAGCATGACGGGCCAACTGCGAAAACCTCACCTCATACTGGGTCACTGTCATATCCCCCTGAGTCAACCACTCAAACTGTCTACGTAGCTCTTCTCTGTGGGACTACGGTATATACTTCTCCAAGAAGAGAGAGGAGAACTGCTGCCAAGAAAGGGGCGCTGCATCAACAGGCCTACGCCTCTCAAAATCCTCCCACCAAGTAAAAGAAGCCCCAAAGAACTGAAAGGTAGTAAAAGCCACACCACTCGACTCAAGGATCCCTGCTGTACGAAGCATACGCTGACACTTGTCAAGAAAACCCTGGGCATCCTCGCCCTCAGCACCACTGAACATCGGAGGCTGGAGCCTACCAAACCTCTCAAGACGACGCTGCTCATCATCCGACATAACTGGTACTACAAACTCCTGAACTGGTGCAACCGGCTGGGCTGGAGGTGCCCCCAGCGCCTGTAGTCCCTGCACTACCTGCTCAGGTGTGCGAGCAGCGGGGGTCTGATTGCCTCCCTTGGCCTGTGAAGTAGTTATTGCGATAGTGGCCGAAACTGCCTGAGCCAGGACAGTGCAAACCGATAAGATCTGTGCCAAGGCCTCCTGAAGACTCGAAATCACGATGGGCACAGCTGGTGCCTGAACTGGTGCTACTGGAGCCTGATCCGAAGCTGGGGCAGCTGGTGGATCAACAAGTGCTTCCCTCGCTGCTCTATCTCTGCCACGACCGCGTCTACATCCTCTGGTGGCCCCAGTGGGTGGCACTGGTGGTCGTCCACCTCATCCGGTAGCTCGCATCCTCACCATCCATGAGAGAATAGAATGATAGAAGTTTAGTTCTCGAATCAACAAAGTCGTACGATAGAATTTCAAGGATGTGAAGTTTTTCCTAAAGGTCCTGCAGCCTCTCGAGGATAATTACAGACGTCTCCGTACCGATCCGCGAGACTCTACTAAATCGGCTCATGACTTGCGAGACCTATGTAACCTAGGCTCTGATACCAACTTGTCACGACCCCAACCCTGGTCATGATGGCGCCCAACATACTGCTAGGCAAGCCCGACCATATAATGACCTTAACCCATTTCTCACACAGTTCGTGATTAATTACCACATATAATTTACCAAGTCATAATACTTGAAGTCTGAAATAAGAGCTAAAACATGCGGAATCTCAATAATAATCCTACAACATAGCCCAAAAGCATCCAGTGTCACAAGTCTGAGCCTCTAATATAGGTTTATCAACCTAATACATGTCCATCTAGGGAATACTAATTAAAAACAAGGATAGAAGGGAGAGATCAGGGCTGCGGACGCCATGCAGCTACCTTGATGCTCCCGGATATGCGCTGCTCAACTGAAATAATCCTCACTCAGCCTCAGATGCACCTGGATCTGCACGCAAGGTATAGGGAGTAATGTGAGTACTCCGACCCAGTGAGTAATAAACATAAATAATGGCTGAGAATAAGAAATCATAGAAAAGCACAGGGTAATCTATAATTAGGCAATTTAAGACAAGTAGAATGAAAGCGATAAACCCATGAAATCGAAGTATAGAATTACTACCACGGACAAGTAGATAAATGATAGATAAATAAGGAAATGCAACACATAAAACGGTACTCTCTAGTACCCACTGCGGCGTGCAGCCCGATCCATTTATTTATCGTCGACGGCGCTCACTAGGGGTGTGCAGACTTCTGGAGGGCCCCCTTACGGCCCAAGCGCAATAACAAGCGATCTCGTGGCATCAACTAGGCCCTCGGCCTCAATATCGATATAATATTGCTGTGGCGCACAGTCCGATCCCATACTCAGTCCAGAAATCACATAAGCCCCTCGGACAATAATAAAATAGTAGTCCTCCGCCCAAAACGTCATTAGAAATATTATTTAAGTTTCAAATCTGAGTAAAAGTGGCTGAGTTTGTAAAATAGTATTAAACAATAGGACTGAGATCAAGTAATATGTCAAATAGTGAAGAAACAATGATAACAATCCCCGAAGGGTCCAAATAGTTGGCACAAAGCCCAAATATGGCAATCAGTCCAAATAATGATGATAAGAATTATGCTTCAATCAAATACGTGGTAAAAGCATCACTCGGGATGGACCAAGTCACTATCCCAATAGTAAACGACCTCACACTCACCATCAAACACGTGTCTCACCTCAATATAGCACTACGATGTGCAAATCCGGGGTTTCAAACCCTTAGGACATCATTTACATACATTACTCACCTCGAACCGGCTAAAGCTCTAGCTCGCTATGCCCTTGCCTCTCAAATCGACCTCCTCGCGCATCGAATCTGACCAAAACCACAACGAATACGTTACAATAGGCTAAGGGAACAAAACCCAAGCAAAAATAATCGAAAAGCATCAAAAATCCTGAAATTAGCAAAACCCGAGCCCTGGGCCCACTTTCGAAACTCAGAAATTTTCATATCAACGGATTCCTTATCTCGCCACGAGTTCATACATATCAAAATCACAAGAATCGAAGTTCAATTGACCCCTCAAATCCCTAATCTTAGCTCTCTTAAGTTCAAGCCCTAACCTCCATTTTTAGTCCTTGTTTTTCTTAATTTTTCAGTCTTACTTCATGTAATAACACCATAGGATTGTGTTTGAGGTCCAAGAATCCTTACCTTATCGAAGCTCCTTGAAATCCCTCTTTAAAATTGCCCACAATTCTCCAAGTCCGAAGTGAAAATGACCAACCCTTCAAAAATTTGCGAAGAAGAACTGAAATACCTTCTGCCCAGTCATAACCGCTTCTGCAGTTAAATTTCCGCTTCTGCGGTCATAACTCCGCATCCGCAAAAATCACTTAGCCTCCCTGGAATCGCTTCTGCGGTTGAAATCCCGCATCTGCAGCTTCGCAGATGTGGCTCCTAGTCCGCTTTTGCGGAAACAGCTGACCAGGACAACCCTCGCTTCTGCGGCCTCCTCTTCGCATGGGTGACACCGCTTCTGCGGTCCCAATTCCGCAGAAGCGGAAATACCAGAAGCAGCAGCAAATTCTGAGTTGCACAAGTCCAAAACTTCCCGTTAGCCATCTGAAATCACCCCGAGGCCCCCGGGACCTCAGCCAAAAACACCAACACATGCTAAAACACCATCCAAACTCGTTCCAATCACCACAACACCTCAAACAATACCAAAACCATCGAATTACATCGAATTCAAGCCTAAGTTCTTCTAAAACTTCTAAAACACGCATTTGATAAAAAAAACCCAACCGAAACACGTCCGAATGACCTGAAATTTTGCACACACATCCAAATGACATAACGAAGCTACTGCAACTCTCAGAATTCTATTCCGACCCTCGGATCAAAATCTCACCTATCAACCGGAATTCGCCAAAATACTAACTTCGCCAATTCAAGCCTATTTCTACACCGGACCTCCAAAACCACTTCCGATCGCACTCCTAAGTCACAAATCATCCCCCGAAGCTAATCGAACCACCAAATACCACATCCGAGCCCTCTAACTCATAAGTCAATATCCGGTTGACTTTTTCAAACTAGGCTTTCCTTAAATAGACTAAGTATCTCATTTCCTACCCAAATCAACTCGATCACACCAAATACAGAAAATGAAGCATAAAGAAGCAGAAAATGGGGGAAACGGAGCGGTAACTCATGAGATGACGGGTTGGGTTTTCACAAAGGTAAATCTTAATTTAGCAAGATTTAACTCGAAGAGCTTGGAGTCATCAACGTATCATCGATTATGAAGATTTATTAGAGGCGAAGCTAACCACCATAGAAGCGTAATTAGATCTCCGACAAGGTATGTAGGACAACCTTCTTTCTTGGCATGAGTAAGTGTAAGTCTCTCCTTCTTTCTAAGTGACCCCTGTACTGTAGTGTTTGGTAGTTTTAAGTCCTCTCAATGATGTTATCTTTATTCCGGTGCTACTTTGCTGGTAACATGTCTTTCAAAGTCTACATTGTTCCTAGTTGGAATCCTGTGGTCGGAAAGTATAATTTATTCTAAAGTTCAAAGTTTCTATCTCTTGAAACTGCTACTACATTGCACTTATTTATATATGTATCTATTTTACATTACCGAGCCGTGATATAGTTGGTTGGGGATGACACCTATTGTGCAACCAGTAATTAGTTGGGTATGGTAAAGTTTAATGTGAGATATTACTAAGCCCATGAGTTGCCAGGGTATGATGATGTGTGATGTGAGGCTATAGAGTCCTCTTGAGGCCAGTTATGCCTAGTTCTGTTTAGACCGGGTAAGGCCGAGTCCTCTTTGAGGCCGGGTAAGGAGTGATGAAAATTTTCCTCAAAGAGAGGCTAAAGATTTGTATATATATGTATAGTATCAAATATGCATGGCCCTAGTGAGACCCTGGACTTCACAAAAGTTTGCATGCATTTATGGTCCATGGTTCCTAGTTACCCATAGTTTGGTTCACGCCCTCGGCGGGTTGTCTTTGATGTTCAGGTCAGAATCATGTACTCATAACTTTTAAGCTATGACTTTGATTTACTTGTGTTTATTAGTCTTACATACTCAGTTATCCATACTGATGCCCCTTCTTTTTGGGTGATACATTCATGCCCACAGGTACAGATAGACTCGGTGATGCCCATCCCCAATAGGTGCAAGATTCAACTGTTGGTTGTTGCTCTCCTCTCCTTCGGAGTAGCTGTTCAGAAGTTGATAGGTACGGATGCAGAGGTTATAAATGTTTTGGGTACAGTGGGCCCCTATCCCAGCCTAGTTGTGTACATGTAGGTACTCTTGGTACTTTTAGAGATTTGCAGGCTAGTGTCTGGTTGTATAAAAATGGGCAGTTACCATTTATTAAGAACAATTGTCGTATGTATGAAATGCCAATGTTGCCCTTGTTATTCAGTTGTACTCATTTTAAATTTTGGGTGATTATTACTTGAAGGCCTCAATGGCCTAGAACTCATGAAAAAAGGTCAAAAGAGCATGCATTGGTTCGCTCGAGCCTTTGGGCGTCGTGTGCAGTTGCACCTCCCAAGGTTGGGGTGGGACAGACTTGGTATTAGAGCAGGTAGTGTTCTCAAATGTCTGCAAGCCGTTTCTAGTAGAGTCTTGTTTATGGGTATGTGGTGCACCATACTTATAAACATGAGGCTACAAGATATTTAGGATGAATACCATTTTTCTGATCTAGATCATGTGATAGGGCTGAGTCATAAGAATTCGCTTCTAATCCCTATCTTGTTCGTATTTATAGCAATGCTAATCACTAGACGTCAAGAACTTGTTCAGGGAATAAATAAAGAAGCAAGAGTAGGTACCAGGCAGGTTCCACCTGCCCTATAGGTCAGCATGGAACCCATGATGAGGTTGGAACCTAGGTTTCTAGGACAACAACACCATCCCCGGACCCACCCAAAGAATTTAATGCTCTCATGTTCCTCCACCAGTTATTCCCGAGCTAGATTTAGACATGAGAAATGCAGTGCAATTGTTGACTCAATTAGTGGCTTCTCATGCATATTGTCAGGCCCCTACTACCTCACATAGAGCGATCAGCACGAGAGTCCGTGATATCATAAATTTGGACCCCCCGATGTTTACAGAACGGATCCCAACGAAGATCCCCAATATTTTCTAGACCAAATGCAATGGACCCCACGAGTTATACATTCCACGGATGCAGAGTTCATGAAGCTTCCCTCATATAGACTACAGGATATTGTTATGACTTGGTATGAGAAGTGGGAGCAGTCTAGGAGACCTCTTGCCCCACCGATGGGATGGAAAGAGTTTTCCGAAGCCTTCCTGCAATAGTACTTTCCAATTGAGCTTCGCCGAGCTAAGCAAGCCACCTTCTTACTGTTGGAACAAGGTAACATGAGTGTTCGGGAGTACAACATGCAATTTAACTCCTTGGCCAAGGATGCTCCTTTGATTGTGGCAAAAATGAGGGATAGAGTGCACCGATTCGTTGGTGGACTAGGACCACATTTTATTAATAAATGCATCAAATATGTAGTCCGACTATGGACATTGCTCGTATACAAGCCTATGCACAGAGCTTACAGGATCAAAAAAGGCAACAACGAGCTGCTCGAGAGCACAATCGGGGCCACCATAAGAGAGCCCGATCTACAGGTGATATGGGAGAACTACGAGGTGAGTTTAGACTCCATTTTCTCGGCACCGATCTAATCTGGTGGCTAGTGCAACATTGTAGTTTCAGGATCGGAGTCATGGTTAGATTTCATATTCTGGTCAGAGTCAGAATCCCCAAGGGCAGAGCTCACAATATAGTGATGGCCCTGGTAAGATGATGCCCTCAGTGCCGTATTGTGGCCGGTATGGCAGGAATCATTTCGGGCTTTGTCATCAGGGTTCAGATTTGAGCTATTCTTGTGGGAAGCCTGGTCACATCATATACTTTTACCCAACAAGGAATGTAGATGGTCGGATACCACCAATAGGATCTGCAGCAGCTTCTTCCTCGACTGCGCACCCTTACGAGCAAGGTATGCAGCTGCTGATAGGAAGGGGTAGAGGTAGGAGTGGAATGTCTAGCCTAGGTGGGCAACAACAGAATCACTTCTATGAATTGTCAGGTTGTCAGAATTTAGAGCCATCAGTCGATGTGGTCATAGATATATTGTTTGTATTCTTCCTTAATATGTATGCTATGATTGATTCAGGATCCACTTTGTCGTACATTTCCCCATTTATTGCTAGTAGTTGTGGTAAAAAGCAGAATTGATGTGTCAACCATTTGAAGTGTCCAAACTCGTGGGTGAATCTGTGGTAGTTAGGCAGATGTATCGAGGTTGTGATGTGATGATTCATGATCATCATACCCTGGCTGATTTGAATGAATTAGAAATGATAGAGTTTGATGTCATCATGGACATGGACTAGTTGGCCTCTTGATAGGTTACCGTAGATTGTTGGAAGAAAGTCATTCGCTTGAACTTTCTGGGAGAACCTTCTATCGAAGGGAAGGGCTATGTTGCGGAGCCAAAAGGGAAGTTTATTTCTTACCTTAAGGCCCGAAAGATAATCACAAAAGGATGTTCTATCATTTGGTATAGGTGAACGATGCGGAGGCGAAGCCTCCCACCCTTTAGTCGGTAATGGTTGTAAGTGAATTCCCTGATGTGTTTCCTGATGAGCTCCCATGTATTCAATATGAGGGGGGAGATTGAGTTTGCTATCGACATGCCACCCAATATGTGCCAGTTATCGATTCCCCTATTGGATAGCTCCCGCCAAGTTGAGGGAATTAAAGGATCAGCTGAAGGACTTTCTTGACAAGGGATTTATCCAACCCAGTACCTTTCCATGGGAAGCCCCAGTGTTATTCGTTCGAAAGAAAGATGGTTCGTGAAGGATATGTATTGATTATCGACACTTGAATAAGTTAACCATCAAGAACAAGTATCTGCTTCCAAGAATCAATGATTTGTTTGACCAATTGCAAGGTGCTAATTGTTTCATTAAGATTGATCTCAGATCTGGGTGCCATCATTTAAGAATCAAGGAAGAAAATGTTCCAAAGATAGCCTTTCGGACTCGATATGGTTATTACGAGTTCCTTGTTATGTCTTTTGGCCTAACCAATGTACTAGCGACCTTCATGGATCTGATGAATCGAGTATTCAGGCCATATCTGGATATTTTTGTGATCGTGTTCATAGATGATATCCTGGTGGATTCTCGATCAGAGGCAGAGCATATAGAGCATTTGCTGATGGTTTTACGCACACTCCGGGACCACAAGTTGTACGCCAAGTTTTCCAAGTGCAAGTTCTGGTTGAGCTCGGTGACCTATCTTGCGCACATAATGTCCGGTGAAGGCATCAAGGTTGAAAATCAAAAGATTGAAGCAGTTAAGAGTTGGCCGAGGCCCACAAATCCTACCAAAGTATGCAGCTTCTTCGGTTTGCCTGGTTACAACCCAAAGTTTGTGGAAAATTTCTCATCTATATTTGCTCTATTAATAAAGTTGACACACAAAAGAACAAAATTTCAATGGACCGATGGTTGCGAGAAGAGCTTCCAAGACTTAAAGGACATGTTAACCTCGACACCACTCCTAATGCTCCCTAAAGGACCCACAGGTTACGTGGTATACTATGATGCCTCTAGAGTGGGATTGGGTAGTGGTCTAATTAAACACTAGAAAGTTGTCACTTATGCTTCTAGGTAACTAAGGAAATACGAGCAGAATTACCCTGCTCACGACTTGGAGCTGGCAACTGTTATATTTGCCTTAATGATATGGTGTCACTACTTGTATGGAGTTCATGTTGACATATTCACTAATTACAAGATCTTGCAGTACATATTCAAGCAAAAAGAATTAAATCTGAGGCAGCGAAGGTGGCTTGAACTATTAAAGGACTATGATGTTGACATTTTATACCATCCCCGGAAAGCAAACATTATAGCTGATGCACTAAGTCAGAAGTCTATGGTCAGTCTACAACATGTGGAAAAGAAAAAGTTGGAGATGACTAAAGATTTGTGCCGGCTGGAAAACCTAAGGGTACGATTACTTTATACTGGCAGCGGAGGATTCACAGTTCGAAATGCTGTCGAATCCTCACTAGTAGCTGAAGTGAAAGCACGAAAATTTGAAGATCCGACCTTGGTGAAAATAAGGGAAAGCATTCGCTCTCAGGAGAAGCAAGTATTCGAGCTATCCGAGGATAGAATCCTTAGATACAAGGATCAGTTATGCGTGCCCGATGTCGGGAAGTCTTGAGAGCGGATCATAGCAAAGGTTCAGTGGTCCTGGTATTTTGTTTATTCGAGATCAACAAAAATGTACCACGAGCTTTGATAGCTAAACTGGTGGAACGACATGAAGATGGACATCATAGAGTATGTCGCCCAGTGTCCAAATTGTCAGCAAATCAAGGTCAAGCATCAGAAACTGAGAGGGTTGCTGTAGAATATGGACATTCCGGCCTGGAAATGGGAAGTGATCAATACGGATTTTGTTACCGGATTACCACGATCATGCCAAAAGTTTGATTATATATGGGTTATCATGGATTGACTCACCAAGTAGGCTCACTTTCTGCCAGTTAAGACTACCTTCTCAGTGAAAGATTATGCTACGATATACATTAAGGAGATAGTTCGACTCCATAGGGTTCTTGTCTCAATCATATCAGACAGAGGTGCCCAATTTATAGCTAACATTTGAAGATCATTCCATAAAGAATTGGTAACAAAGATCAACCTTAGCACAACCTTCCATCCACAAACCGATGGCCAAGCCGAGTGCACTATTTAAATGCTCGAAGACATGCCACTGCTTGTGTCCTGGACTTCAAGTGAGATTAGGAGAATCATCTACAAACTCATTGAATTTTCCTACAACAACAGCTACCATGCCAGTATTAAAATGGCACCATATGAGGCCTTATATGGATGAAAGTGCAGATCTCCTATTGGCTGGTTCGAAGTGAGTCAAACAAAGTTGTTGGGGCCAGAGCTAGTATAGCACACAATAGAGAAGGTGAAGCTACACGAAATTGATTGTTGGCCGCCCAAAGCAGGCAAAAATCTTACTCGGATAACCGACAACGAGATTTAAAGTTCGTTGTAGGGGACTGGGTGTTCGTGAAGGTGTCACCTATGAAAGTCATGATGAGATTTTGCAAAAGAGGCAAACTCAAACCCCGGTATATCGAACCATATCAAATCATACGGAAGGTCAGTCATATGGCTTATGAGCTTGAGTTATTCCTGGAAGTGGAAGTAGTGCATCCTCTATTCCACATGTCTATGCTGCGAAAATGCTCGAGCGATCCATCATGTGTCGCCCCTATTAAAGATATCCAAGTCACAAAAGACCTATCTTACGAAGAAATTCCGGTAGCCATCTTAGATCGACAAGCACGTAAGCCGCAAACCAAAGAAATGGCTTTGGTTAAAGTACTTTGGAGGAACAAGAATAAGAATGAAATGACGTGGGAAGCTGAAAAGGAAATAAAATCTAGGTGCCCCAATTTATTCCCAATTATGGAAAGAAACAATGGACTATCATAATAGGCCATGATTCAATGTTTGAGGACGAATGTTTCGAAGGGAGATGATGTTACACCCCACACTTAAATAAAATATGATAATTGCAGATCCCAGTGTGGCCAATCAGCTGGAAACACGTTCGAATCCAGAAAGTTGTCATACGTCTCAGTGGGTCTACGCCAAATGTCTCACTAGGCACTGCAACCGGAGCGAGGCGACCCATTTTTCATGCGGAAGTGGTGGAAAATCCTACGCTTGCTAATAGTATAAAAGGACAGTGAGGTTCTTTCTCTTTCATTAGAGAAGTATCATCAGAACAAGTCCTCTCAAAATACTCTCAACACCTCTTTAGAATTTCCTAGCAAATTAAGGCAAAGTCGAAGGTAAATTTGGATTTAGCAAGATTTAACTCGAAAAGCTTGGATTCATCGCCGTATCATCGATTTTGAAGATTCATTAGAGGCAAAGCTACCCACCATAGAAGCGTAATTAGATTTCTGACAAGGTATGTAGGGCAACCTTCTTTCTTGGCATAAGCAAGTGTAAGTCTTTCCTTCTTTCTAAGTAACCCTTATACTGTAAAGTTTGGTAGTTTTAAGTCTCTCAATAATGTTATCCTTATTCTGGTATGACTTTGCTGGTAACATGTCTTTCAAAGTCTACATTGTTCCTAGTTGGAATCATGTGGTTGTAAAGTATAATTTATTCTAACGTCCAAAGTTGCTATCTCTTGAAACTGCTACTATATTGCACTTATTTATATATGTATCTATTTTACTATACTGAGTCATGCTATAGTTGGCCAGGTAAGGCACCTATTGTGCAACAATAGATCAGTTGGGTATAACGAAGCATGATGTGAGATATTACCGAGCCCATGTATGGCCAGGTACGATGATGTGTGATGTGAGGCTACCAAGTCCTCTTGAGGCCGGCTATGCCGAGATCTGTTGAGATCAAGTACGGCCCAGTACGGCCGAGTCCTCTATGAGGTCGGGTACGGAGAGATAAAAATTTACCCTAAAGATCGGCTAAAAATATGTATATATATATAGAGAGAGAGAGTATCAAATAATGCATTGCCCTAATGAAAAGCTGGATTTCACAAAAGTTTGCATGCATTTACAGTCCATAGTTTCTAGTTCCCCATAGTTTGGTTCACGCCCTCAATGGGTTGTCTTCGGTGTTCAGGTCAGAATCATGTACTCATAACTCTTAAGCAATGACTCTGATTTACTTTTGTTTCTTAGTATTATATACTTAGTACATTATCCATACTAACTCCCCTTATTTTTGGGTGTTGTGTTCATGCCCACATGTACAGATAGACCTGGTGACACCCATCCCTAGTAAGTGCAAGATTCAGGTGTTGGTTGTTTCTCTCCTCTTTCAGAGTAGCTGTTCTGAAGTCGATAGGTACGGAGGCAGAGGTTATAAACATTTTGGGTATGGTGGGGCTCTATCCCAACCTAGTTGTGTACATGTATGTACTTTTGATACTTTTAGAGGTTTGCAAGCTAGAGTCTGGTTCTATAAAAAAGGGACAGTTACCGTTTATTAAGAACAGTTGTTTATGTATAAAATGCCAGTATTGTCCTAGTTATTCAGTTGTACTCATTTTAAATTTTGGGTGATTATTACTTGAAGGCCTCAATGGCCCAGAACTCATGAACTAAAGGTCGAAAGAGCACACATTGGTTCGCACGAGCCTTCGGGCGTCGTGTGTCGGTTGCACCTCCTAGGGTTGGGGCGTGACACAGGTAGGACTAGGTGCTATCACGACATTTGGTGGGATTTTGGATCGTGAAAATGTAGCATTTGCAATCCAATCTTTGAGTCAACTCATGCAGAAGGCCAAAGAAATCTCACCGGGATGCAACTTTTAGTGTATATAATCAATTGGCAGATTTACTAATTTATTGGGAAGGATTCAACATGAATTTTTACTATTCAAGCTAGAAGTTTTGAATAACTTTAGTATATCTTGTGTTTGACTCAAAAGATATTGGAACTTTTTTGAATAAATCAATTAAAGAGAATGAAGGGGTAAATCTTAGTCAAACTTAATAAACTCCAAATCAATAAACTAATTGGAAAAATGATACATAAGATGAGATAGAGGTAACCAATCTTATTGAAACTTTCCATTGTCGCCCTCATTAATCAATGGAGGAGACCATTTTACATATTTTCTTGGATATTGCTTCGTTCTTCTTTTCACTATGAAGGTTATAGAGAAGAGAACAAGGGAGAGAGAAAGAAGTGAAAAAGCCGTGCCCCCTTTACCGAAGGTTTTACCCCACTATATATAGTCATGGAACCTCTGCTATGTACTTGGTCTGACGTTTTTTCATACTATGTCTGCCTTGGTCGTCCCTTGAACGTTGTTTCTCCCTCTCCTGGTGGTAGATTTCTGTCATTTTTACGAGGTATGCCCCGCTCAACTTTCGTCGTACCTATATAAACTGTTTCTTATGTTGATCAAGTTCGCGGAGCTCGCCGGTCATGAGATCACTTTTGAGCACATGCTCAATATCTTCGCCCCTCAGCTCATTTGCGGCATGATGATTCACATGCTCCATCGGGTGTCAAAGAGTCTGGTAGTGAAGATGGACAACAAGTCTAACCATTGTTTCTATGAGAATTATATCTATGTGCGGACCGTGCACCTTGTGGCAGATCCGGCGAGGTTCCTTGAGAAGTGGAACTTTGCGCGTAAGTTTCTTATATTTTTAGTCGGCGAGATACCCGACCGCTTTCTGTTATAGTACTAAACCCTGTTATGTCTCTGCAACTGCGAAACTGCCCCTAAATCTGTCGAACGTATTCGCTAATGGGTGAGTGCCATCCTTCCCCATACGCCAGAGGTTCACACATAGTCGGGTTTTTATGAAAAATTTGGGCGCAGGCCCCTTACAGGTGAGTTGTCGTTTCTGTTTGCTATGTTTCCTCTCTTTTTACTTAGTTTCTTATGTGTTGTTTGTCGATGCCAGGTAGAGTGCGGAGAACGAGGGCTCCTCCATTAGCTTTCTGTCAGCCTGCATCGTCTGCTTGCCTTGCTGTAGCATCTATCGTCGGTCTTCATCGAGGGCTGCTTTAGTTGAGTCTACGGCTGTGGTTATTCCTACGGAGGCCACTCCTCAGACTGAGGTTCCGATTCGTGCCGCTCGTCTAGCGGGTGAATCTCCCTGTGCTGAGGAAGAAGAGGGGTCGTCCAAGAGGCGGTGAGTAGAATTAGAGACAACACCTCCAACTGTAATACATCTGTATGACTCTCCCTTGACAGGATCTGGGGCAGGGTTTGATACCACTCCGCCCGTAGAGACAGAGCCAGCCATCGTATCTACCCCACCGACGGAGATTCTTGCCACTGTCGTTGATTGGCAACCTTCCGTGATGGGGGCTAGATTTCTATGGCCTCTGTTATGGTTTCGGACGTGCCCTCATCCTCCATACCTGGTCGTGCTTCCTCCTCAACTGCTGAAAGGGGAAAGGGCATCGTGGTTGATGACTACGAATCCGAGTCGTACCTCGATCCGGATGATGTTAGGATGTTTGAAGAGGGTCTTACCCACTTAGTGGTTCATGCAGGAGGCCCGTCCCGTATTCTTGAAATCTCATTGGATGTTAATCTCCTGGGGGATACGGAGGATCTGGTACCGCAGTTCGACGTTCTGTGTTCCGCTACTAAGGATGCGGCTCTTCGGGACGTTCCCGATATTGACTTGATGGATGAGGTGGTCGCTATATGCTTGAGAGTACGTTACACTTTTTCTTTCATATTTCTCTTGTTTTTCTTGGTGATATGGTTTTAACCCATCTTCTCGTTTTTCAGATGTACACGGTGGAAATAGAGAGTATTTGCAGTGCCGACATTCGGGCCAAGATTTTCTTGAAGATGTTGGAGAAGTATCGATACTATCACAAGAAGTGTCGTGAGATAACGAGCGGCTGAAGGTGAACCCTAGTGATCGGTCTCTTGGTGAGGAGTTGGAGAAGAGGGATCAGGAATTGATGCAGGCTATCCGTAGTAAGAGTGCACTCGAGGAGCAACTTCGTGCAAAGGACGAAGAGCTTGAGTTGGGCAAAGGGGTTGCTATAGAGTATGAGTATCTTCAAGGGAAGTTGAGGTCGATGAAGTCCGAAATGGATCAGAATATTATCAAGGTCGAGGCGATGAGTGCGGAGTGGATGGAAAAATTGGCCGAGTTGGAGAGAAAAGTTGTCGGGTTGGAGAGCATCGAGATTTGCTGGTCCTTGGCTTCGGCAAGGGCAGCGGCCCTGGAGAACACCATCCGCGTCCTCCAATCCGAGCAGGAATCAAAAAGGGCGACGGCCACGCTAATGGAGGCAAGGCTTGAGGAACTTATTGTTGTGATCGACGGGGAAGCATTAGTTTTGGGAGATCCGGTCGAAGCTTTGGAGGCCTAAAAAGATCGAATGTTAGGTCAAATCGAGTCTTCCTCCACCATTGTTCCCCGTTACTTGCACATGCTTTGGGTTCATGCCAAAGCCCAGCGGGATATATACAAGAATTTGTGGGAGGTGGGCAATGTTACCGAGGCCACATATGAAGGAGAGCGGGTGAAGGCATGAGAGGCTTATGTCAATTGTGGATATGACTCAGCGACGTCGGAAGCTGATGAGGGCACGGATGCTGAGGGAGGATTTCCTGGAGATGGTGGTGAAAAGGGTGGCGATGATGATGCCGAGTGAAAAGATAGTTGTCTTTGTCTGTTATTTGTCTCTTTTTTTGTCATTGTTTCTTTCTCTCCCCTTTTTTTAAACTATTGATTCAAGCCGTATGTAATCTATGACTGTTTACGCAGTGACTTTGTGTAAAGAAGAATTTTTCATTGTTATATGCCATGCACTTTTTCTCTGTTTTTGCTTTTCGTGACTTTGGTGGGAAGTAGGTTCCTATATGACGAGTTCCCTGATTCTTTGAGATATTAATGCCATTCGGATTGAATTGGATCTTTGATGACGGATTTCGTTGGCGGGATGCTGCTTTCGAATGCGTTGAGATGCTACCCCGTCATAGTCCGAATGGTACCGAACTTTTCTTCTTCTTTTTCTTTTAAAAATGACCTTAGCCGTAGGGGTGTTACTTTCGAGCTTATATCGAAGCGTTTATCCCGTTGTGAGTCCCGGTCTTTCTTTCCCTTTCTATTTTTTGACAGCCCTTGGCCTTAGGAATATTTCGAACTTTCTCTTTGGCGATGCCTCTTGTCCTCGAGGATGTGATTTTGAACTTTCGTCGAAATATTAACCCGTCTTTGTCCGATCGAGGTCAGACTCTTCTTTTTGGCGAAGGCCCTCGGCCTTAATGGTGTTATTTTAAACTTGTCAAAATATTAACCCGTCGTCGTTCGATCAAGGTTAAACTCTTCTTTCTGGTGAAGGCCCTTGGCATTAAAGGGTGTTATTTTGAACTTGTTGAAATATTAACCTGTCGTTTGTCCGATCGAGGTCGGACTCTTCTTTTTTGGCGAAGGCCCTTGGCCTTAAAGGGTGTTATTTCAAACTTATTTAAATATTAACCTGTCGTTTATCCGATCGAGGTCGGACTCTTCTTTTTGGCGAAGGCCCTTGGCCTTAAAGGCTGTTATTTCGAATTTGTCGAAATATTAACCTATCGTTTGTCCGATCGAGATCAGACTCTTCTTTTTTGGCGAAGGCTCTTGGCCTTAAAAGGGGTAATTTCAAACTTGCCGAAATATTAACTCGTCATCGTTCGATCAAGATCGAACTCTTCTTTTTGGCGAAGGCCCTTGGCCTTAAAGGGTGTTATTTCGAACTTATCGAAATATTAACATGTCGTTTGTCCGATCGAGGTTGGACTCTTCTTTTTGGCGAAGTCCCTTGGTCTTAAAAGGTGTTATTTCAAACTTGTCGAAACATTAACCTGTCGTTTGTTCGATCAAGGTCGGACTCTTCTTTTTGGCGAAGGCCCTTGGCCTTAAAGGGTGATATTTCGAACTTGTCAAAATATTAACCCATCGTTTGTCCGATCGAGGTCGGACTCTTCTTTTTTGGCGAAGGCCCTTGGCATTAAATGGTGTTATTTCAAACTTGTCGAAATATTAACCTGTCATTTGTCCGATCGAGGTCGGACTCTTCTTTTTGGCGAAGGCCCTTGGCCTTAAAGGGTGTTATTTTGAACTTGTCAAAATATTAACCCGTCGTTTGTCTGATCGAGATCAGACTCTTCTTTTTGGAGAAGGCACTTGGCCTTAAAGGGTGTTATTTCGAACTTGTCAAAATATTAACCTGTCATTTGTTCGATCGAGGTGGGACTCTTCTTTTTGGCGAAGGCCCTTGGCCTTAATGGGTGTTATTTTGAACTTGTCGAAATATTAACCTATCGTTTGTCCGATCGAGGTCGGACTCTTCTTTTTGGCGAAGATCCTTGGCCTTAAAGGGTGTTATTTCAAACTTGTCGAAATGTTAACCTGTCGTTTGACCGATCGAGGTCGGACTCTTCTTTTTGGCAAAGGTCCTTGGCTTTAAAAGGTGTTATTTCAAACTTGTCAAAATATTAATCTGTCGTTTGTCCGATCGAGTTCGGACTCTTCTTTTTGGCGAAGGCCCTTGGCCTTAAAGGGTGTTATTTCGAACTTTTCGAAATATTAACCTGTCGTTTGTCCGATCGAGGTCGGACACTTCTTTTTTGGCGAAGGCCCTTGGCCTTTAAGGGTGTTATTTCAAACTTATCTAAATATTAACCTATCGTTTATCCGATCGAGGTCGGACTCTTCTTTTTGGCGAAGGCCCTTGGCCTTAAAGGGTGTTATTTCGAAATTGTCGAAATATTAACCTATCGTTTGTCCGATCGAGATCAGACTCTTCTTTTTTGGCGAAGGCTCTTGGCCTTAAAAGGGGTTATTTCAAACTTGCCGAAATATTAACTCGTCATCGTTCGATCAAGGTCGAACTCTTCTTTTTGGCGAAGGCCCTTGGCCTTAAAGGGTGTTATTTCGAACTTGTCGAAATATTAACATGTCGTTTGTCCGATCGAGGTCGGACTCTTCTTTTTGGCGAAGTCCCTTGGTCTTAAAGGTTGTTATTTAAAACTTGTCGAAACATTAACCTGTCGTTTGTTCGATCAAGGTCGGACTCTTCTTTTTGGCGAAGGCCCTTGGCCTTAAAGGGTGATATTTCGAACTTGTCAAAATATTAACCCATCGTTTGTCCGATCGAGGTCGGACACTTCTTTTTTGGCGAAGGCCCTTGGCATTAAAGGGTGTTATTTCAAACTTGTCGAAATATTAACCTGTCGTTTGTCTGATCGAGGTCGGACTCTTCTTTTTGGCGAAGGCCCTTGGCCTTAAAGGGTGTTATTTTGAACTTGTCAAAATATTAACCCGTCGTTTGTCCGATCGAGATCAGACTCTTCTTTTTGGAGAAGGCACTTGGCCTTAAAGGGTGTTATTTCGAACTTGTCGAAATATTAACCTGTCATTTGTTCGATCGAGGTGGGACTCTTATTTTTGGCGAAGGCCCTTGGCCTTAAAGGGTGTTATTTTGAACTTGTCGAAATATTAACCTATCGTTTGTCCGATCGAGGTCGGACTCTTCTTTTTGGCGAAGATCCTTGGACTTAAAGGGTGTTATTTCGAACTTGTCGAAATATTAACCTATCGTTTGTCCGATCGAGGTCGGACTCTTCTTTTTGGCAAAGGCTTTTTGCCTTAAAGGGTGTTATTTCAAACTTGTCAAAATATTAATCCGTCGTTTGTTCGATCGAGATCAGACTCTTCTTTTTGGAGAAGGCACTTGGCGAAATATTAACCTGTCGTTTATTCGATCGAGGTGGGACTCTTCTTTTTGGCGAAGGCCCTTGGCCTTAAAGGGTGTTATTTCAAACTTATCTAAATATTAACTTGTCGTTTATCCGATCGAGGCCGGACTCTTCTTTTTGGCGAAGGCCCTTGGCCTTAAAGGGTGTTATTTCGAATTTGTCGAAATATTAACCTATCGTTTGTCCGATCGAGATCAGACTCTTCTTTTTTGGCGAAGGCTCTTGGCCTTAAAAGGGGTTATTTCAAACTTGCCGAAATATTAACTCGTCATCGTTCGATCAAGGTCGAACTCTTCTTTTTGGCGAAGGCCCTTGGCCTTAAAGGGTGTTATTTCGAACTTGTCGAAATATTAACATGTCGTTTGTCCGATCGAGGTCGGACTCTTCTTTTTGGCGAAGTCCCTTGGTCTTAAAGGTTGTTATTTAAAACTTGTCGAAACATTAACCTGTCATTTGTTCGATCAAGGTCGGACTCTTCTTTTTGGCGAAGGCCCTTGGCCTTAAAGGGTGATATTTCGAACTTGTCAAAATATTAACCCATCGTTTGTCCGATCGAGGTCGGACACTTCTTTTTTGGTGAAGGCCCTTGGCATTAAAGGGTGTTATTTCAAACTTGTCGAAATATTAACCTGTCGTTTGTCCGATCGAGGTCGGACTCTTCTTTTTGGCGAAGGCCCTTGGCCTTAAAGGGTGTTATTTTGAACTTGTCAAAATATTAACCCGTCGTTTGTCCGATCGAGATCAGAATCTTCTTTTTGGAGAAGGCACTTGGCCTTAAAGGGTGTTATTTCGAACTTGTCGAAATATTAACCTGTCATTTGTTCGATCGAGGTGGGACTCTTATTTTTGGCGAAGGCCCTTGGCCTTAAAGGGTGTTATTTTGAACTTGTCGAAATATTAACCTATCGTTTGTCCGATCGAGGTCGGACTCTTCTTTTTGGCGAAGATCCTTGGACTTAAAGGGTGTTATTTCGAACTTGTCGAAATATTAACCTATCGTTTGTCCGATCGAGGTCGGACTCTTCTTTTTGGCAAAGGCTTTTTGCCTTAAAGGGTGTTATTTCAAACTTGTCAAAATATTAATCCGTCGTTTGTTCGATCGAGATCAGACTCTTCTTTTTGGAGAAGGCACTTGGCGAAATATTAACCTGTCGTTTATTCGATCGAGGTGGGACTCTTCTTTTTGGCGAAGGCCCTTGGCCTTAAAGGGTGTTATTTCAAACTTATCTAAATATTAACTTGTCGTTTATCCGATCGAGGCCGGACTCTTCTTTTTGGCGAAGGCCCTTGGCCTTAAAGGGTGTTATTTCGAATTTGTCGAAATATTAACCTATCGTTTGTCCGATCGAGATCAGACTCTTCTTTTTTGGCGAAGGCTCTTGGCCTTAAAAGGGGTTATTTCAAACTTGCCGAAATATTAACTCGTCATCGTTCGATCAAGGTCGAACTCTTCTTTTTGGCGAAGGCCCTTGGCCTTAAAGGGTGTTATTTCGAACTTGTCGAAATATTAACATGTCGTTTGTCCGATCGAGGTCGGACTCTTCTTTTTGGCGAAGTCCCTTGGTCTTAAAGGTTGTTATTTAAAACTTGTCGAAACATTAACCTGTCGTTTGTTCGATCAAGGTCGGACTCTTCTTTTTGGCGAAGGCCCTTGGCCTTAAAGGGTGATATTTCGAACTTGTCAAAATATTAACCCATCGTTTGTCCGATCGAGGTCGGACACTTCTTTTTTGGTGAAGGCCCTTGGCATTAAAGGGTGTTATTTCAAACTTGTTGAAATATTAACCTGTCGTTTGTCCGATCGAGGTCGGACTCTTCTTTTTGGCGAAGGCCCTTGGCCTTAAAGGGTGTTATTTTGAACTTGTCAAAATATTAACCCGTCGTTTGTCGATCGAGATCAGAATCTTCTTTTTGGAGAAGGCACTTGGCCTTAAAGGGTGTTATTTCGAACTTGTCGAAATATTAACCTGTCATTTGTTCGATCGAGGTGGGACTCTTCTTTTTGGCGAAGGCCCTTGGCCTTAAAGGGTGTTATTTTGAACTTGTCGAAATATTAACCTATCGTTTGTCTGATCGAGGTCGGATTCTTTTTTTTTGGCGAAGATCCTTGGCCTTAAAGGGTGTTATTTCGAACTTGTTGAAATATTAACCTGTCGTTTGTCCGATCGAGGTCGGACTCTTCTTTTTGGCAAAGGCCCTTGGCTTTAAAAGGTGTTATTTCAAACTTGTCAAAATATTAATCTGTCGTTTGTCCGATCGAGTTCGGACTCTTCTTTTTGGCGAAGGCCCTTGGCCTTAAAGGGTGTTATTTCGAACTTTTCGAAATATTAACCTGTCATTTGTCCGATCGAGGTCGGACACTTCTTTTTTGGCGAAGGCCCTTGGCCTTAAAGGGTATTATTTCGAACTTGTCGAAATATTAACCTGTCGTTTGTCCGATCGAGGTCGGACTCTTCTTTTGGCAAAGGCCCTTGGCCTTAAATCTTGTTATTTCGAACTTGTCGAAATATTAACCCGTCGTCATTCCCAGTTTTTGGAGAATCAGGTATCCTCTGGGGGAGTCCCAGTTCGCTTGATATTGTTTGCATCGGAGAGTGTAATGTCAAAGAGTACGAAACGTTGTTGTTTCGCTTATGTTCGTTTTGTGCACACATTGGAGTTTCCTTGTCTGATTCTTGCTTTCTGGTCTGGAGATGTCATTGGTGGGCGATATTTCGGTTGTCTTGTAGTAGTTTCTCATTCTCTGATTGAGACGTTTCTTTGCTCGCTCGCCCGCCCACGTGGCACTTGTGTTCCTGCTTGAGCAAAGAGCAGAAGGTGAGTCAAAATGATACTTTCCTTACCCTCATCCGATGAGTCGGTGAATGAGAGTGGGTTTGTAACGTTGCTCGTTTTGTCTTGCAGTTCGACGGTTGTCGGGGCGATGATTTCTAAATTCGGTGATTGTATTCAGCTCTCTTTCCCCTTCTATGTTGCGCCTTTACCCTGCGTGGTTGGGCTTTGCCTTAGCGCTCTTTTTGGTGGGTAATCGTGTTTCCGGTATTTGATCTGGAAGAGACTAGGAAATTTCACTACGAAATCCCCACAGACGGCGCCAAATTGTTTGACTCAAAAGATATTGGAACCTTTTTGAATAAATCAATTAAAGAGAATGAAGGGGTAAATCTTAGTCAAACATAATAAACTCCAGATCAATAAACTAATTGAAATTTTCCATTGTCGCTCCCATTAATCAATGGAGGAGACCATTTTACATATTTTCTTGGAGATTGCTTCATTTTTCTTTTCACTATGAAAATTACAGAGAAGAGAACAACTTTAGTAATGCAAGAGGAAGTATTGAAGATAGTAATGCAATTACTTAGTTAAACAGTCTAGTTAACTTAACTAACTTTAGTCAGTTTATTATTGATGAAGTTAAGATGTCGTTAATTAAGTTGTTCAAAGACTGAAATGACAATCATGTTTAAAACTCTCATATTTCTGTTGGTGTGGTGGCGTTGTAATAAGCCTGGGTGTGCAAGTGCAAGTAGTGTGCGTAGAATTTGTTTCTAGCTTTCAAAGTACGACGGAGGAATATACTTGATTGTTATAGTGTGTTTATCCTCTGACAACGTTTATGATTTAACGCAACTCAGCTCATTGACTACTCAAGTCAGGCATGGGAGTCTCGAGTTTTCATTTTATGGGTATGTTTGGTACGAAAGAAAATATTTTTCGAAAAATAGTTTTTAGTTTTATATTTGGTTGGCTTAAATTTTTTGAAAAATATTTTTTCTCATGAACTCAAATATTTTTCTTATTAAGAAAAGGGAAAACATCTTTCAAAATTCTTTTTCAACCTTCCTCATCCCCACCAACTCACTCCCACCTCCTCACTGCCCCTCCCGCCTCCACCCCACCCTAAATAGATACTTTCTTTTTATGTTATAGATAAAGTACTTCTTTTTATATTAACAAATGAGTATTTTCTTTTCATGATATAAAAGAAGTATTTTTTTTTATTTTAACATAAAAACATTCTTTTGATGATGTAAAAAAATTTTCTTTCATTTCAACGAAAAAAGTATTTTCTTTTCATGATGTAAAAAAATTATTTTTTTCATTAAAACTATTTACTTTATTTTCATGTTGTAGAAAGAGTACTTTCTTTCAACAAAAAAAGAAGAGTATTTTCTTTATGGAACACAAATTTCAACGTTGTTTTTGGGTAAAAAAGCAAAGCAGCATATTAGTTTCTTTGGGTTTGTATGAACTTTTAGAAGAATAATTAAATTCTTGAAGAAAATTGAGTCTTGAAAATGTTAGGTATTTTTTTTAAGGGGGGCGCGGGGGGGGGGAGTCCGGGGGAGGGGGGAGGAGTACAAGAAATATGGGAATTTTGGGGAAGGCGGGTTGAGGAGAGTAGCATAAAAAACTATTTTCCTAAAAATATTTTGTACTCTCTAACCAAACACTAGAAAATATTTTCAGTAAAAAGTTTTTCACTCACCAATCAAACAAAAAAAAATAAGTGATAAAATCACATATTTTTCATGGAATTATTTTCTAGGAAAACATTTTCCTTCATACCAAACACACCCTACATTATAGCTAGATTCATGGAGTGGAAGTACTCAACAAGCATAATAATACTCCCTCCATTCCAATTTTTGTAAAATAATAAAGATATAACAATCAAATATTTACTTTTAAATAATATTCACCCTCACAATTTTCTCAATTACTAATATATATATGCAATATTAGTTAAAAGAATATTGAAGGTTAGCAATGCTAATTATAGAATTTGACACATGATTTGCATAGAAAATTGTTGGGCAGACTCGAGCAGTGGCGAAGCCACTCATTGGCAAGGGGAGGCAATTGATATCTCTTCGCCGGAAAATTATATCGCATAAATAGGTTAAATATTTTATTTTTATGTATAATACTTTGTGTTGATTCTCCTTAAGTTTTTCATATGCTTACTTATTTACATTTTGACTCCCCTTAAGAAAAATTCTGGCTCTGTCACTGGCCTCGAGCATTGAGCATTAGACGTGTTTAGGACGTACCATTGGATGCTTGGGACGTAACCTACACAAAACTCAACCCAACATATAAGCCTCA
Organism: Nicotiana tabacum; assembly: GCF_000715075.1. Taxonomy (NCBI): domain Eukaryota; kingdom Viridiplantae; phylum Streptophyta; class Magnoliopsida; order Solanales; family Solanaceae; genus Nicotiana; species Nicotiana tabacum. The sequence continues at coordinate 124,762,562 of NC_134080.1, read as the reverse complement.
AAGCATTTTACGAGTGTCCCACGGCCTTGAACAAGTCCAGAAAAACCTTTTAATTAAAACACTCTAACGTACATAGCAAAATTTTAAAATTTTGGATTTTCGTAGATCTGTTTTCCTGCGTTATTTATTGGAAGATGATTTGAATTGACCCATATAAGATAACCCGATTTCCTTATGTAAGAAATTGGCCTGTTCTATCTCTTTTTTTTCCTCTCTCTCTTCCTTTCAATCTATAGGTTCCATTAGTTTTTGATCCTTTTTTCAAAAATTTACTTGACTTATGTGATTGAATTAGGATGTATTCACAAAGACAAAGGTCACGTAAATTTTATATCAAAACAACATATCAGAAAATATTAATTATAATAAAATATCAATTGTTAAGAGAACACTAACAACAACGACAAGATTAACACTAATGATCTCGTAACATATCAGATACCAATTGTTACCCATCATCATATATAAAACATATTTTTTCCGTTTAAGAGAAAATTTAAAGGCATCTTTAAACTTCTTAGGAAAAAAAATAAAATGAGACAAAAATACCTTCTCATTCTGTGGTTCATAAATTTTAGGTATATGAAAAGCTTTAGTCTTTGCCTTCTATAATTTCTTTTTCTTTCTCCTTCTTCAAGCTTTCTTGTTCTTTCTTTGGAAAATTGGAATTTACAGTATAAATATTTTCATCCATTCCCCAATCACCATAGTAGGCAGTAAATCTTGTATTCTTTGAACTTCTTCGTTCATCACTCCTTTTCTTCTTCAATGCTTGCCAAAGACAGCTGCATGTTGATCTTTGTGAAGAAGGTGAATCCATGGGAAAGAAAAAACTAAATCTTACCGACCAAAACTAAACTACGGTGAAACGTTGGTCGGTTTTGGTAAATTACCGACTAAAACGCGTCCAAACACGCTTGGTCGCTATTTTGGTGGTCATTTTAGTATACCGATCGATCAAGGTTGGTTGCAAAGGTAAAAGGACCAAGGTTGGTCGGAAAAAAAAAACCGACCAAAGTTGGTCGGTATTTTAATTATGTAATCAAAAGATTCACCATCTAGGAATCGAACTGGGGTGTGTACTATGGCAGGATACTATTTTACCACTAAACCATTGGTGCATTTTGTTTTAAGATTGTCTTATTTTTTATTTATATTCTTTAATTGCATTTTCGCACTAAAATAACAGACCAAAGTTGGTCAGTTTATTAAAAAATAAACTTTGGTCGGTTTTTTAGAATGATCGGCCGAATTTACCGACCAAAGTTGGTCAGTTTTTTTAATATTAATTTTTATTTATTTTAATTGCAAAAACCTGTCAAAGTTTGTTGGTTTCTTGAAAAATAAATTTCGCGGGACTCAAAAATAATTTCCCGCATTTTTGCATCAAATAAAACCGACCAAAGTTGATCGATTTCGTAACAAAAAAATTAAAAATTAAAATATTTTTAAAAATCAACCAAGTTTTTTGACCGACCAAACAATTCACGATCTTGCACAAATTACTCACGTTCTTGCTATGCCAAGTCAGCCTTACTACCTTTAGGACCGCTAAGAGAATGGTAGAAAGAACACAAGAGAATTGTTCAAGGAAGCTTTGTATTAGAGAGAACTTGAATTGTTTGCTTGATGAATTACAAATGAATGACCCCCTTTATATACTAGTCTCCTAGGGGCTAGTGTGTAAATATTAATTATTACACAAGTCCTTGATATTTACAAGATAAAGGTTTTTTCTAGAATTCTCTACAAGCCTAGAAGATTCCAAGGACTTTCCTAGCAAATCCATAAGGATCTAGGTTTTTCCTAAGGAAATGTCCATACTTCTCTAGAATCTTCTCACAAATGCTAGCCTTATTCTTATGTAAGCTTCCACATGGCATTAATATATGCCAAATGGCACCTATGTGGCATGATGACATGGCGGGTCATCACACTCTCCCCCACCCAATATTGCGACGACCGCGGCGCAATGCTGCTGCATAAACTCTCGGATCTTATCTTTGAATTGCCACAAGTCTTCATATCGTTCCCACGTGGCCTCCTCCGGTGATTGCCCTTTCCAATGGACGAGGAACATAGCGGTGGCTTTTTGCCCTTGTTTTCGCTTGGCCTGGTAATCTATAATAGCCTCAATCTCCCGATCATACGAGGCGGTGATAGTCATTGGCGCCCTACTTGATTGGCCCCTACTCGGATCATCCTTATCTTCATGATATGGTTTAAGCATGCTGGCATGGAAGACAGGGTAGATCTTAAGATACGATGGCATGTCAAGCTTGTATGAGATCTTGCCTACCTTGGCGACGATCTTAAATGGCCCCTCATACTTGCGAATCAAATTCTGATGCATGCCCCGTAGTGCCTTGAACTGTCTTGGGTTAAACTTCACCATGACCATGTCCCCAACTCCATAGTATGTGGGACGCCGCTTACGGTCCGCAAACTTCTTCATCTTCTTAGCTGCCTTATCCAAGTAGGACTTAGTAATGTCGAGCTGCTCCTCCCATCCTTTAGCCATATGATAAGCTCCCAAACTCTTTCCCTCGAATGCGGCTGGTAATGAATGTGGAGTTTGTGGTTGTTGGCCTGTTGCTAGCTCAAATGGTGTTCGCCCAGTGGACTCACTCCGCTGCAAGTTATAAGAGAATTGGGCGATGTCTAGGAGCTTTGCCCAATCTTTCTGATGTGCGCTTACATAATGCCTCAAGTAGCATTCTAGTAAGGCATTGACTCGTTCCTTTTGTCCATCCGTCTGTGGGTGGAAACTAGTAGAAAAGTGCAGTTCCGTGCCAAGTATGTCGAACAACTCTCTCCAAAAGTTCCCAGTGAAGCGGGGGTCTCGATCACTGATGATATGCCTTGGTAAGCCCCAATACTTTACCACGTTCTTAAAGAATAGCTTGGCGGCTTCCTTAGCTGTGCAACCCGGTGAGGTGGGCATGAAGGTGGCATATTTGTAAAATCTATCCACGACCACCATAATAGTACCATAACTATAGGACTTCGGTAGGCAAGTGATAAAGTCCATAGTCACGCTCTCCCATGGACGCTCTGCAACTGGTAGTGGCTCCAAAAGTCCTCCGAGTTGTTGTTGTTCAACCTTGTCCTGTTGACAGACAAGACAAGTCTGCACATAGCACTCTATGTCATTTTGCATGCGTGGCCAATAGTAGACTGACTCAACCAAGGCCCTAGTGCGACGTTGACCTGGATGACCAGCCCACATTGTGTCATGACTCTCCCTTATGATCCGTCGTCTAATGTCTCCAAACTTAGGAACGTAGACCCACCGACCTGTGGTAAGTAGTAGTCCATCTTCTATCCAAAACCGTCTCGTCTTGCCTTTGTTAGCTAACTCGATAAGTTGTCTGGCTGCTGGATCATGCTGCATGCCTTCTTTTATAGCCTCCCGAATGTCCCATCTCGCTGAAGTGATTGCAGCAAGCTCGGCTTTCCGGCTTAAGGCATCGGCTACAACATTACCTTTTCCCGGCTTATACTCCAGCGCATAATCAAACTCGGCTAAGAAATCCTGCCACCTAGCTTGCTTTGGTGTGAGCTTCTTCTGTGTTTGAAAGTAGCTAGTAGCAACATTATCAGTCTTGACCACGAACCTCGACCCGAGCAGATAATGTCTCCATGTACGAAGGCAATGCACAATGGCAGTCATTTCCTTCTCTTGTACCGTGTAACGCCGCTCTGCCTCATTTAACTTGCGGCTCTCAAATGCTATGGGATGCTTATCCTGCATCAGGACACCTCCAATGGCAAAGTCTGAGGCATCTGTGTGCACCTCAAAAGTCTTGGCAAAGTCAGGTAACGCCAAGACTGGCTCCTCTGTTACAGCTATCTTAAGGCCTTCAAATGCCTTTTGACAATGCTCCGTCCAAACCCATGGCTTGTTCTTCTTTAGCAACTCAGTCAATGGTGCGGCCTTTGCTGAGTATCCACTGATGAACCGGCGATAGTAGTTAACAAGTCCAAGGAAGGATCTCAACTCAGTTACCTTTATGGGTGCCTCCCACTCCTCGATAGCACGTACCTTAGCATCGTCCATGCGTAGCTCACCATTGCTAATGACATGGCCCAAGAAGTGCACCTTTGATTGCGCGAACTCACATTTCTCCCTCTTGATGTATAGCTCGTTCTCTCGCAAGACTTGGAAAACCTTCCTTAAGTGCTCCATGTGCTCCCCCAAGGTGTTGCTGTAGATGACTATGTCGTCTAGGTAGACTACCACGAATTGATCAAGGTAGGGATGGAAGATCTTGTTCATAAGGGTGCAAAATGTAGCCGGTGCATTGGTTAAGCCGAAGGGCATCACCAACCACTCAAAGGCTCCATATCTCGTCACACATGTTGTCTTTGGCTCATCCCCTTCCGCAATGCGAACCTGGTAGTAGCCCTTTCGAAGATCCACCTTGGTAAAGTACTTGGCTTTCCTAAGTCTATCGAACAAGTCAGCAATGAGCGGGATTGGGTACTTATTCTTCATGGTGACCTTATTAAGTGCTCGGTAGTCTATGCACAAATGCAACGATCCATCCTTCTTCTTCTGGAACAATACTGGTGCGCCGAAAGGTGCCTTTGATGGGCGAATGTGACCAGCATCCAACAACTCTTTCAATTGTTTCTTGAGCTCCTCCAGCTCGGGTGGTGCCATACGATATGGGGCAAATGCAGGTGATTTAGCCCCTGGCTCCAACTCAATCTTGTGATCCACCTCTCGCCTAGGCGGCAAGTGCTTAGGCAACTCCTCGGGCATGACATCCTTGTTCTCCTCAAGCAACTTCTCTATGCAAGGTGACACTGTCTCTTGAAAATTCTTGTCTTCCTCTAGACTTGCAATGGTTGCCACGAATGTAGGCTCCCCCTTCTTGATCCCCTTGACAACCTGCATAGCTGAGAGTTGTGCTTGGATCTGTCCGTGTGGCATAGTCATTGTAGGTACCATGAAAGCTCCTTCTCGCTCCATAACCAAAAGACGTTGGAGGTAGGGGTCGATTAAAGTATGACAATGTCTAAAGAACTCTTGCCCCAGTATGATGTCAAAGATACCCATAGTGGTTACGGTAAAGTTTGTCATACCTTTCCAAGTTCCCAATTTGACACCAACTCCATTAGCTACCCCACGAGCATTCTGTATCTCGTCATTAACGGTCTTGACGCGAGAGTTGGTTGGAGCAAGCTTCAATTCCAGTCTCTTTGCGGCAGCCTCAGTCACGAAATTATGAGTTGCTCCAGTGTCCACCATTGCACGAGCGGGCTTGTTGTTGATGGTGAGATCCACGTACTGATTGCCATTCTCGGTAGGTTGGATAGCTTGCTTCGTGACAGCACCACATAATCCGATCATACCCAACTGTGCGGTTTCCGGACTCTCTCCTTGTGGCTGCTCCTTCCGCTCACGTACCATGGCACTGAGGCTCTTGAGGTCAGGACAATTCCTGAAGCCATGTGGCCCTCCACATATATAGCATCCCTTCTTCTCGACCTGTGCCTTCTTCTCGGCGTAGCCCTGACGGCCACTCGACTTTTTGAAATCTTGAGTCTTGGAGTATTGTTGTTGTATCTCCTTGCCTTTGCCACGGTCTCCCCCACATTTGACATTGTTAACCTTTGACTCCTTGCCATTACCTTTGTCATGCTTGTCATGCCTGAAGTCCATCAATGATTCGGCCCCCACTATGGCTTGGTCTATATCAGTGACTTGTCGGTGTTGCAACTCCTGCTTAGCCCAATTTTGCAACCCGTCCATGAAGTGGAACAACAAGTCATCATTGGTCAGGTTGGGGATTTGAAGCATAAGGGTAGTGAACTCCTTGACATAGTTACGTATGCTCCCTGTTTGCTTCAATTCCCTAAGCTTGCGCCTTGCCTCGTACAAGACATTGTTTGGAAAGAACTGTCGCTTGAACTCCGCTTTGAACTGATCCCATGTGCTAATAGTACCTAGACCTTTATCTATGTTGTCCATCTTCCTTCTCCACCATAGCATGGCAGTCTCTGAGAGGTACAATACCGTAGTATTGATCTTGGCCTCGTCGTCCCTCACTTTGCCGTGCCTGAAGTAGTTCTCCAAGTGCCAAAGGAAGTTTTCCACTTCTTGTGCATCACGAACACCTTTGAACACCGGGGGTTTAGGAGCCTCGATTTTGGCCTCCCTCATCACCACAACATTGCTGGCTACCTCGGTCATGCCAGCATTGACATGCTCCTCGAGTGACTCTATCTTTGCCTTCATAGCATCGATAGTACTCAAAGCCTCCATGAGTCTGCACTCTAAAGCAGTGATGGTTTGCCTTAGTTCCATCTCAGTCTGTGTACGTCCCTCCAAGTCATTTCAGATACTCTCAATCTCTTCAAGAGTGTGCCCCTCAAGAACATTAAGGGTGTCTTCCACCTTCCCCAAGCGTTGGCCAAATACCTCCACGGCATCCATCCCCGCGTTCATCTTCATCACCCACTCTTTACCGAGCGAGACGTCCTCTGGAAGGACCTCCACTTCATCCTCGCTCGCCTCAGTGGCAGATGGTTCTTGGGATGTAAGCCCTTCGTTTGAGACAACCTCAGGTGGCACCTCCTGGCTCTTGTTGGTGGCATTCCTCTTTTTACTACGGCCGCTCTTGCCAGCAGCATCCTGGATGACGTTGGCTTGGGTGTTAGCAACGTTAATTTCTCCGTTGTTCGCCATTCCCTTAGTTGAAACCTTCGCTCCAATACCACGTTGTCACGTCCTTAGTTGTTAACTAAGTACACGTGCGGCACTTGACAACTCGCTCACGATCTTGCACAAATTACTCACGTTCTTGCTATGCCAAGTCAGCCTTACTACCTTTAGGACCGCTAAGAGAATGGTAGAAAGAACACAAGATAATTGTTCAAGAAAGCTTTGTATTAGAGAGAACTTGAATTGTTTGCTTGATGAATTACAAATGAATGACCCCCTTTATATACTAGTCTCCTAGGGGCTAGTGTGTAAATATTAATTATTACACAAGTCCTTGATATTTACAAGATAAGGGTTTTTTCTAGAATTCTCTACAAGCCTAGAAGATTCCAAGGACTTTCCTAGCAAATCCATAAGGATCTAGGTTTTTCCTAAGGAAATGTCCATACTTCTCTAGAATCTTCTCACAAATGCTAGCCTTATTCTTATGTAAGCTTCCACATGGCATTAATATATGCCAAATGGCGCTTATGTGGCATGATGACATGGCGGGTCATCACACATGGATCTATAATTGACCCATAGGAGATTACCCGATATCCTTATGTAAGAAATTGGCCTGTTCCTCATTTTTTTTTTTAAAAAAGTTTTCTTTTCCCCTCTTCCTTCCTTTCAATCTAAAAGTTCCATTAGTTTTTAATCCTTCCTTCAAAAAATTACTTGACTTATGCGATTGAAATAGGATGTGTTAAAAAAGGTCACGTAAATTTTATATCAAAACAACGTATCAGAAAAATTAATTGTAACAACAACGATAGGGATACGCTAATGATCTCGTAACATATCAAATACATCAATAATTACCCATGAATCCATGATCATATGTAATTTCAATAAAAGATAGAACAATATTTTTTAATGGAACCTTTAAACTTCTTAGAAGAAAATAAAATGAGACAAAAATACCTTCTCATTCTGTGGTTCATAAATTTTAGGTATATGAAAAGCTTTAGTCTTTGCCTTCTATAATTTCTTTTTCTTTCTCCTTCTTCAAGCTTTCTTGTTCTTTCTTTGGAAAATTGGAATTTACAGTATAAATATTTTCATCCATTCCCCAATCACCATAGTAGGCAGTAAATCTTGTATTCTTTGAACTTCTTCGTTCATCACTCCTTTTCTTCTTCAATGCTTGCCAAAGACAGCTGCATGTTGATCTTTGTGAAGAAGGTGAATCCATGGGAAAGAAAAAACTAAATCTTACCGACCAAAACTAAACTACGGTGAAACGTTGGTCGGTTTTGGTAAATTACCGACTAAAACGCGTCCAAACACGCTTGGTCGCTATTTTGAGATTGGGATTTCGTAATCTTGCAATATCTGTAATCTAGATTTTCTTTTGACATCCTATTGATAGAATTATTTATTTCTCTTTTACAGTTATACTAAAGGGAAAATATATAAGTTATCTCCTAAACTTATAAGGAAAATTCATTGACACACCTTAGTTTTATGAGCGACCTCTTATTCTCCTACACTTGGTGAAAATGAATATAATACTCATTAAGGGATTGACGTGGCAGAAAAACACATCATAAAATTATAACTTTCTTTTATAACTAGGACGTTTAAAACATTTTAAAAAAATTTGCATAAATATGAAACTTTTTGGGGTGGTCTTAACTTTTAATTAACCTCTATTTTTTCTATAGGTAGAACTTTAATGTCAAAAGTTAAAAGTGTTGCCCATGGGGCAAGCTAATGACAAGAGTAAAACTTTTCAAGTGGCGCCCAATTTTGCGCCAACTATTAAATTTGTACTCATTTTTTTTTTTTAAGTTTAACTGATATCCAATTTTTGGATAACTTCGGATACATATACTTTTCTCTTCTTCTTACTGCTATTCTCTTCTTCTTTGTGCTTATAATTTCTTCTTCTTCTTCTTCTTAGTTGCAAAATAGGTTTATTAAATTTATTGTTGTTTTGACAATTTGATGATTGAGATTTGTTCTTTATGATATTTGAAAGTTATGTTTCAAATTTGAGCTCATTTGGAGTAGATTTGGGCATTGAATCGTGTATTGTATTGTTGAAATTCGAAGAACAAGTTTATGTTTCAGAACTTAAGATTTGAAATCTGAAGTTGGATTCAATAGATTGAACTAATTAAGATTCGAATTTCTGAAGTTGCATTGAAGAGACTAAACTGCTTCACATTTGAATTTCTAAAGTTGCATTTAAAAGATGTAAAAAATTTCAAATTTAATTTCTGAAGTTGCATTGAAGTGATTGAAATACTTCAGATCCGAATGAGTACACTTTTCAAAATTTTATACAATACGAATATAATTTCAATGGTGGCCTCAAAAGTAGGTATATATGAAAATGCCATATGGCAATACTTGTTAAATTTGAAGTTCTGCCTATGTGACAAGCAGGGACAAAAATTCAAGACCATCCACTTTGAGGGCTATTTGCATACTTCACCCATTAAAACATGACTAATAAAAATTAGGGTCCACTTCTTACTTTCTTTAATTATCCAAAAGAGGAGTTAATTACTTATGTGATCATTCAGCTAATAAAAATGATGTAATAAAGTCATTTTTTAAAATTTTATAACAAAAAAATTCTTCTAGTATTTCTATATCACATCAAATATATTTTTATTGAAAAGTATTTTGTCGTTAACAATATAACGATGTGGCATGTAATGTTTGAAGCCAAAAACAAAACTCGACCATTTTTAGAGTTGTATGAGCGAAAAACTTCATGTCATGCATTTGACCTGGTCAATAAAGATAAAGCCTTTGGAGGCTGTGACGCGTCGACATTGTGACATATCAACCTGACCCCAAAAGGCCGAGGTCATGTAAAAAAAGATAAATTATCATCGAGGTAGAGGTGGTTTAATGCAAAACGACGACGAGCATCCAACTTCGGCACGCAGTAACCGCTAGTTTTAGGATTTAGATTCCCTAGAAGAATATTCTAGTGAATATTCCTTTTTGTTGTACTAACTAGGGTTTTGTGGCCCATGTACTCTTATAAATAGGAAGAGATCTAGTTCTAAAGAGGGATCGAACATTTTTTGTAAAGAATATCATTGACATTTTTTGTGGAAGATTCGCTCTTTATTGACTACATACAAAGCATAACTTTACACTCCCTTTCTTTGATCATTCTCTCCCGATCCAAGAAGAATCAAAATATTCAACTGCTTATCACCATCTATCATTGTCATAAAGCTTAGTGAAAAACTTCACCCTTGTCGGGTGAACCTTGTCTCATTTATTACTTAAAAGACATTTATTATCATTCATTGCTATCTTTTACGTTTTCAAGTCTTTATTGCTCCATCGTTGTTTTGTGATAATCTCACCTGTTACCACACATTAAATACACGCCATAAAAGCATTATATATGTTATTGAACATTAATATTAAGTTTGATTAACCCTCTCTTTCTATAAATCTAACTGTATAAAAACGCATATCTAATTTTTGTGTTATATGGTTTGGCGTTGTCTCATTCAACTTTTGTGACTTGTTAACTTAAACTTACTGTAAATCTATCATTTCTCTCTTTGTATGCAAGAATTTCTTGGAAGGTAACCAAGGAAAGGGAATAAGAGCAGCGGACAACGTCCCACTCAACCTAATGAGCGCCATCGACGAAGGGTATGAAACTCAAGATGAAGAATTAACCCCCACGACATCCCCAGGTTAGGGAAGTCGACGACGCCCTTCTATTGCACAACCATACCAAACGAAAAGAGGCTTCCATGTCTGCGGAAGAAGGCGTACTACCCGCTATGAAGAAACTCCTGTAGGCTTGGCTAACTGGCACTTTTGTCAGCGTGATGAGCAAGAAGGCCCCTTTCACGATGTGGAACCCTAAGGATCCATGCAGCACAATGTAGGAATAAACAAGATTGCCAACTGAACCCTCCTACTTTAGGTAATACCCATATAATTGTTGATAGTGCAAGTGACATCGTCTCGCCACCGTGTTAAAGAGAATGGAAGAAATGTAGAACGAGAACAGGGCGCTCAAGGAACAGATGAAAGAGCACCAAGAATGGGTAGACAAGATACCAAGTGCCCCTAAATTGTTATTAAAAAGACACACCGGCAGCTTCGTAGAACAGCTATACAGGGAAGAAACGGCTTCTCATACCATACCAAAAACATTCAAAATGCCCCAGTACCTCATAATCTACGACACAACAACTGATCCCGAGGACCATGTCACCCACTATGTCACCGCCTTGAAAGGCAACTACCTCACCAAAGAACAGGTCTCCTTGTTGAAAATTTTTGGTGAAACCCTCACAGGAGTGGCATTGACATAGTATTCATCGCCGCCGACCTATTCCATAGAAACATTCTGTTACAACCCATATTCACATATGTTAGTTAATGCCGTAAGGTAGTCAACGTAAATCCATAAAGAGATTATCATTAAGATGATAAGAAGTTAATCCTATTGGTCTTATATGATACAAGGATGTATAAGGGTGGTAAATAAGTATTAGAAGTTAAACGAATCAAGTATGTTGTAACCCATATTTTGGGTAAACCTAGAGGTTCTTAATATACTCTGAGGTCGTGTTTTAAGGTACTTGAATCATATAATATCCATATCATAAGTCTTGAAGTCAAACAAGTCATGAAACAAAAGTCGACAAAAGTTGTCACAACTTACGTTCATAATTTTACTTAAACTTGAGGTCAAATGTTACTAACCTTTTCTCCTAATTTACTTAGAATTATGGGGTGATCTACCCACCAAAATGAAGATCTATGAGTTTAGTTTCCAATGCATTTAACTGTTCATCAATACGATATCGGAGTATAGAGATATTCTGCATTTTCGTGATACTGCACCAAACAGCTCTCTATGGGGCCCACATAGGCGGTTTAAGACATATGGATAGATATAATATGCTTCAACCCCGTTTTAAGTCATTATTTTTTAGTTTATTCAGACCTTAGAAGCCTAAAAACATTCTCTCAAGTTTTTCTCATGATCCAAGACCCAAACAAAGGACAAACAACACAAATCAAGTGTCGGGAATCCCGTGGCGCTAGTAAGTTTCTTGTTCTTCTTATTGTTGCTCATTTTTGTGTTGTTCCAGCTTGTGTGGGAGGTTGTTTTAAGGGGTTTATATTCTGTAAATACTCCCTAAAGTTTTTAATATAAATCCTAGGTGATTTCAAATCTTCTAAAGTGATTCTAGTGCCGGTAAACCCTAATTGATTGCTAGTTTCGCTTCCTTGTTCTTGTGGCAGCATTGGAGGGATATTTCGTGGACAATTAAGGTCAAATTGGAGTTTTTCTTTCTGTTTGAATGTAAGGAACCTCTTACTTTATATGTATTTAAGATTATCCAATTTGCGGCTAAGTCATTGAAGCTAGAACTTGTGAAATATATATCGAAAAGCTTGGTTGTAATGTTGTTTGTTGGTGGACTATTTTTGGAGGCTCAATATGATTATTATTGATGTTGTTTGGGCTATTTGGTGATTGTTTCGACTTGTGGGAAGTCATATATATAGGGGAGGTATTGTTCACTTCATCGTAAAATAGGTTGCGATCGATATATAATAGTTACGACGCTTAAACGATAACAATAATATCATTTCTCTTATTGTAGACTAAGGAATCGTGACATTTGCATAGCTTCAGGTTGGGAAGTATATACAAGGTATGTGAGGCTATCCCTTTCGTTCTTTTGCACGACTTTGATTGTACATAATGTAATGAACGATCTTCTAAAGATACTCTACTCTTAGAAGCTAGCAGTCCTTACATTGTTTCCCTTCATATGGAGCGATTGATGTTGATGTTGCTTCTCTTATTCTTATATTATCAATGTTGTTAGTACTTCCTGATTCTTATAAGATTCATGATGAAGAGTTAGTCCTAATAACGTGTACCGAGGATACCGACCTTACGTCACTTCGAAAGGTTCAGAATATTATTCCAATGAGTCCAACATGCATTATATATATGTATCTATTTTACTCTACCGAGCCATGTTATAGATAGCCGGGTACGGCACCTATTGTGCAACCACTGATCAGTTGGGTTTTACCGAGCTTTACGTGGCCGGGTACGATTCTACCAAACCTTATAATGGCCGGGTACGTTTTTACTGAGCCTATTACGGCCAGGTCCTAATAGATGGGTAGAGCATCCCCCAGCAAAGTAGGCTGCCCAATTCAGCGGTTATTAGCGAGATCCCTTCTCCGGACTTGTCGTGGTCTTGGTATGCATTTTTGTTATAGACATTATGGGTATGTCAGGGCCATGTTCTGGCAATGTTGCAGAACTTATGTTCCTTTAGAGGCTCATAGACAAGTGTCGACTCATGTATAGTTTAGTATGCCTTGTCGACTGATTTTTGTTGTATGGTTTTTCACTGCAGCGTGGTAGCTCGTACCTTATATATAGTTTCTTAACTGTCTGGTCATCCCATATTATGCATGTTCATGCCATTATCTTTCATTATTGGATGTTCATGATCCATGTCTACCATTTATATTGATCTTGTTGGCCCTTAAAGATAATAAGAAAGGTTAGATAAAATGTATGTTGGTGCTCGGCAAGTATGGTCCGGGTGCTAGTCATGACCCTCCAGTTTATTTCATAGAAACATTCAAAGAGATGGCGGGCAAGTTCGTAATGGCAGATGCTTGGGCCAAGAAAGTTGAAACAAGGGTAAATGATAGCTTCGCCATCAGACAATCCCCAGGGGAAGGACTGAGGGATTTCTTAGCCTGATTCAACAGGGTGAGGATGACCTTACCAAATGTCTCGAGGGAATGGTCGTGGCAGCCTTCCAAAAACGGGCTGAACAAAGAAGGATCAAAGGCAACCAAAAATCCACTGAGCCGATTGATAACGTACCCGCTGGCTACCTAGGACGAGATCCACAATGCCTATTATGTCGAGCTCAGGGAATAAGACGAAGACCTTAATGGGCCGACCCGACGACTCACCTCAGTACAATCCGAACCTAGGAGGGAACGCAGGGAAAATGCAAGGAGACACCCTCCAATGCCTCAATTAAGCAGAGATTGGCATCAACCTTATATCAGGGCACCCATCCCCAACTTCCGCCGTGAAGACGGCATCCACAGAAGATCGAGCTATGGCACCTTACTATCTACTCATAACTTTTGCGTGTCACCTATAGAGGCGGTCTACGCACTCGAGAAGCTAGGAACTAAGGTGAATCGGCCCCCAAAGATTAGGTCCGACCCAAGCACCAGGAAGTGGGATGCCTTCTGTAACTTACACTAAACCGTGGGCACAAGACGGAAGACTGCCACGCTTAAAGGTTAGAAGTGGTGAACCTGCTGCAACAAAGACACCTTAAAGAGTTTCTTAGTGACAAAGGAAGGAACACCTTAGCAAAAGGTCGAGAACGCCCAGGCCCGCCAAAGCCACCCTCTCCGGCTCGCACCATCAACATGATTATTGGAGGCAGCAACGATGCCTCCATAAACGGCATCAAGTTCACCGCCACTCATAAACTCAAGAGATCGATCACCCACAAACAGTATGACGGCCTCAAAGAGAGTATCATTTTCGATGAGTCAGACGCTGATGGTTTGACTTTCCATCACAATGATGCACTTGTCATTACTTTACGAATTTTTGATACTGATGTTTGGAGAATTATGGTGGATCATGGAAGCGGAGTGTGTATCATCCATCCTCCAGTCCTCACACAGATGCGACTCGAGGATAAGATAGTATCGCGTTGCATCACGCTAATCGATTTTAACAATGCAGTTGAACGAACTTCGGCGAGATTATACTTAGCGTCCTCACCGGTGGGGTAAAGTTGGAGAGCATGTTCCACTGCATGGATGAGGACACATGATACAATGCCATCATAGATCGACCATGGATACACCACATGAGGGTAGTCCCCTCCAGCTTGTACCAAGTGATCAAGTTCCCGACCCTCTGGGGAATATTTAGCATACGGGGAGAATAACGCATATCCCCAGAATACTATCGGATTGCCCTGGACAACACAACCACTCAACAAAAGAAAGAACAAGAAAAGCAGGCATAACAACTAGCGGGGTCGAGGTCTCTACAGGTCGAAGCCAAGAACACCATTATGGACCCATAAACTATCGAAGCTATAGGATCGACCATAGAGGACCTCGATCTTATTTAGCTAGATCAAAGCGACCCCAGTAAAAAGACCTACATCAGTTTCAAACTTAAAAACCTAGGTAAATTTAGTCAGTTCTTAATAGCTAACACAGATTTATTTGCATTTAGCTGTGCAAATATTCCAGGCATCACAGGTTAAATGTCAACCCTTACTACCCCCCAGTAAGGCAAGTTCGACAAAAGTTCAACCCCATCATCAACGAGGCCATCCACGAGGAAATGGAGAAGTTGTTGGCCAATGGCTCTATTAGGAAGTTGAAGTACCCCAAGTGGATTGCTAATGTGGTAATGGTCAAAAAACGAGAAATGGAGGATGTGCGTAGACTTCATCGATTTGAGCAAAGAATGTCCAAAGGATTCATTCACATTACCACACATCGATCAGCTCATCGACGCCACATAGGGACATGAGCTCCTGAGCTTTCTAGATGCCTACTTAGGCTACAACCAGATACTCATGGATGAAGACGACCAGGAGAAAACCACATTTATCACTCATCAGGGAACATACTGCTTCAGGGTCATGCCATTCGGGTTGAAGAGTGCGGGGGATACCTATCAAAGGCAATTCACGAAAATGTTCAAAGACCATGGAGGTATACATCGATGACATGTTGGTTAAATCCTTGAGGGACGAGGATCACATCGACCATCTGAAGGAAGCATTCGAGATATTGAGGAAATACAGGATGAAATTAAACCCCGTGAAGTGCGTATTTGGTGTAACTTTGGGTAAGTTTTTAGGTTTCCTGGTATCACAACACAGAATCAAAGTCAACCAAGATTAGATCAAAGCTATTGATGGGATATTGGAACATCTAACCATAAAGAAACAAGTCCAAAGACTGATGGGTCGAATAATTGTCCGGATTCATTTCGAGGTCATCTGACAGGTGTCACAAGTTCTTCAACATACTCAAACAGGATAATGGCCTCTAATAGACGCCTGAATGTATACAAGTACTAAAGGAACTCAAGGAATACCTATCATCGCCACCCTTACTCTCAAAGCCCGAGCTCGGGGAACATCTCCTCATCTACTTGCTATTTCAGAAGTAGCAGTAAGTGCAGTCCTAGTTCGAGAAGATAAAGGAACGCAATATCTAATTTATTATATCAATAAAAAACTTATCGACACTGAGACGAGGTATCTCACCTCGAGAAATAGGGCCTGGACCTTGTCGTAGCTTTGAGAAAGCTCAGGCCATACTTTTTGTGCCATCCGATCTCGGTCGTCACTGCATCCCCTTTAAGTAGCATACTGCACAAGCCCGATCTGTCGGGCCTCGCCAACTTCGTCGCGGACTTCAGTGCCAAGGTGAAGACTGAGGCTGAGAAGGAAGCCACTCAAACTTCTCACCTGGCGCAGGACCTTTGGATCTTTCACATGATGACGCATCCAACACATGCGGGTCCAGACGGGGACTCGTGCTCGAAGTCCCCACTAGTGAAGACATTCGCCAATCTATAAGGTTCCCAAATATGACTAACAACAAGGCCAAGTATGAGGCCATGATTGCAGAACTGAGGCTAGCACTCGAATATTGGGCGAGGCGTCTATGGATGCACTGCGAATCCCAAATCATCGTCAACCAAGTAACCGGGACTTTCCAGATCAAAGAACAAAGGTTACAAAAGTACCCGAACGAGATATGCATATTGTTTCCCAAATTTGATAAATGCCGACTCGGCCAAATTCCACGAACTCAGAACGTCGAGGCGGATGGCCTCACGAAATTGGTCGGCGCAACCAAAAACATAACTCCTGGATTAAAAAACGTAGTACATCTCCTCAGCTCAGCCTTAGATCATGTCGAGGTAAAATCTATAAACTTAACCTGGGACTAGCACAATTGTACTATAAGCTACTTGCAGGATGGTGTCCTCCTAAATGACAAAAAAGAAGCCAGGAAGTTGTAAATGCAAGCGGTGAGGTACAACCTCCTCCACAATGAATTGTATAAAAAGATGTACGGTGGCCTATTGGCAAAATGTTTGGGCCCCAATCAAACTCAATGCATCCTCGAGGAAATCCACGAAGGCCACTGTGGTAGTCATTCTGGTGATTGTGCACTGGTCAGATGCCTCATACAGGATGGATACTATGGTCCTACCATAATGAAAGATGCCCTGGAATTCGTAAAGAAATGCGAACAGTGCCAGAAATATGCTCCAATAATCTACCAAGCAGGCAAACACCTCCATTCACCTCTCTATGATCATTCATTAAGTGGGGAAAGGACATCGTGGGATCGTTTCCGCCAGGGCAAGGTAATGTTAAGTTCCTTTTAGTTTTGATTGACTACTTCTCTAAATGGGAAGAAGCATGCACATTCGCCCAAATTTCTTGAGCAAGAGGTAATCACCTTCATATGGAAGAACATCATTTGTCGATTTGGCCTACCTAATGAAATAAGCTGCGACAATGGAACCCAGTTCACGGAAAGAAAAACCACCAAGTTTTTTGAAAAATGGCACATTAAAATGATACTCTAACCCCTTACCACCCAGCTGGCAACAGGCAAGGAGAATCCTCCAACAAGTCGATCTTGAATATCATGAAGAAGAGACTCGAAGACGCTAAGGGACTGTGGCGGGAGACACTCCCATGATTATTGTGGGAAAATAGGATGACCCCAAAAACAAGCACAGGAGAAACACCTTACTCCTTAGTCTATGGGACTGAAGTAGTCATACCTGTTTAAGTGGGAGAACCCAGCCTAAGATACACCAACGAGAGCGGCAACGATAAGGACGAGAAAAGAAGACAGGACCTCGACGTAGTTGAGGAGCAAAGAAACATGGCGTATATAAAAATGGATTCACAGAAACAACAAGCAGAATGCTACTACAACAGGAAGGCCAAAGTACGTTTACTCAAGATCGGGGACGATGTGCTCAAAGCCAAGACTCAAGCAAGAAGAGACACCCGAGAAGGCAAATTAGGAGCCAACTAGGACAGACCGTACAAAATCATAAGCAAGGCAGACAAGGGTTCATTCCAACTATAGACATTGGAAGAAAGCTCTGACAAAACAATTGGAACATCAGCCACCTCAAGTACTTCAATTTCTAAGAAACAAGGAGTGCCCATAAGTCGTACTCTTTTTTCCTCACTTGAGTTTTGTCCCAATAGGGTTTTCTTGAGGAGGTTTTTAACGAGGCGGTGAATGGGACATTTCAAATTGGAGAAAATGAGAACAGACATATTTCATTACCCAACTCCTCTATAATCTCTAAGTCGAGCAATGAAGGGACTAGATATACTAGGACCGGAACGCCAGCCAGAACCCAAAACTTGTAATTTTCTCCAAAACACCTCAGGAGGAAATGACGTAATCGATGCGATGTTGATTGAAATAAATGATATACATGTTCATTGAAATTGTTCTCCTAAGTCTCTCAACTTAGAGATACATTCTACTAGCTCGAACAACACTCATCGGACCTTGGCCATATCTCAACTTAGGGATACATTCGACTAGCTCTAATAACACCCATCGGCCCTCGACCATGTCATAACTAAAAGGTATGCTTGACCAACTTGAACAAAACCCTTCGTCCCTCGACCATCTCTCAACTAAGAGGATTGTCCGACTAGCTCGAACAAAACCTTTATTCCCTCGGTCATCTCTCAACTAAGAGGAATGTTCGACTAGCTCGAACATAACTCTTCGGCCCCAGGCCACGCTTTAACTAAAAAGATGACATTCGACTAATTCTAACAAAAACTCCACGGTCCATGGCCACTCATCCCTACACAGAATTACAAAGGAAGCACAAAAGCAAAGCACAGAAGTACAGAAACAAAACATGCAAAGGTGCATATAAAACAAAAACCAACTTTGATATATATATAAAGAGTCTTTACAAAGGCGCACGAAGACGCCAACAAAAAGAAAAAGTAAAAAATACATAGTATAAAAGCCAAAAAACAAGGGTGGAACGTCTAATAACTGTCACCGCCTGATATCCATCATCCCCGCCTTAGTTGTAAGTAGAGTCGCACTAGGCACTATCTTCGAGTTGGTCGAAGCCTCTTTTATCATCGTCCTTAGCATCAGGCTGAGGTGTGTCTATGTCATAGCCACAGGCCAAACGAGCTTCTTGAGCTTTAGCTTGGTCCCCCTCCATGGCTATCGAACTACCTCTACTCGAGCTTCGGCAAGGATCCACTCCTCGTACTGCTCTCGAGGAATGGCCGAAACTCAGAGGCATGGGAAGTAGAGGGCCGTTCGAGCAGTCTGGAATTCTCACCGTCCACAGTAGAAACCCGCTCAAGAAGATCGACGTTCTCTTTCCCCAGTTCGCCAATTTTCTCCTCATGCCTGGCCTCCTTAGCTTCAGTCGTCGACCTAACATTGTCTCGGTAGGCACGAAGGCTTCTGTATTCCAATTCTAAAAGAGCGGCTCTTTTTCGATTTTCCATCCGGGAGGACTCCGCCTCCTCAAGCCGCTATTGCTCACCAGCCACCTCTCCCCTAAGCCCCTCCATTTTGAACTAGCACTCATTCAACCTACCCTGCAGTTGATCAACCCGGCTCTGAAGGTCGCGTCAATGGGCTTCTACGCCCCTTCTCAGCTCGAGCACCTCCTCTTTTCTTATCAATGCCGCTTCGAGAGAACTGAGCCACTCCACAGACACGAGCAACTCTTCATCTTTCTTTCTCAGCTCCTCCCTTAGGGCAGGAACATCACCCCCCCTCACGAAGCCGTTTCTCGACCTCCTTATATCGCCCCCGCTACTCCTCATACTTTGACCGCATTTTTTGGTAGAACTCCTTTTGCCTCCTCTCTCTTCGCACACTCTTATTTTCCAGGATAGCCGGTTGCACAAAAAAGAAAAGAGTAAGCAAGGTGAGATCTAGAAGCAAATCAAAGCAAAAAGAAAGGGAGAACGAGAAAGATGAGGGAAATGATTTACCTTGAGAGAGAGGTCGCGATGCTCTTGGAAAGGGTACTATCACTCAGCTTCCTGAGATTTCTATACTCGGCGTTAGTAAAGAAGGGGCCAAAGGCCTGAATCACATCCTCAATGTTCATAACTAAATCTGATTCACTAGGATCATGATGGTCCTTGTCCCCCTATAATCTAACCTCAATCTAAGTCGTCTCGCAGTCAATTATCTTGTGATCTTCGGGATCGAGGTCAGAGTCGGACTCATCGTCAAAAAGTTCAGCTCGCTCATCATCCTGCTCGGCAAGCATCTTGTTATTCCCCTTGTCAGCAGGGGAAGCTTCCTGAGTTAGTTTGGAGGACAGAACCTCCTCGCACCCGGAATGCGCATGACCATCATCAGGGGCATTCATAGCGACCTCTTCCTCTTCGGTCCGCGAAGAAACAACAACTCCGATTTCTTCCAACCTAGGCACCTCGGATGCCGCTCGAACGCCTTCTTTTGCACCACGCCTCATGCTCAAATAAGCCGACTCACACTGGTACACCGGCTCCCACATCTATAACATTCCTCTTCTGGGGCCTCAAGTCCGTGCTACACAGAGAAATCTCCTCATCCTCAACATAGGACAGAACCAAGGGAGGAACGGGCGCAATAGTCAAGATGGTGGCGGGAGTAGAGGAAACAGCATCCCTCTTTCTCCTAAAGGAAGGCATCAGATCTACGTTCCTTTTAGTAATTTCCTTGATAGAACCTAGAAAAAAGTATAAAAATGATCACAGCAAAATTAACGAGCGAAAACACCACCCCATCTAAAGACAACGTACCAACATTACCTTTTGGATGGAGGGCCGGTTTGAACTTCTACCAGAAGCTTGACAAATCAAATCCCTGCAGTGAAAGGAAGGACATGTCTAACGCAATCAGCAAGGTACATCACCAACTGAAGAGGCCGAGCAGTTGCTACAAAACAAGAAGGATTAGCTCACGAACTCAAATTATGTGATTACATGAAAGGACAAAAGCAATTGTGGGTACTTATAACTATAGATCCGGGCTTCAAGGAAATCCGCGACATCGACCACGACAGTCTCAGTCTTGATAAAAAAAAGGTCGAGCCAAAATTGCCGACTACCCTTGTCGTCCATCCTGACAACCAGGGATTTGCTTCCACAATGCCGAATGTTCAATATCATGCCCAAATAAAAGTTAGGCATAAATAGATGCACTAAGTTCCAACGTCAGCCAGCCCAACAAACTTGGACAGCATCTTGATCACTTTGTAAATAAAGGGAGCGAGTTGAGCATGACAGACCCGGTATAAGCGGCAAAATTCCTCCACCAAAGGGGGAAAAGGAAGTGAATAGACAATAGTAAAGGGGTAGGCAAAAATAGCACAATACCTAGGATGGTGAGTGTACACTTCATCGTCATTAGCGGGTACGAGCTACACTCGATTATGGAGGCGTACTTATCCTTGAATTTCGCTAAATGTTAGGATGTTAGAGAGGATCGGAAAACCTCAGCCACCGCCTCTGGCTACCATTTCAAATCCGGCTTCTCATTGGGGTTGCAGGGAATAATTTTGCAGAAGAGCCTCCACTTCAAAATGGCAGAGATGTTGTCTCCTCCTCGAACGGAGGCTGCAACAACCAACAAGGTAGTCGGAATATCCTCGTTCACACTAGAAACCTCACCACCAGGAGTATCAGAAGGAAAGTTAGACATGGTTGTAAAGTTTGAAGAAATTTATGGGGCAAATGAGTTGAGAAAATGGGAGGAAACTTTAGAGAATGATAAAGTAGAGAAGTAAACTAAAAGAAAGTAAAAGCAATTCAAACAATAGTGATGGTAAAGTTGAAATAACGGTGATCATCCCCCTCTTTATAGTGGAGGAACCTTGAAATTGAAACGGCTCATCATAAAGGTAGCCAAAATCAAAACGGAAGAACAATCTAAAAGTCGCGAGTGTCTTGACGCGACATATCAAGAACATGCTTCATCATGATAAATGATATCATATCCCATCCATGTCAGGCTCTCTCCAGAAGTCACCTAGAAAAATTAAGAGCTCGAAATATGTGACACTCAAAACACCACGTTATCTGCCTCTAACAATGAACGCGACCACTATTATCCACTTATCAAGCATGTCCACGAGGATGACTTCGGCAAGCGAAGTGACTAACTGTATGGGCAAAAAAATTAATGTCATGCATTTGACCTAGTCAATGGTGGTAAAATCTTTGAAGACTGTGACGTATCAACCTGACCCCAAAAGGTCGAGGTCATGTGAAGAAGACAATTTATCGTCGAGGTGGTTTAATGGAAAATGAGGACGAGAACGAGCATCCGTCTTCGGCACGTAGTAACAACTAGTTTTAGGATTTAGATTCCCCAGAAGAATATTCCAGTGCATATTCCTTTCTGTTGTACTATCTATGGTTTTGTGGCACATATGCTCTTATAAATAGGAAGAGATCTAATTATATAGAGAGCATTTTTTTAAAGAATATCATTGACATTCTCTGTGGAAGATTCGCTCTTTATTGAATACATACAAAGAATAACTTTACACTCCCTATTCTTTTACTCTTCTCTCCCGATCTAAGAAGAATCAGAATATTCAACTGTATCACCATCTATCATTGTCAGAAAGCTTAGTGAAAAAGTTCGCCCTTGTCGAGTGAACCTTGTCTCATTTATTACTTAAAATCATTTATTGTCATTCATTGCTATCTTTTACGTTTTCAAGCCTTTATTGCTCCATCATTATTTTGAGATAATCTCACCTGATACCACACATCAAATACTAGCCACAAAAGCACTAGATCTGTTATTGAATATTAATATTGACTTTGATTAACCCTCTCTTTTTATAAATCTAATTGTATAAAAACATAGATCTAATTTTTGGGTTATGCAATAGCCAATTTAGAATTATCAACCCATGAACCCAGCCCACCTTATATTCATTTTAGCCAGAATGACACAAGCATATATGATTTTGAAATGTATTCATCCGTTTAAATTGATTGTTCAATTTTTATTATTCTATTTTAAACTCATTCATTTTATTCAAAAATTTCAGGTATTGTGAGAAAACGCAAAAATTCATTGTGTGAGAAAACTTCAGGTATGAGAAAACTCATTCATGATTTTGGGCAATAGTTTTGTATGAGAAAACGCAAAAATTCAAAAAGTTAAATAAGAAGTATTTATTTTAATTATTGTCAAGATCTAACTTTAGTTAATTAAATCATAATTATTTATACTAAAAAGGGACTTATGTTATCAATCCAAGTAAAAATTTGAGGAAACGGAGAGCAAACAAAGCAACATAATTCAAATCTGTTTGGGACTCAAATTCTTTTATAGGTTGGTGAGCAACTTAATAGTTGAGCTATGATGAAAGGTTGAAAGGGAATAATTACCTATAGTAATCTATGTTTTCCTTCTTTTTCTTTTCAATTTGACTACTTCAAGTGAGTTGATATTTCATTGATTTCTTATTGTGGTTATTTTAAAATCAGCAACAATTTTAAAAATGCAAAGACTACAAGCCCCTCCTCTCCCCCCCCCCTTTTGTGCAAACTTCATACTCAGAAGTCAAAAGTACTTACTGTAACTGTAAGAAAATATGTAAATAAATGAATCAACAGGCTCAACAAGTTAATAATCAAATCTATAGTAATAGACATGTATAATTTGGTCGTCATGCATAATATCAGAGCAATAGAACTCATTAAGCCTACAACTCAAACCTTTTTTTTGAGCAAACAGGAAATAGATATATTAATAACTAAGGAACGTCTAGTACATGATTAACATAAGATGCATTACGAATGAGGAATTGATTCCCTAAGCTTGCTAACAGTTGGCAAGCTTCATTGCATAGCAGGTTTTCATGGGTAGTAGTATCTAGCCTATCACTTTTCACAAAATCTATTACATCAAAGAGTGGTTCAACAAAAACTTTTTTTCTGGTCTTCTGAGCATTACTTCTTCCTGCTGCTCCAAAAACATGATTATCCCTTCCTAGGCTCCTTTTTTCCAGTTGGTGAGCAATCCTATTCCCCTGCCTAAAAGTGTGCTGGAGAGTATCCCTCTGCTGGTGCATTAAGGACCTGCAATCATTAACAGTTTTATTAAATAATTTATTACCAAATTGTAAGGCCTGGATTACCTCTGAGCAGTCTGTCTCTATTTCAAGTGGGAAGAGATTCCACTCCTTTGTTGTCCTTAGACCTTCTCGTAGAGCTTTCAATTCTGCTGCTAGTGAGCCATTTGCATGAGTTAGCTTTGTAAAACCAACTACCCAGCTACCAATTAATTTTCTGAAAACACCACCTAAACCACAATTTTGGTTATAGCTATGAAAACTGGCATCCACATTCAGTTTGAACCAACCCCAAGGGGGTTTGAACCAATTGATTTTTATTAGTAATTTGAGAGGGTGAATAGGGATTTTTTCCGTGAGTAATTTAAATTCTATAGCCCTTTGCATGATTTGATAACCACTGATTTGGTTGGAAGTGTTATTGTGATTATTATTGTTTCTATTAACCCAGATATGCCAAATGATAAAGGGAAAGTAAGTGTTCTATTTTAGGAAATCATGTTTAAGAAGAAAGTTGAAGTCCTTTATTTGGATAAGCCAATGCTTCCCATTTTGGTTAGGAAGGTGGCTCCATTGAAGGTCGGTCCAGAGTTTCTTGACAGCTTTGCATTCTAGGAAGATATGCTCGATTGATTCCTCATAAGGGCTTTTACAAATGGGACAATTAGGGTCAATGTTTAGTCCAATCTATGAAAGGTATTTTCTGCAAAGGATTCGATTTTGAAGGCATTGCCATAGGAAAAATCTGATTTTATTGGGACAGTCCAACTTCCAAATCCACTCGAAGTCTAAGTTAGTATTATTAGGAGATTCCAGAAGCGTATAACAAGATTTAGTAGTAAAAACCCTCTTAGTGGTGAGAGACCAAATATGTAAGTCAATTGAGGGACCCTTAAGACGGACTTTTATTTTAGTGATATTAGATAATAAATCCGGAGGAAAAGAGAGGGTTAAGGGGTCTAAATTCCTATTGGAACCATCGAAGATATCTCTGATTTTTGTGGAAATATCCTTGGGCGAAGGGGGGCCTATTGCAAGGTTCCTTAGGTTACCAAAATTTGGTATTCAACTGGTCTCCCATAGGTTAAGATTGGATTGAAGGTGGGGGGACCATATGATGCCCTTGGAGTAGATGTCTCACCCTTTGCAAATGCTTTTCCAAATGTAGGAGGATCTATTCGTAGAGGAACTATTGCAATAGTAAGAGATGATAAGCTTTGCCCATGGAATTAGTGTATTTGTGAGAAGTCTCCAGCTTAAGCTAGCTAGAGTGCATAGATGTTTATTAAGAGCATTATGGATGCCTAATCCACCATATTTTTTGGTTTGGCATATGGTGAGCCAAATCACCATGTGAATTTTCCTTCTCTCTATAGTTCTACCCCATATGAAGTCCCTTTGGACTTTATCAAGCTTTTTTAGGGTTTTCCTGGGGAGGAGAGTGTATTACATGTAATAGTTTGGGATGGAATTAAAGCATGATGCTGCAAGGGTTGCTCTTCCTGCCAAACTAAAAAATTTCATTTTCCATGACGCAAGTTTAGTTCTCATCTTATCAATTAGGAATTGACTGTCCCTAGGTTTTGGGCTATGGTGTAAGATAGGAAAACCTAGGTATGTGCCAAAACTGTTACTTTTCTTAATTCCTAACATAGTGGAAATGTCTCTGATAATATTATGGTTGCAATTTTTTGAGAAAAATAATTTTGACTTTGCAGTGTTGATACTTTGACCTGATAGAGAGCAAAACTGGTCAAGACCATTTTTAATAGCTTGGCAAGATTTAGCATTAGCTCTAGCCATTAGTGCAAGGTCATCTGCAAATAGTAAATGGGAGATTTTTTGACATTTATAACCTAAAGATATAGGGTCCCAATTCTTGATGTTCTATATATCTAGTGAGCATTTCTAGGCAGAGGATAAAGATATAGGGTGAGATGGGGTCACCTTGTCTAATACCTCTACTTGGTTAAAAGTAATTTGTAACAGATATGTTGACTAAGATTGCTATTTTACTGGAAGAAATGCAATTTAGTAATAAATTGAAGAATTTTGGAGGGAAATTAAAGTAATCCAGGGTGTGGCGAACAAAAGACCATTCTAAACGATCAAAAGCCTTTTCTAAGTCAATTTTAAGAATCATATGGCCCTGCTTGCCTTTCAGTTTGTTGAACTTAGAAATCATTTCTTGGATGATGATAGCATTATCAGACGCTCTTCTGTTTTTCATGAAGCTCGCCTGATATGGACTGATCAATTGATCTAGGAAAGGTTTAAGACAGTTGACTAGAATCTTGGTGATTAGTTTATAGATAGTATTGCACAAGACAATGGGTCTGAAATTTTTAATATTGTTGGCATTATGGATTTTGGGAATGAGGCAGAGAAAAGTTTTGTTAATTTCCGGAGGGATTTCCTGATTGTTAAAAATATCATGGCAAAGATTACTAACTGAATGCCCTATGTGATACCAATATTTTTGACCAGGAGACTTAAAAGGTTTGAACGAGAAGATAGCTCTTTTAATTTCATTATCTAGAAGGGGGTGTAGGCATATAAATTTTACTTAAAATTAAATCCATAAAATAATTTGGATTATATTTTAAATTCAAATTAATATTGGCCCAAAAAAATATTATGTCTATTATAATTGGAATAATTATATAAATCAAATATATGTGAATTAAATAAATACGTCTTAATCCATTGGGCTAGCCCATTTAATTGGGCTAAAGTGATGAGCCCACTTCATTAAGCTCAAGATGACATCTTCCTAGAGGCCCAGTTTGATGCCACGTGTCAAATGACGTGGCGCGCCAAGTCAAACGGAAGAGCCAATAGGATCATGTCACGTGTCAAAATGACAAGGCATGTCAAGTCACACTAAAAGGCCAATGAAATTGTGCCACATGTGCAAGTGACATGTTCTAGCCAATCAAATGTGGCCATGTCACATTTCAATTTGATTGGTCGGAAAGAGTTTGTTCTTATCACAACTCCTCCCTTCCACAACTATAAATAACGGTTTTCATAACTCAAAAAAGACACCAGAAGTTATAACAAGAAGCAAGAGAGTGCTCGTGGATCAAACACCGCAAATTTCTCTACAAGTTTCAAGCTTCAAGCAATCAAGTTCCAAGCTTCAAGCAATCAAGTTCAAGTTCAACAAATCAAGTTCAAGCTCAAGAATGAAAAACAAATCAAGGTCAAGTTCAAGCAATCAAGCTAAAGCTCAAGAACAAGATCATCATTCGTGGTGACAACTACATATTCAAGATCAAGCTCAAAGGCCCTTGAATTTATTTACTATTGAAAAGTAGAATAAGGGGATTCATAGATATTGTAACACTCAAATATTCGAAATAAGATACTACGATTGTTGCGATATTTTTCGGTCTTGATTTTGTTTTCTCGACGCAAGTTATTGTCTACAAATTCTGACACGCCCAGTGGGGCAATCTCTACCTCTCATCTCAACTTTTAAATCACCAAAGTCTAATAACATTGAAATGGCTTCAACAAAAATCAACTCCGGTTCAACTTCCACCAAGGCTGCTAACTCCAGGCTCTATGCTGATGTGGAAAGCATCCTCGATGTCACCTTCGGAAGCTTCGGACCAGTTACGAGGAGCAAAGCAAGCTCTTTAGGACAACAAGCACCCCAAGTGTCGTCCGCATCAACCCCTGTTTTCAGATCTTCATCCTCAAAAGGAGCAAGATCTTCCACAAACACATCTGAAGGAGGAAGCGATGTTGCTGAAAAGATCAAGAAAACTCTTGCTCTGCTTGACCTCTCTGGATCCAAGCACTCTGCTATGAAGGAAGATGATGATGCTTCAAGTGATGGATCCTCCCCACTTACACCACATAGCGTGAGCCAATCAAGGATCAATCTGTGTGAAAATCCATGCTACTCTCCGTCGTCCACGACAATCATGCAAGCCATGGTGAAAAATATTTCATCTATGGAGGAGCAGTTGGCAAACTTGACGGAAGCAATCACTGGCTTGACCAAATGCATGCAAAATCAAGAGGCTAGAATTGACAAGCTAACAGACAGGGTGGGAATCTTGATGGAAGAAGAATCCACCCATGCACCCGGTAAGCTCCCAGAGGTTCTAGAGAGTGACTCTCCCCCAAGACAAGCAGCATCCACTAAGGCTATCCCTATCTCATCTGAAGGGATGATTCCAATCGATCAATTGAAGGAGTTCATTGAAGGAACCATTAAGAACAAATATGAAGTTGCTGCCAAATCCTCCCTTACATATGCAAAGTTGTATATTGCAAGGGTCGATATGTTGAAGATGCATGCTGGCTATCAACCTCCAAAGTTTCAACAGTTTGATGGTAAATGTAACCCGAAGCAACATGTTGCACACTTCGTGGAGACGTGCAACAATGCCGAGACTTATAGAAATTACCTCATCAAGCAGTTTGTCCGCTCGCAAAAAGGAAATGTTTTTGACTGGTACACGGACCTCAAGGCTGGATCTATCGATGGCTGGGATCAACTAGAGCAAGAGTTCCTTTTATAGTACAAGATGTACTGTGAGTATGATAGAACTTACAAATACTCGTCAACGAAAGGGGGAACCAGTTATCGACTTTATCAATCGTTGGAGGAAATGCAAGCCTCAACTGCAAAGATAGGCTTAGTGAAGCTTCAGGCATAGAGATGTGCATCCAAGGCATGCATTGGGGATTGCGCTACATCTTTCAAGGTATCAAGCCTGACATATTTTAAGAACTTGCAACTCGTGCCCATGACACGGAATTGAGCATGGCCTCCACTGGAAATGAAAGGATGCCCATCTATGAACCTTGCAAAGGGAATGACAAGCAAGAAGGCAGGAATTGGGGCAAGTTCGTACCCAAGTCTGAAAGCAAATAAGCTAGGAATGTCAACACGTCACCTATGAATTTCACAACGAAGGTGAGTAAGAAGCAGAGTATGAAATCCACTTCTTTTCAAGATAATCCAAGTGGAAAGTTGACTCTAAAAGAAATGCAGGAGAAAGAGTACCCATTCCTGGGTTCTGATGTGCCAGCCATTTTCGAAGAACTCCTTGAGTTAAATCTCATTGAGCTTCCGGAGATAAAGTGACCAAATGAAGTTCGGAAAACAAATGACCCAAATTACTACAAAAACCATCGACTTGTGAGCCACCCTCTGGAGAAGTGATTTGTCTTCAAGGACAAAGTCATGGACTTGGCTCGCAAAAAGAAGATCGTGCTTGAAGATGAGAAAGCAAGCGCGAACCAAGTCTCTATAACCTTTGGCTCATTCAATCTAGATGCGTTATGCAGTTTAAAAGGAATCAAAAATGAAGAATTACTGGAGAATAACAAAGTTGAAGACGATTAACCTGATAATAATGAAGGTTGGACGTTGTTAACTCGTCGTAGGCGCCACAAAAGGAGCCCACGAAAAGAATCAGTAGAACAACCAACAAGGAAGATGATGGTAAAAAGACCAATGAAAAAGAATCCAGTTAGGCGTTTGAAGAAAGAAAAAGTGTAGATGCACCACCCTCAAAAGCTACGACATACAGTGAGTTTGGAGGATTTCTTGCCATTGGTTCCGCACGAAGATTTCTCGTGATTGTGTTGAGGCCTCTTGTTGCAATGCTTACAAAGGGGAAGAAAAGAGTGATGACCTACCGTTGGCACCATCTTCGGAAAAGCTCACTGAGTCCATTCCTAAAGAAGTTAATGCTTGTGAGGAAAAAGTCACATTCACAAATCTTCTGCTAGGTGACCCTCTTCATAACCACCCATTGTACCTGGTTGGCTATATATGTGATGAAAAGGTAAATCAAATTTTGGTTGTTGGAGGATCCTCAGTGAACATTTTGCCAATTCCCACTGTGAAAAAACTTGGTATTCCCATGAACGAACTCTTAGAAAGTCGTGTGATGATCCAAGGACTCAACCAAGGGGGGAAAAGAGCCATAGGCGCGATTAGGCTGGAAATCACCATTGAAGATATGCAATCAAGTGCATGGCTACATGTGATCAATGCAAAGACTTCATACAACGTCTTGCTCAGAAGGCCTTGGATACATGAGAACAAAGTGGTTCCATCTACCTACCATCAATGTTTGAAGTACTACGAGGGTGAAGTCGAAAAGAAGATAGTTGCTGATGATGAGTCATTCACCGAGGCAGAGTCACACTTCGCCGATGCAAAGTTCTACTTGAAGAACCGCATTGTGAAGGAGATAAAAGTTAATGATGGCATGAAAAGCAAGAATGACGAGCCAACAACTAAAGAGCCGAAGTGACTACTGGTAGAGTCAAAGATGTTACCGAAGAGGTACAACCCAATGCAAATAAATCTTATAGAGGGGGTATTGCGTCTTATGGCAAGAAAGTGAGTCCTGCGCTCCAATATTTCCCTAAAAGTAAGAAATATGAAGGTGAATCATCTAATCTCCAAACCAAGACGCTAAAGGAGTTAACTCTTCCGGTAAAACGAATTGAAGCAGTAAAGTTGTCCTCGAAACCGCTTGCAAGGTTTGTAGCCCAAAATTATTTGTAGAATATGGCACTCCCTACAAAGCGAACAGATGAAGGTTTTGATCCTGACACTTACAAGCTATTTGCAAAAGCTAGATACAATCCTAATGAGCCTCAAAGTTAGGGAAGCTACCGTCAGAAGCTGCAACGAGAAAACCACGTGAAGGTTTGGGATACAATAAGCCGTCACCAGTGCGCATCTCCATAAGAAGGGCGAGTAGCAATTATATCACTGTAGGAGACGAATTTGCCATTCTAACAAACCTTCCGTCTTCGATCGACTTGGAAAATCACCTATGAGGACCTCCGTGTTTGAAAGATTGGGTCCATTAAAGAAGGGGAACAAGTTCCAGAGAAATTTTCAAAGCATAAGAACACCCGCCTCGCCCAAATCAAGAAAATCTCTAAGGATTTCCAAAGTTTAGTTCCTTCTAGAATGAGGCGATAAACAAAACTTGTGGTTTCATGTAAAGAAGTACTTAAGGTAAAGCCATATACTGTGGTCTACACTAAGGAGCATGACGAAGATGAAGAAAGTGTGGGTTCTTCGTATCATGTTACGGTACAAGGCGAGAATGGTGTTCCATATTTAATGGAGGATAATGCGTAATTGGAGGATGTTTCACCATGTTATCACATATCCTTCAATGATGGGGACCCTCAAGAAGATGAAGATGAAAAAGACGCTCCACCCGAACTTGAAGAAGGAGTGAAGACAACAGTTGATGCCTTAAAAGAAGTTAACCTTGGCACCGATGAGGAACCAATACCCACCTACCTAAGTGCTTTACTAGAAGCTGATGAAGAGAGCACTTATATTGAGTTACTCAAGGAGTTCAGGGATGTCTTCGCTTGGAGTTACAAAGAGATGCCTGGCTTGGACCGGAAAGTAGCAGTCCACCACCTTGCAGTCAAAAATGGTGCTCGCCCTGTTAAACAAGCTCAAAGGCATTTTAGGTCGGACTTGGTTCCCTTGATTGAAACTGAAGTTAAAAAACTCATTCAAGCTGGATTTATTCGGGAATTTAAATACCTAACATGGGTTTCAAGTATTGTCCCTATAAGGAAGAAGAATGGCAAGATTCGAGTATGTGTTGACTTCAGGGATCTCAATAATGTGTGTCCCAAAGATGAATTTCTGCTTCTTATTCCAGAGTTGATGATCGATACTACTACTGGGTACGAGGAAATGTCTTTTATGGACGGTTCGTCGGGCTATAACCAAATTCTTATGGCACCAAAAGATGAAGAGCTTACTGCGTTCCGCACCCCCAATGGCATTTATTGCTACAAGGTAATGCCTTTTGGCTTGAAGAACGCTAGTGCTACTTACCAAAGGGCTATGCAAAATATTTTTGACAATCTTCTCCACAAGAATGTCGAATGCTATGTTGACGACTTGGTGGTAAAATCAAGAGAGAAGAGCGACCACTTGAAATACTTGAGAATGGTGTTTGAGTTGCTCCGTAGGTACCAACTTTGGATGAATCCATTGAAATGTACATTGGAGTTACTTCTGGGAAGTTCCTTGGTTTCATTGTTCGACATCGAGGGATTGAAATTGATCAAGCCAAAATAGATGCAATCTTGAAAATTCCTGAGCCTCGGAATATTCATGAATTGAAAAGTCTGCAAGGAAAGCTAGCATACCTTAGGAGATTCATCTCAAACCTAGCTGGGAGGTGCCAACCATTCAGTCGCCTTATGAAGAAAGGTGTCCCTTTCAATTGGGACCAAGCATGTAGGAATGCCTTTGAGAGCATTAAATCCTACTTGATGAAGCCTCCAATTTTGGCAGCCCCTATACTTGGAAAGCCGTTGATACTATACATTTCAGCAAAAGAAAGGTTTGTTGGAGCGATGTTGGCCCAAAAGAATAGTGAAGGGAAAGAAAACTCCATTTACTACTTAAGCAGGATGATGACACCAAATGAGCTGAATTATTCGCCAATTGAAAAGTTATGTTTGGCGCTAGTCTTCTCAATCCAAAAGTTGAAGCACTACTTTCAAGCTCATGTCGTTCGTTTGGTTTCTAGAGCAAATCCCATCAAGTTTGTGACGCCAAAACTTGTCCTTAGTGATCGACTAGCAAGGTGGTACCTCCAGTTTCAACAATTTGAAATCGTGTACATCCCACAAAAGGCTATAAAAGGACAAACGTTAGTGGACATCTTGGCAGATCACCCTATACCTAATGATTGGGAACTAACTGACGAACTACCTGATGAAGACGCCATGGTCATTGAAATTCAACCTCTATGGAAGATGTACTTTAATGGTGCTGCACATTGCAGAGGAGCTGGTGCTGGTGTAGTATTTGTCACTTCTCTAGGTGAAGTTCTGCCCTACTCTTTTACGTTGACGTAACTCTGCTCTAACAACGTTGCTGAGTATCAAGCACTAATACTTGGGCTCGAAATGGCTGTCGAAATGAAGCGGTTGCAATTGCAAGCCTTTGGTTACTCTCAGTTGGTGGTCAACCAGCTTTTAGGTAGTTATGAGGTCAAGAAGCCTAAACTATGCCCATATCATGATTACGCTAAAAAGTTAATGGGGTGGCTCGGTGATGTGACTATTCAGCATGTGCCAAGGAAAGAAAATAAGAAGGCGGATGCTTTAGCTGTCCTAGCTTCATCTTAACCCTGCCTGATCAAGCGCAAGTTACTGTCCGCCAAAAATGGGTAGTACTACTGCCAAATGAGGCTGAAGGTGAAGAAAATGAACTCAAGCATATTGTCATTGTTTCTGAAGTCGAGAAAGAAGAATGGAGACAACCCATTATCGACTACTTGTGCTATGGGATACTCCTAGAAAATCTGCGGAGAAGAACTGAAATCCGTCGTTGTGCACCTCGCTTCCTTTACTACAAAGATACCCTATATAGAAGATAATTCGAGGGAGTACTCTTGCGATGCTTAGGGGTAGATGAAGCACTCCAAGCTTTCCAAGAAACGCATTCTAGGGTATGTGGATCACACCAATCTGGACCAAAACTCCACTTCCATATAAAAAGGATGGGATATTATTGGCCAACGATGGTAAAAGATTGCTTGGACTATGCTCGAAGATGCAAGGCTTGTCAATTTCAGGCGAATTTTATTTATCAACCTCCTGAAGTGTTGCACCCGACTGTTACATCCTGACCGTTTGACGCTTGGGGATTGGATGTTGTTGGACCACTACCAAAGTCCTCTGGTGGGCACCTATACATCTTGGTTGCAACTGACTACTTCTCAAAATGGGCTGAAGTTGTTGCTCTTAAGGAAGTAAAGAAGGAAAATGTTGCAAGTTTCATCCGAGTAAACATTATTTATCGCTTTGACATTCCTCATTAGATAATCACGGATAATGGAAAGACATTCGACAATAGGCTGATGAACAAGATTTATGATCTCTTTGGCTTCAAGTAACGTAACTCTTCGATGTACAATGCTGCAGCCAATGGTCTAGCTGAGGCATTCAACAAGACTCTATGAAACATGTTAAAGAAAGTCGTCTCCAAATTCAAACGAGATTGGAATAATCGTATGGAAGAAGCTCTATGGACATATAGGATGACTCACTGCGTGCCAACACAGGCAACTCCTTATTCAATCGTTTATGGAGTCGAAGCCATCTTTCCACTTGAGCGCCAAATACCTTCATTATGACTGGCTATTCAAGAAGGGATCACTGATGAAGAAAATGCTCGACTTCGATTAGCAGAGTTGGAAGCTCTTGATGAAAAGAGATTGGAAGCTCAACAGAGTCTTTGATGTTATCAAGCTCGATTATTTCGCGCCTTCAATAAAAGAGTTCACCCGAGATCCTTTCAAGTAGGAGATCAAGTCCTTGCCATACGAAGACCTATAATTACTTCCCATAAACCTGTAAGAAAGTTCACTTCAAAATGGGATGGGCCATATATCGTACAAAAAGCTTACTCAAGTGGGGCTTACAAGCTGGTTGATGCAGATGGTATGAGAATCGGCTGACAAGTTTTTGGAGAAGTATTATCCATGAAGTTGCAAAGCTCCTTGACGCACGAGCCTAAACTGCATGTTGCTACACTCCTGGCCCGCATGAGTCTAAACTGTGTACGGCCCCCTACAAAAAAAAATATTCGCTAGGTTGAAAACTTCGAAAGAGGCGGCCTAGGTAAAAGTTAGGACATATAAAAAAAATTAAAAAAATGATTAAAAAAATCACCTGGTCTGAACTACGGTATGACTTGATCCTCTTCACCGAAGTACGTAGGTAGCTTAGAGTTTCATTCTAAGTTTAGTCGCATAAGTTCAAAAGATATATATTGTCCCAATTGTTGTTCAAATAAAGTATGAAGGAATGTAAGATCAAGCTGAAATGTCATCCTCCTATTGAACTTTGATCTCATTTGATTTAAAAGGGGGCAATCCTCCATGGTAAATTGATACTTTCAATGGGCCGATTTTAGGAGGATACCAAGTATTTGCATTGAAGTCCAGGGATTCTCTATGTCTTCAAATTCGCCGATCTTCAAGTTGAAATATTTAAGCCCTCCAAGTCACAAAGTTGAAGTCTTCAAGTTCGTCGATCTTCAAGTTTCAGTCTTCAAATTAGCTGGTCTTAAAGCTGAAATATTTAAGCCCTCCAAGTTGAAGTCTTCAAGTCCTTCGGTCTTCAAATTCGCCGATCTTAAAGTTGAATTGTTTAAGCCCTCCGAATCTTTGAGTTGAAGCCTGCAAAGTCCGCCAAATCTTCAAAGTTTTCCAAGTGTTCAAGTCGACATCGTCTTCGAGTTGAAGCTTTATAACTTTCCAATCTTAAGGTGGACATATAAGTCCATTTGCACCTTAAGTTGGCCTCTTCGTGGGTTTGTCCTTAAAAGGAACTAGAACTTTCCAATCTTAAGGTGGACATATGAGTCCCTTTGCACCTTAAGTTGGCCTCGCCGATAGTCGAGCCATATTGAGAGCAATCTCTCTGATAGTCGGGCCACATTGAGAGTAATCTCTTCGGTAGTCGGGCCATGAAAGTAATCTTTCCGATATTTGGGCAGGGATGAGTACTCATCCCCCCATACCCTAAGAATGTCTTCTTCATGCATGGATCATCTCGTTAAACAAGAATCATCTTTCTTGTTTGACCTACAAACAAAAAGAATAACAAAGGAAGAAAAGCACAAGAAAAGAAGAAGAAATTACCTTCGCGTCAGTGCCTCTAAGTCGTCAAAATTATACTCAAACCAATTTGCAAACGCTGAAATTGGTAATGAAATTGGTACTAATGGAATGAAAGGTGTATGGTATTTATAGATGATGGAGGTCAGCAGTCAAGGATTTTGTTTCGATGTGGGATATTCATAATCCATCCCCAAAACGAATTTGAAGTCTATTGAGGCGGCGGTTCTTTTCCTAGGCAGAGTAGAATCCTTTTCTTGTTATAATTTCAATTGGAATATGATTTGGCTCTCTATCTCCAATTTAATTGGTTGCTGCTAGCAAACGATTCGGCCTTCCATGTTTGCACGAGGCATTGTGCGTGAATATAGCTTTATACGTATATACTTCCTTAAATAAGGAATGCAATATCTTTGGCTAGATGGATTGTGATTTCTATGTTGGCCTACAAGTCAGAACATGACTTTTATTGACATTCTGCCAAAGTCCACGTGAACCCTTCTAGAAACAAACCAAGTGTTTGGATATTTGGCCATATGTATTGAAAGCTCATTCAAGCAGAATTTATTATCTCAATTCTTTTGAAGTAATGCATGAGTACATCTATAGTGAACTTTAAATTATATGTTAGTTCGTGATACTTCAAGTCTGGTCTTCAAAACTCGACATACTTATGCCCGACAAGTCTTGAAATAGGGAGCATTTGTAGGCATATAAATTTTACTTAAAATTAAATCCATAAAATAATTTAGATTATATTTTTAATTCAAGATAATATTGGCACAAATAAATATTATGGCTAATATAATTGAATTAATTATATAAATAAAATATATATAAATTAAATAAATACGTCTTAATCCATTCAGTTAGCCCATTTAATTGGGCTAAAGTGATGAGCCCACTTCACTAAGCCCAAGATGACATCTTCTTAGAGGCCCAGTTTGGTGCCACGTGTCAAATGACGTGGCGCGCCAAGTCAAACGGAAGAGCCAATAGGATCATGTCACGTGCCAAAATGACAAGGCATGCCAAGTC
Organism: Nicotiana tabacum; assembly: GCF_000715075.1. Lineage (NCBI taxonomy): Eukaryota > Viridiplantae > Streptophyta > Magnoliopsida > Solanales > Solanaceae > Nicotiana > Nicotiana tabacum. The sequence goes on along the minus strand of NC_134080.1, from coordinate 124,725,973 downwards.
ACATTAAAAGGCCAATGAAATTGTGCCACATGTGCAAGTGACATGTTCTGGCCAATCAAATCCGGTCATGTCACGCTTCAATTTGATTGGTCGGAAATAGTTTGTTATTATCACAACTCCCCCCTTCCACAACTATAAATAGGGGTCTTCATAACTCAGAAAAGACACCAGAAGTTATAACAAGAAGCAAGAGAGAGCTCGTGGATCAAACACCGCAAATTTCTCTACAAGTTTCAAGCTTCAAGCAATCAAGTTCAAGCTCAAGAACGAAGAACAAATCAAGGTCAAATTCAAGCAATCAAGCTCAAGCTCAAGAACAAAATCAGCGTTTGTGGCGACAACTACATATTCAAGATCAAGCTCAAAGGCCCTTGAATTTATTTACTATTGAAAAGTAGAATCAGGGGATTCATAGAGATTGTAACACTCAAATATTCGAAATAAGATACTACGATTGTTGCGATATTTTTGGTCTTGATTTTATTTTCTCGACGCAATTTATTGTCTACAGGGGGTATCCAGATTGTCTAGATTAATCTTATTACATCTGGATTGGAGATTTAGGGGGTTTTCCTGGATAGAATGAGAGTGAGAAGAAGTAAATGCAAAGGTAAAGTAATTTTGAACATGAGACATAATTTGGCTATGATCATTTATCCAATTACCTACCTCATTTTTGAAATAATTAATTTTGTTTCTTCTTTTCCTATTAGTGGCTGAGACATGGAAGAATTTTGTATTTGAGTCACCATCATTAAGCCACATGATCCTAGACCTAAGTTTCCAGTAATCTTCCTCTATTTTTATAATATCATTGAACTCATTTTGAAGGTCTAATTCTAATTTTCTAAGGAAAGAACTGGTAGCATAGCTATTAGAAGATTGGATACCTTGGAGTCTGGCTAACAATTTTCTCTTCCTTCCCATGATATTTTCAAAGGTACTGTCTTTCCAAGGTTTTAACTTATCAACCAAATTGAGGCTAGCTTTAAAGTAATCACTATTATTCTAATTATTTTTAACAATTGTCTGAAACTCCAGATGTTTACACCAAAAGGTTTCTAGTCTAAAAGGAACCTTATGGAGAGACCTATTCCTTGGAATCAATTCAGTAAGGATATGATTGTGTTCAGAGTGAGTTCTAGGCAAGTGAATAATAGAGCTTTTAGGAAAGAGTTCAATCCATTCCTCATTTCCGAAGACTTTGTCAAGTCTTTCTAAAATAAGACCCTTCTTGTTACGTCTATTATTTGTCCAGGTATATTTGCTTCCTTTCAAGCCTAGATCAACCAAGTTACACTTGTTAATTTTGGACCAAATGTATCTAGCTCTACTATCCTTAATAGGTTTGCCACCAAATTTCTTACTAGCGGCTAAAATGTCATTGAAGTCACCACCAACTAACCAAGGTCCTTTATAAGAATTGCTAATACTTTCTAGGTGATCCCACATAATATTTCTATTATGAATACAAGTACTAGCATATATGGAAGTAAAAAGCTAGGGTTTACGTATAGGAATTACCTCTGTGGTTGCATGGATCTCTTGACCCCTACGAACAGCATTTTGAACGTTGATTATGTCATCCTTCCACATCATTACCATACCACCAGACTACCCTTCTGATGGAACTTCAATCATCTCAGTGAACCCAAACTCATTAAGCATGGCTGCATGGTACCCATCCTTGTTTCCAACAACGTCACCATACATGGCCTATGTGTGTCTAACATCTCCCTAAAGTTTCTCCTGAAATTGTCATTATTCCCTCCTCGTATATTCCATATTATGAAATTTGTGGGCTGATTCATGACTAAATTAGATTCAGGGTTGACCATCTCTCCATTCTCCCTTATCCCTCCCACTTGGACAGGATTTCTTCTCATCAACGGAACTAGAATTATCACCTTGTTTCCCACTATTGGGTCGTGTGGAGGACGGATATCCATCGAGCACTTGCATAGGGCCAACGGGCAACTGAGTACATGCCTCTTCTCGTGCCTCTCCGTGAAGAGATATTTTTTTATTCCGTCTAGGTTTGAGAGTTCTAGGGTTGGCCTTAAGTGTAATTTTAGAGGGACATCATCCTCCTCCATTTCTGCCTCCACTGGACCGGGTATGAGGTCGTCCTGATATTGAGGTGGGGGTACTGGAGGGGGTGCCATCTCTAGGTTCCCCTAGTTGATGTCCCAAGGCAGAAAGATGGGGTTGAGTTGAGTATACATCTCTGTTGGAAAGAAGGGAAGATCCAATGGGGCATTTTGAGGATTTATGGGGTTGAAATGGGGTGGTATGCTCCATTGTTCTCTCATCATTTGAGCCATTTGAGGATTCATTGATGGAGCCATCGGGTTGCTAATGTTGTCGAGTCATACTTGATTGAGATAGTTGTTCATGGCCAATCTTATTCCCTCTGTGATGAGTTGTGCTAGATATTGGGTGTTGTGGAGGATCACAATAGCCTCTTGGCCATTGATTGGGACTGTGAATGATAGTGTATGGTCCATGAGACCTAGTTCCATCCATCTCGTGGGTTGTTAGTCTTAGGCTTGGGGTGGTTGAGTGTAAATTATCTGGGGTTGTTCTTGAGGATGGAGGGGGGATGTTTTCCATGTTGAGAGGACGGTGTTGTCTTAGGATTTGGATTAGGCGAGTTCTTTTTCTTAGGGTTGAGGGAACTTTTGGCATTTTGGATAAGGGAAGGAGTAATTAATACACTAGAAGTAGGCGTGGGGTTTTGGGTAGGAGAAGGGGTTGGCTGATTGGTTGGTGAAATAATGATTGTTTCTTCCAAGTTTATGTCTTTTGGTTGTTCTAGGTCTTGATTTATAGGGCACTTAATAGCTTTGTTTGAGTTTTCTAAGAGAATGTCCATTTTGCTACTCTTTTCTACAACCGTTGCCATTTGGCCAACATGCATGGTGGAGGGATCTTGCCATATCTTAAGGAAGGATCTTGTGGAGATCCTTTGGATAACAAAATATTTTGGGTAGATTTTTTATTAAGGGTGGGTTTAGGGCAGTAGGGGTAGGATTAGAGGGAGGGTTAGAAACGTCCATGCTAGGGCCAATTTGCATGACATTGATATTTTCTATTTGGTTAGTAACAGTAGAAGCCACGGGTAAGTCACTCATACATGTGTCAATATTTTCTAGTTCCAAATCATCATTTAAATGAGTAAATTTATTATTACTAAGAAAATTATTATTTGCCATGGTGGGTTTTGGCAAAACCATTTGTTGATTATCTATGTAGTGATTTTTAGAAGGAGAGTTGTTTTGTTCCTTAGGATTGTTAGATTGATCAGTGGCTTTTGTGGGTTGATTAGGGGAAGAGTGATCTTTAGTTTTATATTGAAGCAGTTGGGTGTCCAATTATTTACCTGTATTAGTATTGAAAAGTTTAATCGAAATACATGGACCATGGTTGCCTTTAACCTGGTTGATGGAAGGTTGAGGAGGAAGTTTTCTGCCTTGATTTTTCTTTTTGTTGAATGAAATAGTGATGTATTCATCCACTTTCCTTTCATTTGTAGCCATAGGTTGATGAGCTTGTCCTGCACGGGGAGATTCAGTGCATTGTTTCTTGATATAACTGCATTGCCTCATTGTAGGACCAAAGCGACCACAATTTTTGCAAAGAAAGTCTTCCCCTTCATAATGAATATTTTGCTTATGTTGTCCAACAAAAATGTAGGGTTGGACTGGAACTTCCAGAGGGATTTCGATACAAATTCTTGCATATCGACCTTTAAGGGTAGTTGATGTACATATGTCAATTTTTAGTAGGCGTCCTATTGCATTGCCAATTTTTTCCAGGATTTTCCCATAGTAAAACTCTGTTGGCAACTAAGGAAGCCTACTCTAAATAGCTGAGGTGATTAATTTTTTATTTTTAGCCACGAAGTTTGGTTTCTATCTGGAGATGGACAGGAAGTGGCCATTTATGAACCATGGACCTGAGTGGATGGCTTTATCCATGTTCTCCTTCTTCTTGAATTTGATATATAATAGTCTTATCCAAGATCAATGAGAGAGAAGTCTTCTTTTAGATTCTATAGATCTTGAATTTTCTTTTTTAAATAATGATGTAACATACGTTTTCCTACTAATTTGATAATGATGGAAAATTTCCACGGTTCATAGATACGTTGTCTATCTTCCATTGAGAGGGGAATTTCTATCACACCATTTTTTTTTGCATACTGGATTGTGCACAATTTCCTTCTCATCCATTGAGTTGGTGGGGTGGAGTATGTATTCTTGTTCAATTGTAGGAGCAAAATCCATTGGGTTTGATTCCATCAATTTGTCCTTGAAGGATGTTGGATTTTTCAAAACATCTTGAGGTAGGTTGTGATGGATTATGTCACGGGGTTTAGGATGGATTAAGTTAGAGGTTCTTGAGTTGTTCATGGTTTGAAGTTTTTTAGTGAGAATGAAAAGGTTCTCTCTCTAACTAGGAACTCCCCGCCTGGATTATACAACAACTCAAACCTTAATAAGTCTTTTCTATATACTTATGTCTCAGTTTCATAGATTATTTCTCAATCTTATAATTAAAATCATACTTTATAACTCATATACTTAATATTTATACTCAACTCGTACTAGAAGTAGGGAAGGTCATCACATTTGCTATTTCTGTCAACTCGTATCTTAATGAGATAGAGATCCTAGAAAATATATAATTGTTACTCTCGTGAGAAACGCCATATGTTTAGCACACATATATTAATGTTGTTGGTTATTGCTCTCTCACGAGCAACGTGTACCATCTCATTGCTTTCCGCCACTCCTATTTTCTTTTTGGTTGAAGGGGGAAAAAGGAAGAAACTGTTATGAAATAAAAGCAATTTAGTAAAACATGAACAAGAAATAAAGACAATTTAGTAAAACATGAACAAGAAATAGAGATAGAGAGAAAAGAAGAGATTTTCTTCTTAAATTGTGTGTATTTTCCTATCTATTACAAAGCCTTTATATAGGCATGAAAAGTGAAGAAAATATGTCATGAAATATGTCATTGAACATAGAAAATATATCATTGAATATGTCATTAACCATTTGAGAGAAAGATCATGAAGGAAGAGTAGACATCCACCATATTTTGATTTTTATCATAACACTCCCTCTTGGATGTCCATAAATAATGTGTCTCGTTAAAACATTATTAGGAAAAAACCCTATGGGAAAAAAATTCTAATGAAGGAAAAAGAGTACACATATTTAGAATTACGCCTTTTGGTTGCCTCGTTAAAAACCTTGCAAGGAAAACCCAATGGGACAAAACCTTGTAAGGGAAAAAGAGTACAACGCGTATTAACTCCCCCTGATGAGATCATCAGTTCACATCGTTGAGCCTTCGTATCCCAATCTTGTACACTAGTTTCTTGAAGGTTGATGCCGGTAGATATTTGGTGAAAAAATCAGTCATATTATCACTTGAACGAATCCGTTGCAAATTAATATCACCATTCTTTTGAAGATCATGTGTGAATAATAATTTAGGTGAAATATGCTTTGTCCTAACTCCTTTATGAATACTCCCTTTAATTGGGCTATGCATGTTGTATTTTCTTCATACAAAACTGTGGGTAGTTTATCACACTTCAAACCACATTTGTCTCGAATAAGATGTATAGTAGACTTCAACCATACACATTCTCGACTTGTTTAATGAATAGCAATTATCTCAGCATGATTAGAAGAAGTAGCCACGATTGATTGCTTAGTCGATCGCCAAGATATGACAGTGCCACACATGTAAACACATAACATGTTTGAGATCAAGCCTTGTGTGTGTCAAATAAATACTCCACATCAACATACCCAACAAGATTGGTATTGTAATCATTGCCATAAAATAAGCCCACACTGGTAATCCCCCTTAGATAACGCAATATGTGCTTGATTTCATTCCAATTTCTCCTTGAGCGGAGCTATATCTTGCTAAGACATTAACTGAAAAAGTTATGTCATGCCTTGTAGTGTTAGAAAGATATATTAGCGCACCAATTGCATTAAGATATGGTACTTTAGGACCAAGAAGCTCTTCATTATTTTCATGAGGTCGGAGTGGATCTTTATTTATATCGAGTAATCTCACAACCATTAGGGTACTTAACGGATGTGCTTTATCCACATAGAAGCTCTTTAAAATCTTTTTAGTGTATGCTGATTGAAGGACAAAAATTCTATCTTTCATATATTTAATTTGTAGACCAAGACAAAATTTTGTCTTTCCAAGATCTTTCATTTCAAATTCTTTCTTTAAACAGTCTACTGCTTTAGGAAGCTCTCCGGGAGTTCTAATGATATTTGAATCATCAACATATATGGAGATTATAACAAATTCAAATCCATATCCTTTTATAAGTACACAAGGGCAAATTGAATTATTCTTATACCCTTCTTTCAACAAGTACTCTTTCGGGCGATTATACCACATGCGCCCTGATTGTTTCAATCCGTATAAGGATTTTTGAAGCTTTATTTAATAAATTTCTTGGAAACCTTAATATGCTCCAAGACAATTTAAATCTTTCAATGATATCCACTATACGCATATCAAGTTTTTCATATATTGCCAGATTAAAACCTGAAGTGACTATATCCACTATAAGAGAACATGTCTCCATATATTCAATGTGAGGATATTTACTAATTTTCTTGTGCCACAAGTCATCTTTATGTCTATCGACTTGAACCTTTCGTACAAGAATACATTTATACCTCAATTGACTTTATATTTTCAGGTGTTGGACTATCCGTCCAACTTCACATTTTTCAAGTGAAGTCAATTTCATTGCGTATTTTTTATTTGGCCAATCTTTTATCTGTCCAAATTTCATGATAGATTTGATCTCAAGATCCTCGTCAATATTAATCATATTGAGCGCTACATTATATTAACAATATCATCGACAATCATTTTATGTCGGTTCCATTATTACCCAATAAAGACATAACTTATTGAGATCTCTTTATTTCATTATTTTCAGGTACCTGAGCCTCTCCCATGAGGTCTTATGAAGTGTTATGTCGTGGTGCTCTTCTAGGGCACTTGCCTCCTTATTATGACCATTTTGAATATTTGCCCCTCTCCTTCTTCAAGGAGTTTTATCTTTGGAACCGATTGGTCTGTTACACTTCATGTGTGCCATAGACTCTGTCCCTCATGGACTTTATTCTATTTGGAGCATTAGCAGCTGAAATATGACATTTAGCTTTGGGTCAGCAAATGCGTCTGGCAATAATTTGTAAATGAATATCACTTGAACTTCAAGTTCATATTTTCTTGTACGAGGATCTATATGTATTCATAATAATTCATTTCACGTATCACTTTCTCAGCTGCCCATTTTCTCCCCCTAATGTTGGGATCACCAACACATTTCCCAACCATCTTTGGGAACTCATCTTTGTACATTTTGGTGGCATAATTAAATCATATAGCACATCCATATTTCTATATAGAAATTATTTGGTTCCTGACCCTGAACCGATTGTGATAGGGAGAAATTTTTATAATAACTTGGCTAGATGCGTACAAGTGCTGCTGTATATTAAATAATAAATCTCATACCAAATTTCGTTTTGGGAGTTTTGTTCTCATAACCAATGATTTAGCTATAATTGGAGGCATACAATTTCTGCTAAACCAACTTGGATTTAAACCAGTATTATTAAGATAAATCATCATAATTTATATTATGGAATTGTGCTTTAATAATTTGAGCAAGCAATCTTGCAAAAATCAAACTGCAAGTTGATAACAAATGCACATGTGACCATAAAAGAGATGCATCTATTAAAATCATATAATAGTAAACGGTCCACATGGCAGGTGACTGGGCCCATATATATGTCACCTTTTATTCCTTCCAGAAATCAAAGGATTCAATCCCAACCTTTAACTGATATATCATGAGAATAAGCAGCACAAGAGAATTCTTGAAGAATCTTCTATTCTTCAATATATGTCAATGTAATTCTTAATTAATTTTTCGCATCATAATTGAACCGAGATGGCCAACCGGTCATGCCAATTAATATTTGTTTTAGTAAACCTCTAGTTTACTTGTGGCATATGATTCCAGCATCATGCTTATATTTGTGTAGTACAAATAGAAAGAAGATCGGGTAACCTTTCATATTTACCCGGTATGATTATAGAAATATGAAGATATTCAATCTTCCTTTCATTTATAGTCTCAATATGCCAATCACTTTGACTTATATAGTTGAAACTCAAAAAGTTTCTTTTGAGACTTTACAATATCAATGTCATGAATAAGTTTATTCATCCGGGTAGTAACAAATTAGTTTTTCCGGAGTTCTTAACAACTTTTGTACTACAAGATCTTTTATCATACCATTCATATGGTAAATGTCTCCTTCACGGAGAAAATTATATCATAATAAATTATCATGGTCAAAATCATCATAAGCAAAATCATTTCTTGTTTTAACTTTGCCTTTAATAACTTTTATAAGGCATAACAAAATAATATTTGGCATATCACATGTACGCGACCAATGACACATTCATGTAACCACACAATAATATTTATTCTCTTTATTTTTACTCAAACCTCCCTTAGAGGTGAGTTGTGTGATATTCATATCCAATGACACATTTATTTTTATTCTCTTTATGACACATTCATGAATTGCATGTCTTTATTCATTGCTTTTATCACATATTGCCACATTCAACTTTAGGAATGGGTTTGCATTCTCAATGCTTATCACAAGTCACATTCTCTTCAAGGAATGAATCATAATCAGCGACGTGCTTTATTATTTTCATACCAATTTGATGGTAAGCATTGCCTTCACATTTTGAAGGACTATTTTGAGAACCCTTATTGTTCTCCTTTTATAATCATAGTGATGATTATTATTATTTTGATATTTGGAACGCCCACGTTTATTGTTCAACCACTTGTCTTCATTGAAACTTATTATGCATTGTTATCACATTCACTTCAAGAATGGAGCAAATCAAGTGGGACAATTTTTATGCCTTTTCATGAAAAATATATTATTTTTCTTTAGTCATCATTATATCATCATTATGGTACATTGGGACTCAAACCCAATGTCTTACCAATATAAAGGCATGTTAGGCCATAATAAATTGGGACTCAAACCCAACTCTTATCATTATGGAGCATCAGGACTTGATCTCGATGTCTTATCCTCAATTAATGACATAATAGGCTAAACAATATTGAGATTCATTCTCAAGCCTTAATTTCAATCACATGCCAAGAAAGTTATACACAACTAATTTGCAACTTAGCAAATCAAATTTGCTTTCTTAAATAAGTGTACAAATCTCAAATCAGCGTAAAGCTTTATTAATTATTTGTAATATGAAATACAATTATTTGTAGTCAGAATATTTCTTCTAAATTCTATTAGAGTTTAAAAGGATCATAAAATTATTGTCTTAATATTTATTGAGTCTCTCTCAAAAATATTGTTGTTTTCGAGGTATACCATACCTATTGGATTTGGTTTAACGCCATGACTTTCATTCACTCAATTCAACCAAGAAATTAGTGAATAAATTTATCAAAAGTACACCATATAAGTAACAACACATATATAGTACTAATACATAAGTTCAGCATTTATATTACCTGAAAAGTGACATTATAGGTAACAACTTACCAGTTGTAGCTTGTGCATCATTCATATAAAATACTTAAAAATGGTAAATCAGTAGCAAATATCAAGTAGGTCATGGATACTCAAAAATACCTCTTCTAGTAGTCATACTAATCATTGTTTGCTTTCAAATGATACGACCATAAATTATGAAGTATACTTTCTCAATAGCTGGTTTGTTTTCCAAATTTCAAAGAAGTAATTAATCAACCTAGATAAAGATGTGAAGTATTTCTTGTTTTCTTCAAGATGATTTATGCTTTTAATCAATATGACCAATTTTATTTTATTTTTTATTCCTTTTTTTTGGTACTATATGCAAGTGTAAAAATCCAAAAGGAAAAAAAATATTCATTCAAGTAAAAGAAAATGTTAAAAGCGGCAGGACAGATTGAAGATAGTTAACACATAAATATGCATAAGACAATTTATATAAAATATCCTTGGTTACTATGACATGCATCATATCAACAATTAACTGCTACTATGATTTTAACATATAGAACTTCGAAAATTTTATTCCATTCATGTGATATAAAAGATGTAATATTAATATGTGCTTATGCAATATAGGTGTAGTACGAAGTTGTGTGCATATGAGATTTTAAAGGAATGACAAGTATAAGATAATCATACCTTCTTATATTTCATTACTTACCATATGTAGTTTCTCTTTACATTTAACCATGTGATGATATGTATGGCTTCTAATTGTAATCTTTCTGGATGTAGGAAATTTTTTGTAGATATACATGTACAATTGGTTAGAGACTCGTACTGATAACGTGTTATGAAATAAAAGCAATTTAGTAAAACATGAACAAGAAATAAAGACAATTTAGTAAAACATGAACAAGAAATAGAGATAGAGAGAAAAGAAGAGATTTTCTTCTTAAATTGTGTGTATTTTCCTATCTATTACAAAGCCTTTATATAGGCATGAAAAGTGAAGAAAATATGTCATGAAATATGTCATTGAACATAGAAAATATATCATTGAATATGTCATTAACCATTTGAGAGAAAGATCATGGAGGAAGAGTAGACATCCACCATATTTTGATTTTTATCATAACAGAAACGATAATATTTTCCTTTCTTCCTAGTCTAATTTTGCATAATCAGACACCAACCCCATTATCCCTTCATCTTTCCCAGCAAATCAATTAATTTCTACACTCAAAATTTTGGGAAAGGATATTTAGATCTCAAAAATCTCATAACTAGTTTGATTTGGTATTAATTAAAAAGAAAAAGTCAAATTCAGATCAAACCAACCTGAATTTATATTTATATATTATTAAAAATTATCTATACATAATTTTTTTTATTATAATATAATTTATAAATATTCTTTAACTTTGTCGTAATTTTGATTTCCTTAATATTTTAGAGGAAACTACACTATATACCTACAACAACAATTACAAGCCTAGTAAATTTTCATAAGTAGTGTCTGGGGAGGGTAAGATGTACGCAGTCTTACCCCTACCTTATAAGGATAGAGAGATTATTTCCGATAGGCCCTCGACTAAAGTAAAGATGAAAAAAATAATGGCAACAAATAGTAACAATAACAACAAGATAAAAAGAAGACTGGCGCCAAGGTAACAACTAAACCGTAGGTAATAATAACAATCTAAGAGTATAAATATATCAAACTAGCACTAATGCTATCAAACAGAGGAAGTCAAAGGGAAACGCTCTCCTACCAACTAATCTTCTACCCCTAATCCTCGACCTCTATACCCTCTTATCAGGGTCAAATCTTCAGTAATCTTCAGTTGCGTCATGTCTCGCCTAATCACCTCTCCACAACACTTTTTAGGCCTACCTTTATCCATCCTCATACCCACCAAGGTTAACCTCTCACACCTCCTAACTGGGCCTTATGTGCTTCTCATCTTAACATAACCTCGAACCATCTCAACCTCTCCTCCTGCATCTTATCTTCCACAGGGGAAACTTCCACCTTATCCCGAATAACTCATTCCTAATCTTATCTAACCTTGTATTCCCGCAAATCCATCTCAACAAACATTCTCATAACTACTTGTATCTTCTGAACATGAGATTTCTTTTCCGGCAACATTCTTCCCCATACAACATAGTCGATCTGACTATTGCTTTTCAAAACTTACCTTTAAGTTTTAGTGGCACATTCTTATTACACAAGATACCAGAAGAGAGTCTCTACTTCATCCATCCTACTCCAATACGGTGCATGATATCCTCATCAATATTCCTATCACCTTGTATTATTGACACAAGATACTTGAAACTTCCTCTACTGGGGATGACTTGTGTCTCAAGCCTCACATCCATGTCTGCTTCTTGGGTAACATCGCTGAACTCGCAATCCAAGTACTCCATCTTGGTCTTGCTCAACTTGAAACCTTTAGACTCAAGAGTCTGTCTCCAAACCTCCAGCATCTCATTAATACCACCTTGTGTCTCGTCAATTAGAATGATATCATCTGCAATAACATATATCATGGCACATCCCCTTGTATATATTGTGTCAAAGCGTCTAAGAGTTGATCCCTGATGCAATCTCATAAAAACTGGAAAGTGTTCTAAGTCTCCTACCGATGTCCTCACATGTGTTTTAGTTCTATCATACATGACCTTAATTACCTTAATGTAGGCTACATGCACATATTTCACTTCCAAACCCATTCATAAAAACTCTCTCGGGACTTTGTCATATGCTTTCTCCAGGCCAAGGAACACCATATGCAAGTCCCTCTTCGTTATCTTATACAGCTCCACCAATCTCCTAACCAAATGAATGTCTTCCATAGTCGAACAGCCCGACATGAAACCGAATTGATTCTCAGAAATAGACACACTCCTCCTTACTGTCGCGTCTACCACACTTTCATCGTATGGTTTAGCAGCTTGATACATCTATAGTTGTTGCAATTCTAGACATCACCCTTGTTCTAGTACAATGAAATTATCGTACTTCACCTCCACTCTTTAGGCATCTTCGTTGTCCTAACCTAGAGAGTCATTCAAAGCCTGCCTTATTCGTGCTCTACGAGAATTCTATAGGGATTTCGCCTAACCCGATCGCTCTGCCCCTGCTTATCCTACGCACCGCCCCCTCGACTACCCTCGTTATTATGCACCTATAATACCCAAAAACTCGGTGAATCACAGAGTTCTACAAATCATCCAACACAATGTTCTTATCTCCCACTCCATTCAACAGTTTATAGAAGTATGACTGCCTTTTTTGCCTAATATGTGCCTCATCCATCAAAACTCTACCATCCTTGTCTTTTATACACTTCATTTGATCCAGATCACAAGTCTTTCTTTCTCTCACTTTGGCTAGCCTGTACAACCTCGTATCCCTGGCTTTCTCCCCAATCTCTTCATACAAATGTCCAAATGCCACAGTCTTAGCCGCAGTAACTGCTAACTTAGCCTTCTTCTTTGCCATCTTATACCACTCCCTGTTAACCCTCTTCTCCACCTCATCTATGCTCTCTATTAGCTTCAAATACGCTAATTTTTTGGCTCCCACTTTTTCTTGGACCTCTTTATTCCACCACTATTCCCCTTTGTGGATACTAGAAAAACCTTTCGAGACCCCTAACACCTCTCTCGCAGTTTTTCTAATACATTTTGATGTCATAATCCTCATACAACTTGCATCCCCAACACTCCTCCAGACCCCTATAGCAGTAACTTCTCCTCCAACTCCTGATCTTTGTCCTTAGTCAATGCACCCTACCTGATCTTAGGTAGACTAGACACAACCCTCTTTTTCATCGTCCGCATGATCGCCAAGTCCATAACCAATAACTTATGTTGAGTCGTGAAATTCTCGTTCGGAATGACCTTGCAATCCGTGCATAAGCTTTTATTACACCTCCTGAGTAAAAGATAATCAATCTAGGTTTTGTCCACCCATACTGTGGAAGGTGATTAAGTGCTCCGCCTTCTTTGAAAAATACGAGTTAGTAATCACCAAATCAAAAGCTTTAGCACAATCCAACAACAAAGTACCTCCTCCAATTTTGCCTCCAACATCAAAGCCGCCATGCACACCATCATAACCCCTAGGCGTCATCCAAATACGGCCATTAAAATATCCTCATATGATAAGCTTCTCGGTGTGTGGAATTTCGAGAATCAACCCATCTAAGTCCTCCCGGAAGGACCTTTTAACCTCCTTGTCCAAACTCACTTAGGGCGCATAAGCACTAATTATGTTTAAAGTAAATTCTTCCACAACTATCTTAATAGCCATCAACCTGCTATTCACCCTCGTAACCTCTACCACCAGCTCTCTAAGTTCCCTATTAACTAAGATGCCTATCTCATTCGTCTCCCTCGCCCCCTCCCTCCTTCCTCGAGTACCACAACTTAAACCGGTCTGCTTCCCGAACTTTAGCTCCTACCCATCTAGTCTCTTGGACACAATCTATGTTGATCTTCTTTTTTCTGGAGAATCTTCGCTAACTTTATAGACTTTTTCGGCAATATTTCTATATTCCAAGATCCAACTCTCAGCCTAGATTCCCTATCCCCTTACTACCCTTGTCCCCCACCCCCGCCCGCCCAAGGACATGACCTTACTCTATCATCACTCACCACGGCTACTAAGTTATAACTGCCGCTACACCAGCAAAGAGCTACACTAAGAAAGTACTATAATAGAGCAAGCGGGCAAAATAACTAATTAAGATACCAACAAGAATGTGTGAAAAATTTATTCAAATTAATGTGATATCCCTAATATCAACAAAAGGTAGCAAAATCGAAAGTGCTATAATAGTAAAGGGACACATCAAGAATGAGAAAATCTAGTTAATGTAATTTAATTCAGAATATCTAGTAGAAGCGATGAATACCAGAGCAAGAATGCTACCCAGTCACAAAAATAATTAGAGCAAGAATGTTAAAGCGAATAATGGAAGAGTCAATCAATTTAACAGGAAAGATGGAACTTGGCGCTTTCTGTTGTCATCCTAATATCGCCGACAATGATGACTGTCGCTACTGCCTTTGCAACCTTAGCAGGGTCCGAAGGAAAGCAGGCTGCCCAGAGTTTCCAGTGCCGCTGTTTGTAGCGAAGGGAGGAGAGGGGAGATATCTACCTGCTGTTACCTGTTTGGATGGTGGTTGCCGGAACCTAGTCAACAACGTTTGGTATGTTTGTCAGAGAACAAGATCCAGAAAAGGGGGAAGAAGAGACGAGGATAGGATAGGAGAGAAAGTAGAAAGGGAGAGAAGGCAGAAGGAGAGAGACATCAAGAGAAGAGAGAGAGAGAGAGAGAGAGAAAGACTTACCTGGGCTGCGCTATGCCGATGAGGGGTGCTGGACAGAAAAGGAAGGGACGGTGGTCGGTGCGTAAAAGTTAGCGCTGGGACTAAAACAATTATCTGTTTTTACCCATTTCGAAAATACTTACATTATCTATCTACCCCGCCTAAATTAGTTACCCTACCTACCCATTATCTTTTTACACAGCAACTCCAACGATATTTATTCCCCTTCTCCTCATATTCTTCCAAAGATAACAATTCTTTTTATTCTTAAATTCTCTCTTCTATATGTTCATTAGTTAAAAATTGAGTAGAAAAAATTAGGGCGTCTCTATCGACTATTACATAGAGAAACAATATAAAGTAGTAGATCTAGCTTCAGATATGAATAAAAAAAAATTGAGACTCTATGTGCATGAGTTCAAAGTTTTAGATCTGAATTTTCATGTGTTGGAGTGTTTTGCTGTTGAATTTTTTGAAATGTTGATTGGAGGTTGTAGCTAAAGTTTGAGCTAAATTGGTGGAGATTTTTGCAGTAAGTTTTTGAATTTTAGGTTGAAATTGAGTTGAACTAGCAAAAAAGATGAATTTTGATTGTATACTATAATGACATAATGCATACCACTATAGTATATAATTCATTCCAGCAGTATATTGTTACTATATACAATATAATATAACAATATATTATTGCAATTTGGTCCTTTTAAAAAAAAATTATAAATTTTTACAGGGGCCATTTTTAAAATTTTCAACGGAGTTCTCATGCTTTTTTTAAATTTTTTCTTAAACCAAAATATGTAGTTTGAAATGTTGACTAGAGGTTGCGGCTAAAGTTTGAGTCAATTTGGTGAAAATTTTAAAATAGAGTTTTGAAATTAGCTTGAAATTGAGTTGAACTAGCAAATAAGACAATTTTGTATTGTATACCATTTAGGTGCACAATATTTAATTTAATACTAATATATAATTTCTTCCAATAGTATATAGTTACAATATATGATGTGACGTAATAAATATTGTCACAATTTCGTCCTTTTTAAATTTTTTTAAAAAAAATTACCTGGATCTTTTTCTATTTTATAATGGAGTTGTCATGTTTTTTCAAATCTTTTCTTAAACAAGGTGTTTAATGAAGTTTCATGAATGTGTTATTCTCTGCACCAAAAGCAGGCATACGATATACCTATTTGGTATATTTATATATTATATTTGAGTATACGATTATGTTAGACACTAATATGTCATTTTATTAGGATACTAGTATATTATCTTGATATACTATATGCTAAAAATATTTACAGTGATACAAATATTATAAAATAGATAAAATAAAAAAGTATAATATATAAGTTATTTTCTAATAATTGATATAGAGAAAATAAGAAAAAAGTGTACTATATCACTTATCCTTTTTATTATAGAAAAAAATAACATAAATAAAAAATAAAGGAGCCAAAAGGTGAATGAAATCGATTATGGAAATATTACCAAAATTAAATGAAATTTTAAAAAGAGAACGAAAAAAGAAAAGAGAGAAAAGATAGAAAGGGAATAATAAAAAAAAGGGAGAAAAAGAGGACGAAAAGGAAGGAAAAGAAAG
Organism: Nicotiana tabacum; assembly: GCF_000715075.1. Lineage (NCBI taxonomy): Eukaryota > Viridiplantae > Streptophyta > Magnoliopsida > Solanales > Solanaceae > Nicotiana > Nicotiana tabacum. Next base: position 124,709,407 of record NC_134080.1, on the reverse strand, counting down.
GAGAAAAGGAGGACGAAAAGAAAGAAAAAAAGGAATCAAAGTATAAAATAGGTACCAGAGTTAATGGGTATGCTAATGGCTAGGGCTGGTAAATATTTTAGTTTGGGGTAGGGATGGGTAAATGAAAAGATTAAGCGACAACAAATATATATACTGCATTTATCATTGTTAGCTATACGTTTAGAAAAATATCATTCGTAGATATATTTGAATTTTATAGCACATTCATATGTAGTACTGAAATAAAAGAGCAACAAGTTTTTGTAGCCCAGTTGGTTAGAGCACCTGCTTAGTAAGTAGAAGTCTTGAATTCGACTCTATATGAATTCAATTTTTCTTTATTTCTTCACCTTGGATGAACAAATACAATCAATACATTTCGCCTTGATTTTATTCGTTATTAGACAAACTATAATTACACATGATTTATCCCAATTCCATATATGTCCAACAATTTAAATGAAGCCCAAACCCAAATCAGTTTTACACCCATAATGTTGTTTAGTACTCCCTATATCCCAAAATATGTGGCAGAGATTTCGAGAATCAAACGAGTTTTTTAACTGTAATTTTTCATATGCCTTTTAGATATTTTGAATTGTTAATTATGGTAATTTATAATACTTTTTACGTAAATTTCAAATATATAATTTTGTTTTAAAAAACTTAAAGATTTTACGATCAAAATTAAGAAGTTTGACTCTCGAAATCTGAGTTACACCATAAAAATTGGGACAGAGGGAGTACTTGTCATGGTAGCTTCTTAGGCCATCTCCAACCCTTCCCCGTCCATAATGGGGGCAACTTTTGCCATAATGGAGCTCCAACCCTCTCCTATTTTTGCCTCCAAAATGGGGGATGAATAGTGTTCCTCCAAATATGGGGGACACTATTCATCTCCTCCATTACTATTCATGCATATTTTATTACTATTTTTATTATTTAACTCTTTTAATTTGTCTCTTTATATATACCTAATTATGTTTATGTAATATCTTTATAATATTAATTTTACATCTTAACTTTGGCGAATTAAAATATTAGATGTTGCTAAAATTGAAAAGTAAAAAGTAAAAATACATTAAATTAAAATACATAAAAATTGAAACTACGGTAAATAACATATATTATTTAAAATTTTATGGTATAAAATAATTTTATATTAAATTATATGTGATGAATATGTAAAAAAAAAGATAGATTGAATTAATAGAAATAAGAAAATAAAATGTAAATAAAAGATAATAATATAATATTAAAGAGAGAAGAATATAAAATGGATTTTTTTTTTGGAGTAAAAAATAGAGTAATGGTTAGAGTAACTTTCCTGCATTTTGGAAGAGAAAATGGAGGTAGGGGTTGGAGATGGCCTTAGGCATACTGCTTTGGCATGTAAAAGAGAGCTATCGCTGGTTTTTTGTCACCTGAATTTTGTAACAAAGTTAAATTGTTGAACTCTAAATGTTAAAGTTCTTAATGTGTGATATGAATTTCTCTCACTTTTGTGACTTTGTTGTCGATAGTTTTGTGTATAATTGATTAAAACAAAATTAATTAGGTATGATTGTATGAAATAATTGGCAATTTACATTATGTTTCAAAAAGAAAATCAAACACTTGGTATTGCAAGATGCTTCACATCGAACAACAAAAAAATTCAAAAAATTTAAAAATCAAACAATCAAAAAAAGGTTGATATTAGAAAATCTCATTTTTATTGATTTGATTTAATTAATAAATATAATAAATAAACACAATTAATTTGGTACGGTAAATTAAAAATTCTAAACAAACCGACCCGCTAGCCGTAACACTAACACACCAATAAGCGAGAATTGGAAATAGCATCAAAATGATGGGTTGACTTTTTGACTCCCGAATATAACGTTCCAAAACTATGAGTTAGCCGTTATAGCAATGAAAGAAGCTCCACTGATGTAACCCCTAAAGTCTGTGGAAAAACTTCTCTCAATTACACTAAGAAAAATCAGCTTAATTTTCTGGTTTCTTCTACTTCTCCCCTCATTTTAGACAATGGCAGATTTCTCTTTTCTTTCTGATGATAGCGACAATGAAAAAGCAGTAGATGAACTCCTTTCTCAAGCAATGGACCAATCTGTCCTTGAACAAGTTGTTGCTATAAACTGCTCTGGTTTTACTGACTCTCTCCTCCCCACTCAGCTCGAAACTCGCTTTCGCAAACTCAAATCCCTTCCAACAACATCCTCAAAACCTGATACTCTCACAAAAAGTTCCAGAAGTTTCTGTTCCTCGGAGTTCCCAAAAACCAAGAAAAGTTATGATGATGACGACAATGAGAAAATTGAAGGAACCCCAGTTGAGGAAAAGGGTTCAGAAGTGAATTTGGGACATGGGTTTGTTCAAGAAAATGATGTTTATACAAAAAACCCAGTTGAGGAAAAGGGTTTTGAGGTGAATTTGGAACATGGGTTTGTTCAGAAACAAACAAAATCAAAGGTTCATTCGAATAAAGATGATATTTTTACAAAATCCCCAGATGGAAAAAAGGGGAAAAAGTCAAAATCTTTATCTGGTTCAATGTCATCAGATTCTTGGGATTTTTCAAAAGATTGTTTGTCTCCACCAACGAAACCTGGGTGTTTTTGGTGTTCACCTAAGAAGGAGTCTAATAAAAAGGGGAAAGAGAATCGGGGTATGAAATGGGGGAAGAATCATGATGAGTTTTTATCGGATTTGAGTGCGTTTTCGGTGAAAAATCAAGAGAAGTTGATGAAGAAAGCTATGATGGAGCAAGAGAAGATTAATAGAGAAGCTGAGAAGATTGTTAAGTGGGCAAAACAAGCATCTGCTAGATTGGATGTTTCTAGCATTGAAGATGAACTCAGTGATGATGACACTTTCAAATGATTGTGATGAATCACTATTATACTGCTATACTAGTAGGTAAAAAAGCTCTGTTTCAATGGCTGCTTATATAAATATAGTTCTCTGTTTCGATCTGCTTTGGAGTCTACTGTTAGTAGTTTGTGTAGAGGTGTAGAAGTTTACTGTTAGTACTATGTGAAAAGGTTTATACAACTTTTGGATTACTGTAATTTGTTGGGGGGGGGGGGGGGATGGTATAAGATCTTTATGTTCCAGGTGCAATTCAAGTTATTGATGCCTTAGATTTTGTGAGAGATACTACTAATATATCCATTTCATTCTAAGTGTGTTGCCAAATTGTTGTGATTTCCCATTTGAAGAATCGTGAAGGCCTGAAAACTTAAGGTTATGTTTGTGGCCATGTGGTTACATTCCTAAAATCTAATACAGGGACGGCAACAGATAAGTTTCTTGAACAATCAATCTACCAGTTAAATTTTTGTGATACATTTTTCTATGGATTGTATCCTGTAAAGCTGTGGACATTAATATATTAAGGATAAGTAGCTAAAAGGAAGGTAAGTTTTTGAGGAACCTCCGAGATTGAATTCTGAGGGAGTCAAAGTTGAATGGCTGAATAGGAACATGTGCTGATAAAGCTTATTTTAAAACCAAAATTATAATTCGAAACGAATGCCAATATAAGAATCCGGTAAATCAGAACAATCATTGAAGGTCGAGACTAGTTATTGACATGTTGTGCCTTCTTTCAGATTGCCCCTTTGGAAAGCTATCTGTTAAGTTCTACTCTGAACCATGTTATCAGTAACATCTATGTGGATTTATATGTCTATCAGAACAGTACGATGCAATGTCATTATATCGGTGCAATTAAATGTGTTGATGCCTTTCTGATTGAGTTCTTCACAGTTATTGAGGCATTGCGCAAAGTTTGAAAAGAAGTAATCTTTTCCTTTATAGAATTTTGAGTGCCCTCAATGGGAAAAAAGGAATTTAGAGTGCTGTGAACTGAAAATTATTTAGGGGTTGTTCGGTTCTGACTTCCATGACAAGATATGCAGGATAAGTAATGCGGAATCTACCTCTGGTATTTCTAGTTCAACTAATGTCATTAAACCACAGGTACTTCAAGGCAAATGATCCATATAACTTAGCTATTTGCTGAATATTCTATTCTTTGAACATGAATACAAGGGAAAGTTAGTAGTACTAGTGGGAACACAATAACTCGATAGATCACAGAATCTAGCTCTGATATTTCTGGAGAAAATTTGTACTTGACGTTCTTTTGGTTTGTCTGTCTAGTTCAACTAATGTCATTAAACCACAAGTACAATCAAGGCAGATGATCCATATAACATGGCCTTTTGCTGACTATTGTATTCTTTGAACTTGAATTCTAGAGAAACTTACCATAAGCGAAGGAAGATTTTGGGAAACAATTGAAATTGAGTTGTCAGGAACTTTTGGGAATATGAATGACTAGGAAAATGTGATAATGAAACTTCTTTCAGAACATTCAATTTGTTGCAAACGGCAATTAATCTTAACGGAAAAAGTGAAGCAATCAACTATGTATTGACATGCTCTGCCTTGTTCACTGACCATTGTGATGTATTCATGCCTTTATCACTATGTGTCCGTTTGATCTATATTATTCTCCCTTTCCAAATTTACATTTCACGCCTTCTTACTTCAACTTCCAAGCTGCCTATCATCGCTTTTAGTAGGGGCCTGAATTTTTCCCTCCAAAGTTTCTCATCTTCAACCAATTAACTGCTTTCTGTCTTCTTCTTTAATTATCTATCTAGCAGAACATTGTTTTCATGTAACTATCCGCCTGCACAATCTTGATCATGATTTATCTTCCACTATGCAATTTTTCATGCACATCTCCTTGTCAATATTTGGCTATTAGCTAGCCGTTCTGGTTTCCACTTCGGAACAACGTTCTAGCTTTTGTGTTGCTAAAGTTATACGCAACTCCGATGTACTTTAATTCTGTTTATCTCCCTTGCAGGATTTTATTTTCATTTGTGGTTTTCTACTTTATTTTCTTTCTTTGTTGGACTTCCGTCTTGCGTGGACCATTAGTATCATATATGCAAAAGATGGATAATATATGGCTGCGTCACCCTTAATATATAGAACTTACATCAGACTAGAATCTATATGCACATCTGTTTAGCTTCAGTAACTTGAGCTTTCAGAATGGTTATCAGTTCATAAGACATAGACCATGCTGGAATCTACTGCTCAGTAGTCACTGTTGCTTTACCACTTTTGCATCTGTTTTAACCATTGCCATATCAAAAAGCTAGAGCTTTTAGAATGGTTGTACCTAAACATGACGTTGACCCTGCTAACATTTCTAGAACGTGAGGAATTTGATCCAAGTACAGGGCTTACATTTCTAGAACGATCACTAGTATTAGCACTAGTCTTGTATTTTCCTATTCCTAGTTCCTTGTTATTTCACGGTGCGTCACTATTACCAGTGGTTGACACTAGTCTCGTATTCTCGTATCTTTGTTCTTGGTTATTACATGTTTTGCCATTTGCTTCCGCTGCCTTTTACCTTCTTGTTGCTATTATTTAGTTATTGCTTCCTTCCACTATTCTCGAGCCGAGGGTCTATCGGAAACAACCTCTTCACTTTCACAAGGTGAGGTAAGGTCTATGTACATTACCATGCACAGACCCCACTTGTAGTATTCTACTGGGTTTGTTGTTGTTACACTTTGACAAGCCATTCACAAGATCCCAAGCCAAGAGATTGCAAGAGCTTAAAGGGTTGATGAAAAAGATCTTGGAAGGATCGACATTGATGTCCTTAAGGAGAAGCAAAGCCAATCCACCTCCTTGTAATGCATTCAAAGCCAATTTGGAAATACGCAAAGTCAACCCGAGCATTAAGGTGGTCGAAAGGGAGAGTTGGGGGGGTCACCATGAAGCGGAATAAGTAGTATCACAGCATCGGGAGGTACAATTGCAGCATTATGTTGAAGTCACAATAGAATGCTCCATGAAGGTTGCCAAAGAAGAATTGTGATTGCAGTCCTCGCAGCAAAAAAGGATTACCAAATAAGAACTGAGTTTGCACCAAATTTGAGTAGATTGCAGCCATCGCAGCACACCTGTGTCCGAACAGACTTTCTATTGCGGACTTCTTTCCATTTTTTGCCCATTAGGTTTCTATTTTGGGTTTTTGGCCTTTTTTTTCCTTTCTCTACACCCCCCCCCCCCCACCCCCCACATAAAGACTGTTTTTGAGTTTTGATGATTGATGACTGCACACCCTTGAGAGAGGTGTATATAGTTCTACTTGTAGACTCTTATTTCTTCAATTAAGGTAAGTTTCAATGGATAATTTCTTCCTTGATTCACTTCAATTAAGGTAAGTTTCAATGGATAATTTCTTCCTTATTAAGGATTTGGGATTTTACTCAAATTTGTTGTTTGCTCTCTTTGAAAGGTCTAAATCCATTTCTGAATTAGTTTAGCATCTACTTTGGTTTTAAATTGTCTATCTTTTACCTATCAATTCTAGTCCCAGGCTTGAAAAATTATGTGTTACATATGAAAACTGTGTTCTTGAAAATGATCATGAGTCTAAAAGATTTGAATTTCTACTAAAAATAAGATGTCACGGGATTTGAAGACATCTCTCCCTATTCATTCATATAATAAATGAAAAAAATAAATCTCCAGCTAGTTTAATTTCTGCGTCATAAGCTCTTTCTTAATTTTCCCAATGAGTCATGCATCTCACATCTCAAAGAAAAGTGATAACGCCCGGGAATTCCACTCGTCGTAACAAATCTATGTACAAGAATTGCAGCACATAGTCCAACATCTCTAATGAATTTTTGTACTTCCATATATAATAAGCGTTAGAATCATCTTACTGGTAAGGTATATTAACCATAAAACAGACAACAATATTATCAATAATGATAATAATAATAATAATTTATCTATCTATATCTATATCTATATCTATCTATCTATACTATACTAAAAGTATGAAGCCCCTTAGCGAAATGTTTTTCGCCTTTTTTACCCTTTAAAACTAAATTTTATACTGGTCAAAATTGCAATTTAAGTTACTTTCCTAATATTTAGGAATTTAGAATCAACTAGAATTTTATTTATAAAATCTTTTCTTATTAAACTAGGTAAAAATCATTAACAAAATTTGGTTTAGGAGTCCCTATTTCCTTTATCTTCTTCCAGTTTTAGAAATCCTTTACGTTCTTTTTTGGTTAAAGTACTTAGGTTTAGTAGTCCTTATATTCCTTTTCCTTTTCAGAACTCATTGTCTTCGTTGTGTAATTTGATATACAGAATAAGTAATAGAAACTTATATTTTTTATAATATGTTGGAAACAATTCATATAGTAGTATTGTTTATTGACTAAAAGAATATAACAATTTACATTTTACTTGTGAGAGAAAAATTATTGTTTTTTATCAATTTGCTAATCTTGTGTGTGTCTTCCAAAATGAACTTGTGAATAGCTTATCGAAAAAGTTTTAGAAAAGCACTTAAATTTTCAAGGGTTATGTGTGATTACTGAAACTGAAAAGGAATTATAATAACTTGTGAATTTGAAGTGATGGAATTATAAAACTGAAATAAATTTTTAGTTGAATATATTGATCGATGATTGAGAACTTTTATGGGACATTATTTTCTTCTTTTATTGAGTTAGGTAAATAGGATCAATGACGTCATATTTGAATTGGAACGTCAACTTTTGTTATATAACTTAAAATAATATTTTAATATAATATTTATACGATTTAATTTATTCATTAAGATAGTGTGCGTACTATTAGTATGCTTAATGTGAAGAGTGTAGTTTACTAGATCATCACCAAAGGAAAAAATGAAAATATATTCAAGAAAAGTAAACGAAGCAGGTAAAATTATCTTAAAGAAAAATAACTAAATATGCATTTTAAAAATACTTATTCTACTATATAAAATAATTAATTCATGTACAATTTCCCCTAAAATAATTAATTCGTGTACATTTAATATTTTGGGTTATTTGAATAATCTTTGAAGAATCGTAATAAAAATATAGCTATTAACTTTGTTTGTGTCTCCTTAAATGAATTTGAGAATAACTTTTCAAAAATAGCTTTAGAAAAGCTCTTAAATCTTTAAAGCCCATGTATTTTTATTGAAAATAAAAAAGGAAGCATGATAATGTGTAAAATTGAACTAATAAAATTATGACACTAGAATAAAGTTTTGAATGGATTTGAGACAAAGTTCCTTACTTCATTAAGTTAATCATATATGAACAATATTCATTAATTTTTAGGAGCTTATATTTTTATTTTTTTAACTCAAACATAATTTTTGAATAATATCTATGTAATTTTTTAAATCAAAATTACTCATTAAGATGGAGAACACACGCAAAGTGCGTATACTAAGACTGGTATAATAATAACGGTCACGCATAGGGGTGTACATAGGTTGTGTTGGTTCGAATTTTACAATTATCAAACCAAACCAATTGTGTCGGGTTATTAAATCTAAAAACCAAACCAAACCAATAAAACTCGGATTTTTCACTCTCGAATTTTTTGGGTTTATCGGGTTTTCGGGTTATTCAGGTTTTTCGGATTTTTTTCCCGGTAAAACCTTTGTAGAACAAAACAAATAAATTGTGCTCAAAATATTTCTTTAGTCCTAGTAAGATACAACTATATATAGTATTTTCCAAGAAAATAATACAAAATATGAGATATGTCATGGCATTATCCTAAAATATTTAACAATAAAGACAATAAAATTATGTAATATAAATATTGCTAATTAAAAAGATAATAAAAATAAACATAATCTAAAAGTACTAAGTCATGCTAAAATAAGTAGACTAATAAGGGAGTATTAATTACATGACTAAACGCTAAAGGAATAATAAAAATAGGTTATGCATTTTTATCTAAATTATTGCAAAACAAAAAATAGATATTCAATACATTCTCGTTCGTAGTATTGAATTGAATATCTTTTGTTAGCATTAGTATTTATTTGATTTTGGTTTGGGCTTTTGCTAGCACTACTTAATTTACTAATGTTAATGGCTATAAAACTTATTGCAACATTCAAAAGTTCTAAGTCCAGCCTTGAAATAATACCTCAAAAGATAAAATTATGAAATCTTTTAAGAAATATTTATAAATTAAATCACAATAATTATATTTATATATTAAATATATTTAAAATTTATATATATGTTATGTCGGGTTGGTTTGGTTTCGGTTTGACTTTCTTTAGTTAAAACCAAACCAAACCAATTTTGGTCGGATTTTGTTTCCAACACCAAACCATAGTCGGGTTTTTTTTCTCGGTTTGACTCGGATTATCGGGTTGGTGCGGTTTATTGGTTTCCTTTATACACCCCTAGTCACGCATATGAATGTCATATGGACAATTATATTGTAAAAAATCACGCTATTGTATCTTTTCATACTGAAAGTGTATTTATAGTAAATTATCATGTTGTATTAATAGATAAAGCCAGATAACAATAAATATTGCCTAGAAGAAGTTAAATCCCTTTGTGTGAAAACTTCCAAAGTTCGTTCATTCAATCAAGATGAAATTTGTATGCCCCTAAATTCATATGTATTCAGACCAAAGGCCGAGCCAATGTCACGCAAAGGCATTCATAGTGTGCACAACACAATTAATTAGTATCTTCTCACAAGGAAAACATATTAAAAGTTTTAAGTAGTTATCATGTTACATTCTTAAACAAAGGTCCAAGTAACAAGAACGCCTAGAAAATTTTAAAAACCTTCTATTTGTTCAATAAGGGTTTATTTATAAAGTAACCGGGTAATTGGAATTGGTGTAATTACTAGGGTAGTAATTAAACAGCCTAGTAATTACATAGTATTATAATTAAGACGACATGTTTGTTTGTCATAATATAATTACAGTGCAATTACAAGTGTATTGTTTGGTTACACAATTGTAATTACACAGTTAGATTAAATTTTAAATATAAAGATATCAAAAATTAAAAGTTCATATTTAACAAATGCCTTTATAAATGATATTAAATTTGATATTTAAGATACATATTGTTTCTTGAAAATATATTAGTTACTAATCATATATTTGTAACTAATATGTAAAAATAATTGACATATATTTTTTAAATTAATAATATTTTATTCCAATTAATTATAAAAACTAAAAAGTGCATATTTTGTAAGAACATCATAAAATGCATATATATAAATATATATATATATATATATATATATATATATATATATATATATATATATATATATATATATATATAATTCCATAACATTACTCAAATATTTTACGAAAAAATAATCTATCAATTTTAACTGAAAAGTTAATGGCATACAATCTCAATTAATAAGTCAATACTACTAAAGCAAATAAAATATAACCGAAAATATAACATAAATTGAAAATCTAAAAAAAATAAACATAATACTCTTATGTAAAGTTACAACATAACATAAAATAAGTTTCAACATAATTTAAGTAAATATAATTCAAGAGAATATGAAAACATAAGTCTATGACCTCGTTCAACAATGAAATTCTACTTTAATGACATCACTCATTATATGCTACGTTTGTTAATGACTCATTGTTTTTAATATTAGGAGATATAGTTTCAAAACTAGAACAATAACACAATTATGCTCAATGAAGAAAATAAAAAAATAAAACATATGAGCAACTGCATGGAATCACAAAAAATTAGAAAATAATAATATTATTTAAATATTAAAAAGTAATTTATTATTTTAACTTAGTTAAGTTTACATATAACCTCATCCAATAACAAAGTTCAACTTTAATGACATGTCATACCCCAACCTCAGGAGGTGCGACCGGCACACAATGCCTGAAGGCCCGTGTGAACCAACGTCCAAATTTAGACCTTTCCATAAGATCTAGGCCAACAAGGCCTCCAAGTATAATACTGAAATTTAAAACTAAGGTTCAAACATCACTTGTAAACTTTCAATATATATATATATATATATATATATATATATATATATATATAAAGAGAGAGAGAGAGAGAGATTTACTGTTCACACCGGACACCTAGTCTACAAGACTTTAAGAGTGTCATATTGCATAACTTGGTCGGGATAGGGCCCCACCAGACCCAAACAACAGAAACACATACTTCAATACCTATCGACTTCTGTTCAGCTACTCCGGAGAAGTGGAGTGCGACAACTAACAGGTGAAACAGGTACCCTATTGAAGAGGCATGTCACCAGGTCTATCTATATTTGTGGCCATGAACACAACGCCCAAAAGAAAGGAGCGTTAGTACGAAAGATGTATTGAGTATATAAAGCTGATAGTATAAATGTAAATCAAAGATATAACATAAGAGATATGAGTACGCTATAATAACTATAAATCATCGACAAGCCACAGGGGGCCTGCACTGCAGTATCTATGGATCATGAATGTATGCAAGCTTTGTACAAATCAAGACACTCATTAGGGCTATGCATAAAATATTTAATACAATACAATATTGCTTAGAAACATTTTGGGGCATATCATCTCATATCATGTTCATCCTCTCTTTGGGACATTTCATGTCATATCGTACCTGGCCTTAGAGACGACTCGGTAAGTCTCACGTCTTCATCACACCGTACCCGGCCTCAGGAGGTCTCAGTTGTGCCTGGCCTCAAGAGCATTCAGTTATATCACGTGACACATTATTCCATACCCGGCCTCATGTAGGGCTCGGTGATATCGCCTAACACATCATTTCGTATCCGGCCTCATCGGGGGCTCGGTTGAGCAAAATAGATACACATATACAATGCAAGGCCAATCACAAGAGATATTAGAGTTAGACTCAGAATGAACTACATTTCACAACCTCAAGATATTATCCGAAAACATCTTAGACTAGACAAGAAAATGCCACTGGTAAAGAATATACAAAAACATGAATAATGTTTCAAGAAATACTTAGACCAATTCAGTCGTACAACATGAGGATCAATTGGAAAGAAGCGTTTATATCAAGTCATGCCAAGGAAGAAGACTGCCTTACATATCTTTCTGAAGGGCTACCTACGCTTCCTAAATTTTTACACTTTTATGGTGATTATTTTCATCTCCAAGGAGTTTCCAACATCTTTACTACATGAATATATATAGATGATACAGTGATGATCACGAGCATCTTTACTTTAATCTACCAAGTTCACTTTTGATTCTAGCCCTAAATCGTTTAGGGAATTCTTAGAAAGCTTGAGAGCATTATTTTGGGAAAAACTAAAGCTGGTAATATCACGTAATTGTGTAAGAGGAGGAAGTTGTACTGAATATTATATTAAATCTAGAAACTCCACCGCCCCATGCGTCAAATGGGTCACCCCTGCACCGGCCATTGCGCCCGATGAGGCAGCTGGCGCAATCTGGTAAAATGTAATTACCTTTTTGTTCCATTAGCATGTCGTCGGCTGATTGGCTGCGCTAGAAGTTAAACTTATCATCTTTTAACTTCACGAGTGGATAAAGAGTGCGTGATGTAATATGACATTACTCATTATAAGTCAAGTTTGTGGATGACTTATTCTAAGATTATGAATATAACTTTTTTTTAAAATTTAGAATAATAACATAGCTAAGTATAAAAATAATAAAAAAATAAAATGATTAAGTAAGAAAGAAAATATAAGAGATTATATAGAAACACGTGAAGTAATGGTTGAAAAATAAGAAATAAGAAAATAAAAGATAAATAATGTAAAAAGAATAATATTTGAAAAAAAGAATTTTAATAGTTAAAATAAAATGAATTAAAAAGGAAAAAAGAATAGAAATAAAAAGTAAATTAAAAAGAAAAGAAAATAGATTCAAAACATAACCATGTAATTACTAGCAATTTTCAGTCTTCCCTTGAGAATTGAAGAGTAATTATACCCGATCAATTACTTGCTGACTTGGTCAGACAAACATAGCAAAACTGTGTAATTACATCAAATTACACTCAAATTCAATTACAAGGTTACTTTCCAAACAGGTGGTAATAGTCGTTTTTAACATGGACAAGATCTGCAATAAAAGTAGCGTGGAAGAAGTATGTACAAACAAAAATCTTCATTTTTATTACATTGTATCTTCGCAGAATTAATTAACCTACTCGTGTCCATCTGTTTTATGGGAAAACTCTTTATGCAATCAATTTATATAATTTCACTTCCCATTGTGTATTTTGTATTTCTACATTCCTTGCCGGTATTTCTATATTTCTTGCCAAAATTAATATATATTCACCCCCCTCGCCGATCGAAATTCCCTATTTCCCGGACTTTCCATATTCTTACATGCAACGTTTTCCTCATAACCAGAACACATATTCGTACATGCATTCACTCTTTTATTCTTTTTGCCTATAAAATGGGACTAATTATCAACTTCTGTTTTGCATAAATCCTCCCAAGTTCTACAACTATTCTTAAACCCTAGCCATGGAGATGAATCACAAAAACTCTTTTAGCCTCTTATTCTTCTTAGCCTTTTTAGCTTTAGTTTCTTGTCGAAAAACCAAAACCAACCATCATGGTGTAAAAGGATTCACTCTTGATCTCATCCACCGCGATTCTCCTCTTTCTCCGTTGTACAACCCTTCTATCACCCCTTCCCGACGCCTTAGAGATGCCTACCACCGGTCCTTTTCCCGTGCATCTTTTTTCAAAGCTGCCACTTCATCATCGTCACTAGAGCGTTCCTTTATCCACCAAAAAGAATTCCAATCTGATGTCATTCCAATCCCCGGTGAATACCTCATGAAATTCTCAATTGGTACACCCCCCGTGGAAACCGTTGCGATTGCTGACACTGGTAGTGACTTGACATGGATTCAATGCAAGCCTTGTGCCGATTGTTTTCAACAAACAGCACCGCTCTTTGATTCTAGAAAAAGCTCCACTTATAAAACTGTCAAGTGTGATACTAAGGCATGTGAGATAGTGGGGAGTACCACTTGTGTTAGAAAAAATGTTTGTGAATATGAGATGAGTTATGGTGACCAATCACATAGTGTTGGTGATGTTGCTTTTGAGACCTTCACTTTTGATACCTTAAATTTTCCTTCAAAAACTGACAAAAGCAAAGTTTCTTTTCCTAATGTTGTATTTGGTTGTGGCCATGATAATGGTGGCACGTTCACAAATTTGACTTCTGGGATCGTTGGATTAGGAGGTTCAAATATCTCAATCGTTAAACAACTCGATAAAGAAGTGGTTGGATCATTCTCTTATTGTTTAATCCCATTGGATTTATCATCTTCTTCTGCTTCTAATGCTACAAGTCATATTAGTTTTGGACCTTTAGCACGTCTTTCTGGACCTAAAGTTGTTACAACTCCTATAATTCTAAAGGAGCCCAGAACGTACTACTATATAAATCTTGAAAGTGTTAGTGTTGGGAAAAAGAAGTTGGCATTCAAGAGTTCGAGACTAAGTTCTTTTGCTGCTGATGGTGAATTAGGGAATATGATAATTGATTCTGGGACGACATTGACATTTGTCCCTAGTGATTTTTACGAGAATTTGGAATCAACATTGGTGGATACGATCAAAGGTAACGTTAAATTGTGTGACCATTTCATTAAAAGGTTTAACTGTTATATAGATCGGCAGATTCCAATTTTAATTATTTAATTATATCATTTCTCGACAGGTAAAAGGAAGGAGGATCCGACCGGAACTTTTGCGCTATGTTACGAGTCTAAAAATGGTGTTATTAATGCTCCTGAGATTGTGTTCCATTTCACGAATGCTGATGTTGAGTTGTTACCAACGAGTACATTTGCAGAAGTTGATGAAGGTTTGGCTTGTTTGACAATTGTGCCAGCCGATGAAATTGCTATATTTGGAAACTTGGCGCAAGTGAATTACCTTATTGGATATGATCTTATACACGAAAGACTCTCTTTCTTGCCTACTGATTGTACCAAGCACTGAATTAAGTCTTTAGTTAGAATTTGGGTTTTTATATTATTAATTTAAGCAGTTTTATGTAATGAATTTCGCTTCTATAAAGTTTAAATTATTCTTCGTTTGTTGGTCTTATTCTTTTGTTTCTTGATTTAGTCTTCTACAAAGAAGAACTGAAAATCATGATATTTTATTAGGGATTTTCCTTTTCAAAAGAAAAAGTACAACAACAACAACCCTGTGTAATCTCACTAGTGGGGTCTGGAAAAGATAGTGTTGTATATAGAAAGACGGTTTCCGATAGACCCTCAAAGAGCAAAAGAAAGAGTTTCAAAAGAAAAAGCAAGAGTAAGCAAGAGTGATAAATAGGTAAATTACATACACTCAATCTTATTTTATTGCCATTTATTCTGATTTTTGAATTCAGACTCACTAACTTTTTCCACTAAATTTCATTTGGTTGCGCTCATTGATGCTATTTTATTGGAATGCCTTGAAAATAATGATATTTCGGTTGATTATTTTCCTTTTAGTAGCGAAGCCGTGTAAATAAAGATGTTGCATAGGCGACCTATATTCATTCAATCTGATTTTTCGCCCTATTTTGGACCTCACCAACTTTAATATGAATTAAGGTAATTTTAGAATTCCATTAAGACATGGTTTACTATTCAAAAATATTTAATACCACATAATAATTATGAGAAAATCACAAAGTTTGCTCTAAATAACCAAATGCTAAGACTAGTATAACATAGCTCTCTTTTCTTATGTACGCTGATATGAAACTTCTGTTATTTTCTTGTCTATATTTGTAAATAATGATTCTGGAAATTAGAACGTTAGCTTATAAACGTAAATATAAATAAAAACAGAAATTAATTCGAGCCCATTAAATTCACAGTGTTTCCTTAAGGAATTTAATCCCCTCCTAGTACCCAAGGTTATAGATTATTTCCTCCCAGGATAGAACGAATTGCACACTGGTGTAGCGGTACTTCAAACCCCAGTGTTTCAGCGAACACAAAGTTCGGCAGCAAATCACACTTATGGATGCTTTGTTTGTAGTTAAAAACAATGCAGAATAAGGAGGACAACTCAGAAGTCGAATGGAAATTCTGAGAGGAAGGAATGCAAAGTATAGCCAATGTTGAATTCTTACTGAAGAGAATATCAGATTGCAATTCGTTTTTTCAGTGTATACGCAGTGTATACAGAGTGTATAATCCAGTATATACAGAGTGTATATCCAGTGTATACTGAATGTATATTAAGTGTATACAGAGTGTTTCGAGTGTTTTTTCCGATGTGTTCTTCTTTCTCTCCAACTTATGCTCTATTTATAGCAGTTATTTGAGAGAAATCCGCCCCCTCCATGGTGCAACAAGCACTAGGCTATCATAGAGGAAGCACTTACATGGTGGAATGTACACTTGCTTGGTGGGAGGAGCACTTGCACCATTGTGGGAGATGCACTAGGCTGCTTATTGCTTAGTGTTGCAACACAATACACGAATTGGAAAACATCCGTTACAAACACGGATTATATCACGTTAATATTCACTATTAACAAATAAATTTGGTCCAAAAAATTAATCAATCGATCGATCATTTGACCAAATCCGAATCCAAATCCAAATCCATATCCCATTTCCCATTCACTCTAATTTTAAGACTATTTCATCTTAAACAAAAACTCAACAATCCCCCACATGAATGGGGAATGGCTATATCACGGAAGTATGCATGAAAAACTTGTGTGATTTGCAAGCAAGGATTAATTGCATCTGGATAAGTAGGTTTCCCTTTGAACTTTCCGTAGTGAACTTATGTCGGATATACTCGGTCAATCGGTAGATTTGATATCTTTGAACCGTCGAACTTTAGTGTATACCTAGACAACCATAAGTCACACAATCAATCCCTTAACCGTCTTTGGTTCTCATTGTTGTGTTCGTTTCAGCCATGAACACTGCCTGGTTTCATAAGTGCGTAGAGAATTGGCCTTGCAAAATTCTCCTTGAAGCGGCTAACACTTCACACTTACATAGGTGATTCCTAAACGTGTCATCCCGTAGATACACTATTTGATATACCCTGTATCAAATTTAGAAATCATTAAAAAGCCTTAATGTTTTATCCTTGGTACTGAACATTGTCTCATCACGAGAATGGACTAAAAAAAAATTTTGTTGACAATGTTGAACCGTCATTAATGACTTTGTTTGATCTCCTTGAACCTAGATCTTGGGATCTCCAGTCTTCTAGGTAGAGTTACCGCCACAATGACTTGTTCTCGGCCATAGTCCTATTCCCCTCGATGATTTCTCAACTACCTCTCTAGTTAGGCCTTTTGTAAGTGGATCCGACACATTATCACTTGACTTTACATAGTCAATCGTGATAATTCCTCTAGAGAAAGTTGCCTAACGATTTTATGTCTTCGTCGTATATGACGAGATTTACCGTTATACATAACGCTCTCAGCCCTTCCAATTGCCGCTTGGCTATCACAGTGTATGCATATTAGTGCCAACGGTTTGGGCCAAAATGGAATGTCTTCCAAGAAATTCCGGAGCCATTCAGCTTCTTCACCGGCTTTATCTAAGGCTATGAACTCAGCCTTCATTGTAGAGCGGGCAATACATGTTTGTTTGGACGACTTTCAAGATACCGCTCCTCCACCAATAGTGAATACATATCCACTTGTGGACTTCGAATCAGTTGAACCGGTGATCCAATTTGCATCACAATATCCTTCAATCACAGCAGGATATTTACTGTAGTGCAAATCAAAGTTTTGGGTATGTTCTAAATATCCCAAAACTCGTTTCATTGCCATCCAGTGAGATTGGCCTAGATTGCTCATGTATCGACTTAGTTTACTTATAGCACAAGCTATATCTGGTCGTGTACAATTCATGATGTACATTAAGCATCCTAACACACGAGCATAATCCAATTGTGATATGCTTTGGCCTTTGTTCTTTGCTAGTGCAAGATTCACGTCAATTGGAGTCTTTGCAACTTTAAAGCCTAAGTGCTTGAATTTTTTCAAGTCTTTGCAACTTTAAAGCCTAAGTGCTTGAATTTTTCAAGTACTGTCTTAATATAATGAGATTGTGACAATGCCAGACCTTGAGGAGTCTTTTGGATCTTAATCCCCAGAATTAAATCCGCAATTCCCAAGTCCTTCATATCAAACTTGCTAGTTAGCATACGCTTAGTAGCATTTATGTTGACAATGTTATTACTCATTATCAGCATATCATCCACATATAGGCAAATAATGACTATGTGATTTGGAACATTTTTAATGTACACACATTTATCACATTCATTTATCTTAAAACCATTTGACAACATTGTTTGGTCAAATTTCGCATGCCATTGTTTGGGTGCTTGTTTTAGTCTGTAAAGGGACTTAACAAGTTTACATACCTTATTTTCTCTACCTGGAACCACAAACCCTTCAGGTTGTTCCATGTAAATTTCTTCCACCAACTCTCCATTTAAGAAGGCCGTTTTAACATCCATTTGATGAATTTCAAGACCATACACTGCAGCTAATGCTACTAACATCCATATGGACGTAATTTTTGTAACTAGGGAGTATGTATCAAAGTATTCAAGACCTTCTCGTTGTCTATACCCTTTGACAACAAGTCTTGCCTTAAATTTATCAATAGTGCCATCATCTTTCATTTTTCTCTTAAAAATCCATTTAGAACCCAAAGGTTTATTTCCAGGAGGAAGATCAACCAATTCCCATGTATGGTTGTTCAATATGGATTCTATTTCACTATTGACTGCCTCTTTACAGAACAATGATTCCGAAGAAGACATAGCTTCTTTAAATGTTCGAGGCTCATTTTCTAATAAGAAAGTCACAAAATCTGGTCCAAACAAAGTAGACGTTCTTTGACGTTTACTACGTCTTGGATCCCCCTGATTAAATGTACTTTCTTTTGTTTCTTCCCGAGGTCGTTTAGATTCTTCATCAATCGACTCGCATTCCTTTTTATACGGATATATATATTCAAAGAACTCAGCATTATCTGATTCTATAACCGTATTATTATGAATGTCGGGATTTTCTGATTTATGAACCAGAAATCGATATGCTTTACTATTAGTCGCATATCCTATGAAAACACAATCAACTGTTTTCGGTCCTATTTTTACCCTTTTGGGTTTA
Organism: Nicotiana tabacum; assembly: GCF_000715075.1. NCBI lineage: Eukaryota > Viridiplantae > Streptophyta > Magnoliopsida > Solanales > Solanaceae > Nicotiana > Nicotiana tabacum. The sequence goes on along the minus strand of NC_134080.1, from coordinate 124,690,335 downwards.
GGAACTTGCACTTTTGCCAAACACCCCCACACTTTAAAATAATACAAGTTGGGCTTCCTTCCTTTCCATTTTTCATATAGAATTGATTGTGTTTTGCTATGGGGTACTCGATTTAGTATTCGGCTGGCCGTAAGAACGGCTTCCCCCCACAAGTTCTGTGGCAAACCAGAACTTATCAACAATGCGTTCATCATCTCCTTTAATGAACGATTCTTTCTTTCCGCAATCCCATTGGATTGGGGCGTGTAAGGGGCTGTTGTTTGATGAATAATTCCATATTCTAAACATATTTGTTCAAAAGGAGATTCATATTCACCACCCCTATCACTTCTTATCATTTTGATTTTCTTGTTAAGTTGCGTTTCAACTTCATTTTTGTATTGCTTGAATGCGTCTATTGCTTCATCTTTACTATTAAGTAAGTAAACATAGCAATATCGAGTACTATCGTCAATAAAAGTTATGAAATACTTTTTCCACTGCGAGATGGTATTGACTTCATGTCACAAATATCTGTGTGAATTAAGTCTAAAGGATTTGAATTCCTTTCAACCGACTTATAAGGATGTTTAACATACTTATATTCCACACATATTTGACATTTTGATTTTTCGCATTCAAACTTAAGCAATACTTCCAAGTTAATCATTTTTCGCAAGGTTTTATAATTGACATGACCCAAACGTACATGCCATAAATCATTTGACTCAAGTAAGTAAGAAGAAGTTGAAGTTTTATTATTAGTTTCAACAACTATTACATTCAGCTTGAAAAGGCCCTCAGTAAGGTAACCTTTTCCTACAAAGATTTCATTCTTACTAATCACTACCTTGTCAGATACAAAAACGCACTTGAAACCGTGCTTTACAAGAAGTCCAGTAGAGACTAAGTTCTTCCTAATCTCGAGAACATGAAGGACGTTGTTCAAAGTTATGACCTTGCCAGAAGTCATCTTGAGAAATATCTTATCGTATCCTTCAATTTTTGCTGTAGCAGCATTTCCCATAGAGAGCGTCTCTTCGGGTCCAGCAGAAGCATATGTAGAAAATGCTTCCCTCACAGCACAAACATGGCGAGTGGCTCCAGAATCAATCCACCACTCATTTGGGTTTCCTACTAGGTTGCATTCAGAAAGCATGACGCACAAGTCATCAACATCATCATGCTTTTCTACCATGTTTGCTTGACCCCTTTGCTTGTCTTTCTTCCGAGCACGACACCCCATAGATTTGTGTCCGGTTTTCCCACAGTTGTAGCAGTTTCCACTAAACCGCTTCTTGCTTGGGTTGTATTTCGGACCAGAAGCCTTCTTTCTCTTTTTGTTATCTTCAACAATATTTGCTCTCATTATTGTTGAATTTCCACGGCCTCTCCTTTCAGCAGCTTTATTGTCCTCCTCGATTCTCAATCGAAAATGAAATCTTCAAGGGACATCTCCTTTCGTTTGTGTTTCAAATAATTTTTAAAGTCCTTCCACAATGGAGACAACTTCTCAATTATTGCTGCTACTTGGAATGCCTCATTGATGACAAGACCTTCAGCAAGTAGATCATGAATAATCACTTGTAACTCCTGGACTTGGGTAATAATAGACTTGCTATCTACCATTTTGTAGTCCAAAAATTTTGCAGCGACGAATTTCTTCATCCCGGCATCTTCAGTTTTGTATTTCTTTTCAAGCGCATTCCACAATTCTTTTGACGTCTCCACGCCACTGTATACAATATACAGATTATCCTCCAGTCCGCTAAGAATATAATTCCTGCACAAGAAGTCAGAATGCTTCCACGCCTCAATCACGAGAAAGCTTTCATTCTCTGGAGTTTCATCTGGAAGATCAGGAACATCTTCCTTGATGAACTTCTGTAGATATAACGTAGTCAAGTAGAAGAACATCTTTTGCTGCCAGCGCTTGAAATCCATCCCGGAAAATTTTCCGGATTTCTCTGTTGGTGCCAACGCCGGAGTTCGACTTGCCGATGCGTTGGCAGTCATCATCGAAACAGCTTGATTTCCGTCATTCGCCATTTTTACTGTAAAAATGACACAAACAAACGTTTAATAAACGTTTAAAACCGGAGTGAAAAATCACGTAGATTTTAATCTCCAACAAAACGCCACGAAGGCTTTACTCTCCAAATGGGAGTATACAAAACCACAAAGGTTTTAAGTTTCCAGAATAATAAAAGTAACACAAATACAGAAATTAAAATTATTCAATTCCTTAAGCTTGTTATTTTCCTGCCTGTATTTGTAAATAATGATTTTGGAAATTAGAACGTTAGCTTATAAACGTAAATATAAATAAAAACAGAAATTAATTCGAGCCCACTAAATTCACAGTGTTTCCTTAAGGAATTTAATCCTCTCCTAGTACCCAAGGTTATTGATTATTTCCTCCCAGGATAGAACGAATTACACACTGGTGTAGCGGTACTTCAAACCCCAGTGTTTCAGCGAACACAAAGTTCGGCAGCAAATCACACTTATGTATGCTTTGTTTGTAGTTAAAAACAATGCAGAATAAGGAGGACAACTCAGAAGTCGAATGGAAATTCTGAGAGGAAGGAATGCAAAGTATAGTCAATGTTGAATTCTTACTGAAGAGAATATCAGATTGCAATTCGTTTTTCCAGTGTATACGCAGTGTATACAGAGTGTATATCTAGTATATACAGAGTGTATATCCAGTGTATACAGAGTGTATATTAAGTGTATACAGAGTGTTTTTTGTGTTTTTCCGATGTGTTCTTCTTTTTCTCCAACTTATGCTCTATTTATAGCAGTTATTTGAGAGAAATCCGCCCCCTCCATGGTGCAACAAACACTAGGCTATCATGGAGGAAGCACTTACATGATGGAATGTACACTTGCTTGGTGGGAGGAGCACTTGCACCATTGTGGGAGGTGCACTAGGCTGCTTATTGCTTAGTGTTGCAACACAATATACGGATTGGAAAACATCCGTTACAAACACAGATTATATCACGTTAATATTCACTATTAACAAATAAATTTGGTCCAAAAAATTAATCAATCGATCGATCATTTGACCAAATCCAAATTCAAATCCCATTTCCCATTCACTCTAATTTTAAGACTATTTTATCTTAAACAAAAACTCAACAACCTATAAGGAAAAAAAAGAAAAGGGAAAATATAGATGAAGTTAGAATTTGCATCAGAAAATGCAAACTATTATGCAATGATTTCATAGTTAGGTACTTTTTTGTTCATCACCTAGGCTAAGCAGCGACAAACTATAAAAAGTTATGCAATGATTTCATGAACTTTCATAGTTTAATTTAAAGCCTAATGGTTTGGTGTGAGTTCAATTTAAATTGTCTTTAATAATAAAAAAGCCCAATCTTTATTTTTCTTTGTAAGAAATAAACAACTAACCATTCTATATTAGCAATAGTAGTAAGAAGTTCTTTGATAATCTGGATTTTCTTCAATGATATTCCATGAACACGATATTTGGTTGAATTTGGAATTTTTGAAACCCTTTCAAAAGAAATTCATTGATATCTTCTGTTTGTAAAGCAAACCGATCAAGTCCTAATTAGAAATATCTTGGATTGCTTTTTCTTCAATAATATTCCATGAACACGATATTTGGTTGAATTTGGAATTTTTGAAACCCTTTCAAAAGAAATTCACTGATATCTTGTGTTTGTAAAGCAAACCGATCAAGTCCTAATTAGAAATATCTTAAGAGAAGAAGAAAAATCATTTGGATTCGAGGCGAAAAGAGAAAAAAAAGACTTTCTTCAGTTATGTTTCTCTCCATTAATCCATTTAAAGTAGTTTTTGTTATGAATAGTTTGTACATTGAATACTACTTTGGATACTACATTGGATGCCCATGTTATGAATAACTTAAATATTAAATTTCCTACTTTATGTCCATCATCTTTACTTTTTATGCCTATAGAAGGGCATGTAATTGCAATGGAAAAATACACCAAAGTGAAAGAAGAAAATACTTCTCCCTTCTTTCTATCTCTTCTTATTTACATTTTACTGCATTACTTTTATTTTATTACACGTTATCAGCACGAAGCTCTAATTTTATTCTTAACTCCCGCTAAGTTGAGCCATATTTTATTAAGGTATGTATCATTATAATCATCTTATTTATGGCAGTACATATCATATGTATGAGCATGTGATTTTTGCCTCATACGAATTACTCCAAAATAATTCCCAAAATTAGGTTTTGGCTTTGATTATGTGTTATTTTAGGAATTATTGTGTGATTTTCCTGATTGTTTGCATGTATTTATGTGCATGTTTAATTTTATTAATGCATCAAAAATACAAAAAATATAGCATTTGCATTTAAGATTTGATTTTTATATTTTTTAGAATTAATTAATAATTAGGTGTTTTACAAAAATGAAAATTCACAAAAAATAAACATATTTTTGTATTTTGGTCAAATTGTGTGATTTTTTTTTAAATTTAAGTGTTTAATTATTTGTGATAGGTGTTATTTAAAGTTAATTAATATTTTTAAGCTAATTTAGGTCTTCTATAGTTTAGTTTAGGATTTTTAAGTTTAATTTTTGAAAGAAAAAGAAGAAAAGAAAAGAAAAAGAATTAATGAAAGAGAAGGAAGTCAAATTTGGGTCAAATTCAATTTAATTCAAGAGGCCCAAATCAAATACACCTGAACCCCCCCCCCCCCCCAGTCTGGCCCAAACCCGTCCCAACCCGTCACTAGAGTAAACCAAACGACGTCGTTTGGACATGCTTTAATCTGGGCTGTTGAATTAATTTGATCAAACGGACCAGATTCTCACCCCATTTCCCAAACCCCAACCCGTTCCCACACCCGGACCGCCCTAGTTGAAACCAAAACGACCCCGTTTCCATTTATAATTTAATCAGAGCCGTTGGATTCCAATCATCCAACGACCCTAATTAAATCAAACATTTGATATATCAAACCCCCCAAACCCTTACCCCTCTCAGGACCCCCCCCCCTCATTTGTCTCTCTTCAGAGACACCCCTGTCTCCCACCGCCTCACACCACCGCCCTCCGCCCACCGAAAATCGCCTCACGGTGGTTCCGGTGGCCCAAACAACCCCAAATTAACACCATTGATTCTCCTTCACCTCATCATCTCAAATTCCCAAACCATTGCCTTCGAATCTTAGCCAAATCCCTCGAATTTCAGATCGAAGATCGGACCCGAACCCTAGTTTACCCAATCAACCCCAAACTAACACCATATGACCACCTTGACCCCCTCTTTACAAATCCCAGAATGTTTTCCTTCGAATCTCTCTAGAACTCCTCGAATATTAGATCCAAATTTAAGCTCTAAAAACTCACAACTCGATAATGTCAAAATTGGTGGCATGCATCGACTCGGGAAGGCTGATTCGTTACAAAATTGATGTCATTCACTCTTTCTCGACAGAAAAAAAAGCAATTGGTATCAGTTTTGTATGAATCAAGTTATAAGATTTTAATTTCGAGTTTAGTTGGTGAGTATCCAGCACTACTTCTTTTCTTTTCTTGTTATTATTCTACTTCTGCCCCGTCTTCTTCTCTTCTTAGGTTTGAATTAGGTTTAAAATTGTGAATTATCCATTCGATTGCCTTTGATGCATATTCATGTATGTCGTTAAGTAATTTAATAGCGATTTTGATTTTTTCAATCTAGTTAAAGGTTTTAGTCTTTTGTTTACTATAATTGTGGTACTTCGGAATTTAGGGGGTATGAATAACAGAAGCCTTGAGGGTAATTTAGGCAGGGAAACCTGTCAATAATTAATTAGAGGGCTTCTCAATAGTGGTAGGGTCTAGGAAATGCACTACTGAATTAATTATAAGCACTAAGTAGTGGAATGAATTAAGAATAAAAAGGGGACTGGTAGTGGCTAGCTTAATGCCCTTTTAGGAGCTGGGAATCAGAGAACATGGGGGATATAATTAAAGACTAAAAATACAGGTGTAAAAGGGTATACAGTCTGGAAAGGGAGGGGAACATAAGAAAAAGGACAGAATACACCTTAAAAGGGGGATACTCACTGATATATAGGAAGCAAGGACTGACTTTGTAAAGAATAGGAGGAGAATATTGGAAGAGAGAGAGGCAGAGATAGAGAGAGATAAGCATTAAAATATACACAGCAGTTGGATATTCTAAAATAGGAGGGAGGGAGATCCGGATACTCTAAAAATGCTGAGAGGAGAAATTCTGAAAATACCAGGCAGCTGTAGAAACTATTGTTTCATTAAGTTATCTTGGTAATTTCTTAGATTTCGAATTCCTGAAATGTATCCTACTTCACTATTTCATTGATCTCTCTTGTTTCGATTTTTCTTTCTCAAATTTTCAATCTGTTCAGTCTAGTTTAGTTCATTCGAGTGTTTGAAGTAGAATGGATTTCATTTTGAGTGGGATGTGAAGTTGGCTGAACAAGTAGATACTCTACGGGTTTCTGGGGTCGATCTCGACACCTGTTGGTTTGAATCTGAGGTTTATCTGTTGTACTGCTGATTGTTTGAGCTTGCTGAATCTCATTTCTTCATTGTTTACCCTCTTTTCCAGGTATACACTTCTATTTCCACCTAATGTAAATCTTGGCTTGGAATATATAAAAGATGGATTTATGGAGCTTTGAATAGGATTTGTGTTGTGTTAGTTTACTTGTTTGTTTCTGTTTCATTTAGGTAGTTTTGATCGTCACCCCTCCACCCCTGAATATGTGATCAAGAGAATAACTTTCTGAATATTGTAGATTACATGATAGTTTGGATGGGTATCTCTTTTAGTTGAAGCCTTTTAAATATATCCGGTTGGTTGCTTGTTTTTGCTTTAAGGTCTGGATTTGAGCCTAGTTGAATATAGCTAACTCAGGATCTTTTGGATTGTTAAATATGTACTAGTTAAGATTGTTCCAAGGTTTATTTGTTGAAGGAAATAAGTATTTTGCTTCCTACTCTCTTATGAGTTTCTGAAATGTATAGACTTTTATGATAATATGATTTGTTGAATCTTATCATTGAATCTTGCTGTCAGTTAATTCTCTAAAATTGAGTCATGCTAATCAGAATAGAAGTGTATTTGTATGGCATTGTGGAGTTTAGTCATTGGAGGGGACTGATCATAGCAGCTGTAATCACTAGTTGGTCACAGTTGTAAATTGACAAGCATGTACTCATGCTAAGTGACTCAAATTGTCCGATGATTTGTTTTCCTATTCTTGTTTCCCTGTACGAATGTTTGATAGGCTTCTCATGATTAGCTACGATCTCATTTGTATTCAAAGATCTACATGAGTTCTCGTATAACTAGCAGGTAGTGTATAAAAATTGGAATTCTAGCGAAAAGTCAATTGAAGCTGTATGTGTCAATAGCACATGAGTTTATTTTTGTAATTTCAAGCATTGAAAGTGTATTGCGTGAATTGGCAGTATAATCGTTTAAGTCGAATATTCATGCACCTAACAAATGTTGAACTGGGTATTAGTTCTTGTACAAGTCATTTGTGTATTCTGGCTCATGTAATATTGCTATACAATTGTTTCATGATATCATCAGTTTCTTTTTATTTTGATTTAAAAAATACAAAGTGTATAAGGATTTTTGGAATTCAAGATCCATGTTGGTAGAATCCATTTGATGTACATGTCAAAAATTAATCTTTATACATCTATCCATATTGACCTTCCATAATCAATGGCCCTCACAAAGCTAGTTAGCTTTTTATAAAAAACTTGAAGTGCGCCATTTTCATTAAATAATCCATGGCCCTTGTGTAATCAATTTTAATTCTTAGAAACTGAGGCGTGCCATTTAGTTAAATTTTCATGGCCCTCGCAAAGTTGAAAAATGCGTAGTTGCTTTAGGCGCGCTATTTAATAATATTACTTTCCTAAACTCGGGTGCGCATTTATGTGACCCAAATCAAAATCTCGACGATGTTGAAATACGTCAAGAATCGCGGGTGCATTTATGTGACGTGGTTCGAGACGTGTTTTGATGGTGTTGCAATTCTCTTAAAAATGAATAAAAGCGGTTAAAGTTAAAATTTGCACATAGGTTCATAATTGTTTAAAATCAGATAATTCAAGCCGAATATAACAGTTGAGTGACCGCGCTAGAACCACGGAACCCGGGAATGCCTAACACCTTCTCCCGGGTTAACAGAATTCCTTACCCGGATTTCTGGTTCGCGGAGTGTTAAACATAATCAATATTTTCCTCGATTCGGGATTCAACCGGTGTCTTGGGACACCATAAATCTTCCAAGTGGCCACTCTAAATTCTTAATAATAAATCTCGTTTCGATTGTCCTTTAATCGGAAAAACTCCTTAATACCCTTCCGGGGGTGTAGGTAAAAAGGAGGTGTGACAACTCTGGCGACTCTGCTGGGGAGAACCCAGAATCTCTTTTTCAGGGTTCAGAATTCGAGCTTAGAATAATTGTTATTATTTGTCTTTATGTATTATCTGATTTTATTACATGTTTGGGCCTGATGGCTAAATGTTGCTTTTTACCGCTTTGATATTATCTGAACTGTATATATAAACTGCTACGAAACCCCTCTCTTCTCCCTCTTGAGGAGTGCACGCTGGTCGTGACTTCTTTCTATTAGTGTCAAATCCCAAATAGAACGAGGTTCGGACAAGTTGCAAAGCCGGATGATCTTTTGGTTACCGGTACGCAGCCCCCCCGGCTCGAGTTGTCCGCTTGAGTAAGCCAGGTCTAGAACATACACCCAGGTTTTAAACCTAGAATAACTCAGCCTCATGCCGGATCCCTAGTAGAACGTTTGTTTGCATCATGTGCATTTTGACTTTGGAGACTCAACACAGGGGTTGGGTCTGTCTAGGACAGGTGCACCCGAAATAAAAAGACCATCCTAATGCATCTTACTTGCTACTTGCGCATTTATTTGCTTCGGATTTGCATGTTGACCGGCTTTGGAATGAAAGGAGAGAATTTGGGAAAGAAATAGCAGTGTAGAGGGTTAAGAGAGTGAATCACATGTTTAAAGAAAAACCAGTGTCCAAATAGCGCTGAAACTCTGCCGAATTTCTAGAAAAAAAAAAGAGAAAACGAATTAAAAATGAGAAAGGAGTTTTGTTTTCGAAAATAGTTCGTTTTATTTGCCCGAACTACGCCAGTTTAATTCTCACAGGGTGTGAGATACATAGACAACCCCCATCGGGTCCAACTTCCTTTTTGCAAAAATAATCCAAAAGAACAAAAATTTTACTTTTATTTGAAAATAGTTAGGGTGATTCCATTCTTGTCAGAAATAGCTGAATGTCCCTAAAAGGGCGTCGGAAGGCCATTTTTGCAAAAACAGCTGCCTGTGGTCATTTTTCAAGGTTTTCACCGGTTAGCCAACACAGCTTTAAAATCTTCGTCTTCGAGGTGCTGAAAGGCCGTATTTGCAAAATCGGATTTTATTTTTTGAAAAAAGGGGAAAGGAAAAAGTGTGTCAATTTTGTCTTCGAGTCAATTGAGCCTTGATTTTTGCTTAATCACCCTAATAAATGTGCAGAATGAGCACGAGTCCAAGTTTGCCGGTAGCAGTTATGAACAAGATCCCTTTGGAATTGCACATGTGGTGGGAAGATCTGGGAAAATCAGAGCAAGATAAGGTCAATATACACTTAGGAGGTCTTACCGGGTTGTTAAAAATCAGGCCCAAAGGAGATGTCATAAAGGCTTTGGTTACGTTTTGGGACCCGACCCATAACGTATTTCACTTCTCGGATTTTGAACTCACCCCAACCTTGGAAGAGATAGCAGGTTATATGAAAAGTACTACATGTTTGAGGCATAAGTATCGGATCGCTCCAAGGGCCGTCAACTCTCACAAATTCATGGATTTGCTAAAGATAAGCAAGGGAATCCCATATTCCGAGTTGGAAGGGGTTTTTTCCACTCTACGTTTTATATACCAGAAGTACAGGCATGTAGGAGGGTTCAATGATCCGGAAAGCGGGGTTTGCAGTAAAGGGAACCGAACAAAATGGGACGAGCATAGGCATTTCGCTTTCATGGTAGCATTCTTAGGCCTTGTGGTGTTTCCCCGAGAAGACAGGAATATCGATTTGCGGGTGGATGGAGTCAACAAGGTCCTGGTTACCAACGCCAAGAGCACTCTCGCCCCTCTGATAGTGTCTGAGATATACTGAGCTCTCACAGCTTGTAAAGTTGGGGCAGACTTCTTCGAGGGATGCAATTTGCTATTACAAATGTGGATGATCGAGCACTTGTGCCACCACCCTCAGTATATGAGTTATGGATCCGCAGAGAAAAGCTGCATTGAAGAATTCAACACAAGGGTTTCAGGGTTCAAGTTACCGGAGGGGTTTGGAGAATGGATAGCCCGCCTTCGCGCCACCACTACGGGACAAATAGAATGGACACTAGATTGGCTTCCTGTTGAAGAAATTGTGTATATACCCGCCACAGGTCCTTACTTCCTCCTAATGGGTCTTCGAGGTATTCAGCCTTACGCTCCCTACCGAGTGATGAGACAATTAGGAAGGTGTCAGGTGATGCATCCAGATGAAGATCTCAGTATCTACGCGGTTGAGATTAGCTCTGATGGCCAATTTCACGAAGAAACAGTTCGTTCTATTTGGAACGAGTGCCAATATTTGATGGCAAGCACCCGAGTGCGAAACCTATCTAAAGGAGAGGTCTCACCCACCTACCTTGCCTGGTATAGAAAGAAGAACACTGCAAGGGCCGAATCAGAAAGACCGGCCAAAAAACCGCACATTCAGGAATTCGTCGAGGCATCGCAAGAACCATGGGCTTGGTTGTCCAAAGAAAACGAGTACAGGGCCACGATAGGAAAGCTGGAGAAGCAAGTCAAAGACCTTCAATTCGGGAATGGATTACAAGCAGCGGCAGATGAGGGTGAAAAGAAAAGTCTAGCCAAAGAAAATGAGGTCCTTCAAGCTCAAATTCAGAAACTGAAAGTAGCAGCAGAAAATCCAGTCCGAAGTAACAGAGATGAAAAGCTCGTAGCTAACCTAAGGCAGAAAGTGAGTAACTATAGTTTCTATTTGAACAAAGCAGACAATGAACTGGCCAGGGCTCAAAAACAATTGGCTAAAAATGCAGATGAACGGGTATGCCTGGTTAAGCAGTTAAGAGAAAGGTACGACGATGAGGTCGCGGGGTTGAAGAAAAGGGTCATCTCCACGGAAAACAAAATGATCAAGCAGGAAAAAGACTTCAAGGTTGAAAGGGAACGTTGTTATACGACATTGTGCAGTTAGAAATAGACTTGCAACAACTTCAGGAACAAAATTATGCAGCCAAGCAAACTTTGGAGGCCAGGGCCCAGCAGATTGGGCGTTTGTTACAAGAAAAGGGCGTCATAAGAGAGAGAATTAGAAACATCGCAGACTACATCGTTATGAAGTGCCACATTTGTGAGGATATGACTAGCACTACTTTCTTTGTAGCGGTGATGACCTTTGTTAAACAAATAATGAACAACTTGGACCGACTTTAAAGGGATCTTGCACATAGGCCCGCGACGAGACCGAATGATGTCCCGCGGGCACCAGGAGCATTGATATACTCATGATTTTCCGTTTGAGTCGGTATTTCCTTTTCTGTCGAAGTCCGTAAGTCATGTTGGGTTTATATTTTCTTTCTGTTAGTCTGTAATTCTTTAAAGTATGATAGCTTAATTTCGGAGTCTGTATTTTGTCTTTTGCATCAGAGTCTGTTAGTGTTTTGAAATTTGTTAGTATTGAGTCTTTGTGATCGAAGCATCTGTTTTTATAAAAGCTGAAAATCCCAAAAATATTTTATTTACTTTCACACTTATCTGCTAGAACTACGCACGGTCTGATTCATGCGGGGACATGATACGTAGGCAATCTCTATAGGATTCGACCACCACTAAAAAGAAAAAGGGGAAATGAAAAATAAATAAAGGAGGATGGAATAAAGGAAGCTTAAAAAAAGGGGCACAATTATAAGAGGCCGGAATGACGCACGCAACCGAAGCAAATGCCTGATAGAAAATGGTTAATTGCCTAGGTACATTGCATCCCAACGTGTAATTGCATATGTGTTAAACTCTAAAAAAACTAACAAGTTTGTTGTCTTCTAGAGAATTCAAGCAGTTAGTTTATTTAGAGGATACTGGCACATTATCATTACAAAACCATATCAAAGGGACCAATACCAGAAATCATGTCTATCCCGGATGTCGACACTAGTGTTGAGGTAGAGGAGTTGGACGTCAATAAAATGAAAGAGGAGATGCTCAAAATTAAGCAACAGATGACCGAAATGTACCAAGCCTGGTCCAAGGGGCAATCACCGCCATCTTACCCAGCCAACCCGGCTTTTACCCCACCATTAGCTCAGTCTCAAGATCACCCCGCCACCGATCCAGGTTTTCCCATTTATCAACACTACCATGGCACTACTTCTCATATGCCACAAGCTCCACCACCAAAATCAATTCGATACCCTCCTCCGCCAGTCACCCCTGTCTTTGTGGCATCTCCACCAGCTGCACTCCATAAATCCCTGAGTGAACATGTGTTCCAAACTCAGGACAACCAGTATTATCCCCCGGAGCCCACCTTCAAAGCTCCCGAAACCTACCTCTATGATCCACGTTCTGATCTTCGGAGAGAAGCTGAGAAACCAGCCAAAAATCCTGAACATAAAGAGATGTTCAGAAAAATGAAAAGCATAGAACAATCCTTCAGGGATATGAGAGGGCTAGGAGGTCAGGTAAGTGTGGCTTACAAAGACCTGTGTTTATTCCCAAATGTACAACAACTGACAGGGTTCAAAATGCCCAAATTCGATTTGTACAATGGACACGGTGATCCGGTGGCTCATTTGAGAGGTTTTTGCAGTAAGATGATGGGAGCCGGAGGAAAGGATGAATTGCTAATGGCTTACTTCAGTCAGAGCTTGAGCGGATCAGCATTGGAGTGGTACACCCTACCAAGATCACGGAAGATGGTACACATGGGATGATTTGGCACAAGCATTCGCTTGTCACTTTCAGTATAATCTTGAGATCATTCCAGACCGACTATATTTGACTAAACTAGAGAAGAAGCATAGTGAAAGCTTTAGAGAATATGGTTTCTGATGGAGGGAGCAAGCAGCAAGGGTAGATCCCCCAATGAAAGAAAGCGAGATGTTTGATTACTTTTTACAGGCTTTGGAGCCAACTTACTTTGGTCATTTGGTGTCCGCAATTGGCAAGTCTTTTAATGAGGTTGTAAATATGGGAGGCATGGTCGAGGAGAGGCTTAAGTCCAACAAAATCATGAGTTATTCAGCGATCAAGGCAACCACTTAGGCCATTCAAAGCGGCACTAGGGGTGTACTTGGGAAAAAGAAGAAAGAAGATGTCACGACTGTTGAGTCCGTTGCCTGGTTCGGATCTAAAAGCCCATCACCCTACTATAACCAACCCCGACCCTACCACCAAAATTACCCCCACGCTCCATATAGCCCTCCACGACATTACTACCCACCGCCAGATCCTCATTTTTCTGTCCATCATGCACAAACCAATACCCAAACCCCGGCACACGCACAATGGCGTGCACTGGCTCCACAAAATCCATACCCAGCTCCACAAAACACATATCCACCCCCAAGAGCCTACAGAAATCCCCCCGGAACGGGTTTCCGACCAAACCAAGCCTTCAAGAATGAGAGGTTACAGAAGCAAAAGACTTTCACTCCACTGGGGGAATCATATACCAGTCTTTTCCACAGGTTGAGGCAGTTGGGCGTGCTGAATCCAATTGAGCCTAAAATGCCAAATCCCCTCCTAGAAATCTTGACCACTCGGTGAGTTATGAGTACTATTTAGGAGCCCCGATGCATGATACAGAGAAGTGTTGGAAACTGAAAATAGTTGTGCAAGAGCTTATTGATACTCATCGGATCGAGGTTCAGGCCCTAGAAGCATCAAATATCAATTAGAATTCACTGCCAGCTCACCATGAGACCCATATGATTGAGTTGATACATAAAGGAGGGGATCCCAGGAAGCCCTCACAGACGGTAATGATGATCCGTTCCAGCGAAACCAGCTCAAAAGAAAAGGTAACTAGCGGGAAATCAATGGTCCAATTGAAAGGGGTAGTCGATAAGCCCGTTGTGGTAGCCAAGAGAGGGTCGTCAAGCATTGTTGCAGTGAAACTAGAGAAAGCTAAAGTGGTAGTGCTAGGGGTCGCAAGTAAACCTGTTGTGGTCGTGAAGGGTGCTCGCACAGAGCCTGTTATTATAAAACCAGTAACTCAGCTTCCAGTGATCAACAGCAAGGTTGTTCCTTAGAATTATGAACGGGTGACGGTGATTTACAAAGGGAAAGAAGTCAAAGAAGAAGTTTGCGAAGCACAAGGTTTGACTCGCTCAGAAAAGTGTTTTACTCCCGAGGAGTTAAGAAGAACTAAAGATAATCCAATGCCGGTAAAGAAAGCTGTAACTAAAGTAGAGGCAAAGGAATTTTGTGCATGACTATTCTGTTGTAGAACAGTTGAGGAAAACGCCCGCTCAGATCTCATTGCTCTCATTGTTAATCCATTCAGATGAGCACCGTCGGTCGCTGATGAAAATCTTGAATGAGGCCCATGTCCCCGACAAGATCTCGGTAAACCATCTGGAAAAGATAGCCAACAAGATTTTTGAAGTAAATAGAGTCACTTTTTCCGATGATGAATTGCCCATAGAGGGTACTGAGCACAACAAAGCCCTTTACCTGACAGTAAAATGCGAGGATTCCGTGGTTACCCGGGTATTGGTTGACAATGGTTCAAGTGCGAACATTTGTCCTCTCTCCACTCTAAGCAAGCTGAAAGTAGAAGATGATAGGATCCATAAGAATAGTATCTGTGTGCGAAGATTTGACGGCGGAGGCAAAGACTCAGTCGGGGACATATTGTTGGAGCTGACTATAGGTCCAGTAGAATTCACAATGGAATTCCAAGTGCTGGATATAGCTGTTTCCTACAATTTACTATTAGGGAGACCATGGATCCATGCCGCTAAAGCAGTACCATCAACACTCCATCAGATGGTCAAGTTTGAATGGGACAGACAGGAAATAGTTGTGCACGGTGAAGATAATTTGTGCACTCACAGCAACACCATTGTTCCATTCATTGAAGTGGAAGATGACAAGGGACCATGGGTCTACCAAGTTTCTGACGCAATGTCTGTTGAGAAAGTTCCAGAGGGGAAGTGTATCACAAATTCGAAGATAACCGCCGCATCAGTCATGGTAGCGTACGAAATGTTGAAGAATGGTTTTGTACCAAGAAAGGGTTTGGGATCAGCTCTGCAAGGCATCATACAGCCCGTGTCTCTTCCCGAAAACTTGGGAACATTTGGTCTAGGATTCAAGCCCACAACCGCAGAAATAAAAAGAGCCAGGAAATTGAAACAGAGGGCATGAGTCCTTCCAAAGCCGGTCCCACGTCTTTCCAGATCATTTGTCAAGTCCAGTACGAGGAGTCGCCCCGTGACAGCAATTCCCAGTTCTGTGATTGATCCGGACACGGAGTTAATTGAAAGATTTGAGAAGTTGTTCGATAGTGTAAACATGGTGGAAATTGGAGAAGGTTCTAGCAACGCGGAAGTGCAATTTGTCGGGCCAACAACAAATCTTAATAATTGGAAGGCTACTCTTCTCCCTACTCGGAAGGAGTCTTGGTAGTTTGCTTTGATTTTCCTTTAAGTTTGTACGGATTATTCCAGGGTTGTAATCCGGATTTCATTTTTCACTCTATTTGAGTGTGCAAACCTTGTTATCTTTTATCATCAGTAAAATACAATTTCCCTTTCTTCATCATTCCTGATGGTTTTCCTTTTTTTTTGTTTTCTTTTCTATACAGTTCTTTTTACGCTGGTTCTAATAACATGGTATGCATAAGGAATCCTCAACCCAGTCTTAAAAATCAATCTGATTTCAAAATATTAGTTCAAGAAGTAGATTGTGATTACGAATCAGAATACGATAATGAGGATGAAGCCTTCGAAGAGATTAGTAAGGAGTTAATTCACTTCGAAGAAAAACCCAAACCCAACCTGAATGATACA
Source organism: Nicotiana tabacum (assembly GCF_000715075.1). Classification (NCBI taxonomy): domain Eukaryota; kingdom Viridiplantae; phylum Streptophyta; class Magnoliopsida; order Solanales; family Solanaceae; genus Nicotiana; species Nicotiana tabacum. Next base: position 124,674,242 of record NC_134080.1, on the reverse strand, counting down.
GAAGTCGTCAATTTAGGGGACACAGACAATGTCCGAGAGACTAAAATAAGTGTCCACCTCGAGCCAGAGATCTGGGAAGAGTTAATCAAAGCACTCATTGAGTACAAAGATGTTTTTGCATGGTTATATGATGACATGCCGGGTTTGAGCACTGATTTAGTGGTCCACAAATTGCCTACTGATCCAGCATTCCGTCCCGTCAAGCAAAAGTTAAGGAAATTCAAAACTGATATGAGTGTGAAGATTAAAGAAGAAATTACCAAGAAGTTGGATGCAAAGGTTATTCGGGTCACTCGATATCCTGTTTGGTTGGCTAATGTTGTGCCTGTTCCGAAAAAGGACGACAAGATTAGAGTATGTGTCGATTACCGCAATCTCAACAAAGCAAGTCCGAAGGATAACTTCCCACTACCCAATATCCACATTTTGATCGATAATTGTGCCAAGCGTGAGATATGATCTTTTGTAGATTGCTATGCCGGGTATCATTAGATTCTAATGGATGAAGAAGATGCAGAAAAGATGACTTTCATCACTCCATGGGGGACTATTGCTACAGGATAATGCCATTTGGTTTGAAGAATGCTGGGGCAACTTACATGAGGGCCATGACTACCGTGTTTCATGATATGATACACAAGGAGATTGAGGTATACGTAGATGATGTGATCATAAAATTAAAGCGTCAGGCCGACCACGTTGGGGATTTGAGGAAATTCTTCCAGAGGCTTCGCAGGTACAACCTCAGGCTTAACCCCGCCAAGTGTGCATTTGGTGTTCCATCCGGAAAACTATTGGGATTCATAGTCAGCCGGCGAGGCATCGAGTTAGACCCATCAAAGATCAAAGCCATACAAGAATTGCCACCTCCGAGGAACAAGACTAAAGTGATGAGTCTGTTTGGAAGGTTGAACTACATCAGCAGGTTTATTGCTCAGCTCACGACAACTTGTGAGCCTATTTTCAAGTTGTTGAAGAAGGACACTACGATCAAGTAGACTGATGAGTGTCAAGAAGCATTCGACGAGATAAAGGGATACTTGTCTAACCCGCCTGTGGTGGTACCACCAGAACTAGGGAGACCATTGATTCTTTACTTGACTGTCCTGGAAAATTTATTTGGCTGTGTACTGGGGCAGCATAATGTCACCAGCAGGAAATAACAAGCCATCTACTATCTTAGCAAGTTCACAGCTTGTGAGGTTAAGTACACTTACCTGGAAAGAACATGTTGCGCCCTAACTTGGGTGGCATAGAAATTGAAACATTAATTGTCATCCTACACTACTTATCTCATTTCACGCTTGGATCCATTGAAGAATATCTTTCAAACGCCTATGCCGACAGGAAGACTGGCGAAGTGGCAGATTTTGCTCACAAAATTTGACATAATCTATGTGACTCGGACTGCAATGAAAGCCCAAGCATTGGCCGATCATTTGGCCGAAAACTCGGTCGATGAATAGTATGAGCCACTGAGGACTTATTTTCTTAATGAAGAGGTAATGCATATTGATGAGCTAGAATAGGCCGAAAAACCAGGTTGGAAACTTTTCTTCGATGGGGCTGCTAACATGAAAGGAGTGGGGATAGGAGTCGTGCTTATTTCTGAAATAGGGCATCACTATCCTGTTACAGCTCAACTTCGTTTCTATTGTACCAACAATATGGCTGAGTACGAAGCATGCATTTTGGGTTTAAGGCTAGCTACAGACATGGATGTCCAGGAAGTCTTGGTCTTGGGAGACTCGGATCTTCTAGTACACCAAATTCAAGGAGAATGGGAAACACGAGATTTGAAGCTCATATCGTACCGATAATGTTTACATGATCTTTGTCAACGGTTTCGATCAGTGGAGTTTAGGCATATTTCGAGGGTCTATGATGAGGTCGCCGATGCTTTGGCTACCCTAGCGTCAATGTTGCACCATCCGGACAAAGCTTATGTCGATCCTCTGCATATTCAAGTCCGAGATCAGCATGCTTACTATAACATGATTGAAGAAGAACTTGATGGCGAACCATGGTTCCACGATATCAAAGAGTACATTAGAATGGGGTTATATCCGGTGCAAGCCACGGGGGATCAAAAGAGAACAATTCGACGGTTGGCAAATGGATTCTTCTTAAGTGGAGGAGTTTTGTATAAGAGAACACCAGACCTTGGATTATTAAGATGCATACATGCTAGGCAAGCTACGGCTGTCATGTCCGAAGTACATTCAGGAGTTTGCGGACTACATATGAGCGGGTATGTGCTGGCAAAGAAAATTCTCCGAGCAGGTTATTATTAGCTCACCATGGAGCGAGATTGTATCCGTTTTGTGCGCAAATGTCATCAATGCCAGATACACGGAGATTTGATTCATTCTCCACCATCGGAATTGCACACGATGTCAGCACCATAGCCCTTCGTTGCTTGGGGCATGGATATCATTGGACCAATTGAGCCAGCAACATCCAACGGGCATAGATTAATTTTGGTAGCCATTGATTATTTCACCAAGTGGGTTGAGGCCAAAACTTTCAAATAGGTGACCAAGAAAGCAATGGTCGATTTTGTTCACTAAAATATCATCTGTCGATTCGGAATCCCAAAGGTGATCATCACGGATAATGGTGCTAATCTTAACAGTAAATTGATGGAAGAGGTATGCCAACAGTTTAAGATTACACATCGCAATTCTACCCCATATCGTCCCAAGGCGAATGGAGCAGTTGAGGCAGCCAACAAAAACATAAAGAAGATACTTCGGAAAATGGTAGAAAGTTCCAGGCAATGGCATGAAAAATTACCGTTTGCGTTGCTGGGTTATCGCACTACTGTCCGTACTTCAGTAGGTGCAACTCCTTATTTGTTGGTATATGGAATTGAAGCAGTGATACCTGCGGAAGTTGAAATCTCGTCCCTTCGGATTGTCGCTGAGGCTGAAATTGATGATAATGAGTGGGTCAAAACCCGTTTGGAGCAGTTGAATTTGATTGATGAAAAAAGATTAGTAGCAGTGTGTCATGGCCAGTTATATCAAAAGAGAATGGCAAGAGCATACAACAAAAAGGTACATCCCCGGAAGTTTGAAGTGGGCCAGCAGGTGCTGAAACGTATCCTTTCACACCAGGCTTCGCCCCAAATTGGCAAGGGCCATTTGTTGTGACCAGAGTATTGTCCAATGGTGCTTTATGTTTAACAGATATCGAAGGAAAATGCATAGACATGACTATCAATTCTGATGCAGTAAAAAGATATTATGTATGATTTCCTTGTTATAACTATTGATTGTTTGTATTTGGCATTATTTCGAAGATTGGAATGACGAAGGCAATTTGTTTTGCTATCTAAAAACTTCACCCTTTGTTCCCCCTTTTGATCCTTATTTACTTCTTTCATACCCCTCTTTTGGAATCAATAACGAAAAAGAGAGAAAAAGAAAGAAAAGAAAAAGAGAAAAGAAAAGAAGTAAAAAGTATAACAACAAGGAAATTCACGTGTGAACTACGTTTGACCTGATTCCTGTTAAGGATACGTAGGCAGCTTCCCGGATCGGTCATAGTAAAATGAAATATCAAAAGATCCCCAAGCAAGAAACTAGGGCAGAAGTTGTACTTGTAATAAGAAATTTGTAATTTTAAACCCGTGTCAAAATTGTTTTGAGCCTTTGATACCCTTTCTTTATAACCCCATCCAAAAGCCCATATTACGGTCCAAAGAAAGACTTTCCAATCAGTCTTCGAGAGATGCCAAGTCGAGCAATGTAAAGAGAATTCATATCAGGGGCAACACTCCAGTTTAAGTAAAAAAAAATAAAAAAAAATTAGAGAGTCTTATTGGTGAAAACCTTCGTGGGCACCATGAGGCGATGAAAGCTGAGAGAAAACAAATAAGAGAGGTTTGTCGGTGAAAACCCTTCAGGGCACTGCAAGTCGAACAAGGTCCGTAAGTTGGCGGAAAGTAAAATTGGGTTGTGGAAATCTTGGAGAACAAAGTAAAACAATTGGAAAGGAGATTGGTTAAATAGACTGGGCTGATTAATCCAAATGCATACCATGATCATTGGTGCCGGTGATTCCGCTCAGATAAGTCCCTTTTCCTGTCTCCAACAGTCATCCAAATTTGGATTCTTTTCTTTATTCTTAAAATCCTTGCATTTCATTGCTGTTAATTTTACTTCTCTAAAGCTCTACCAAGTTTAGCCTTGTAAGAAGGAATTTCAAAGCTTACTACCAGTTTCGGAATTGCACAAAGCAAAATGCAGCTAGAACATGCCAAAGATGATATGATGAAAAATGGGACCTATGGTGTAATCAAAAGTTAAAACTGTGGAATGGTTCAGTAATGTCATGGGAGATGTACGGTTTCAGGCAGAAAGGTCAGTAGGGGAGAATACCAGTTGGGGATCTTGCAGTTAAGGATCAGTCAGAAGGTCAAAAAAATCTTTTCGATCAGTTCAAGGCAGTTGGACGAAGCAAAGAATGGCAAAGAGAAACCCACCTCCAGCAAGAATGCCACGATGAACCACCACATTTTAAACTGACGAAATTTTCTTTGATTTGAAACAGGGGCAAAAATGGCATTTGTTTCGGGAAATCATCCGTAGGAAGAGTAAGTACTAGGCAGATTTGATCGCGGAAATTCTCAGGACCCTCCTGGAAAATAGGACTTAGTTTAAAATTCAAAATAATCATGAGTAGCGGAATTTGGCATGAGTGCACCCTAGAAGATTATAAGTGGAACTTTGAAGTTTGTATGTTTGAGATACACTTTGGACATTAACCCATGAGAACAAAGATTCTGACTTCTCTTCTTTCCCAGATTAATGATTATGATTTTCTGTTTCCTCAACGTTTTCCCCAAACAAAAACGCCATCTTTTTCCGCCTTTTCCCAATTTAGTCGGAAATTCTCAGGACCCTCCTGCACAATGAGACCTATCTTTGAGAGTTTTCATTAAATAACAAGATTTAGCGGAAGTCACACCTTTAAAAGATATAGCTTAGATTTAAAATTGTCAAGAGTTGTCCGGACCCCCTGGATAACGGAACCTAGTTTTCAAATGCTTATTGATATTTGGTAATGTGGTTCGTTTTACACTTACATATGTGCCCAGATACCCAAACTGGGGCAGAAAACTTTCTTTGTTTTGTCTATTTTGAAGTCAGGAGCCCGCCTAGAGAGCATGGGAATACATTTCAAGTTTAGCAATCAGGAGCCCGCCTGGAAAGCATGGGAACACATTCAAGCGCAGCAGTCAGGAGCCCGCCTGGAGAACAAGGGAGTATAATTTAAGTTTTAGCTTTCAAATTCTTGGTTTGTCTATTTTGAAGTCAGGAGCCCGCCTGGAGAGCAGGGAATACTTTCAAGCGCAGTAGTCAGGAGCCCACCTGGAGAACAAGGGAATACCATTCAGATTTCAAGTAATCAGGAACCCGCCTGAAAAACGAAGGGAAGAAGCAATTCAAGTTCAAGCAATCAGGCGTCCACCTGGAGAACAAGGAAAGGTAGTGGAAGATTCAGCAATCAGGCGTCCACCTGGAGAACAAGGGAATACGATTCAAGTTCAGCAGTCAGGCACCCAAATGAAGAACGAAGGGAACAAGCAAGTCAGGTTCGAGTAATCAGGAGCCCGCCTGTAGAATAGAGGATAGGCAACAATGGTCAAAGAAAGACGTTTAAAGGTTCAATAATCAGGTACCCGCCTGAAGGAGAGGGAAAGCATATCAAGAATACAATTCGAGTCAGCAGCAAAGGAACAACTGAGGGAAATAACGCAACAACAGTCACAAGACCAAGTTTGAAAATAAATCTTTGTAAAGCATAGATTATAGTTTAGTCTAGCTTCTTCATTTTTGTCATGGTGTAATAAGGAGGACAGTAGGCAGTATCAGCAGCAGCAACAACAGTAACAGTAAAATCGCAACTTCATGGTAGTCCCAGCTACCGAAACTTCCCAAACTACATTGACCTGATTCCTTTATAGCCAAGGATATGTAGGAAACCTTTGAAGTAAAGGTTCGGTCAAATCTTTCAAAAAATGCTTCCCACGGAGTGTTCAAACAGGCAAAAATCGCTCGTATCCGCTCACTTTATCTTTGCACGAAAACTCTTCGTGTTTCCGGACAAAGAGGGGCAACTGTGAGCACGTGATTTTTGCCTCATACGAATTACTCCAAAATAATTCCCAAAATTAGGTTTTGGCTTTGAATATGTGTTATTTTAGGAATTATTGTGTGATTTTCCTGATTGTTTGCATGTATTTGTGTGCATGTTTAATTTTATTAATGCATCAAAAATACAAAAAATATAGCATTTTCATTTAAGATTTGATTTTTACATTTTTTAGAATTAATTAATAATTAGGTGTTTTACAAAAATGAAAATTCACAAAAAATAAACATATTTTTGTATTTTGGTCAAATTGTGTGATTTTATTTTAATTTAAGTGTTTAATTATTTGTGATAGGTGTTATTTAAAGTTAATTAATATTTTTAGGCTAATTTAGGTCTTCTATAGTTTAGTTTAGGATTTTTAAGTTTAATTTTTGAAAGAAAAAGAAGAAAAGAAAAGAAAAAGATTTAATGAAAGAGAAGGAAGTCAAATTTGGGCCAAATTCAATTTAATTCAAGAGGCCCAAATCAAATACACCTGAAACCCCCCCCCCCCAGTCCGACCCAAACCCGTCCCAACTCGGTCTGTCACCAGACTAAACCAAACGACGTCGTTTGGACATGCTTTAATCTGGGCCGTTGAATTAATTTGATCAAACGGACCAGATTCTCACCCCATTTCCCAAACCCCGACCCGTTCCCACACCCGGACCGCCCTAGTTGAAACCAAAATGACCCCGTTTCCATTTATGATTTAATCAAAGCCGTTGGATTCCAATCATCCAACGGCCCTAATTAAATCAAACGTTTGATATATCAAACCCCCCCAAACCCTTACCCCTCTCAGGACCCCCCCCCTCATTTGTCTCTCTTCAGAGACACCCCTATCTCCCACCGCCTCACACCACCGCCCTCCGCCCACCGGAAATCGCCTCACGGCGGTTCTGGTGGCCCAAACAACCCCAAATTAACACCATTGATTCTCCTTCATCTCATCATCTCAAATCCCCAAACCATTGCCTTCGAATCTTAGCCAAATCCCTCGAATTTTAGATCGAAGATCGGACCCGAACCCTAGTTTACCCAATCAACCCCAAACTAACACCATATGACCACCTTGACCCCCTGTTTACAAATCCCAGAATGTTATCCTTCGAATCTTTCTAGAACTCCTTGAATATTAGATCCAAATTTAAGCTCTAAAAACTCACAACTCAATACTGTCAAAACTGGTGGCATGCATCGACTCGGGAAGGCTGATTCGTTACAAAATTGATGCCATTCTCTCTTTCTCGACAGAAAAAAAAGCGATTGGTATCAGTTTTGTATGAATCAAGTTATAAGATTTTAATTTCGAGTTTAGTTGGTGAGTATCCAACACTACTTCTTTTCTTTTCTTGTTATTATTCCACTTCTGCCCCGTCTTATTCTCTTCTTAGGTGTGAATTAGGTTTAAAATTGTTAATTATCCATTCGATTGCCTTTGATGCATATTCATGTATGTCGTTAAGTAATTTAATAGCGATTTTGATTTTTTCAATCTAGTTAAAGGTTTTAGTCTTTTGTTTACTATAATTGTGGTACTTCGGAACTTAGGGGGTATGAATAGCAGAAGCCTTGAGGGTAATTTAGGCAGGGAAACCTGTCAATAATTAATTAGAGGGCTTCTCAATAGTGGTAGGGTCTAGGAAATGCACTACTGAATTAATTATAAGCACTAAGTAGTGGAATGAATTAAGAATGAAAAGGGGACTGGTAGTGGTTGGCTTAATGCCCTTTTAGGAGCTGGGAATCATAGAACATGGGGGATATAATTAAAGACTAAAAATACAGGTGTAAAAGGGTATACAGTCTGGAAAGGGAGGGGAACATAAGAAAAAGGACAGAAAACACCTTAAAAGGGGGATACTCACTGATATATAGGAAGCAAGGACTGACTTTGTAAAGAAGATGAGGAGAACATTGGAGGAGAGAGAGGTAGAGATAGAGAGAGATAAGCATTAAGATATACACAGCAGTTGGATATTCTAAAATAGGAGGGAGGGAGATCTGGATACTCTAAAAATACTAAGAGGAGAAATTCTGAAAATACCAGGAAGCTGTAGAAACTATTGTTTCATTAAGTTATCTTGGTAATTTCTTAGATTTCGAATTCCTGAAATGAATCCTAGTTTATTGTTTCAATGATCTCTCTTGTTTCGATTTTTCTTTCTCAAATTTTCAATCTGTCCAGTCTAGTTTAGTTCATTCGAGTGTTTGAAGTAGAATGGATTTCGTTTTGAGTGGGATGTGAAGTTGGCTGAACAAGTAGATACTCTACGGGTTTCTGGGGTCGATCTCGACACCTGTTGGTTTGAATCTGAGGTTTATCTGCTGTACTGCTGATTGTTTGAGCTTGCTGAATCTCATTTCTTCATTGTTTACCCTCTTTTCCAGGTATACACTTCTATTTCCACCTAATGTAAAGCTTGGCTTGGAATATATAAAAGATGGATTTATGGAGCTTTGAATAGGATTTGTGTTGTGTTAGTTTACTTGTTTGTTTCTGTTTCATTTAGGTAGTTTTGATCGTCACCTCTCCACCCCTGAATATGTGATCAAGAGAATAATTTTCTGAATATTGTAAATTACATGATAGTTTGGATGGGTATCTCTTTTAGTTGAAGCCTTTTAAATATATCCGGTTGGTTGCTTGTTTTTGCTTTAAGGTCTGGATTTGAGCCTGGTTGAATATAGCTAACTCAGGATCTTTTGGATTGTTAAATATGTACTAGTTAAGGTTGTTCCCAGGTTTATTTTTCGAAGTAAATAAGTATTTTGATTCCTGCTCTCTTATGAGTTTCTGAAATGTATGGACTTTTATGATAATATGATTTGTTTTGATGCTGGAATTGAATCTTAGTTCATTGAATCCTGCTGTCAGTTAATTCTTTAAAATTGAGTCATGCTAATTAGAATAGAAGTGTATTTGTATGGCATTGTGGAGTTTAATCATTGCAGGGGACTGATCATTTAGCAGCTGTAATCACTAGTTGGTCACAGTTGTAACATGTACTCATGCTAAGTGATTCAAATTGTCTGATGGTTTGTTTTCCTATTCTTGTTTCCCTGTACGAATGTTTGATAGGCTTCTCATGATTAGCTACTATCTCATTTGTATTCAAAGATCTACATGAGTTCTCGTATAACTAGCAGGTAGTGTATAAAAATTGGAATTCTAGCGAAAAGTCAAATGAAGCTGTATGTGTCAATAGCACATGAGTGTTTTTTTGTAATTTCAAGCATTGAAAGTGTATTGCGTGAATTGGCAGTATAATCGTTTAAGTCGACTATTCATGCACCTAACAAATGTTGAACTGGGTATTAGTTCTTGTACAAGTCATTTGTGTATTCTGGCTCATGTAATATTGCTATACAATTGTTTCATGATATCACCAATTTCTTTTTATTTTGATTTAAAAAATACAAAGTGTATAAGGATTTTTGGAATTCAAGATCCATGTTGGTAGAATCCACTTGATGTACATGTCAAAAATTAATCTTTATACATCTATCCATATTGACCTTCCATAATCAATGGCTCTCACAAAGCTAGTTAGCCTTTTCTATAGAAAACTTGAAGTGCGCCATTTTTATTAAATAATTCATGGCCCTTGTGTAATTAATTTTAATCCTTAGAAACCGAGGCGTGCCATTTAGTTAAATTTCCATGGCCCTCGCAAAGTTGAAAAGTGCGTAGTTGCTTTAGGCGCGCTATTTAATAATATTACTTTCCTAAACTCGGGTGTGCATTTATGTGACCCAAATCAAAATCTCAACGATGTTGAAATACGTCAAGAATCACGGGTGCATTTATGTGACGTGGTTCGAGACGTGTTTTGATAGCGTTGCAATTCTCTTAAAAATGAATAAAAGCGGTTAAAGTTAAAATTTGCACATAGGTTCATAATTGTTTAAAATCAGATAATTCAAGCCGAATATAACAGATGAGCGACCGCGCTAGAACCACGGAACCCGGGAATGCCTAACACCTTCTCCCGGGTTAACAGAATTCCTTACCCGGATTTCTGGTTCGTGGGCTGTTAAACAGAGTCAATATTTTCCTCGATTCGGGATTCAACCGGTGTCTTGGGACACCATAAATCTCCCAAGTGGCGACTCTGAATTTTTATTCTTAACTCCCGCTAAGTTGAGCCATATTTTATTAAGGTATGTATCATTATAATCATCTTATTTATGGCAGTACATATCATATGCTCACTGTTTGCAGATTACTTGTGCGCTTGGGCATCTTAAATAGTTTAAGTACATTGCAGTGATTAAATAACTATTTCCTTCCGTGCTCAACTCTTAGAGGACCTCAAAGTCATCAAACTAGCTATGCACTAATGTCATGGACTCCCTGGATCAAAACATATCTTTAAGGCATTTTGAAGAACTGTGAGAAATGAATTGACAAGCAATAATTTTTTAATTACTTTATATTTATTGGAACATATAAATAATGTTAGTCACGTTCAATTCTATTAACACATATATATCAATAATATAAAGTGAAATGAAACAAGTATGTAACTCTACTTTATGGCAAGAATAAAATGAAATAGTAGATTGTTAACATGATATAGCTCTATTTTCATTTCTTTTACCTTAATCGTTTTGTTTTCATTAATTGTTTATTATTATAATTATTTTTCTAACTTATTCATCTTTTATGATAGTTTTCACTATGTCAAATTTATCAAAACTTGAATTTGTGGCACTTGACATCACCGGAAGGATTTATCATGGGTTCTTGATGCTGAAATTCACCTTGACGTTAAAGGTCTTGGAAATACTATTATACAAGGAAATGAAGCATCAAATCAGGATAAAGCGAAGACCATGATTTTCCTTCGTCATCATCTACATGAATGGTTAAAAACTGAATATTTAACCATAAAAGATCCACTTGAATTATGGATTAATTTGAAGGATCGATATGACCACCTAAAACTTACAGTATTACCGAAAGCTCGGTATGAGTGGATACATTTAAGGTTGCAAGACTTTAAAACCGTAAGTGAGTATAATTCTGCTATCTTTAAAGTAAGTTCTCTATTAAAATTATGTGGAGACACTATCACAGATGAGGACTTATTGGAAAAAATATTTTCTACTTTTCACGCTTCAAATGTGGTGCTACAACACCATGAAAAAGGTTTTAAGAAATATTCTGAGTTAATCACATGCCTACTTGTGGCTGAGCAGAATAATACTCTATTAATGAAAAATCATGAAGCTCGTCCCACCGGGCCAGCTCCATTTCCGGAAGTGAATGCTGTATCAACATATGATAAGTTTGAAAGAAAACAAAATAATTACTGTGGTCGTGGACATGGTCGTAAACGTGGACGTGGCAGGGGGCGAAACAATTATCGTCATTATGGTGGAAATAAATTGGAGAACAATAAGGGTTCTCAAATTAATCATTCAAAAGGTAAAGCTAGTATGTGTCACCGATGTGGTATGAGAGGTCATTGGGCACGCATTTGTCGTACGCCACAACATTTTGTCAAACTTTATCAAGCCTTCCTCAAGAGAAAAGAAAATAATGTGGAGGCACACTTGACCTTTCAAAATAACGATGATGAAGCAGGTCCCTCAAATAAATATGATTCTAAGGCACATCTTGCATATAAAGATGATGATTTTGAAGGCCTAACAAATATTACTCATTTAGAAGTTAGAGACTTCTTTGAGGATATTGACTGAAGAACTAATCATCTTACTGGGGAATGAAGCTATAAAAGTTATTATTTTTATGTTTGCAACTAGTTTATTTTTCTCGAGTGTATTTTCCTAATGCATCATGTGTTGCTAGTTTCTACATTCCTAATGTATTTCTTAATGTTTTTTTCGCTTGTCTTTCATATTTCTTATGATGTATTATTTGTTTTTTATGAAGAATATGAAAATTCCCCAGTCTTCAGTTGGACTCAAGATTAATAAAAATGATATATGTCTTCTGGATAGTGCTACAGCACACACTATTTTAAAAGATAAGAGATATTTCTCTTATTTGGTAATAAAAGAAGCGAATGTTAATGCAATATCCGGTAGTACAAGATTAATTGAAGGTTCTAGAAGAGCCAATTTATTACTACCAGGAGGAACAAATTTGGCTATTGATGAAGCACTATATTGTAGTAAATCTCAAAGAAACTTATTAAGTTTCAAAGATATTCGCCAAAATGGCTATCATATTGAGACTACAAATGATGAAAAGATTAAATATCTTTATATTACTACAATGATGTCCGGTAAGAAATATGTGGTTGAAATGTTATCTGCTCTTTCCTCCGGCTTATACTACATAAGTATTAACAGGATTGAAACACATGCCATAGTAAACGAGAAGTTTACTAATCAAGATAATTTTATTATTTGGCATGACCAGTTGGGCCATCCTGGTTCTAATATAATGCGTAAAATAATTGAGAATTCACATGGACATGCAATGAAGAATCAGAAGATTCTTCAATTTAAGGAATTCTCTTGTGCTGCATGTTCTCAAGGAAAATTAATTATTAGACCATCAACTATTAAAGTTAGGATGGAATCCCCTACATTTCTGGAACGTATACAGGGTGATATATGTGGGCCCATTCACCCTCCATGTGAACCATTCAAATATTATATGATTTTGGTAGATGCATCTACAAGATGGTCACACGTGTGCTTACTATCAACTCGCAATATGGCATTTGCGAGATTGTTGGCTCAAATAATAAAGCTAAGAGCACAATTTCCAAATTATGCAATTAAGACAATTCGTCTTGATAATACTGGTGAGTTTACATCCCAAGCCTTTAATGATTATTGTATTTCAACTGGGATAACAATTGAGCATCCGGTTGCTCATGTTCATACACAAAATGGTCTAGCAGAATCATTGATCACACGCCTCCAATTAATTGCTAGACCAATGCTTATGAGAACAAAACTTCCCATTTCAGTATGAGGTCATGCTATTTTGCACGCAGCAGCACTTGTGCGGATAAGGCCCACAAGTTATCATAAAGTCTCCCCATTGCAATTGGCTTTTGGTCAGGAGCCAAATATTTCCCATCTTAGGATCTTTGGTTGTGCGATATAAGTTCCAATTGCTCCACCACAACGCACAAAGATGGGTCCTCAAAGAAGGTTGGGAATATATGTTGGATATGAATCTCCTTCTATTATAAAATATCTAGAGCCGATGACTGGAGATTTATTTACGACAAGATTTTGTGATTGCCATTTTAATGAATCAGTATATCCAACATTAGGGGGAGAAAATAAGCAGCTAAAAAAGAAGATAGATTGGAATGCATTATCATTGTCTCATTTATATCCTCGAACAAATCAATGTGAACAAGAGGTTCAAAAGATTATTCATTTACAAAATATTGCAAATCAATTGCCAGATGCATTCACTGACCTACCAAGGGTGACTAAGTCGCATATTCCAGCTGCTAATACTCCAATTCGACTTGATATCCCGGCAGGACAATTAATTAAAGAAAACGAGTCTAAGCGATGCTTGAAACGTGGTAGACCAATCGGTTCTAAAGATAAAAATCCTCGAAGAAGAAAAGGAGCAAGTGATCAAAGTGAACATAACACAGAGGTAGTGGCTCAAGAAGAGCCCCAAGACGTAACAAATGATAAGACCTTAGGAGAGGTCCAGGTACCTGAAAATAATGAAAATAAAGAGTTATCAATAAGTTATGTCTCAACCGGGAAAATATGGAACCGAAATAATATTGTTATCGATAACATTTTTGCTTATAATGTTGTCGTTGAAATAATGTAACAAGATGAGGATCTTGAACCAAAATCTGTCAATGAATGTAGATAGAGAAATGATTGGCCAAAATGGAAAGACGCTATCCAGACAGAGTTAACGCCACTTGGAAAACGTGAAGTCTTCGGACCCATAGTTCGAACACATGAAGGCATAAAGCCAGTAGGGTATAAATGGGTTTTTGTGCGAAAACGAAATGATAAAAATGAAGTCGTTAGATATAAAGCGCGACTTGTGGAACAAGGGTTTTCCCAAAATCCTGGAATTGATTATATGGAGATATATTCTCCTGTAGTGGATGCTATCACTTTCAGGTATCTCATAAATATGGCAGTGCAAGAAAAACTTGATATGCATCTAATGGATGTTGTTACAGCCTATTTGTACGGATCATTAGACAACAGAATTTTGTGAAAGTACCTGAGGGATTTAAAGTGCCAGAAGCATAAAAAAAAATTTCGAGAAACTTGTTCAATAAAGCTTCAGAAATCTTTATACGGATTGAAACAATCAGGTCGTATGTGGTACAATCGCCTAAGTGAATACCTGTTGAAAGAAGGGTACAAGAATGATCCAATTTGTCCTTGTGTCTTTATAAAAAGGACTGGATCTGAATTTGTTATAATCGCCGTGTATGTTGATGATTTAAATATCATTGGAACTCCTGGGGAGCTTCCAAAAACAGTAGACTGTTTGAAGAAAGAATTTGAAATGAAAGATCTTGGAAAGACAAAATTTTGTCTTGATATACAAATTGAGTATATGAAAGATGGAATATTTGTCCATCAATCAACATACACCGAAAAGATTTTAAAGCGATTCTATATAGATAAAGCACATCCATTGAGTACCCCGATGGTTGTGAGATCACTTGATATAAAGAAAGATCCATTCCGACCTCATGAAAATGATGAAGAGCTTCTTGGTGCCGTACCATATCTTAGTGCAATTGGGCCATTAATGTACCTTGCCAATAATTCCCGACCAGATATAGCTTTCTCAGTAAGCTTATTGGCAAGATTTAGTACTTCGCCAACACAAAGACACTGGAATGGTATTAAACATATATTCAGATATCTCCAAGGGACCATTGATATGGGTTTATTTTATTCAAATGAATCCAAGCCATCATTGATTGGTTATGCAGATGCAGGATATTTGTCTGATCCACACAAAGGTCGATCTCAGACATGCTATTTATTTACAAGTGGAGGTACAGCCATATCATGGCATTCGACAAAACAAACTATGGTTGCTACTTCTTCAAATCATGCAGAGATAATAGCCATTCACGAAGCAAGTCGAGAATGTGTTTGGTTAAGATCTATAACTCAACACATTCAGCAAACATATGGTCTTTCTTCGAAAGAGAATATTCCAACAATATTGTATGAAGACAATGTTGCATGCATAGCTCAATTGAAAGGACGATATATCAAAGGAGATAGAACAAAACTCATTTCACCGAAATTCTTTTTCACGCATGATCTTCAGAAGAATGGTGAAATAAATGTACAACAAGTTCGTTCAAGTGATAATTTGGCTGATATGTTCACTAAGGCGTTACCAATCTCAATATTTGAAAAGCTGATATATAAGATTGGGATGTGTCGTCTTCGAGACATTAAGTGATTTTTCATTAGGGGGAGTAACTACACGCTGCACTTTTTTTCTTAACTAAGGTTTTGTCCCACTGGGTTTTCCTGGTAAGGTTTTTAATGAGGCAGCAAGCAATGCATATTATAAATAACTATGTACATCCCAATATTTTTTTTGTAAGTTTTTAATGAGGCACATTATCTTACATGGACATCCAAGGGGGAGTGTTATGAATAGTTTGTACATTGGATACTACATTGGATGCTACATTGGATGCCCATGTTGTGAATAACTTAAAGATTAAATTTCCTACTTTATGTCTACCATCTTTACTTTTTATGCCTATAAAAGGTCATGTACTTGCAATGAAAAAATACACCAAAGTGAAAGAAGAAAACACTTCTCCCTTCTTTCTATCTCTTTTTATTTACATTTTACTACATTACTTTTATTTTATTAAAGTTTTTATTTTTTAGAAGTACACCAACCGAAGTTGGTCGATTATTTTAGCGCCAAAATCCGGGAACTATAATTTTCCTACCAATCTTTTAACACACCGACCAATATTAGTCAATTAACTAGTCAAGCTTTGACCAAAGATGGCCAGACTTACATTTTGCATAGATAACTAAAAAGAATTTAAATAAATTTAGATTTTATCGATCGATTTCTGTTGGACAGTTAAACTTGAAGAAATTCTTCCAGTTTTCGACCACTTTTGATCGATATTGAAGTTAAAACTTTTGGCAAACACAAATAATGTAACGACCCGAACGGCCATTTTATATATTTGAGCCATGTTCCCTTAGTCGTTGCTTTCCGTATGTGTATTTGCCATTATGTGACTTGTGAGGATGGTTAGTTTTATTTCGGGGAGGTTTTGGATTGATTTGGGACACCTAGTTCCTAATTTGGAAGCTTAAGTTATGAGAGTTGACTAAAGTTTAATTTTTGTGAAAACAATCCCGGAATGGTATTTTGATGGTTCCAATAGGTTCATATGATAATTTTGAATTTGGGCATATGCCTGGAATTGAATTCGGAGGTTCCTAGGATGATTTAGCTCTTTTTGTCGGCCGAAAGTTGACAATTTAAAGGTTTAGAAATTTCATAGTTTGACCATGGGTTGACTTTGTGGCTATCGGGTTCGGATTGTTGTTCTAGGATTTGAAATATTTCTGTTTTGTCGTTTAGAACTTGTTTGCAGTTTGTTGTCATTCCGAGCTTGTTTGGTAGGAATCAGACGCTTGGTTATGAATATTGAGTTCTTGAGTTTCATAGCTTGCATAAAGCGTTTTGGCATTCTATTCGTATTTTTTATGTTATTTTGATGTTCCGAGCATGCGAGCAAGTTTGTATAATATTTATGTACTTGTGTGGATGGTTGATGTTTGGTCTGAGGGGCTCAGGTGAGTTTCGAAATAATTTCGGAGTGTTTTGATTAGCTTCAGGTATTGTTGATGTTGCAGACCACGAATTTGCGGATGTCTACTCGTATTTGTGATGGTTTTATCGCATTTGGAGGAGGAGGGGGCAGTCCGGGGAGAACTCGTAATTGAGAGGAAGTTGGTCCATTTGCGACAGTGAGGGAGGCAGTTGCAACTTCTCATTTGCGAAGTAGTCACTGCATTTGCGATGGCGGACGTGGCAGTGGGTCTTCGAAGTTGCAAAATTCTTGGTCGCAATTGCGACATCCACTGGGTTTGGCAATATTCGCATTTGAGATCCATTGGTCGCATTTTTAAGGTCTCAAATTCGCAAATGCGACATCTGCTTCTCGTTTATAGCTAGCTATTTCGGGGTTTAGTTTTATTTAATCACATTCTGATACCTAGACATGGTGGGAGGCGATTGTTTGAAGGAGATTTTCATACATAGCAATTGGGTAAGTGATTTTCACTTAATTTTAATAATATAACTTGATTTCTTATGGATGTTACACTAAAATGATGGAATTTGAAAGGAATATTTGAGGATTTTTGACTATGTTTTAAAAAATAAAAATTGGGAATTTGAGACTCGATTTGGACTCGGTTTTAAAAATCAATCACATATTTGAACTCGTGGGATTATGGGTAGTGGAGATCTACGCCTCGACTTGGGTTTTGATCGGACGAGCCCGGAGCTGACTTTTGTTGACTTTTAGGGAATTGGGTAAAGATTGGGCTTTATTGTTTGGTATTGATTCCTTTAACATTGTTTAATGTTGTTAGGTCGTTTTTGGCTAAATTTAAGCCGGACGGAGGTGAATTTTCAAGGGAAAATATTTTTTGGAATATTGAATTGGCTTGTTTGAGGTAAGTATCTTGCCTAACCTTTGGGGGAATACCCCTTAGGATTTGACCTTAGTTGCCTATTTGTGTTATGTGATCGATATATGTCTCTTTAAGTTTCAAACATCCCAACTTCGTCAAACGTGTCTGAATCACACTTAGATATTCCGGATCACAACCAAACTTTGCACACAAGTTTCAATCAACTACCTAAAGAGGAATTTACATAGAATACAACCTTTCAAGGATTTATTTTAGTTTCCTACAACTACCTTTACAAAATTACTTTTAGTAAAATTTATTTTATTATGTACAACTTTTTATATCCTCAAATCTCTTTCTTAAGATTCTCTCTCACTTAAAAGATATCTCTTTTTAATTCTCTCTCACCTAAAATTTATCTATCCCTATCAATATTTTTCCCAATTTCTCCGGGAAAAGATATTCCAGTATATCACAAGCGTCTTTCGTTCTTTTCTTTGTTCCATATATTCTGTGCAAATAAAAATACATAAAAAATACATTGCTCAGAAAATCATGGACAGTGGTGATAGAGACTCCTCCAATTGCATCCCAAACCCTCTAATTATCTCTGTTAAGCGCATGCTATCTCCTCTAATTCCTTTGTTCTTCTTAACTGTGAAGGAAAATTTCTTATCACCCAACCTTTCTTCTACCCAAATTTTTATATTTTTTGTTATTTCAAAAATAATAGAGTAGCTTGAAGCTATATGAGAATATTACAACATTGCAGTGATGTGCTTGTATGAATCAATTTTGTTGGTGAATAATACCTTTAAGTAATAAACACTTTTAAGTAATGAAATTTAAGCAACAAACATTCATATTTTTCCCCTTCAAAATAGGTAATGACACATTATATATACGTGTATCTACAACTTATGAATGTCCGTGTACTGTCATGGATGATTTTCCTTATAATTAAAAATTCATGTTAATGTTTATTTTTCCTTACAAATTACAACTAAGGTTCAAATAATACTTGGATTAAATATTTCTTTTGATATGATAAATCATGATGAATCGTAAATGCGAGCTGCATCAATACACGAAGAATGGAATATTCTTAATAGAATGGAGATAATTAGATTTGCATTATTGTGATAATATTTGATTGCTAGTTGATTTCCTTAATTAAAGGAATTCTACCACATTTATTGGGTTACATAATAAACTGGACGCTCATTAGTTATATAAACCGAATGCACTTATTTTGTACAAAACGTGAATCCAATAATAGTCGTAGATAATGGAATATACTCTTATAAAAGTTGCAGTTATGAAAATTTCCCATAAATAAATTTATCCAAAGTTCGAGAACACCAATGAGAACCCGATAATATTAAAGTCAACTCCCGGTTTCAAATTGCCAACTTCCGCAAATACAGCAAAAAGGAACCTCTAAATCCAAATCTGAATATGCGCCTAAGTTCAAAATCAGCGTACGAACTTATTGGAACCATCAAATCACCAATCCAAGGTCATCTACTCAAAAGTCAAATTTTGATCAACTCTCACAACTTAAGCTTCCAAAAAGAGACTAATTGCTTGAAATTACTCTCAAACATTCCCGAAACCAAATCAAGGATCCCCGCAAGTCATAAAATATCAGGTTAAACTATTAGCAATTGCAACATACGATTTTGGGAAAGAACATGGACTAGACCAATTAAAAACAATAAGCAAATTAAAGTCATGACACTTAATCCATGACTTCTTCGGGTTCAAGTAACACACAATCTTCTTGTGTGAAAACTTCAATTAAGATTGGGTGATGGTCGGTGGAACTGTTTCATCTCATCATCCATCATCTGTGTACTCTGAAGAAAGTGATGCGCAACATTCCAAATTAAGATTTCCTCCAGTACAGGTGCTGATGCCAATATAAATCTAACAAATTCCATTTCCACCTCAGCACCAGTAAAACAACTCATTTCCACTCTTTGAAGCAGCTTTGCAACACCACATGACGAGATTGATTGGGCTCGTAAGAATTGTACAACAGGTTCCACAACATTTCCCACTGAAACCTAATAGGTTATCAAGGCATATTCAATAACATGATTAATAGCACAGTAATATCAATTGTAAGCTCTTGTAATTTTGGGCAGCTTGTAATCAAGTAAACAGCACCTGAAACCACCTCAACGTTTCTGAAAGACATGCCCGACATTCTTATAGATTTGACATGCTGAAGATCAAGACTAATAAGCTTCGAAACCGGGTGGAGGGTGGAACAAGCATTCACTAACTTCCAGATGCCTCAGTTCCTGGAACGTAAACAAGTGAGAAGGTAAATAATAGTATTTGTTGTCTGGCCACATGTTAAGGGTGAATTCCTGGACATTTTTCTTTGACAAGAAGAGTATCCAGTGATCAATATCCGGACAACTTTTCAAGTCGCCTCCAAGTTCAAACTTCAGTATTGGTCCTCTATGGAGTAGTAGGACTTGGTAAATGATTGCCTTGGCTTAATTCTTGAATTTCTTTGAAAAACTCATCACTAAAATCAAGTTCTTGACGTGTGACCCATTTGTACCTCCAGTCCTTTGACAATATACTGGTCTTCACTGCATCTTTCAAAGGCAAGCAGCCTAGAATCCCATCAACAACATTACAGGACAAATTGCTAATTGTAGCTTCACCAGATCTACTAGCACTCCTCATGGTCTAGTACTGACGAGTTAGCAGGCTACCCTGAAAATTAAAATCTGGGATAGAGGCAATATCCAAATTCTCATTAGTGTACACATTTCAACAATGTATGCATAGCTATAATAACTAGTAGTTCAACGTTTTCTATTACATAAAATATTAGCATTTTACCTATATCGGAGTTATTTTGTTTGGGACTGAGTATTAGTAGCTGTCGTTGTTGTTTGTTTAGCTATATCAGAGAGACAAAATCATGATACATCAAAGAGTACCAGGAAAGAACGTAGATTGGAGATAGCAGTGGTGCATACATGAATTTAATCAAGGAGGTTAAAGAAGTGCTCTCCTGTGTAAAATATACTCTATCTAATGATCATGTGGTTTTAGCAGATAAATGAAACTTAGAAGACCAAGAGTTATATAACATCTGAAAAAGAGAGCACCCAAGGGAGGTTAAAATTCTTAAAAGGAATACTCTCTCGTGTCATTTTAACTTCTTTAAGATGGCCCATTTATAAAGATAATTCATTCTCTCAAGATGAAAAAATTTATATTGGTGGTCATCCGAGTTATAAAATTATTCAGTAAAGTAATTGTTGTATTTTTTGGATGGTCATCCAAATATACCCAGATCCTCTAAAAAATAAATCTTTAGTTGGCATCCATTAATTTGACCCGTTTTCTGAGTTCATCTTATGCAACATTTTTTTATCCAAGAATAGTAGCTAACCGAGTTTGGTATATGTTCTATTTCTGGTGGAATATTGATTGTTATTCACGTAAATTAGCATTCACATCTCAAAGCTTAGGACAAAGAAACCAAAAAAGGATAATTTCTTATTATCGTGATCTTAGATTACTAGACTGTGACTAGAGACATGAACTTGCTTTACTGGACAAATAGATCTAGCAAACAAATAAAGAGCTACTCAATTTCTATTAATTTGTTGAGGTTGAAATTGAACATGGTAAGGTATGTATTTCTATGCAGAGGAGACGAAGAAACAGTACAGTCAGGCAAAAAAGCCAATCTTTCCAGATCATTAAGAGAACGATCAGAAATTTTAAGCTAAAAGTTGTTTACTAAAAGCTTATTGCAACTTTTCAGAAAAATCACAGAGATAAAGAGCTGACTGAGGAAGAGCGAAGGCCGAAGAAACTTAGCTCTAATTTTTGTACAAAATTTAAATCCTAACCTGCACCGGTCCCGCAACCACACAAAGTTTTATCTTTTTTTAATTACTTCCCGCACCGCATGTGTTTAAACCCGCATCGCCCCTCATGTGTCAAAACCCACACAGCCCATGTGCCATCTGTGGGGTCCATCCCCATAATAATAATAATAATAATAATAATAATAATAATAATAATAAAGAAGATAAGTTATATTCCAAATCTCCGAATCGATTTTGCCAAACAATTTGCAAGAATGCAAATTGGCAAGTTGCAGTTCAAATTGCAACTGAACCAATGCTCCTGATTGGTCAAGTGGGCGGCAACTTCACCCTATAAAAACAGGCTCTCGGCTTCTTCATTTAGAACACAGAGAAAGAGAAGCAACACAGTAGTTGCAGAGACTATTTCTCAAGCATTGTGAGAAATAGACTGTGTAGGGAAATAGAGAGTGTGAGCAATATTATAGTGAGGTGAGAATCTTAAAAGAGGATTATTTCTTTTGAGTGTATAGTGGTCCCTGGAGTATTTTACTCGGACTACTGAGTATAAAATTCCTCATTATAGTGGATTACTTTGCTCCTCTCGGGCTCGTGGTTTTTTCCCTTATTCAGAAGGATTTTCCACGTTAAAATCTTTGTGTCCTTTTGTTGATTACCGTATCTCGGTACTATATTATTGTTCCGCTGTTATTACGGTAAATATTATTTTTGTGGGGGATTTATTCCCAACAACTGGTATCAGAGCACAGGTTCTGCTCGTTCACAGAAATACTATTCATTGTCGGTAGTACTATACTTGGTGAAAAATTAAAATGTCCGGAGTAAAGTACGAGGTAGAAAAAT
Organism: Nicotiana tabacum; assembly: GCF_000715075.1. Classification (NCBI taxonomy): domain Eukaryota; kingdom Viridiplantae; phylum Streptophyta; class Magnoliopsida; order Solanales; family Solanaceae; genus Nicotiana; species Nicotiana tabacum. Next base: position 124,651,746 of record NC_134080.1, on the reverse strand, counting down.
TCGACGGAGATAACAGTTTCTCAACATGGCAAAGAAGGATGAGGGATCTGCTCATCTAACAAGGATTACACAAGGTACTAGATGCTGATACCAAAAAGCCTAATACCATGAAAGCTGATGATTGGACTGACTTGGATAAAAGAGCTACTAGTGCAATCAGGTTGCACTTATCAGATGATGTGATAAATAACATCATTGATGAAGACACCTCACGTGGCATTTGGACAAGGTTGGAAAGCCTATACATGTCCAAAACATTGAGAAATAAATTGTACCTGAAGAAGCAGTTATACGCCCTACACATGGGTGAAGGTACAAATTTTTGTCACATTTAAATGTGTTTAATGAACTAATCACACAGCTCGCCAACCTCGGAGTGAAAATCGAGGAAGAAGATAAAGCCATCTTGTTATTGAACTCGTTGCCATCTTTGTATGATAATTTGACAACAACCATCCTGCATGGTAAGACCACCATTGAGTTAAAAGATGTCACATCAGCTCTTCTACTCAATGAGAAGAAGAGAAAGAAGCCTGAAAATCAAGGACAAGCTCTTATCACAGAAGGTAGAGGTAGGAGTTATCAAAGGAGTTCGAGCAACGATGGTAGATCCGGAGCTCGTGGGATGTCAAAGAACCGATCCAAATCAAGAGCCAGAAATTGCTACAATTGTGATCAACCAGGTCACTTCAAAAGAGATTGCCCAAATCCAAGGAAGGGCAAATGTGAAACCAGTGGCTAGAAGAATGACGACAACATAACCGCCATGGTGCAAAACAATGATAATGTTGTCCTCTTTATAAATGAGGAAGAGGAATGCATGTACCTGTCAGGTCCAGAGTCGGAATGGGTGGTTGACACAGTGGCATCTTACCATGTCATACCGGTAAGAGATCTTTTTTGCAGATATGTAGCAGGTGATTTTGGAACTGTGAGAATGGGTAACACAAGTTACTCAAAGATTGCGGGGATTGGTGACATTTGTATCAAGACAAATGTCGGATGCACATTGGTTCTAAAGAACGTGCGGCATGTACCTGATTTGCGAATGAACTTGATCTTGGAATTGCTTTAGACCGAGATGGATACGAGAACTATTTTGCGAATCAAAAGTGGAGACTCACCAAGGGATCATTGGTGATTGCAAAGAGAGTTGCTCGTGTCACGTTGTACAGGACAAATGTAGAAATATGCCAAGGTGAATTGAATGCGGTACAACATGAGATTTCTGCAGATTTGTGGCACAAAAGAATGGGTCATATGAGCAAGAAGGGATTGCAAATTCTTGCCAGGAAATCACTCATCTCTTTTGCCAAAGGTACAACAGTAAAACCTTGCTACTGTTTATTTGATAAGCAACATAGAGTCTCATTTCAGACATCGTCTGAAAGAAAATTGAATATGATTGATTTAGTGTATTCTGATATTTGTGGTTTAATGAAAATTAAATCGATGGGCGGTAACAAATATTTTGTTACTTTTATTGATGACGCTTCACGTAAACTGTAGGTTTATATCTTGAAAACCAAAGATCAGGTATTTCAAGTTTTCCAGAAATTCCATGCTCTGGTGGAAAGAGAGACGGGTCGAAAGCTAAAGCATCTCCGAAATGACAATGGAGGTGAGTACACTTCAAGAGAATTTGAAGAGTACTGTTCAAGTCATGGGATCAGACATGAAAAATAGTTCGTGGAACCCCACAGCACAATGGAATAGCCGAGAGGATGAACTGCACTATTGTTGAGAAGGTGAGAAGCATGCTCAGAATGGCTAAACTGCCTAAGTCATTCTGGGGTGAAGCAGTTCAGACAACCTGTTACCTTATCAATAGGAGTCCATCAGTTCCATTGGAGGATGAAGCGGTTCAGAGAGAGTTTGGACCAACAAGGAGGTGTCCTACTCGCATCTGAAGGTGTTCGATTGCAGAGCTTTTGCACATGTACCAAAGGAGCAGAGAACAAAGCTAGATGATAAATCAGCTCCCTGCATATTTATCGGATATGGAGATGAAGAGTTCGGGTACAGATTGTGGGATCCTGTAAAGAAGAAGGTCATCAGAAGCAGAGATGTAGTCTTCCGAGAAAGTGAAGTTGGAGCTGTAGATGATCAGTCAGAGAAGACAAAGAATGGTATAATCCCTAACCTTGTTACCATTCCTTATTCTTCTAACTATCCCACAAGTGCAAAAAGTACGACCGACGAGGTTGCCGAGCAAAGAGAGAAACCTGGTGAGGTTATTGAGCAGGGGGAGCAACTTGATGATGATGTCGAGCAAGTGGAGTATCCCACTCAAGAAGAAGAACAACCTCAACCTCTGAGGAGATCAGAGAGGCCACGGGTAGAGTCATGCAGGTACCCTTCCATGGAGTATGTCCTCATCAGTGATGAGGGGGAGCCAGAAAGTCCTAAGAAGGTGTTGTCCCATCCAGAAAAGAATCAGTGGATGAAAGTTATGCAAGAAGAGATGGAATCTTTACAAAAAATGGCACCTACAAGCTGGTTGAACTTCCAAAGGGTAAAAGACCACTCAAATGTAAGTAACTCAAGAAAGATGGAAACGGCAAGCTGGTTAGACACAAAGCTCGATTGGTGGTTAAAGGCTTCGAACGAAAGAAAAGTATTGATTTTGATGAAATTTTCTCACCTGTTGTCAAAATGACTTCTATTCGTACAATCTTGAGCTTAGCAACTAGCCTAGATCTTGAAGTGGAGCAGTTGGATGTGAAAATTGCATTTCTTCACGGAGATTTAGAAGAGGGGATCTATATGGAGCATCCAGAAGGATTTGAAGTAGCTGAAAGGAAACACATGGTGTGCAAACTGAATAAGAGTCTTTATGGGTTGAAGCAGGCACCAAGGCAGTGGTACAAGAAGTTTGACTCATTCATGAAAAGTCAAACTTACATAAAGACATATTCTGATCCATGTGTATACTACAAAAGATTTTTTGATAACAACTTTATTATATTGTTGTTGTATGTGGATGACATGTTGATTGTAGGACAAGACAAGGAGCTGATTTCCAAGTTGAAGGGAGACTTATCTAAGTCCTTTGACATGAAGGACTTGGGCTCAGCACAACAAATTTTGGGAATGAAGATTGTTCGAAAGAGAACAAGCAGAAAGTTGTGGTTGTCTCAGGAGAAGTACATTGAACGTGTACTGGAACGCTTCAACATGAAGAATGCTAAGCGAGTCAGCACACCTCTTGCTAGGCATCTGAAGTTGAGAAAGAAGATGTGTCCTACAACAGTGGAGGAGAAAAGGAACATGGCTGGAGTTCCTTATTCTTCAGCAATCAGAAACTTGATGTATGCAATGATATGCACTAGACCTGATATTGCTCACATAGTTGGTGTTATCAGCAGGTTTCTTGAAAATCCTGGAAAGGAACATTGGGAAGCAGTCAAGTGGATACTCAGGTACCTAAGAGGTACAGTAGGAGATTGCTTGTGTTTTGGAGGATCTGATCCAATATTGAAGGGCTACACGGATGCTGATATGGCAGGTGATCTTGATAATCGTAAATCTACTACAGGATACCTGTTTACATTTTTAGGGGAAGCTATATCATGGCAGTCGAGGTTGCAAAAGTGTGCCGCACTCTCTACAACTGAAGCGGAATACATTGCCGCTACAGAAGCTGACAAGGAGATGATATGGTTGAAACAGTTCTTTCAAGAGCTTGGCTTACATCAGAATGAGTATGTTGTCTATTGTGACAGTAAAAGTGCAATAGACTTGAGCAAGAACTCCATGTATCATGCAAGGACTAAACATATTGATGTGAGATATCATTGGATCCGAGAAAAGGTAAAGAGTGAATCTCTACAAGTCTTGAAGATCTCCACAAGTGAAAATCCTGCAGATATACTGACCAAGGTGGTACCAAGAGACAAGTTCGAATTGTGCAAAGAACTTGTTGGCATGCACTCAAGTTAGAAGTCCGGTGCTACCTCCTTCAGAAGAATGGGTCTGGTGAAGAGAGATTGTGAGTTCCATCCCCATAATAATAAAAAAAGAAAAGAAAATAAGATAAGTTAGATTCCAAATCTCCGAATCGGTTTTGCCAAACAATTTGCAAGAATGCAAATTGGCAAGTTGCAATTCAAATTGCAACTGAACCAATGCTCCTGATTGGTCAAGTGGGCGGCAACTTCACCCTATAAAAAGAGGCTCTCGGCTTCTTCATTTATAACACAGAGAAAGAGAAGCAACACAGTAGTTGCAGAGATTATATCTCAAGCGTTGTGAGAAATAGACTGTGTAGGGAAATAGAGAGTGTGAGCGATATTGTAGTGAGGTGGGAATCTTAAAAGAGGGTTATTTCTTTTGAGTGTATAGTGGTCCCTGGATTATTTTACTCGGACTACTGAGTGTAAAATTTCTCATTATAGTGGATTACTTTGCTCCTCTCGGGCTCACAATTTTTTCCCTTATTCAGAAGGATTTTTTACGTTAAAATCTTTGTGTCCTTTTGTTGATTACTGTATTTTGATACTACATTATTGTTCCGCTATTATTACCGTAAATATTAATTTTGTGGGGGGTTTATTCCGAACACCATCCCTATTTAAGGGAGAAGGATAGACGACGGACCTATTATCCAGCGAATTTTGAACTTTCTGGCACTGACCCTCAAGATTAAATTTTTAAAAAAAAATAGGGAAAACGAAAAATTAAAGAAGAAACTGAACATGACGAGAGCAAAACTATATAATGAAATCAGGGATATCATAATTGAGTGCAGAGAATTACCTGTAGCAGAGTCCACCGAGAGAGATCCAAAAGCTACCTTAACTTTTTAGCGTTTTTACAACGCTGCCAAGTGCCATAAAATGGTGAAAGTTGGTGGCGTATCGTATGTATTTAAAGAAAAGATTTGGGGAATAAATTGTTTAATTATTCTTTCCAAATACATTATGATTAATATAAAAGCATAACTTGCACGCAGATATACTTGAGTCACGTAAGCATAGTTAATGATCAAAGGTGTTTATTAATATTTTTTCTGTTAAGTAGAAGTGTTAAAATAGAAAAATTATAAGTTTATATATCGGAATAACAAACTAGTGCAAGTTTAAGTAGTCACGAGACCGTTTTACCTAATATATAACGTTTGCCTAATCGAGAAAAAGGAAAGAAAAGTAATTCCACTTCTTATTATATTACTTGACCAAACTCGCTCTACTTCATGACTTTATTTTTACATTTTATTTCAAATAAACATAAAAAGCTTAATTAAGATCTCTCATAAAGGTATCAATATGCCGGGTCAGTTCAAATCGGTTCTGAAAAAAAACAATCAGGCCTGTCTCAGTACCGGGTGTTCTCTCTCTCTCTCTCTCTCTCTCTCTCTCTCTCTCTATATATATATATATATATATATATATATATATATATATATATATATATATATATATATATATATATACGGGCCCGATACCATCAATTTCAAATATATTTAAATTTCCAAAACCTCTTAAAATTTCAGTTAAACAATTTTCTTCAAAAATTTATTTCTCGGGCTTGGGACCTCGGAATTCAATTTCGGGCACACACCCAAGTCCCATATTTTTCTACGGATTCTCCTGGACCATCAAATCACGGGTCCAGATTCGTTTACCCAAAATGTTGACCGAAGTCAACTTAAATTCAATTTTAAAGGCAATTTAGCATTTTCATCAAATTTTCACATAAAAGTGTTCTGAATATACGCCTGGACCGCGCACACAAATCGAGCTGAGATAAAAGGAGGCTTTTAAGGCCTCGGAACACAGAATTTACTTGTAAATCAAGTGATGACCTTTTGGGTCATCACATCCTCCACCTCTAAACAATCATTCGTCCTCGAACGGACATAGAAAAGAAGTACCTGAGTCGGAAAAAAGATGGGGATATCGGCTCCGCATATTGGACTCGGACTCCCAGCCTCAGCAGGCTGACCTATCCACTAAACACGAACAGAAGGGTAACTCTTCGATCTCAACTGACGAACCTGCCGGTCCAGAATGACCACCGACTCCTCCGCATAGGTCAAATCCTTGTCCAATTGGATATTGCTAAAGTCTAACACGTGGGATGGATCGTCGTGATACTTCTGAAGCATGGACACATGAAACACTAGGTGCACAACTGATAAACTCGGCGACAACGCAAGTCTGTAATCCATCTCTCCCACTCGATCAAGAATCTCTAAAAGACTAATGAACCTAGGGCTTAGCTTGCCCTTCTTCCCAAATCTCATCACGCCCTTCATGGGCGACACCCGGAGAAACACCCGCTCTCCGACCATACGTCACACCCCTTTTTTACCTGCTTCACTTAACCCTCTTAAAAATAATAAAAGGATTTGTAAAGCTCAAAAGGGGTTTCAATTAGAAATGGACAAAATTGTGTTCAAAAGTACTTTTAAAGTCTCCACCTGACATTGGTTTCGATGTGCCAGATCACCATTGTTTTTAATAATTTTCCTTTTAAAACACTTTGGACTCCAAACTAAGTCTACACCAGAGATTCGGGTAAGGGGGTTCATTTGACTCGGGGAGAAGGTGTTAGGCACTCCCCAAGTCACGTAACTAGTACGGTTGCATACTTGATCTAGTCGACTTTTAAAATATTCGAATTGAGGTAATAAACACAGAAATGGAAAAATTAACACATAAGAGGCTCGAGGTCGTCCCCACCTAATAAAGAAAAATAAAACAAGAATACAACACTACAAGTTCTACTTCTGGTCTCCAATTACAGAATACTACGGGGCATTCTCCGGAATAAAATATATACAAATCCTCCGGGGCATTCCCCGGATAAATTTAACTAAGGGAACATCTCTCGCCTCGAAACTAAAGAAAATCCTAAGGCTTGCCTACCCAAGTGTGGCCGGCCAAAACATGATACTAGCGGGTGACGTAATAATAAAAGGAATAGATAATAAATAAATAAATGAACAAAAGAGAACTATCTAAGAGAAAAATTCAACTCATGCTCCAATTGAATTGATTCTTTTTAACCCAACTCCACGTCCCATTTCGAGCAAATTAGACCAAATAATCTCGCCTCGACTTAGTTCAATTCACACGGCCCATTTCAAGTAATTCTAATTTATATTCATGTTCTACTCATAGATATTGTTTATCCACTATTCATACTTGTATTTAGAACATCCAAATAATTAAGAAGGAAATATCATATCATTCCATCCTAACATGAAAATAATCAGCACAAATAGAAGAGAAAGAGACGAGATGGACCTGAGCAAACTTTCCCTTACTAATTTGATTAATGTTAATTCCACAAACAATGAAGCTCAACCCACGATTCGAGGAACAAACAGGGACAACAACGGTACCAATAAAACCCGAAACAAGAAACACATCGGCGATGCCAAGCGGAACACTGAACGATGACCTCAATCGTTTCCAACACCCCAGCTCCAATACAGCTTAGCAGAAAAGGATTTCACATCGTTTAATCGGCTTTCACCATTTCTGCAATTTGTTGTTCTTTTATTTTATTTTCGACTCTGTGTGTGTGTGATTTTTGTGAAGGGAGATGGGGTTTTTCGCTGGGTTGCGGCTGGAACGTGGGTGTTGGGGAGGAGATGCCTAGTCGTTCTCTGAAGGTCGTTTTTGTGGGAGGTTGCTGGTAGTCTTGGAGTAGGGAGATGTGAGGCGGGTGGTCGTTGGGCGTTGAGGGAGTGGTAGCGGTGTGGAGAAGAAGACAGTGGAGTGGGGTGACGGCTGGAATGTGTGGTTCTAGGATTTTTTGTTCTTGGTTCTCTGTCCAAAAGAAAGGTTTGAAAAGGTTAGTTAAATATGCTCCTATGAGACAATAATGTAGTACTCATGTGTTGGTGGTCCCCACAGTAAATATTTTTGATTAATGAAGATAAAAACTAAAGAAAATAAAATAAAATAAAATGATAAAATATTAAAAAGCATAAAATGGCGTGAAGTTAAGGTGAGAACTGAAAACAAGAATTGTGAAATCTTTTTGCCTTCTTTCTTTTTAATTAAAGATATAAATATAAAAATCAATTCTACTATTATAATAAATTAATTTCTCTTTCTTTTTCCATATGACTTTCTTTAAAGATGAATAGCCAAACGAAAATTAACTAGATTAATAACAAGTATACCAAAAGAGAAATAAAGTAAGCTACATTAAGTTTTGTTAAATACTATTTAATATATACTAAAACCTACAACTTCAAAACTAAATTAAGTAAATATATATTTTTTAAAATTTTCTTTTTATCTTTTTTGTAAAATAAAATGTCAGCACTTTTTTTGTATTTTTTTCAGTTTATGAAAAGTAAGAAAAACTAAAAAGTTACTAGTTAAAACAAAAATTAGCTAACATAAAGGAAAATATTTTTGTAATTTTTAATTTTGTGACAAAATAAAGTAAAAGAGTCAAAACTAGTTGAAATAGCGATATTAGGCCTAAACTAAATATTTAAATGCTAAAATATGTAAAATCATGGGGAGGGTCAAAAATTACATGTCTACAGCTGCCCCTATTTGACTGAAAATACGAAGAGTTTTCAGACAAAGAATGACTAGACAGGTTTTTTGACCCGACTCTTATTTAGAGAGACCAAAAACTAAAAGAGAGGAGAATGTGACCGAGCCCTGGTATCTGAGCTGCCAACATATCCTTAGCTATAAATGAATCAGGCCACGTGTAGTTCAGAAGCAGGAGGAGTGACAGAGTTTACCGAGGTGGAGAGCCACTTGAGGTGTCGTCCCGTCGAGGTTCCGGTCCGCGGTCCTGTTATTACATCAAAATAAAAAAAAATGAATAAGTCTAACTAGGCCTGTCAGCTATGAGTTACAAGATTCCTATCTATAAATCTTCTGAAGCTTGATCTTGAGTCTTGAATGATTTTTCATGCAGACTTTAGATTTGAACCTTGACGCTTGCTAGCTGCAGGTGCTAGTTCATTCCTCTTCAGCTTTTCGGATCACGATCAGACATGCAGTGCTCGTAACTTCAATCATGTCTTGAACAGTTCACATCTTGCATCTGCTTCTGCATTTGGATTTACTTCTTTTTTTTTCTTCTCTCTTTTTCATTCTGGATTGAGACTACTTCTGTTGGTCATCTCAGACTGTTGACCCGTATTCTTGCCGTGAGCTTCTGCTACTTCTAACTTGAATTGAATTCTGAAATGATTTCCCTCGTTCTCCAGGTGGACACCTGCTACTGACTTGAAACTTGAAACAATTCCGAAATGAATTCCCTCATTCTCCAGGTGGGTGCCTACAATAAAACAACAAAACAAACAAAATTTTCTGCCCCAGTTTGCACTAGGAGGATTTGTGAGTTGTTAACAAAACTGTAAATCATTTATGTTATTGATGCAATGATGAGAGGAAAACTAAAGACTCAACTGAGATGTGCATCTCCTATGAGTAAAACCAAGAAAATTTGACTAGCAAATTCATCAGACTAGGTCTTTTATCGTAGGAGAAAGTTTCATCAGACTAAGATTTCGATCCTAGGAGAAAATTTATCAGACTAGGACCCTTTTTTTGTTATCTTAGGAGAAAAATTCATCAGATTAAGATTTTGATCCTAGGAGAAAATTCATCAAACTAGGTTTCTTATCTTAGGAGAAAGATTCATCAGACTAAGATTTTGATTCTAGGAGAAAATTCATCAGACTAGGTCTCTTTTGTTTTGGTTATCTTAGGAGAAAAATTCATCAAACTAAGATTTGGATCCTAGCAGAAAGTTCATCAGACTAGGTTTTCTATCTTAGGAGAAAGATTCATCAGACTAAGATTTTGATCCTAAGAGAAAATTCATCAGACTAGGTCTTTTTTTTTTATCTTAGGAGAAATATTCATCAGACTAAGATTTTGATCCTAGGAGAAAATTCATCAGACTAGGTTTATTATCTTAGGAGAAAGATTCATCAGACTAAGATTTTAATCCTAGGAGAAAATTCATCAAATTAGGTCTTTTTTTTTTGGTTATCTTAGGAGAAAGATTCATCAGACTAAGATTTTGATCCTAAGAGAAAATTCATCAGACTAGGTTTTCTATCTTAGGAGAAAAATTCATCATACTAAGATTTTATCGGGAGGAAACTCCATCAGACTAGGACTTTTTATCCTAGGAGGAAAAATGTGAAGACCAATGGCAACATTTTATGCACACTAGCAAGATAGATAAAGGTAAACATTTGAGAAACTTCCCTTTGTCGGCTCTTCTCTTCTTTTTTTCTTTTCTTTCTTTTCCTTTTTTTGTTTGTTTTTGAACCAACTTGCTTGCACTGCTTTGTTCCTATTTCAAACAAAGAAAACTGGTGAGTTTTAAATATGGTGGTTAGTTTGTGGCCTTGACTACGAGGGCAATCTCTCTTGCACTTGTCACGATCAACTTGGATTTCAACTTGGAAGACAGTGCTTGCTATCGACCGACCGCTTTTTCGGACCACCCTTATCACAAAAAATATTCCTGATTCATTCAAATACAATACCTTATGCCCGATACCTTGCACTCGTGTTCTAACATTCACCAAATCTTTGCATTTTACCTCAATCCCAAAGAACATCTATTATCACCAACTCAGTGCACCCACTATTCTCATGCATCTTATGTCAATTTGATGTGCTTTCCAGATATGGGCTTCGTGTGATTAAAAAGCTGGTAGCAGATTTTGAAGTTATTTCTCACTTGTTTCGACAAAATCAGACCCAAAAGGGACTCAAACAAGATAAGAGGAACAAAATAAGGGAAAAAACGAGAGGAGATGGTATCTAACAAGAAAATATTTTTACCAAGGAAAAAGAACAAAGTAGAAACTAATCTGATTTGAAGGTTATCTCCACTGACCATGACATGTACTTTGGATTAAGCGTCCTGATCTGTCAAGCGAGTCAAATCTTCAACTCTTGTTATGCCTCTAAGCTGGGAAACTGGGCTTCAGCGCTCCAATTGTCCTATCTGATCCACAATTCTCAGTCGACTTGTAGTGATCTGAAGGGTTTTCACCATTAAGCCTATCTTATTTTGCTCTTTTTCTCAACTCACAGTCACCTTACGGTGCCCATGAGAGTTTTCACCGGTAAGACTCGCTCATTTTATCATTTTCTCTCTTTGTGCTGAGAATGAAGGTATTACCTATGATGCAGGAAGATCATACTTTCACCACACACTTGATTTGACATCCTCAAATATTGGTTGGAAGGTATTTTTGGACCGTAATATAGGCTTTTGGACAGGATTAGAAAGAAAGGTGACATGAAAGCTCAAAATAATTTAAGATGAAAAGGGTTCAAAAATACAGCTCTTGGAATCAGATCTTTTACAAAACCAAAACTTCTGCCCCAGTTTCTTTGGGCCTGGGGGAATCTTGAATTTTCATTTTGAGGGGATCAAACCGTAAGGCTGCCTACATATCCTTAAAAGGAATCAGGTCGAACGTAGTTCAAACAAAATTTGCTTGGTTTTAATTTTTTTTCTTTTTCTTCTTCTTTTTTTCTTTTCTTTTCTTTTCTTATCTTTCTTCTTTTTCTTCCTCTTGTTTTCCAATTCTACTCCTAATTCCAAAAGAGGGGTATGAAAAAAAATAAATAAGGCTCAAAAGGGGTAACAAAGGATAAAAGTGTTTGGGTAGCAGAACAAAATGCCTTCGTCAGGCCAAACTTTTAAAAATACCAAGTACAACCATGCAATTAAAGATAAACAAAGAAATAAAACATAGTATCTATTGATGGCATCAACACAAACAAAAATTGCCGACAAACAATACCTTTGTCCCAATGAATGATCCTTGCCAGTTCGAAACAGACTTGACTCAACCTTGTATTGATGTGGAAGAATGCATTTCAGCACTGACTGATTTTCCTCAAACTGCTTGAGAGACATTTCCTTATTGTATGCTCTTGTCAACCTCATGATTTCCCAAACTAACTACCTCAGTTTCACTCAATTCAAGCTTCAAGTTATCTCAAAATGGGTGAATCTTTACTTGTTTCCTCAAATGCCTCATTTTATCATATTCAAAACTGTGTTTTTGCTTCATGATTAGACTAACTTTTAAGACCAGGCAGAGAATTATGCTTGCATGTTATGTCACTAGAGTCAGCATGAAAAGAACTATAAAAGAAAAAGTGACCTAAACAAAAACTGACTAGAACTAACAGGAAACAAGAGATTACATTAGACAGATGGTGAAAAGGGTTTGAACAAAACAAGCAAAAATAGACATGGGTTACAACCCTGGAATAATCCTAGATAACACTAGACGAGTTACTACCACTAAACGAACTAGGCAAAATAAGAAAAAGAAGGGTTTGAGCCACAAGACAATATCCGAATTACAACCCTGAAATAACTCGGACAACAGAAATGACAACAAAATAGACCACCAAAACTCATCCCTGGCTAGCCAAGAAAGAAGTGTCTTTCCAATTACCAAGCACTACATCTTAGCCACTAGATTGCACATCAAAATTACTGGGACCTTCACCAGTTTCAATATCATTAACTTTAGTTAGCAAGTTTCCAAAAGGATTCTCATACTCCCTGTCACTATGCATCCTCCCCACAAAGTGTGCATCATCATGTGCAGGTAAAGGATTCTATGCGATGTTCTGGGTCTCACTGTCCTAGATCATAATTATCCCTTCTTGTATCATTCTTTCTATTTCTCTTTTCAAATCCCGACAACTTTCAATATTGTGCCCTTGGGCATTGGAATGGTATTCTCACCTTTTAGAAGGGTCAAAGCTTCTTTCACGCAGGTCCACATGATTCGGAGGAATAGGTGCAATCAGGTCATAATGCTTTAATTTCTCAAACAAACTTGCATAGGACTCTCCTATCGGTGTAAAATTATCTTTCAACCTTTGTTTACCTCTATACCCCTGACTTGGATGTGGGTTCTGGGGCACCTGAAAATTGTTTGGAGGCTGGTAGAGATTTTGCGGTGCTAGCGCTCGCCTTCTGGGGTATCCTGGTGGCTTGACAACATACTGGGGTGGCGCAACAAAGTATTGTTGGTTCTCAGGGGAATCGTCAAAAAACAAACGAGGCTGGTCGTGCCTTCGACATGTTCTTCTAGGACCTCTTCTCGACCTTGATGTCATCATGATTTCTTCAGCCTTCTCACCCGTGCCATTAAAATTACCAGATTCAATTTGGACAGCTTGAGTTGCAGCTTTGAGAGTTTCTTGACTTATAATTTTACCTGTCTTAAGGCCATTCTCTACCATTTCTCCCATTTTGATTACTTCCGAGAATGATTTGCCAACTGTGGACATCATGTTTTGAAAGTAATCGGGCTCTTGAGCCTGAAGGAAGACAGTGATTAGCCTCATGGTCATCCATGGGTAACTTAACTCTAGCTGCTTGTTCTCTCCATTTAATGGCATATTCTCTAAACTTTCAGTTGGTTTCTTCTTCAGATTTGAAAGAGAATTACGTTCCGGGGAGATGTCAATGTTATATTGGAACTTTTTTACAAAGGCCTAGGCCATGTCATCCCAGACATACCAGCAAGATGTGTCTTGACCCATAAACCATTCGGAGGCTACACCCGTAAGGCTTTCCCCAAAATAAACCATTAGTAATTCTTCATTTCCACCCGCACCTCTTAGTTGATTGCAATACCTTTTCAAGTGGGCTATGGGGTCTCTATATCCATCATACTTTTCAAATTTGGGAGTCTTGGCAAACGAACATCGAGGAACATACATAGATCCTTGAAGGCAATACTCTTCTGACCTGATAGCCCTTGTATGTTTTTCAATTGTTGTTCTAAGCTTTTCAGTCTTTGGGTTATTTCTTCCGGTGCTATCTTTCGGGTAGGCTTCTCAATCTTTGCAGGAAGATCAAATAGGTAAGAGTGGTACTCAGGAGAGTGGTATTGTTTTTGTTGGGTAACAAGTTGTTACTTATGAGTTTTCCTCTGCACCACCGTCGACTGTGGGATGGTGAAGACATGCATAACTGTAGTGGTTGTCTAATTGGTTGTCAATGGCGCACTTTGGGAGTGCGCAATAGAGGTTCCAGCTATAGTCGTACAATTGGGATAAAGACTGAACCTAAATGGATAGAATTGATCAGACAATCAAATTGGAGTGGTAGTAGTCGAGATGGGTGTAAACTCTGGGAAAATATAAGAAAGGGGTGGTCCTTGACCATTGGCCCATGTTTGACACATTTCAGACATTTGTTGTTTCAGCCTTTGGACCCCTCTTTCAATTCAGATTCCGACTCCACAATCTCCCTCGAGGGGTCAACAACTCCTGTGTCCAAGTCTTTACTAGCCATGACTTCCTTGCTTTTGGACCTTGTGTTGTATGGACGAATCGCCAAAGTGCCACAAACTAACCACCCTCTATTATGATAATAATAAAGTAACAAAGAGGAACAAAACAAAGCCAACATGTTAGCGTTATGACATTTATCAGATAGAAATATCACATTGCGTGCAATGCCCCTAGCAATAATTAACGGTTCTAGAATGACTTCGAGGGTCACAAGGTCATTTGGTATCATCCCAATTTTGTTCATTTCAATTTTTTCTTTTCTTTCTTTTCTAGCACTTCTTGGCTTGCTTATTTTTCTTTCTGATAAACACTCTTTTCTTTCCTCTCACTTTCCACATCCACAATTTCATCCTTTTTTTCCTTTTTTTTTTAGTTTTAAAAAAAATAATTCGATCAAACCCTATGTAGGTTGCCTACGTATCATGTCCCTCATGAATCAGATCAAGCGCAGTTTTGGGAAAGTAATGGAAAAAATAAACTAAAAACAAAAATCTTTTGAATTTTCATAATAATTTTTTTTTGTTTTTCTATTTTCAAAAATACAAAATGGGAAGTATAGTAACAAAATACTCGATATTACTGTACAAGACTAGAAAGTAAAAGACAACATGAATGACAGACTCAAAACATAGAAGTATCTTTAAGCAGCTCCTGATTGTAGTGGTTCTGGGTATTTGTCATGCTCAAGCTCTGGTAAATGAATTCATACCTGAATGAGAAAAATAAGATCAAATGGATTAAATGAATCAAGACACTATATGACGCCACAACACCTCCCATTGGACATATGCAAGGCATAATTGGGCTATTTTTTGCAAAATGGCTCATATGGCCAGGGTGGCTATTAATGCAAACCCAACAAAGGTGACCTCAAAAATATGGAAATACCTCAATAAGCTTATATGACTTCAAACTCCCAATAATTATGGCCCGAGAGATTACTTCGCAGAAATGACCCATTTTGCAGAAATGGCCGATATGGCCAGAAGTGGCTAAAAATGCAAAATCAAAAAGTACGAACTTTAAAGTAATATAACACCTAGTTGTGGACTCAAGATCCTAAGACATGTGTCATTGAACCGCGAAAATGACCTCATTTTGCAAGAATGGCCGATGTGGCCAAATGTGGCTAAACATGCAAGATTTGGCTATGACCCCGGAAGCCAAAAACCTAAGACTGACTAGGAAGACCGGACCCTATGTGGGTTACCTACATATCCCGCCCCGAAAGACAAGAATCAGGTTCGCATAGTTCGGGAAGATTGGATATGGGAGAAAGCTAAAAAATGCAACTAATTTGGAAAAATTATATTTTTTGTCTTTTTGAAAAATGATGGAAAATGTAAAATCCTTTTGGATTTTATTTTTTCTCCTTTTTTTTAATTTTTGGAAAATGATGGGAAAGTGCAAAATCTTTTTGGATTTTTCATTTTTTCGTATTTTTGGCTTTTCTTGAAAAAGTTGTGAAAGAAAAATATAACTGGGCCCTACTTGCTTAATCTTATATATCACCCTCTTTTCTTTTTCATTTGCCCTCAAATATCATTGGTCCGACAAATGACTTTTTTGCCTTTAAAGAATGCAGCATGCGGCACAGGGATGATTAAATGTCTTTTTGGACCATGTGCCCATTTTGACATAATTTGGATAGGCTTCTTACAATGGGACCGAGCCCTGCTAGGTTCAACTAATATGATGCAAATAAGCATGACCTAAAGGCTGACCTAAGTTTGGGTTCACTAGACAAGGCAATTCGGGGCGGCACGTGGTCGATGGCGGCTGCTCTAGCTGTCCGCCCACTCCACGCTCCCACGCTACCCCCATAAAGACACAGGTGACTCACAAAAGGCCGTGTACGCTCAAACGTATTCCAAAAGACTTGTTGTAGAAAAAAGACCCAGGGTTATGCAAATGATGATAGTTTATAAAGAAGTAACACATAAAGGAAAGACTGTAAAAAAAATAAGCATCTAGCAAATAATAAAACGACATAAACAAATAAAAATTAAATAAAGCAAATAAAACACATAAAATCCTCAACCGAATATCCTAAAAGCCAACTAAATCAAAGTATTAGCTCGAACTTGCAAGTCCCCAACAGAGTCGCCAGACCTGTCACACCCCTTTTTTACCTACTTCACTTAACCCTCTTAAAAATAATAAAAGGATCTGTAAATCTCAAAAGTGTTTTCAATTAGAAATTGACAAAATTTTGTTCAAACGGACTTTCAGAGTCACCACCTGACATTGGTTTTGGTGTGCCAGGTCACCATTTTTTTTAATGATTTTCCTTATAAAAAACTTTGGACTCTGATGGGTTTTCAATGTCTTAAACTTATGCTTCTTATGTTTTGATGATCTAACATACTTGTTGTGAAGAACCAGATAGAGAACCTTGTCCCACATGATACACATCTCATGTGAACTATTCAAACCCTGAAAATCAGCAAATGGATCAATGACCACAGGGAGGAATACAACAGGGACCCAATGCGTTGGTCCTTTAGAGTTCTCTGAGAAAAACACAAGTCAGCGACTGTGCGCATTTAATATAAATAGAAACATAACAGGGACCTGCTCCTTTGAAGTTCTCTGACAAAAGTACAGATCAAGTGCACAGCTGGAACGTAGCAGGAGAAAGTGACCATCTGGCAACTGTTACAGAAGAGGAACACAACCAGGACCTAGTCCGTTGGTGTGTCCTGACATAAGTACAAAGTCCACTATCCAGCTGGAATGCAACTGCCCAGAAGTGGCTGTGCAGACAGTACAACAGTCACTTCTCACCAGGAAGAAGTACACCAAGAGTTGACATCACTATCCATTGTGATATTTTTTGTGATAAAACAACCTGGTGCAAGACACACCATCACTTGTGCATTCAGTGATATTCTCTCAAGAAGAAGAAGCATTCATCCGGCATTGAAGTCACTGGTGTGTCAAGAACAAGAAGATAATTCCACTAAGGATTAGTTTCTAAACGATTCTTATGTACATCCATAGTTGAGTTGTAATCTTGTTAATTGCTCTACATTGTAATTCCTAGTTTGCTTTTTTTAGAAGCGCTGTTTTAGGAACAACCAAATTCGTCAACTTTAAAGTTTATGTTGTGACTAGGAATAGTCATAAGTTAAATCCTCTATAACTAGGAGAGTTAGAGAGTGGCTTGTGGTGTCACAAGTTAGTTTGAAGTCTTTGCAATAGGGTGTTTGCAAAGTGGCTTGTAATAGGTAGATTACAAGTTAGTTGAGTTAAAAGTCTACAAGAGTAGGTCGTGGTTTTTTGATCCCCTTGTGTGGGATTTTTCCACGTAGAAAATCTCTTGCCTTCTTTACATTCAGTCTTTACTGCATTGTATGTATCTGTCTCATAGAGGACCAGGTACTCCATAGTTTGGTGGACTCATATAAGTTATTAATTGATATCAGAGCAGGTTCCTCCTATCAGGATAACACCTAGGAAGGATCCTAAATGGCTGCTCCACCAAACTTTGAAGAAGGACAATCAACCTATAGACCTCCCAGATTCAATGGTCAATACTACGGTTGGTGGAAGATTCGAATGCATGATTTCATAATGGCTAAAGATTCAGAACTGTGGGACATCATTTGTGATGGTCCATATGTTCCCATGAAAAAACTTGAAGAAACAGGACCATTGGTGCCCAAAGGGAGAAGAGAGTACAACGACATTGATAGAAAAGCTGTAGAAAAGAACTATCATGCCAAAAAAATCTTGATGTTTGGCATAGGACCTGATGAGTACAACAGAGTATCAGCTTGTGATACTGCCAAAGAAATATGGGAAGCCTTACAAACTGCACACGAAGGAACTACTCAAGTCAAACAATCCATGATCGACATGTTCACCACTGAATACGAGCTCTTCAGGATGAAGGATGACGAGTCCATACAAGATATGCACACCAGATTCACCTCCATCATAAATGAGCTTCACTCACTTGGAGATGTCATTCCCAGAAACAAGCTTGTAAGGAAAATTCTCAGTGTTCTACTTGGGTCTTGGGAAAGTAAGGTAAATGCCATCACAGAAGCTAAAGATCTACAGACTCTAACCATGGATGAGTTGATTGTTAATCTGAAAACATACGAGATGAAAAGAAAGAAAGACAGTGAAAGAAGAGAGCCTAAGAAGGAAAAGAACCTGGTGCTTAAGGCTGAAAGGAGTGATTCAAGTGATGAAGATAGTGACATGGCCTATCTTACTAAGAGATTTCAAAAAATGGTTCGAAGAAGTGGCGGCATACCAAAGTGGGGTAGTTCAAGTAAAACAAGGAACAACGATCTCTGTCACGGATGTGGAAAGTCAGGGCATTTTATCAAAGACTGCCCACTCACTAAACAGGAGCAGTACAAGCAAAATCCTGACAAAGCAGGAAAAGGAACCTGGTTCCAAAGAATAGATTCAATCAAAAAAGTGATGCAGACAATATCGTTAAGCAGGCTCTTGCTGCTTGGGGAGACTCCTCTAGTGAATCCCAAAGAGAATTAAATGCAGAAAATAGTTCTATGATGGTAGTGGAAACTGAAGCAACGAAGAACGATTCACTGTTCGCGGTGATGGCTCAGTTAGATGATGATGATAAAGAAGATGAAGACGATGAGGTAAACTTTAGGGATGTTCAGAGAAATCTGAAATCCTATTCCTCTAAGAAACTAAGGTCTTTATCAAATGTCCTAACTGATGCTTATTATAGTCTTGTAAATGATAAGGAGATCCTGACCGTAGAACTAGGATAGGCCGAACAATCTAGGGATGATCTAGTGGTCTGTGTAGTGGACTTAAATGAGACCATAGCTAATCTTGAACTAGAGAAGGAGGCCCTGAATGAAAAAATAACTAGTGTGGAGAATGAGAGAGACGATTTGATGGTAGTAGTTGTTGATCTAAAAGAAACAATAAAAGGTCTTAGCAATGAGAAACACACCTTAGAAGAAAAAATTTCCTCCACTGAAGAGGACAGGGATGACCTTCTAGTGATATGCGCTGATCTAAAGGAAACCATTGAGGGACTCAATATAGAACATAGGAATGTAAGTCTTGGGAAAGGGAAGGAAGTAGCCAGTGCGTCGCACATTTTGCTCGAAAAAGAGTTAACTGTTGTAAAAACCAGTCTCTGCAGTGAACTCGAGAGAAATCAACTACTCCAAACTAAGTTGGAGAAAGTAAGAAATGATCTTGAGAAATCCCTGAAGTGGACCTGGTCCTCAGATGTTGTATCTACCCTATATCTCAACAATAGTGGGAACAAGAAGGGCATCGGGTTCCAAAGGGAGAAAACTCCCTACAAACCACATAACAAGTATGTCACTGTACCTGATAACTGGTTATGTACCTACTGCGGAAACAATGGGCATTTTAAAGAAAATTTCCAGGCCAGGGTTTAGTCTGCTCAGAAGAACAAAGCGTTTGCTGATAAAGTGACTACTAGTAAAGGACCAGGTACCACTCGCAAAAAGCGAATGCTGCCTGTGTGGACCAGGAAATACCTCATTCATCCTTTTTATAGTAACAAGGGACCCAAAGTAGTTTGGGTTCATAAATCTAACCCTTGATGTGCATGACCAGGGAACAGTGAGAGGAAGCGGACTGCGATGGACTACGGACAAAAGATGCTCAAAACACACAGCTGAAGAACATCATGAATTTCTTCTCACAGAAAGCCCTGCAGGAAGGGAATGTATCCTTGAGAAGAAAGTAAAGGGTACATTCTCATTGAATGATAAGGCAGAAAGGTTCCTTTTGGCACTTGAGTGGGAACGAACACTATGTGAATGACCTAAAAAATATTGTCATCAATTTGATAACTATCCAAGTAGTATTAATGAACAAAGGAAACAAGAACAGTCACTCTAGCTAATCATCAAGTGGAGAGTGAGATGAGTGAATTCACAACCATGGGATGAAGGAGTAGTATATGCAAATGTCTCACCTCCGAAGAAACTAACTCAGCCGGACCTGGTCCGTGGTCTGCCAAACTCAAGCGTCACCTGGACATGAGTTCACAAAAATGATGGAGGAGGAGGAGAAGGGATCTCGCACAATTTCTCAAACTCCAAGGATTGCATAACCGAAATGGCGTAGCTGAAAGAAAGAACAGATCTGGAAATTGCTGCATGGACTGTGCTCATCGCCTATGGAATCGCCAAGAAACTCTGGGCAAAGGAAATGAATACTTCTCTCTACTTTGAGAACAAGTGTCGGATCAGGTCCCTCCTAAATCAAAACTCACCATGAGCTGCCAAGTTGGAAGAAAATGTCTTGTTCTTGACAACAGGAAGGATCAGCTTGGGAAGCTCAATGCAAAAGGATGAGCTAAGGAATCCTTCTAGGGTACAATCCACAAAACAAGTCCACAGGGTCTCCAACAAAAGAAGCTCTAAATGGCAGGAGATGCTCATAGGGTATTCAACAAAACACTCTCCCTTGCCAAGAAAGAAACTGTGAGGATTAATATGACGAACCAATCCTACCTCTAGGAAATATTTGAGGCTTCAAATCAGGAGGATGATAAAGTAAGGTAGATGAAGGAGACTGGTGAAAGACAACGCAACATCATCCTCCATGTCTCACAAAGACCTGGTACGTCACTTGCTATCACTAAAGCTGAAGGAAGAAGTAAAGATGCAGCTCATGGCACTACACAAGCAGCATAACACAAAGTGTGGGGAAATGAAATTAATCTCCATATCTCTCTCTTCAACCAACTTCTGTCTCAAATTGGAAGACCAAAGTGCACCTGACATGATTCATGCCTCATCTTCTGGGAGACAAGGAAACAAAAAGAAATGACCTCATCAACAACTGGAGAGAAATTGCAAACACATTGAAGGGTGAGATCCTCTTCTGAGAGTCAATATGAAGAGGGGATTCATCGGTGGAAAGCATTGCAGGATAGAAGACCAAACTCTAGATATCTGTATCAAAGCCTCAAATAGTGAATATTTCGGATAAATCAAGGTGAAGACGGGGTCACAAAAATCTAATAAAGAACTTGATCCTCCATCTGTTGACTGTGTAAGACACCGTCAGGTAAAGGTAGCTAAAGTGTTTTTTGACCAAGCCTAACTCATATCAATACCGTTGTAGGTAAACATGCATGACGATCATAGAAGCTAAAGGTACAGTTATGAACTGCAAGAGGGGAGCTGCTAAAACCTTGTTCAAAAGATTGCTCTGACATCGGTTTCCTGTATCTCAGGTTAGTAGTAATATGCTTAAATTTTGCATGCCCTTCCTAAACAAAAAAAATATAATATAAATATTTGTAATTCAGCTGCCACATCATCTGACTTTTCAACGTCTGTGTGTCATGTCTTGTCCGTCAAATCCTTTCATCCCCTCTGCACGGTAACACTTCCCCACAAACCTATCGTCGTTTTCAGAACTATTCAGAACCTGTTTCGCTCTCCACTCATCATTAGTTCTTCTTCCAATAAAACTTTCTTTCTCTCTCATGGCAAGTCATGGACCTTCATCTTCCGTGTATAGCTAGGATCCTCTTCCCATCTATCTCTTTCTCTCTCTACTCGTCTACTAAGTACTCATCTAATGGCGATCGAACAATCTTCTCATTCCCCCGCCATTAACACTGCTCCCACTTCTTCATCATCATTGAAACCATTCCCAGAACATTATTGTTTCACACCTTTTACCACCTTACACTCTTCTGGTTCCTCCTCCACCCCTACAATGTTTCCATTTCTGATAAACCCTATTTACCACTATTTTGAGAATCCTATGTCTAGTCAATCCTACGATCTCATCAAAAACCACACAGGAGATCTTACTCCTCGAATATCAGAAGCCCTTGAGGATAATCCTGACCAGTACCTGAACACCTCCATGTTGGACTTAGTGACTCTCAAGGAGTTACCTGAAAAAGAAGCAGCTCATAACATTATGGCTATATCTGCTAAGAGTCTGATGAATGAAGGAGTCTATCTCTCTTCTGAGTATCAGGGGGAAGGCATTTCATTCCTAGGAAATGTAAGAACCATAGCACTCCTCGAGTCCTTGGCTCATGAGATATTCTCAGAAAAGCCTTCTGATGAACCTGATTCACTTCCATGCAAACTCACTCCTGCACCTCCTGTTCATTCCAAGCTCTTGGAGTCTTCCTCCAAATCACCCATCACCAGGTCACTATAGCAAGAGAATTTTGAATCCTCATTGCAGAAAAGTAAGAGGAACGTTAAGGCAAGCAAAAAGAGGAAAATAAATCCCAAAGATTTTATCAAGTGTGTGTCAGTAAATCAGATAGACAAAAATGCCTCTAAGGAACCTGGTTTCTTAGTGCAATAGTCTATGACGAGTAAGGAAACTATTGAGGAACAGAAAGGGTCATCCGTGAAGTACAACAGCAAGTCTAAACAGGAGTAAAACTGAGCTAGCCATGCCTGAGGACAATACGGTAGGGGAAGCAAGCTGGAAAGGGAAGTCTGGAGAAGGAACTAGCAAACAAAAAGCGGAAACCATTAAGGAACCTGGTTCAACAAGGTCCTTGACCTGTGATGGTGTTCAGTGGCAGTAGAGATTAAGAACTCAAAAAGTGTTGTGGGGCCGAACATTTGATCCAGCAATTTTGGAGATGGCAGGCATGAGACAAATTCTGGATATTGTGGAATTTCAACAATGGGAACACCTGTTTGAAGGGAGCATGCCTCTGGTGTACGAAGATGCAGTGCAAATCTTCTACTCATCTCTCTTCACTATCGAGGGGGATCATATCTATGCGCTTGTAAATGGAGTGGATATCGTACTCGACGCCTCAACATTGGGAAAAATTCTCAGAATTCCATGTGAAGGTGTGTCCTCAGTTGAGGATGTTTGTGGAATAAATTTTCGGAGAGCCATCATGAAAGAGCAAGCTATTCAATAGAGGGAATATGTCCATAAGAAGGTATTGCTTCCTGAGTACTAGCTTCTCTTTGAACTGGTTAATAAAGTACTCTTACCCCGCTCTGAGAGACGTTCCATTGCTACAAAATCAGATTTGGTCCTGATGGAAGTGCTTGATGAGTTTGTACCAATCAATTTACCTGCAATCATGATAGATCATATGCAGAAGTTGGCAAATTTTAAGGTTGGCAATCATGGATTACCATATGGCTTTCTCCTCACTCAAATGTTCAGGTTCTATAAGGTTCCCTTGGGAAATCCCAGAGTGGGAACACGCAAGCAGACCTTCTCTAAGACCACTATAGAAGAATGTGAATGTATAGAAAAAGTTGGTGGAAGCGTCTCGACCATTTCTCAGCTGATAAACGCTTAAAATGTAGCCTCTGAGGAAATAAGAAGGTTGAGGGCTCGAAATGCCATACTGGAAACTCAGATTAGCCAATCAACTAAGGGACCTGATTCTGTACATGAGGAGGTTACCCGACTGACAAAGGAAAACGAGAGATTCGGGCTCAACTACTTGAAGAACAACTGGCTGCAAATTCTAGACTGGACCTGGTTCTCAAAACCATTGTTGTCTCTTCCTCCAAGCCTCCTTCCTTTAGTGTTCCCTAGGATCCTCCCTAGTGTCATTTTTGCTTCAGCTTCCTGTGGCTGCTGTTTTACTTATGTTTACTTGTTTTTGTGATGGCATGTTGAACTTAACCATTACTGCTCCTGTATTGCTCAGTCCACTGTAAACATTAATAAAACAACTCATTTTTCGTTGCCTGTACAAAACTGTGCTCCTTTGGCCTCTCTTTTCTGTCATGTTGTGTGCACATATGTGGCATGAGCTAGCTATGTTAGACTTCTTTATGCTATTACCTGCTTGTTCTCTTTGACACACTTGTTCTTTTTAATGATGCCAAAAGGGAGAAAAGAAGCGGATGGTGTTGCGGATGGTGTTGAGGGGGTAATACGTTGTGCCTTAAAAAAAGTCTGAGATTGAGGGGGAACTAAAAATGACAAGGAGGGAGATCTAAGATTAAGGGGGAACTAGTATCTCATCTGGTTAATTCTGACCCAAACAAATACTTTCCATGCCTAAATTTGTCATCATCAAAAAGGGGAAATTGAGGGGTTTTCAATGTCTTAAACTTATGCTTCTTTTGTTTTCATGATCTAACAAACTTGTTGTGAAGAACCAGATAGAGAACCTTTTCCCAAAGGATACACATCTTATGTGAACAGTTCGAAGCTTGAAAATCAGCAAATGGATCAATGACCACAGGAAGGAACACAACAGGGACCCGATTTGTTGGTCCTTTAGGGTTCTCTGACAAAAGCCAAGTCAGTGACTGTACGCATTCAATATAAAGAGAACCACAATAGGGACCTGCTCCTTTAAAGTTCTCTGACAGAAGTACAGATCAAGTGCACAGCTGGAATGTAGCTGAAGAAAGTGACCATCTGGCAACTATTACAGAAGAGGAACACAACCAGGACTTGGTCCGTTGGTGTGTCCTGACAGAAGTACAAAGTCCACTATCCAGCTAGAATGTAACTGCCTAGAATTGGTTGTGTAGACAATGTAGCAGTCACTTCTCACTGGGAAGAAGTACACCAAGAGTTGACATCACTATCCATTATGATATCTTTTGTGATAAAACAACCTGGTGCAAGACACACCATCACTTGTGCATTCAGTGATATTCTCTCAAGAAAAAGAAACATTCATCCGGCATTGAAGTCACTGGTGTGTCAAGAACAAGAAGATAACTCCACTAAGGATTAGTTTCTAAACGAGTCTTATGTAAATCATAGTTGAGTTGTAATCTTGTTAATTGCTCTACATTGTAATTCCTAGTTTGCTTTTTTAGAAGCGCTGTTTTAGGAACAAACCAAATTCGTAAACTTTAGAGTTTATATTGTGACTAAGAATAGTCATAAGTTAAATCCTATGTAACTAGGAAAGTTAGAGAGTGGCTTGTGGTGGTTACATCACAAGTTGGTTTGAAGTCTTTGCAATAGGGTGTTTGCAAAGTGGCTTGTAATAGGTAGATTACAAGCTAGTTGAGTTAAAAGCCTACAAGAGTAGGTCGTGGTTTTTTGATCCCCTTGTATGAGATTTTTCCACGTAGAAAATCTCTTGCCTTCTTTACATTCAGTCTTTACTGCATTCTACGTATTAGTCTCATAGAGGACCAGGTACTCCATAGTTTGGTGGACTCATATAAGTTATCAGACTCTAAAACTATGTCTACACCAGAGATTCGGGTAAGGGGGTTCATTTGACTCGGGGAGAAGGTGTTAGGCACTCCCCAAGTCCCGTAACTAGTACGGTTGTATACTTGATCTAGTCGGCTTTTAAAATATTCGAATTGAGGTGATAAACACAGAAATGGAAAAATTAACACATAAGAGGCTCGAGGTCGTCCCCATCTAATAAAGAAAAATAAAAGAAGAATAAAACACTACAAGTTCTACTTCTGGCCTCCAATTACAGAATACTACGAGGCATTCCCCGGAATAAAATATATACAAATCCTTTGGGGCATTCCCCGGATAAATTTAACTAAGGGAACGATCTCACGCCTCGAAACTAATAAAAATCCTAAGGCTTGCCTACCCAAGTGTGGCCGGCCTAAACATGCTACTAGCGGGTGACGTAATAATAAAAGGAATAGATAATAAATAAATAAACAAAAGAGAACTAACTAAGAGAAAAATTCAACTCATGCTCCAATTGAATTGATTCTTTTTAACCCAACTACACGTCCCATTTCGAGCAAATTAGACCAAATAATCTCGCCTCGACTTAATTCAATTCACACGACCCATTTCCAGTAGTTCTAATTTATATTCATGTTCTACTCATAAATATTTTTTATCCACTAATTCATACTTGTATTTAGAACATCCAAATAATTAAGAAGGAAGCATCATATCATTCCATCATAACATGAAAATAATCAACACAAATAGAAGAGAAAGAGATGAGATGAACCTGAGCAAACTTTTCCTTACTTATTTGATTAAAGTTGATTCCACAAACAATGAAGATCAACCCACGATTCGAGGAACAAACAGGGACAACAATGGTAACAATGAAACCCGAAACAAGAAATACATCGGCGATGCCAAGCGGAACACTGAACGATGACCTCAACCGTTTCCAACACTCCAGCTCCAATATAGCTTAGCAGAAAAGGATTTCACATCGTTTAATCGGCTCTTCGCTGTTTCTGTAATTTGTTGTTCTTTTATTTTATATTTCGACTCTGTGTGTATGTGATTTTTGTGAAGGAAGATGGGGTTTTTCGCTGGGTTGCGGCTGGAACGTGGGTGTTGGGGAGGAGATGCCTGGTCGTTCTCTGAAGGTCGTTTTTTGGGAGGTTGCTGGTAGTCTTGGAGTAGGGATATGTGAGGCGGGTGGTCATTGGGCATTGAAGGTGTGGTAGCGGCGTGGAGAAGAAGGCAGTGGAGTGGGGTGATGGCTCGAATGTGTGGTTCTAGGGTTTTTTGTTCTTCGTTCTATGTAGAGAAGAAGGATTTGAAAAGGTTAGTTAAATGTGCTCCTATGAGACAATAATGCAGTGCCCATGTGCTGGTGGTCCCCACAGTAAATATATTTGATTAATGAAAATAAAAACTAAAGAAAATAAAACAAAATAAAATTATAAAATATTAAAATGCATAAAATGGCGTGAAGTTAAGGTGAGAAGTGAAAACAAGAATTGTGAAATCTTTTTGCCTTCTTTCTTTTTAATTAAAGATATAAATATAAAAATCAATACTACTATTATAATAAACCAATTTCTTTTTCTTTTTCCCTATGACTTTCTTTAAAGATAAAAGCCAAACGAAAATTAACTAGAATAATAACAAGTATACTAAAAGAGAAATTAGCTACATTAAGTTTTGTTAAATACTATTTAATATATACTAAAATCTACAGCTTTAAAACTAAATTAAGTAAATATTTTTTTTTTGAAATTTTCTTTTTAACTTTTTAAAATAAAATGTCAGCACTTTTTTTTAGTATTTGTTTTTCAAGTTTATGAAAAGTAAGAAAAAATAAAACTTACTAGTTAAAACAAAAATTAGCTAACATAAAGGAAAATATTTTGTAATTTTCAATTTTGTGATAAAATAAAGTATAAGAATTAAAATTAGTTGAAATAGCGATATTAGGCCTAAACTAAATATTTAAATGCTAAAATATGTAAAATCTTGGGGAGGTTCAAAAATTACATGTCTACACCATAAATGACACATCACGAACCTTGTGGTCGGCATAACTCTTCTGCCTGGACTGAGCTGTGCGAAGCCTGTCCTGAATAATCTTCTCCTTATCCAAGGCATCTTGGACTAAATCTGTATCCAACAATCGAGGCTCCCCGGCTCAAACCATACAACTGGAGACCGGCACCGCCTACCATATAATGCCTCATATGGAGCCATCTGAATGCTCGACTAGTAGCTGTTGTTGTAGGCAAACTCTGCAAAGGCAAGAACTGATCCCACGAACCTCCAAAGTCCATAACACAAGCTCAGAGCATATCCTCCAAAATTTGAATAGTACGCTCGGACTGTACGTCCGTCTGGGGATGAAATGCGGTGCTCAACTCGCCCCTGTGCCCAACTCACGCTGAACTGCCCTCCAAAAATGTGAGGAAACTACGTACCTCGGTCAGAAATGATAGATACTGGCACACCATGAAGACGAACAATCTCCCAGATATAGATCTCAGCTAACCTCTCGGAAGAATAAGAGACTGCCACATGAATGAAATGCGCTGACTTGGTCAGCCTATTAACAATAACCCATACGGCATCGAACTTCTTCTGAGTCCGTGGGAGTCCAACAACGAAGTCCATAGTGATGTGCTCCCACTTCCACTCAGGAATCTCAATCTTCTGAAACAAACCACCGGGTCTCTGGTGCTCGTACTTTACCTGCTGACAATTCAAACACTGAGATACATATGCAACAATGTCCTTCTTCATCCTTCTCCACCAATAATGTTGCCGCAAATCCTGATACATCTTAGCGGCGCCCAGATGAATAGAATACCGGGAACTATGGGCCTCATCTAGAATCAACTCACGAAGTCCATCAACATTAGGCATACAAATACGACCCTGCATCCTCAGAACTCCATCATCTCCAACTGTAACCTGCTTGGTGCCACCCTACCGCATCGTGTCTCTAAGGACAAGAAAATGAGGATTATCATACTGCAGATCTCGAATATGCTCAAATAATGAGGAATGAGAGACCGTGCAAGGTAGCACACGGATGGGTTCAGAAACATCCAACCTCACGAACTGATTGGCCAAATCCTGAACATCCAAAGAAACCGGTCTCTCACCGACTGGAATATACGCAAGGCTGCCCATACTGGCTGACTTCCTACTCAATGCATCGGCCATTACATTGGCCTTTTCCGGATGATACAATATTGTGATATCACAGTCTTTCAATAGCTCTAACCACCTCCTCTGCCTCAAATTTAGCTCCTTCTTCTTGAACAGGTATTGCAAACTCTTGTGATCCGTGAACACCTTACATGACACGCCATACAAAGAATGCCTCCAAATCTTCAGGCGTGAACAATGGCTGCTAACTCCAAATCATGAACTGGATAATTCTTCTCATGGATATTTAACTATCGCGAGGCATATGCAATAAGCTTGCCATTCTGCATCAACACCGCACCAAGTCCAATACGCGATGCATTACAATATACTGTATATGGCCCTGAACCTGTAGGAAAAACCAACACCGGAGCCGTAGTCAAAGCTGTCTTGAGCTTCTGAAAGCTCGCCTCACACTCATCCGACCACCTGACTGGGCACCCTTCTGGGTCAACCTGGTCATCAAGGCTGTAATAGATGAAAACCCCTCTACAAACTGACGGTAATAACCCGCCAAACCCAAGAAACTCTAGATATATATAGTTGATATGGGTCTAGGCCAGTCCTTGACTGCCGTAATCTTTTTAGGATCCACCTAAATACCCTCTGCTGTTACAACATGACCCAAGAATGCAACCGAACTCAACCAAAACTCACACTTTGAAAACATGGCATATAACTGAGTATCCCTAAGAGTCTGAAGAACAACTCGAAGATGCTGTTCGTGCTTCTCCTGGCTGCGGGAATAGATCAAAATGTCATCAATGAAGACAATGATGAAGGAATCCAAATAAAGCTTGAACACTCGGTTCATCAAATCCATGAAAGTTGATAGGGCATTTGTCAACCCAAATGACATCACTAAGAACTCATAATGCCCATACCAAGTGCGAAAAGCTGTCTTAGGGACATCAGACGCCCTAATCCTCAACTGATGGTAGCAAGATATCAAATCAATCTTTGAAAATGCCTTGGCACCCTGAAGCTGATCAAACAAATCATCAATCCTCGACAATGGATACTTATTCTTGATTGTGGCCTTGTTAAACTGGAAATAATCTATACATATCCTCATCGATCCATCCTTCTTCTTAACAAACAACACCGGGCACACCCCAAGGCGAGACACTAGGTCTAACGAAGCCCTTATAAAGCAAGTCTTGCAACTGTTCTTTCAATTTTTTCAACTATGGCGGGGCCATATGATACGACAGAATAGAAATAGGCTGAGTGTTCGGAGCCAAATCAATGCAAAAGTCAATATCCCTATCAGGCGGCATGCCCGGTAGGTTTGTAGGAATACCTATGGAAACTCACGAACAATAGGCACAGAATTCATAGAAGGAACCTCAGCACTAGAATCATGAACATATGCCAAATAGGCCAAACATCCCTTCTCAACCATACGCTGAACTTTCATATATGAGATAACCCTACAGGTGGAATAACCAGGAGTCCCTCTCCAGTCTAAAAGAGGTAGACCCGGCTAAGGTAAGGTCACAGTCTTGGAATGACAGTGCAAGATAACGTGGTAAGGTGATAACCAATCCATCCCTAATATGACATCAAAATCAACCATATCCAAAAGTAACAGATCTACTCGGGTCTCAAAACCCCCAATCATAACTATACATGAAAGATAGACACAATCCACCACAATAGAATCACCCACCGGTGTAGACACATATATAGGAGCACTCAAAGAATTATTAGGCATGACCAGATGCGGGGCAAAATAAGATGACACATAGGAGTATGTAGACCCTGTATCAAATAGAGCTAAAACATCTCTACTACAGACCAGAATAGTACCTGTGATAACTGCATCAGAGGACTCAGCCTTGGGCCTGGCGGGGCTGTCCCCCACCACTCTAAGCTACATCCTTGGGATGGCCTCCTGTTGGCTGGCCTCCATCTCTAGCATCCTGATCTCCACCTCCACCTCTAGCACCTCTACCCCCACTCCAAGCTGGCTGAGCAGGTGGTGGAACACCTGGTGCCTGAACCGTAGCATGGGAAACCTGCTGCTGCGTCTGAATGCCCACTAATCTCGGACAAATCCTCTAAATATGACCATACTCACCGTACTTAAAACATCTACCTGAGTGCTATAACTGAGGGAACTGACACTGACCGTGGCGGGCTGGCTGACCATGAGAATAACTCTGAAGAGGAGGTGCTCTGATAGGAGCTGATGGTGCACGGTAGGACTACTGATCAGAATACGGCATATGAGAACCACAGCCACCTGAAGCATTATGAGAAGTCTGAAGTGCTGAATGAAACGGCCTGGGAAGATGACCCCTACCAAAAGAATCCTTGACTCCAGATGAGGCACCACTGAACCTGCCTGAATGACGGGGCCTCTTGTCATACCCCTGACCACTACCCTATGATAGAACCATCTCAACTCTCCTGGCCATATTAGCCGCATCCTGAAAAGAAATCTCGCTCCTAGTCTCCTCAGACATCTGCAATCGAATCGGCTGAGTGAGTCCCTTAATGAACCTCCCCACCCTCTCTCTCTCTCTCTCGATGGGAAGTATGATAAGAGCATGATGGGCCAAATAAATGAATTTGGTCTTGTACTGAGTGATAGTCATAGAACCCTACTAGAGACGCTCAAACTGTCTCCGATATTCCTCCCTCTGAGTGATAGGAAGAAACTTCTCCAGAAATAGCTGAGAGAACTTATCCCAAGTCAAGGCAGGAGACCCAGCTGGCCTAGCCAAACAATAATCTCTTCACCAAGTCTTGGCGGAACCTGATAGGCGAAAAGTAGCAAAGTCAACCCCATTGGTCTCTACTATCCCCATGTTCCGAAGAACCTCATGGCAACTGTCTAAGTAATCTTGGGGATCCTCTGAAGATGTACCACCATAATTAGTAGTAAACAGCTTGGTGAACCTGTCCAACCTCCACAAAGCATCGGCAGACATAGCTGCTCCAGCACCGATCTGAGCTACCATACCCGGCTGAACTACTCCAATAGGCTGAGCTGGTGGAGTCTGAAAATAGGGAGCCATCTGCTATAGAGTGTAGGTAGCGGGAGTCTGTGCTCCTCCCCCAGTCTAAGAGACGGCTGGTGCTATAGGAAGTAAGCCTGCCTGGGTGACACTCTCCATAAATCCCACTAGACGGACCAGAGCATCCTGGAGTACTGGGGTAGCAATGAACCCCTATAGGACCTGAACTGGGCCTACCAGAACTATCTAAGCTGAAACCTCATCATCAAACTCTACCTAAGGCTCCGCCACTAGTACTGCTACTCTGGGCTGAGCTCTGCCCCTGCCTCAGCCCCTAGTAAGACATCGGCCTCGTCCTCTGCCCCTCGTGGGAACTATTGTTGGGGGCTCGAGCTTCTGGTTAGTGGATGAAGAAGTACGTGTTCTTGCCATCTGTGAAAGAACATAGTAGAAATTCAATTAGCATTGAGAAACCAAACCACACGACAGAGATGAATAAAAGTGAAACTGTTCTTAACTCTGCAACCTCTGGGGGATAAGCACAGACGTCTCCGTACCGATCCCTAAGACTCTATCAAGCTTGTCCATCAATTGTGAGACCTAAGTAACCTAGAGCTCTGATACCAACTTGTCACGACCCAGACTTCCCACCCTCGGGAGTCGTGATGGAGCCTACTCATGAAAGCTAGGTAAGCCAAGTGTTATAGATTTTATTATCCTTTTTCTTAAACTTTTAACAATTTCAAATTAACATGGATGCGACAGCGGAATAAAAATAGCAATAAAAGAAATGCGGAAGATGAAATCTGATAACTTAGCCAAATACTAGTACAAAACATTCAAATTACATCTCTATCCAGAACTAGTGTCATAATATCACGGACCGTCTACGAATACTTCAAACAGTTGTCTAGAAAGAAAGATACAATCTGTATCTGAAGTAAATAAAAACGGAATATAAAGGATAGGAGGGGACGCCAAGGCCTGCGGACGTCTGCAAGACTACCTCGGGTCTCCGCTGGACTGAAGACAACAACCACTCTAAGGTCCAAAAGCTCTGGTACCAAGATATGCATACAGTGCAGAGTGTAGTATCAGCACAACCAACCCCATGTGCTGGTAAGTGTCGAGCCTAACCTCGGCGAAGTAGTGACGAGGCTAGGACGAGACTACCAAATAAACATGTGCAGTTAAAGCATGTACGACAAGCAATAATGACAGAAACTAGAAGTTGAAGATGGGAAGGGAAAACATGTTGCGGGGAATATCAAGTACCAACAGTAACTCAGGAGAAAAGCATAAAGAACATCTTAAAGTTAGCATCAGTAAGAATAAGGAAACAGTAACAAATCAATATCCACTTTTATTATTTATTGTTGTGGCGCGCAACCCGATCTAAATCATATAACACTGTTGCAGCGTGCAACCCCACCCAAATCATATCTCACTGTTGCGGCGTGCAACCCGACCCCTTCTATTCTCCCTTATTACTCCATGTTGCGGCATGCAACCCAATCCCATATAATATTGTTGCAGCGTACAACACGATCCCATATAATATTGTTGCGGTATGCAACCCGTTCCCAATATACAAACCAACACCAATCACAAAAGAATCACGGCTAGGGCACATTAAGGAAACAATAATATCCCGGCAAGGGAATCAACAATAAGAATAAACACATCCCGGCAAGGGAATCAGCTATAACAAATGTTGGTTTATGTGAGTTCACCAAACTATAGAGTACATGGTCCTCTATGAGACTGATATGTAGAATATAGTAAAGACTGAATGTAAAGAAGGCAAGAGTTTCTACGTGAAAAAATCCAACACAAGGGGATCAAAAAACCATGACCTACTCTTGTAGGTTTTAACTCAACTAACTTGTAATCTACCTATTACAAGCCACTTTGCAAACACTCTATTGCAAAGACTTCAAACTAACTTGTGATGCAACAACCACAATCCACTCTATAACTCTCCTAGTTATAGAGGATTTAACTTATGACTATTCCTAGTCACAATATAAACTCTAAAGTTTACGAATTTTGTTTTTTCCTAAGACAACGCTTTTAAGAAAGCAAACTAGAAATTACAATGTCGAACAATTACCAAGATTACAACTCAACAATAGATGTACATAAAACTCGCTTAGAACTTGATACTTAGTGGAGTTGTCTTCTTGTTCTTGACACACCAGTGACTTCAATGCCGGATGAATGCTTTCGATTCTTGAGAGAATATCACTGAATGCACAAGTGATGGTGTGTCTTGCACCAAGTTGTTTTATCACAAACGATATCACAATAGATAATGATGTCAACTCTTGGTGTACTTTTTCCCAGTGAGAAGTGACTATTTCACTGTCTATACAACCACTTCTGGCCAGTAGCATTCCAGCTGGATAGTGGACTTTGTACTTCTGTCAGGACATACCAACTGACCAGGTCCTAGTTGTGTTCCTCTTCTGTAACAGTTTCCAGATGGTCACCTTCTTCTACTACATTCCAGCTGTGCACTTGACTTGTACTTCTGTCAGAGAACCCTAAGGGAGCAGGTCCCTATTGTGTTCCTCTTTATATTGATTGCGTACAGCCACTGACTTGTTTGTGTCGGAGAACCCTAAGGGACCAGGTCAACAGGTCCCTGTTATGTTCCTCCCTATGGTCATTTTTCCATTTGCTGACAAGTTATGTATCCTGTGGAATAGATTCTCTATCTGATTCTTCACAACAAGTTTGTTAGATCATCAAAACATAAGAAGCATAAGGCTAAGACATTGAAAAACCTATCAATTTCCTCCTTTTTGATGATGACAAACTTAGTCATGGAAAGTATTTGTTTTGATTAGAATTAACAAGATGAGATGCTAGTTCCCTCTTAATCTTAGATCTCCTTCCTTGTGAGTTTTAGTTCCCCCTCAATCTCAGACATGATTTACAGGCATATTACTCCCATATTACCCCCTCAACCTCCCACTATTACCCCCTCAACCTCCCGCTTCTTTTCCACCTTTTGGCATCATTAAAAAGGAACAAGTCATCGAAGAGCACAAGCAGGTAATAACCTTAAAGAAGTCTAGCACAGCTAGCTCATGCCACATATGTGCACACAACATGATAGAAAAGAGAAGCTGGAGGAGCACAACATTGTACAAGCAAAGAAAGAGGAGCTGCTTTATTAATATTTAATTTGGACTGAGCAAGATAGGAGCAGTAATGGTTAAGTTCAACATGCCATCACAAAAAAAGTAAACAAAAGTAAAACAGCAACCACAAGATGTTGGAGCAAAAATAGCTTAACACTAAGAGGATCCTAGGGAACACTAAGAGAAAAGGGCTTGGAGGAGGAGACAATAATGGTTTTGAGAACCAGGTCCAGTCTAGCATTTGCTGTCAGTTGTTCTTCAAGTAATTGAGCCCGAAGTCTCTCGTTTTCCTTTCTCATTCGGGAAACCTCCTCATGTACAAAATCAGGCCCCTTAGCTGTTTGGCTAAGCTGAGTTTCCAGTATGGGCATTCCTAGCCCTCAGCCTTCTTATTTCCTCAGAGGCTACATTTTGAGCGTTTATCAGCTAAGAAATGGTTGAGATGCTTCCACCAACTTTTTCTACACATTCACATTCTTCTAGAGTGGTCTTAGAGAAGGTCTTCTTGCATGTGCCCACTCTGGGATTTCCCAAGGGGACCTTATAGAATCTGAATACTTGAGTGAGGAGAAAGCCATAAGGTAAGCCATGATTTCCACCCTTGAAATTTGCCACCTTCTGCATATGATCTATCATGATTGCTGGCAAATTGATTGGTACAAACTCATCAAGCTCTTCCATCAGGACCAAATCCGATTTTGTAGCAATGGAAAGCCTCTCAGAGTGGGGTAAGAGTACTTTATTGACCAGTTCAAAAAGAAGCTGGTACTCAAGAAGCAGTACCTTCTTATGGACCTGTTCCCCCTGATGAATAGCTTGCTCTTTCATGATAGCTCTTCAAAAGTTTATTCCACAGACATCCTTAACTGAGGACACACCTTTACATGGAATTCTAAGAATCTTTCCCATTGACAAGCGCATTGATGTGATCCCCCTCAACAGTGAAGAGAGATGCGTAGAAGGTTTGTACTGCATCTTAGTACACCAGAGACATGCTCCCCTCAAATAGATGTTCTCATTGTTGAAATTCCATAATCTCCAAAATTTGTCTCATGCCTGCCATCTCCGAAATTGCTGGATCAAATGTTCGGCCCCACAATACTTTTTGAGTTCTCAATCTCTGCTACCACAGAACACCATCATAGGTCATGGACCTTGTTGAACCAGGTTCTTTAACAATTTCCCTCTTTTGTTTGATAGACCCTTCACCAGAATTTTTTTCCATCTTGCTGTCCCTACAGTATTGTCTTCATACACGACTCTCTCAGTTTGACTCCGTTTAGACTTGCTTCTGTACCTCATAGATGACCCTTTCTGTTCCTCAATAGTTTCCTTAATTTTCATAGATTGTTGGACTAAGGAACCAGGTTCCCTAGAAGCATCTTTGTCTGTCTGGTTTACTGACACACTCTTGATGAAATCCTTTGGATTCATTTTCCTCTTTTTCCTTGTCTTGACACTCCTCTTACTTTTCTGCAATGAGGATTCAAAACTCTCTTACTATAGTGACCTGGTGGTGGGTGTTATGCCCCGCAATATTACGTCAATATTACGTCCCAGAGTATTATATTATGATGATGTTATGCTCTGCAGTAATATGATGGTGTTACCCTCTGCAGTAATATATTATGATTGATGTTATGTCCTGCAGTATTAAGTTACGACAGTGTTGTACCTGACAGTATTACATTACGGTGATATTACGCTTCGCAGTAATAAGTTACGACAATGTTGCACCCTGTAGTATTACATTACGGTGATGTTACGCTTCACAGTAATAAGTTACAACGATGTTGCACCCTGCCGTATTTTACGTTAAATTTGTCGTAAGGTAATTGGCATCAGTCCAAGGAAAAGATTATTTGGAGATTATAAGGATTATGCTATTTCACAAGTGATTAGTAAATTCATGAAGGTGAAAGGGGGAGCAAGTCTAAGAAAATGAATTTTGTCAAAGTTTGGCATTTTGGGATAAAATACGGTCTGAGCTAAAATATCTGGTATTTATAGACTAGTGCCATACAAGATACTACATGGCCATGATAGTAAGGTGTATAACGTATGTTAAAAGTAAGTAATATTTTAAGTAAATACGAATAATTCTCAATTTTACGGGCAATTGATTAATTACCGGGTAACGGGACATTACCTAATTAATTGGGGATATATTTGGATAAGATTAAATCCTACCCCCCATAACATGGCGGCCACACAAGGATTAATTAAGTGACTCATAATGTCACATTCCAAGGTGGCATACTACGAAGAAGCTTGAGGCTTAGTCATTAGTTAAGGGTAGTAACATGTCAATGTCATTCCATAAGCAATATGAATTGCATCAGAAAGTCAATCCAAGTATTTGAAGTATTGCTTCAACAAATTCATCAAATCTTGAATAGTAGTACGTGATTTCTTAGAGCAAAAATTCATACGATACTATATATGCTTAATTCATTCAAGATAAAACCACAAAATACATTCTGCCGTAGGACCAAAATGTGAGGAAGTAGAAACAATTCATTTTAATTCTAAACAATTTTCGTTCAAGCCTCACTCCAAATCAGATCAATTCGTTCCAAAATTTTAGGAACCAGAAACAAATTTCGTCCATGAATCTTTAAGGAGCTGAGGAAAA
Organism: Nicotiana tabacum; assembly: GCF_000715075.1. Taxonomy (NCBI): domain Eukaryota; kingdom Viridiplantae; phylum Streptophyta; class Magnoliopsida; order Solanales; family Solanaceae; genus Nicotiana; species Nicotiana tabacum. The sequence goes on along the minus strand of NC_134080.1, from coordinate 124,614,380 downwards.
TTTCGTTCAATCAACGAAGGTTTTCCAACAAAATATTATACGGAGTTTTTCCTACTTCAGGTATGTTAAGGCTATTCCTTCTTTCTTTTGGCATGATCCATACGATACAAACAAAACGTGCAAATACACAAATTCCATGAACGACTCTATTCATAGAAGTATTAGAGATATCTATGTTTTTGAATTTCCGTGTGTCATAATATTTTATCATCTGTTCATGGGTCTCAGAAAAATGGTCTTATGAAGCTCTGAAAGATTTTATTAACGTGCTTTTCATGCATTGAATTCATGTGCATTGATCCATAACCAGATGGCGTTATATACATGTATGTATATCAATATATGTATATGGGATATGGGAAGAGGTTATGGCGTTATATACGCACCACCATCTAATCAGCTGGTATATGATGATGATGTTGCCCACAATGGCTGAAATATGATTCAAACGGCATTATATACGCGTATATATGTATGTATGTATATGTATATGGGATATGGGAAAGGTTATGGCATTATATATGCACCACCACCTGATCAGCTGGTATACGATGATGATTTTGCCCACAGTGGCCAATATGATATGATGGGATGCCTTCAGAGGCTGATGATGTTATGAAACATGTACTTATGCACGGAATGACATTCATACGCATATGCATGACGCTAAAAGTAATTTATGATTTACAAAGTTATTCAGACTTACAGGTTGAGTCATGTACTCTATATTTCTTCCATGTATCTTATGTACTTATTTTTGTGCCTTACATACTTGGTACAGTATTCGTACTGACATCCCTTTTTCCTAGGGACACTGCGTTTTATGCCCGTAGGTCCCGATAGACAAGTAGAGAGCCCTCCAAGAAGGCTATCAGCTCAGCACAAGATGTTGGTGCGCTCCATTTGCTTCGGAGTTGCTCGTTTGGTTAGTATTATTTAGACGTGTATTGTTTGGTATGGCGGGTCTCTGTCCCGACCTTTATGACAGTTATGTACTCCTAGAGGCTTGTAGACATATGTCGTATACATAAAAGATTGTACGGCCTTGTTGTCCTATGTTTTGAGTTTATAAAGGATCATGTTGGCCTATTAGGCACGTATGTCATGTGTATATGATGATGTAATAAGAAAGATAAGTTACGTTGGTACTCGGTTGAGTAAGGTACCGGGTGCCCGTCGCGGCCCATCGGTTTGGGTCGTGACAAAAGTGGTATCAGAGTAGTTCTGTCCTAGGAAGTCTACAAGCCGTGTCTAGTAGAGTCTTGTTTATGGGTGTGTCATGCACCGCACTTATAAGCAGGAGGCTACAGGGCATTTAGGATTGCCACTCTTTATTCTTACTCTAGATCGTGTGGTAGAGCTCACTTACAAGAATTCAAATTCTGAATTTTTTTTATTCGTAATAAGACGATACCTACATCTGGAAAGAAGTATTGGAAAGAGAGATAGTTGTGGAAGAGCTGAGTCAGAGGAACTGGATTTTTGTAAGATGCCTACGACAAGTAAATGTGAGGTCTTTAGCAGATCATGGGTGTACTGAAAGGTGTAAGCTTCCTTATAAGAAGCCTTAGGGCAAGAATGTCTATCCATCTTTATGGTAAAAGATAATAAGAGATTAAGAAGATAAACACAAGTTTCAACAAACAAGATAAAAAAGGGTACGAGGAGCCTAATTAATGAAGGTTAACGACGTTTATAATTAAGGCAGAGGAACATAAGTTTTTTGAGTTATATTCAATAGTAACAGAGGTATATACAATTGGTCGCGCCTATTCTAGATATGCCCTATGGGGGTTAACAGAAATAGAAGATATAATGGATGAATTGTTTGTGTTAGTTGACATTTCCGAAGGATATTGCAAATATACTAATAGATCTCTTTATGAGACACCCATATGGCGCACCCTCGAATATTATGATTAGATGTGAATACTAGCATTCAGAAGATAGGCACTGAAAGCCTGAATGGGATAAATATTACCTTAAGAGCCATTGGATGGAGCAAAGGGAAGCTAAGAGCAAAAGAATGTCTTGTTCAAGTTTTCAGAATAAAGTGATAGGCATAAATGTTAGCGGAAAAGAAAAGAGTTAATGAAGTATTATGAGTAAGATGTGATACATGGATGACAACGGTAGATCAAAAGATGAAAATACTACAAAATCTATAGTCAAGTGAATGAAGAAACGAGAAGTGACAATCCTTAGGACAACAAAAGAGTATAGGCCATACAATCACATCCTCATTTCGAGAAATAAGTTCGCAACTCTAGCGTGGTTACCAAGAGGAAAAGTTAGACCCCAGAGTAATAGAACTAGTATGGATTGGTGAACAAGATAAACTAAACATTAATTGGGGACTGAGTGACTGATGATAGTCGCCATCATAAGAATTTCAGATTTTGTTCCGCTTATAACTCAGGATCATTGATCTAATAATTCCTTTCGTTCCATCTCATCTTTTTTTAAACGTGTGCAATTACTTTTCCTGGTATTTCTACCCCTTCTTGTGTCCATACTTAGCTTATCTTAGTGCCCACACTTGCCAAAGTTTTCATACAACTCATATGATCTCGAATATTAGTTTTAATTCTTACTTCTCGTTCATTAGCCATGGTAGGTTCCACTTTCCTTTGGATGCTTACAATGTTGTTGCGAGATTGTTGTTACACGACCATTTCCTTTTTAGGTCATTGTGCTTAGGTTGAAGCCTTCTTTCTTATCTCCTCAGCTAGTCTTTCGTTGTAGTACGTAGGGAAAACCCTTGACTCTCATAAAGTTGTGAGCTTATTACAGACCTTTTTGATGTCCTTACTTGCATATAATCATCCGTAGTTGCTTACTTCCATGCCCTTGTGCTTGTATGGTTTCTTCTGAACTGATATTTTGATTGCCTTCCTAGTGGCACTTTCTTTTATCCCCATAACACTCATACGGTACCTTTAACTACCCCGACTCTTGTTTGAATATATCTCAAGTATTATAATGATATTCTTTGAGGATGAATTCTTCACGTTGGGTTCTACTATGTTTATCTTACACGATTTGATGACTCGTTTCTAACCTCCTATTTAGCCATAACTGGGATCTTCCTGACCACTAACTACTCGTTGTCCCATTCTCATATCAATATTCCTCATAATCTTTCTTGGGTTATTTCATTGGTCTTAACTTACGTCTCGCACTGGATCCTTAATTATCAATAACATCTTGGGCAGGAACCCTTGGTTCTTCTCCTTGACGTCGTGTTTGTATAACGTTCTGGAATCGTAGCATATCTGTAGCATTTGGATAAGTGCAATCTCATCCCTTTCTCATTTTATCGCATTCTTCCTTTTATCATTCATATTCCCCCTCTTTAGGGGAGTACTAAGAGTTGAAGCTACGATGACCTGCCTATAGATGTTTCACCTTTTCATCTTTGGCATCCTTTCACATCATCGATTCCCCTTACTCGCCTTATGGTAATCCTTCCATACCAAGGATAGAAAAATTGCTCAATCATGAGGGTGATACTTAGTATAATGGCACATACAGTCCCTTAAGATGAACTTTGCTCACATTGCTTGTTGTAGGGAAGCATCTTTCTGAATGACCATTCTCTGAATTTCTCATGAATCTTCTTTTGTCGTCCATTGAGCAAGGAAGAATATGCGAATGGAAAAGTAACAAAATGGATAAGTCCTTAGAATTAAGCCCATGAAACCAAGAAGAGCATATGGTTTCTCTATGTTATACAAAGCTTAGTATAGCCTGAATGAATTCGAAGGAATCAAAGAGGAATGACATTTAGAAATAATGAAATGTTAACCTAGTAATAAATTGAGGGTATAATTGTCACAGATAAAGGATGAAGTTTGGGCCTTTGTTTGAATAATGATTTGAAAAAAAAATAGAAGAAGAGAAGGAGAAAAAGATTTCACTGACGACATAAAATTAAGATACCCCATAAGGTGAATCACATTGAGACACTATGAAATATGATTATGGAAATCACTTCAAATATTCCTCAATACAACATAAGCCCTAGCGGTAATGTATTACGTAAGAAGTTTCAAGTCTTCAAGTAGAGGATTATAGGTCAACATTGAGGCGAATCAACAATGGTTAGATATAAGTTACAAAGTATGACATGAGATTGGGCCATGATTCTTAAGACGAACGGTAATGAAGGGGCATTGAAGGACTCAGATTATACCTAAAGGGTAAGCAACAAAAGTAACTGGGAACTTGGTACGCATACCTCGGTAAAGGTAGATTGAAGCAAAAATTATGGTATAGTATAACCCATGTAAATGCAGTAAAGTCATGTGAATGGGTAACCAGATCTATGAAATGAGATATGGCCATATTCGTAAGTTCTACAAAGTATCGAGAAAAGGACTTCAGTATACCTATAGAGGCCCAGAGAGGCATCCTATTAAGCCTTGTATATATAAATTAGGGCCTAGAGATTAACTAAAAGATAAAAGGAAAAAGGAAAGATGAATCGCATAAGTGCACCTACAAAGCCAGGGTCATACAGGCTGCATAAAGGAGGTAACAGAAGTTGCAAGATTAGGAAGATTTCGACCACAGGTCATGATATGAGAAAAAAGACTAAAAGGGAGAAAACTCCAGACTTTGGACTTATTCACAGAACAGTCGCCTATATGGCAAGGGAAGTTCTAAAGTATTCGGAAGCTATAAGTTATGAAAATGATAAGAGCATCAGTAAACATTCGAGGACGAATATTCCAAAGGGGGGAATGATGTTATGCCCCACAATATTACGTCGATATTATGTCCCGTAGTATTATATTACGACGATGTTATGCTCTGCAGTAATATGTTACGATGGTGTTACCCTCTGCAGTAATATATTACGATTGATGTTACATCCTGCAGTATTAAGTTACGACAGTGTTGTACCTAACAGTATTACATTACGGTGATATTACGCTTCGCAGTAATAAGTTACGATAGTGTTGCACCTTGTAGTATTACATTACAGTGATGTTACGCTTCACAGTAATAAGTTATGACGATATTGTACCCTGCTATATTTTACGTTGAATTTGTCGTAAGGTAATTGATATCAGTCCAAGGAAAAGATTATTTGGGGATTATAACGATTATGCTATTTCAAAAGAGATTACTAAATTCATGAAGGTGAAAGGGGGAGCAAGTCTAAGAAAATGAATTTTGTCAAAGTTTGGCATTTTGGGTAAAATACGACCCGAGCTAAAATATCTGACATTTATGGACTAGTGTCATACAAGGTACTACATGGCCATAATAGTAAGGTGTATAAGGTATGTTAAAGGTGAGTAATATTTTAAGTAAGTGAGAACAATTCTCAATTTTACGGGCAACTGATTAATTACTGGGTAACATGACATTACCTAATAAATTGGGGATATATTTGGATACGATTAAATCCCCTCCCCCCCATAACGTGGCAGCCACACAAGGATTAATTAAGTGACTCATAATGTCACATTCCAATGTGGCATACTACGAAGAAGATTGAGGCTTAGTCATTAGTTAAGGGTAGTAACATGTCAATGTCATTCCATAAGCAATATGAATTGCATCAGAAAGTCAATCCAAGTATTTGAAGCATTGCTTCAACAAATTCATCAAATCTTGAATAGCAGTACGTGATTTCTTAGAGCAAAAATTCATACGATACTATATATGCTCAATTCATTCAAGATAAAACCACAAGATACATTCTGCCGTAGGACCAAAACGTGAGGAAGCAGAAACAATTCATTTTAATTCTAAACAATTTTTTGTTCAAGCCTCACTCCAAATTAGATCAATTCGTTCCAAAATTTTAGGAACCAGAAACAAATTTCGTCTATGAATCTTTAAGGAGCAGAGGAAAATTTCGTTCAATCAACGAAGGTTTTTCTAACAAAATATTATACGGAGTCTTCCCTACTCCAGGTATGTTAAGACTATTCCTTCTTTCTTTTGGCATGATCCATACGATACAAACGAAACATGCAAATGCACAAATTTCATGAACGACTCTATTCATAGAAGTATAAGAGATATCTATGTTTTTGAATTTCCGTGTGTCATAATATTTTATCATCTATTCATGGGTCTCAGAAAAATATGAAAGTTGAAAAGAGTTTACTTTATGATATTACTCAAAGGCAAAATGGTCTTATGAAGCTCCGAAAGATTTTATTAACGTACTTTTCATGCATTGAATTCATGTACATTGACCCATGACCAGATGGCGCGTGTATGTATATAAATATATGTATATGGGATATGGGAAGAGGTTATGACGTTATATATGCTTCACCATCTGATCAGCTGGTATATGATGATGATGTTGCCCACATTGGCTGAAATATGATTCAATCGGCATTATATACGCATATATATGTATGTATATATATGTATATGGGATATGGGAAAGGTTATGGTGTTATATACGCACCACCACCTGATCAGCTGGTATACGATGATGATTTTGCCCACAGTGGCCGATATGATATGATGGGATGCCCTAGAGGCTTATGATGTTATGAAACATCTACCTATGCACGACATGACATTCATACGCATATGCATGATGCTAAAAGTAATTTATGATTTACAAAGTTATTCAGACTTACAGGTTGAGCCATGTACTCTATATTTCTTCCATGTCTCTTATGTACTTATTTATGTGCCTTACATACTCGGTACATTATTCGTACTGACATCTCTTTTGCCTGGGGATGCTTCATTTCATGCCCGCAGGTCTTGATAGACAGGTCGAGAGCCCTCCAAGTAGGCTATCAGCTCAGTGGAAGATATTAATGCGCTCTATTTGCTTCGGAGTTGCTCGTTTGGTTAGTATGATTTAGACGTGTATTGTTTGGTATGACGGTACACTGTCCCAACATTTATGACAGTTATGTACTCCTAGAGGCTTGTAGACATATGTCGTTTACATAAAATATTGTACGGCCTTGTCGGCCTATGTTTTGAGTTTATAAAGGATCATGTTGGCCTATTAGGCTCGTATGTCATGTGTATATGATGATGTAATAAGAAAGATATGTTACGTTGGTACTCGGTTGAGTAAGGTACCGGGTGCCCATCGCGACCCATCGGTTTGGGTCATGATAGTGGAAGATTTAGAGGAAGACTTTAAGAGCTTGGAATGAACAGGAGGTGTAGGAGTGAGCTTGCATGGGAGAGAATCAGGTTCATCAGAAGGTTTTTCTGAGTGTATCTCATGAGCCAAGGACTCGAGGAGTGTTGTGGCTCTTACATCTCCTAGGAATGGAATTTCTTCCCCTTGGTACTCAGAAGAGAGATATGCTCCTTCGTTTATCAGAATCTCAGCAGCTATAGCCATGATGTTATAAGTTGCTTCCCTTTTTGGCGACTCCTAGAGAGTCACTGAGTCCAACATGGAGGAGTTCAGATACTGATCAGGATCATCCTCAAGGGCTTCTGACACTTGAGGAGTGAAACCTCCTGTGTGGTCTTTGATGAGATCGTAGGATTAACTAGACATAAGATTTGCAAAGTAATGGTAAATAAGATTTATCATAAATGGAAAAACTATGGAGTGAAGGAGGAAGCATGAGTGGGTAAGATGGTAGAAGGCATGAAATAATGACGTTCTGGAGATGATTTCAAGGATAATGACGAAGTGGGAGCAGTGTTAATGGCGGGGGAATGAGAAGATTATTCGATCGCCATTAGATGAGTACTTAGTAGACGAGTAGAGAGAGAAAGAGAGAGATTGGGAGAAGATCTTGGTTATACAAAAGAGATGAAGGTTCATGACTTGCCATGAGAGAGAAATAAGGTTTTATTGGAAAAAAGGGCTAATGATGAGAGGAGAAAGAAACAGGTTCTGAATAGTCCTGAAAACGGCGGTAGGTTTGTGGGAAAGCATTACCGTGTGGAGGGGACAATAGGATTTGAAAGACAAGACATGACATGTAGACGTTGAAAAGTCGGATGATGTGACATTTGAATTAATTTTATAAAACACACATTTTTGTTTTTATTTTAGGAGGATATGCAGAATAAACACATTACTACTAACCTGAGATGCAAGAACCTGATGCTAGAGCAATCTTTTGAACAAAGTTTTAGCAGCTACCCTCTCGCAGTTCATAGTTGTTCCTTTAGCTTCTATGATCGTCATGTGTGTTTACCTACAACGGTATTGATGTGAGTTAGGCTTGGTCAGAAAATACTTTAGCTACCTTTACCTGACGGTGTCTTATGTAGCCAACAGATGGAGGATCAGGTTCTTCATTAGGTTCTTATGACCCCGTCTTCACCTTGATTTATCCGAAGTATTCTCTACTTGAGGCTTTGATGCAGATATCTAGAGTTTGGTCTTCTGTTCTGCAATGCTTTCCACCAATCAATCCCTTCTTCATGTTGACCCTCAGAAGAGGATCTTACCCTTCAATGTGTTTGTAATTTCTCTCCAGTTGTTGATGAGGTCATTTCGTTTTGCTTCCTTGTCTCCCAGAAGATGAGGCATGAATCATGACAGGTGCACTTTGATTTTCCAATTTGAGACAGATGTTGATTGAAGAGAGAGATATGGAGGTTAATTTGATTTCCCCACAATTTGTGTTCTACTGCTTGTGTAGTGCCATGAACTGCATCTTTACTTCTTCCTTCAGCTTCAGTGGTAGCAAGTGACATACCAGGTTCTTTGTGAGATGTGGAGGATGATGTTGCATTGTCTTTCGCTAGTCTCCTTTATCTTGATCACTTTATCATCCTCCCTATTTGAAGCCTCGAATATTTCCCAGAGATAGGATTGGTTCATCATATTGATCCTTACCATTTATTTCTTGGCAAGGGAAAGTGTTTTGTTGAATACCCCATGAGCATCTCCTGCCATTTAGTGCTTCCTTTATTGGAGACCTTGTGGCCTTGTTTTGTGGGTTGTTCTCCAGAAGGATTCCTTCACTCGTATTTTTGCATTGAGCTTCCCAAGCTGATCCTTCCTGTTGTCAGGAACAAGGCATGTTCTTCCAATTGGCAGCTCCTGGTGAGTTTTGATTTAGGAGGGACCTGGTTCGACACTTGTTCTTAAAAGTAGAGAGCAGTATTCATTCCTTTTGCCCAGAATTTCTTGGTGATTCCATAAGCGATGAGCACTATCCATACAGCATTTTCTAGTTCCGTTCTTTCTTTCAGCTATGCCATTTTGCTGTGGAGTCCTTGGTGTTGAGAAATTGTGCGTGATCCCTTCTCCCCCTCCTTCATCATTTTTGTGAACTCATGTCTAGGTGACACTTGAGTTTGGCAGACCACGGACCAGGTCCGGCTGAATCAATTTATTTGGAGGTGAGAAGTTTGCATATACCAATCCTTCATGCCATGGTTGTGACTTCACTCATCTCATACCGTCAGCTTGTGGAGATTAATGATTAGCAGGAGTGACCGTTCTTATTTCCTTTGTTCATTGAGACAACTTGGTGAGTTAACAGATTGGTGACTGCACTTTTTATGCCATTCACATAGTGCATGTTCCCACTCGAGTGCCAAAGGAACCTTTCTGCCTTTTCATTTATTCAGAATGTATCCTTTAATTTTTTCTCAAGGATACATTCCCTTTCCTGTAGGGCTTTCAGTGAAGCAATTCATGATGTTTTCATCTGCATGCTTTAGGCATCCACTGTCCATAGTCCATCGCAATCTGCTTCCTCTCGCCGCTCCCTGCACATGCACATCAAGGGTTAGATTTAGGAACCCAAACTAGTTTGGGTCCCTTATTACTATAAAAAGGTTTAATGAGGGATTTCCTAGTCCATGCAGGCAGCATCCGCTTTTGTGAGTGGTACCTGGTCCTTTGCTAGTAATCACTCTATTAGTAAACGCTTTGTTCTTCTGAGCAGACTGAACCCTAGCCTGGCAGTTTTCTTTAAAATGCCTATTGTTTCCACAGTGGGTACATAGCTAGTTATCAGGTACAGTGACATACTTGCTGTGTTGGTTGTAGGGAGTTTTCTCCCTTTGGAACCCGCTGCCCTGCTTGTTCCCACTATTATTGAGATACATGGCAGTGACAACATTTGAGGACCAGAATCACTTCAGAGATTTCTCAAGATCATTTCTTACTTTCTCCAACTCAGTTTGGAGTTGTTGATTCCTCTCGAGTTCACTGCAGAGACTGGTTTTTACAATAGTTAACTCCTTTTTGAGCATGATATGCGACTCACTGGCTACTTCCTTCCCTTTCCCAAGATTTACATTCCTATGTTCTCTATTGAGTCCCTCAATGGTTTCCTCTAGATCAGTGCATATCACTAGTAGGTCATCCCTTTCCTCTTCAATAGATGCAACTTTTTCTTCTAAAGCGTGTTTCTTATTACTATGTCTTTGTATTGTTTCTTTTAGATCAACATCTACTACCATCAGATCGTCTCTCTCATTTTCCACACTAGTTATTCTCTCATTTAGGGCGTCCTTCTCTTGTTCAAGGTTAGCTATGGTCTCATTTAACTCCACTACACAGACTGCTAGATTATCTCTAGATTGTTCGGCCTCTCCTAGTTCTATGGTCAGGATATCCTTATCATTTACAAGACTATGATGAGCATCAATTAGGACATTTGATAAAGACCTTAGCTTCTTAGAAGAATAGGATTTTAGATTTCTCTGAACATCCCTGAAATTTACCTCATCGTCTTTATCTTCTTCATCATCATCATCTGACTAAGCCATCAACGCAAACGGTGAATCGTACTTCGTTGCTTCAGTTTCCACTGCCATCATGGAACTTTTTTCTGCATTTGATTCCCTATTCATTTGTGGAGTTTCCCCAAGCAGCAAGAGCCTACTTAACGGTATTGTCTGCAACACTTTTTCAATTGAATCTTTTCTTTGGAACCAGGTTCCGTTTTCCTGCTTTGTCAGGATTTTGCTTGTACTGCTCCTATTTCATGAGTGGTCAGTCTTTGATGAAATGCCCTGAATTTCCACATCTGTGACAGAGATCGTTGTTCCTTGTTTTACTTGAACTACCCCACTTTGGTATGCCACCATTTCTTTGAACCATTTTTTGAAATCTCTTAGTAAGATAGGTCATGTCACTATCTTCATCACTTGAATCACTACTTTCAGCCTTAAGCACCAGGTTCTTTTCCTTCTTAGGCTCTCTTCTTTCACTGTCTTTCTTTCTTTTCATCTCGTATGTTTTCATATTACCAATCAACTCATCCATGGTCAAAGTCTATGGATCTTTAGCTTTAGTGATGGCATTTACCTTACTTTCCTAAGACCTAGGTAGAATAGTGAGAGTTTTCCTTACAAGCTTGTTTTTGGGAATGACATCTCCAAGTGAGTGAAGCTCATTTATGATGGAGGTGAATCTGGTGTGCATATCTTGTATGGACTCATCATCCTTCATCCTGAAGAGATCATATTCAGCGGTGAGCATGTCGATCTTGGATTGTTTGACCTAAGTGGTTCCTTCGTGTGCAGTTTGTAAAGCTTCCCATATTTCTTTGGCAGTATCACAAGTTGATACTCTGTTTTACTCATCAAGTCCTATGTCACACATCAAGATTTTCTTGGCACGATAGTTCTTTTCTACAGCTTTTCTGTCAATGTCGTTGTACTCTCTTCTCCTTTTGGGCACCAATGGTCCTGTTTCTTCAAGTTTCTTCATGGGAACATATGGACCATCACAAATGATGTCCCACTGCTCTGAATCTTCTACCACCATGAAATCATGCATCCGAGTCCATCAGCCATAGTATTGACCATTGAATCTGGGAGGTCTATAGGTTGATTGTCCTTCTTCAAAGTTTGGTGGAACAGTCATTGAGGATCCTTCCTAGGTGTTAGCCTGATAGGAGGAACCCGCTCTGATACCAATTGTTATGTGAGTGCACCAAACTATAGAGTACTTGGTCCTCTATGAGACTGATACGTAGAATGCAGTAAAGACTGAATGTAAAAAAGGCAAGAGATTTTCTACGTGGAAAAATCCCACACAAGGGGATTAAAAAACCACAATCTACTCTTGTAGGCTTTTAACTCAACTAACTTGTAATCTACTTATTACAAGAAACTTTGCAAACACCCTATTACAAAGACTTCAAACTAATTTGTGATGCAACCACCACAAGCCACTCTATAACTCTCCTAGTTATAGAGGATTTAACTTATGACTATTCCTAGTCACAACATAAACTCTAAAGTTTACGAATTTGGTTTGTTCCTAAGACACCACTTCTAAGAAAGCAAACTAGGAATTACAATGTCGAACAATTAACAAGATTACAACTCAACTATGGATGTACATAAAACTCGTTTAAAACTTGATCCTTAGTGAAATTGTCTTCTTTTTCTTGACACACCAATGACTTCAATGTCGGATGAATGTTTTTGCTTATTGAGAGAATATCACTGAATGTACAAGTGATGGTGTGTCTTGCACAAGGTTGTTTTATCACAAAAGATATCATAATAGATAGTGATGTCAACTCTTGGTGTACTTTTTCCCAGTGAGAAGTGACTGATGCACTGTCTGCACAGCCACTTCTAGCCAGTTGCATTCCAGCTGGATAGTGGACTTTGCACTTCTGTCAGGATGTACCAACGGACCAGGTCCTAGTTGTGTTCCTCTTCTGTAGCAGTTGCCAGATGGTCACTTTCTTTTGCTACATTCCAGTTGTGCACTTGACTTGTACTTCTGTCAGAGAACCCTAAAGGAGCAGGTCCCTATTATGTTCCTCTTTATATTGATTGCATACAACCACTAACTTGTTTGTGTCGGAGAACCCTAAGGGACCAGGTCACCAGGTCCCTGTTGTGTTCCTCCCTATGGTCGATTGTCCATTTGCTGACAAGTTCATATGAAATGTATTCTATGAAACAGATTCTCTTTCTGGTTCTTCACAACAAGTTTGTTAGATCATCAAAATATAAGAAGCATAAGGCTAAGACATTGAAAAACCCATCAACCAAACTTGTATTAATATTTAACTTCACAAATGAAACCTCAACTAGAACCAATACTCAACAATGAACAAATACCACGATAATAATCATAATTCTTTCCCAACACGGAGAATCGACAACTTAGCCGTAGTACTTATTAAAAACACAATGATTACAATTTAAGAATCACGGGCATGCTTGACAATGACGTATAGATACTCGTCACCACACCTATACATAGTACACTACACTAGCACATAGCAACTAAAGAACAATACCTATTCCCTCAAACTAAGGTTAGACCAAACACTTACCTCGAACTTCCACGGCCAACTCAAGCCTCAAACACCGCTTTTTCCTTTAGAATTTTCCTCCAATTCAATTGTATCTAGCCCAAATTAGTTTAACAACATCAATAAATGCTAAAGAGTTTATACCCAATGCTTAATTATAGGTTTTCTATCATTTTGCCCAAAAAGTCGAAAATCGACCCCGGGCCCGCTTGGTCAAAACTTGAGGTTCGGACCAAAACCCGATCACCCATGAGCCTAAATATGCAATTAGTTTTGAAATTCGACCCCAAAATGAGGTCTAAATTCCAAATACTCAAAAAGCCCTAACTCTACCCAAATTCCCAATTTCTACCATGAAAAAACCTAGATTTTTGGATGAAGATTGATGAAATGCAATGGGAAATCTAAAGCAAAAAGGTTTAGAATCATATACCAATGCTTTGGGGAAGAACTTGTTCATTGAAAATCGCCTCAATGCTCTCTAGTTTTGAAAATATGAAAATGTGGTCTAAATATGGCTTGCAAACATATCTGGGCGGGATTAAATATATGATAGGGGTACCCGATATTGTAATCATCGTTAATCAGCACGAAGAATATACGGCCCTGCGAGAGTGTATTACTTTAGGAATTCCAACAATTTATTTAACTGATACAAATTGTGACCCCGATCTCGCAGATATTTCAATTCCAGCGAATGATGAAACGATATCCTCAATTCGATTAATTCTTAACAAATTAGTATTCTTAATTTGTGAGGGTCGTTCTAGCTATATAAGAAATCCTTGATTAATAATAACATAATAAGATAAATAACTTACTTCAGAAATCCCTTATGGAATCGCTTACTATTTCTGAATTTCAAAAAAGAGATAAAAATAGCTGGGGATATTATGTGATTTATTAGTATTCTAAATCTTAGTTGGTATTCAAAATATCCGATTCAAGTAGACAAAGAGATGGTTGAATCAAAAAATTTTGTTTAAAGTTCAATTTTTTCAGAGGGCAAGGCAATATGAATGTTCTATCATGTTCCATCAATACTCTAAAGGGGTTATACGATATATCCGGTGTGGAAGTAGGCCAACATTTCTATTGGCAAATAGGGATTTTCCAAGTACATGGCCAAGTACTTATTACTTCTTGGGTTGTAATAGCTATCTTATTAGGTTCAACCACTATAGCTATTCGGAACCCACAAACCATTTCGACCGGGGGTCAGAATTTCTTCGAATATGTTCTTGAATTTATTCGAGATGTGAGTAAAACTCAAATTGGCGAAGAATATGGGCCCTGGGTTCCTTTTATTAGCACTATGTTTTTATTTATTTTTGTTTCTAATTGGTCAGGAGCTCTTTTACCTTGGAAAATCATACAATTACCTCATGGAGAGTTAGCCGCACCCACGAATGATATAAATACTACTGTTGCTTTGGCTTAACTCACATTAGTGGCATATTTCTATGGGGGTCTTACCAAAAAAGGATTAGGTTATTTCGGAAAATATATTCAACTAACCCCAATCCTTTTACCCATTAACATCTTAAAAGATTTCACAAAACCTTAATCACTTAGTTTTCGACTTTTCGGAAATATCTTAGCTGATGAATTAGTAGTTGTTGTTCTTGTTTCTTTAGTACCTTTAGTAGTTCCTATACCTGTCATGCTACTTGGATTATTTACAAGTGGTATTCACGCTCTTATTTTTGCAACTTTAGCTGCGGCTTATATAGGTGAATCCATGGAGGGCCATCATTGAAATAGTCTTATTTAGCTTAGCCCAAAGCAATGTATAAATATTGTAGGTGGCTCAAGAAAATTGCTTAACTTAGGGAATAGAATAGGGGAATCTAAATATACAACTATTTTATATACGATCTAGAGAGATAGCAAAAAAATTACGATTACATTAAAGAGTAAGGGGAAAAATATCAAAAAAAAGCTTTTTCCTAAAATTCCCCTTTCCTTCACTTAATATCATACTTCGTTTCAATGAATATTCACTTTAGATTGCTTAGTCCATCTCATTATTAATTCATTGTTAAAATAATTTGAATATACGAATTTTTGTCAATAATTAGAATTCTTGCTGTATAGTTTTACGACGTTGTCACGACCCCAAACCCGGACCCGATCGCGATGGCGCCTCTCGTGAAGACAAGGCCAGCCGATACATTCCCAATCCAATTTTAAGCAATTAAACAATAAGCATTTAATCTTAAACATGATATAAATCCAAAAGTAAGTAGCGACGATACAAAACAATTTGCGGAATACAACCCAATACAGCCCGATACCGAGGTGTCACTAGACATGAGTATCTAAAAAATTCGGAATAAGACAAGAAAGTCTACAGAGTTCAATACAAATCTAAAACAAAGAGAAATAATATAAGGGAAGAAGTTCTGGGCTGCGAACGCCGACAGGTTCCTAGAGATCTTCGGATCCACCTGAGCTGGAAAGATCAACACTCGGTAGCGGGACCAGATGCGCTTGAATCTGCACACAGGGTACAGGGAGTAAAGTGAGTACTCCAACTCAGTGAGCAATAATCATAAATAAACGACTGAGAGATATGAAAACACGTAAGGTACATTACAGGCTATAATGAAATAGTAAAACCAGTAAAGATATGTAAAATCATTTAAGTTCAGTTTAAACTTTAGGAAATACCTTTTCAACAATTAAACAGGTAAATGACAGACAAATAAGAAATATAAACATATAAAGGTTCGCCCCTCAGGCAAAAAGTCAACAAATCCACCCCTCGGGCAATATCTCAGATAATACCAGCCCCTCGGGTTATATCTCACATCATAATGGGTACCCGCGCTCACTGGGAGTGTGCAGACTCCTAGAGGGCCCCCTACGGCCCAAGCGCAATATCAAGCCATCTCGTGACATCATCACTAGGCTCTTGGCCTCATATCAACAAACCATCTCGTGGCGAACATATCTCAGGCCCTCGACCTCATAATCATAATCGAATGTTTCCTCACAACATAGGCCCTCGGCCTTACTCAGTCAAAATCCTCACAAGACACTCGGGCAATAGTAAAACATGATTCTCATCCCAAATATCATTTAAAAGATCATTTAAGTGTTAAAAACATAGTAAACATGGCCGAGTATGAAAACAGTGGAATATAACATGACTGAGTGCAAGTATAAAGTCAAAACAGTGAGAAAATATCAATAAAAATCCTCGAAGGGTTCAAATACTTGGCACGAGGCCCAAATATGGTATTCAGCCCAAATCATGATGATAACAAATAGATTTCAGTTAAATATGCGGTAAAATAGTCATTCGGGACGGACTAAGTCACAATCCCCAACAGTGCATGAACCCACGCTCGTTATCAAGCGTGTGCGTCACCTCAATATAGCATAACAATGTGTAATCCGGGGTTTTATACCCTCACAACATCATTTACAATCATTACTCACCTCAATCCGGTTCAAACTCTAGCCCGCAACGCCTTTGCCCCTCAAATCGGCCTCCACTCGCGTCGAATCTATCCAAAATCAGAACCACGACGTCAAGATATGCTAAGGGAACGAAGCTCAAGCGAAAATAATCAATTTACAACACAAATCCCGAAATTACCAAAATATGACCCCGAGCCCACGTCTCGGATTCGGATAAAATTCACATCAATGGATTCCTTATCATTCCCCAAGTTCAGTCATACTAAAAACATCAAAATCCAACCACAAATGACCCCTCAAATTCCAAATTCTAGGTCTCCAATTTCAAGCCCTAGTTCTTCAATTTTTGGCTTAGATTCCATGATTAATTAGGTAGATTTCACATTAGAATCGAGTTTTAAGTCCATGGATCTTATCTCCAAGTGATTCCCCTTGAATCCCTCTTAAATCCTTTTCAAAAAGCTCCAAAAACGATCAAAAATGGTGGAAAGAAACCCCAAAATCACGAACAAGACGACTATTTAAACCTTCTGCCCATGCCTGAAATCCTTCATCGTGATCGCGGGACTTCCTTCGCGATCACGAAACTCAATTTCTCAGAACCCAAAATTTACCCTACGCGAACGCATCAACTCCCACGTGAATGCTGATCGCTGCCTACTCCGCACTACTAAAAAGTAGGAAGAGAGGGTCGCAATAGCTTTTACCCGATTTGTGGATCGGGATCGATTTCCATAGGGAGCTAGGAATGGAGTCGAGTATCTATCTAGACCAGAGTCGTGTAATTGTTTCAAATGTCACTTCCAAACATCTTTTGATTTTTCTGTAATAAACTAATATTATCAACTACTAATAGAACTAAATTATGCTAATGAGAAAATTGCTAGAGTTGTATCTAATGGGTAGAAAGGCACTAGGGTAGTGACTTTCACCTAGGTGGGTAATTGACGGGTAAATGCTTCTAAGGTTCGATTGACATGATTGGGGAAATATGCTATAACCGTTGCACAATTTTACCCACTCTCACACCTCTCAATAGAGAGAGTGATTTTGCCCAATTGACTCTCTCAAGACCAAATGGGTAGGCAAATTAGCTCAAGCAACTAGGGTTCAAGTTGGGTAATTACTCTCTCGAGGTTTAACCCTTTAATTGGGACTATCAATTCTCTTGAGTCTATCCCAATTCCTTATTGGGTCCTTGTTGGAGACTTAGGCTCTCTTTCTCAAGAAGAGCCAAGTCAACTTAGCACAAACCAGTGTTTGCAACCACCAATTCATAGATTAAACAATAAAATTGACCCAAATAGCAAACACTCATAGTCAATCTAACCCTAGATGGCAACACCCATCAATTACCCATACTAGGGTTGAGCCACAACCCTAGCTAATGGGTTTAGCTACTCATGCTTGAAGAAGAAAATAGAGAAATAGATGAAGAACAAGGCATAATAATTAATTGCTAAAGTAAATACAAAGATTCAATGATGAAAACTAAGTAAAAATACCCAAAATGGATACATATGGTCTTCTGACGAGCGCAGCTAATGTCTGATAATATCTGATGCCCTAAAAATGAAAAAATATTCTATTTATACTAAGCTGGAAAAAATGGACAAAAATGCCCCTGTGGGGTCAGTGCAAACCGCACAGAATGGACCGCGGCTGCACTAGGCTCTTGGACTTGAAGTCTTGGCTCTCTGAACTCAGGCTCTGTGGACCGCGTAGAATGGACTGCGGCCACGGGGCAACTAGCGCGGTCTGCACAAACATGACCGCGGACCGCATGGGTTTGAAGTTGGCATTGGACATATCTCTGATCTTCTCCTTCACGGACCGCACAAAATGGTAGTGCGGCCGCAGAGCCTTCAATGCGGACCGCGCAAGATCGAATGCGACTACACTGCCTTGAGGCTCGATTTGCTAGCTCTATGAATCCCCTGGTGCGGACCGCACAAAGTGTAGTGCGGCCGCACTAAGCCTTTTTGTCCTGAGTTTGCCTTGTCTTTGGTACTTGAGCAGGTTTTACTCCTTTTGAGCCGATCTTTGACATTTTGTCACTTTGTCGATCAAACCTGCAATCAAGCACAACTTATGAGCCTTTTGGGACTATTTTGTAAGAATTTATAATCAAAGCATAAGCAGGAAGGAGCATAAAACACGTCAAAATTCCTAGTTATCAAGTCCCCCAAACTTAAGTTTTTTGTTGTCCTCAAGAAAACAAAATAAGACCCACCCCTTAGGAAAAATCCAAGTATTTTTAGCTATCCTAAAGTAACCTCAACAAGCATCAATTGGGACTAACAATTGCCCTCAATGCGAATGAACCATTAACAACATTTAACCTTTGATAAACCATGGATCAAGTGTTACACAAGAACATCAAGAGTTGACTCATTACATCAAAGAACTCTCTCAATTACTTCGGTCATTGTGGAACCCAAACTCACATATCCTCAACTCTCCCTAAACAAACCTCACCTTTTAGAGTATTAGCACACCAACCGAGGTTAATGGGAATTCACTCATCTTTCCACACCTTTCTTTCTTTTGCTTCTCTTGAATCCCTTTCTATTCTTTTTCACATTGAGTTTTCTTTTTGTCTTTTTCTTTTCTTTCTTTTTCATTGCCTTTCCTTTTCTTCACTTTTGTAACTTTTCCACTTTGTTCCCTTCCTCGTCTCTCCCCCCAAACTTATACTTTTGCCATGTGCTCAAGGAAAGATCGAGTGCCAAAAGAGTGTATCTTTTAGAACGGGTGTAGGCTTGTATCATGGTTTCTGAAAGAAAAAGGTTTAAGGCTCAAAAGGGTTTACTAGGGATCATATCATTGGTAGGCTATGGAATTGTTCGACTATCATTTGGATCAAGGAGAGCCTATAATCACTTCTCAAGTCAAATTTCACCTAAGATTTCGCCTCAACAAACATTCAGGGCAAGTAACTAAGTGTACGATTAAATACAGACCAAATGAAAATCAAGAAAGCATAAACTAAAGCAGTATATGTACAGTCATCCAAAGATAAAGGGCACACCCCCTCAAATAAAAGCTAGAATTGTCCTCAATGCCAACTAAATCAAATAAGCACCAAAATTAAAATAGAGGAAGGATATGAAGACTCCCTAAGTCGTGTCCATTTGCATCGGATCATGGGTGGTCCCTGGGTCCTCTATATGCTTGGGAACCTCAGACTGGTTCCTAGTATCCTGCTGCTTAGCTACTGGAACCTGGGCCTAGACCTGGACAGGTTGTGCATCAGATACATCCTCTGGCTGACTGGAGGAAGCCTCCGGTGGGTCCGCCAACTGGATGATGGCATCATCTGCGCTTGGGATCATCCTTCTCCTCTTCGGAGGTTGTAGTGATTGCTCCTGCTATGGCTCTGCTGCTGGCACTGCTGCTAGAGTTGGGTCCTCAAACAATAAGTCTAAAGGCAGCTGGTCTACCTTTAGTCTATCTACATCCGCCCTCAGCTCTTTCACGGACTCCTTGGAAGCCCATGTCTTGTGCAGCTTCTTGTGCTCCTTGGCAAGCTCCTTCAGAGCCTTGCCATGTGAATCCACTGCCTTTGCCAAATCAGCCTGGGAATTGAGGATCTTTTCTTGGTTTTCAATTATCTTCTTCAAGGCATCCTCTATAGACTGTGGGACCTGTGCTGGCTGAGGGACCGACTGAGCCGCAATGGTGGAGGTCAAAGTAGACAACTTGGATGATGTAGTATACATCCGGTTGTTTAAACTCTGAAGTGTCTGGTTCAGTCAGTGGGCAGTGATAAGATGAGCCCGAGTAGATGGAATTTCTGGGCCCGCTGATGTGGAAGAGCCAGGAGGAATATCTGAAGTAGAGGGTCCGGGAGGCATCTCAGTAGAGGTAGAGGCAGGCTCAATGGGGGCCTCTACCACAACTGGCTCTTCAGACTAGCCAGTTGGGGCAGAAGCGGGTGCCTTGTAGCTCTTGTCTTTGGGGTTGTCTGGTCCCCTCAGGCTATACCATGAGAATGGGGTTGTAGCCTTTACCTTGATGTCAAACCGCCTCTTTTCTACCTTCAAATCTCTGAAGTACATAGTCAGGGTGTTGGGGAAAGGGTAGTTCCTGTCAGTCTCAGTACCCACAATAGAGATGATGTGGGATATCATATTCCCCACATTGATGGGGTACCCTGCCATGATGGAAGCAACTAGGACAGCCTGGTAGAGAGGTAGAGTCTGATCATGGGAAGTGAGGTCTAATCGGCTGCATACAAACGTCTCTCAACCCCTCGCCTCAAAGTTAAGAGTCCTCCGTAGTATCTTTACCCCAACAGTCAACCACTCCAGAACGGTACTTGGGATTGCCAGGTACTGAGCTAACCATAGACGGACCTCCTCGCCCATCTCCATCTTTGCCATATAGAGAGACTCATCTTCCACATTGTAACTCAAATATTCATTCAGAGACTTCCCGTAGAACAACACCTTTTTGTTTCGAACCTTAGTCACTTTGGAGCCCTTGATGATGTGGGCCACATTACAGTAAAACTCTTTGACCAAGTGTTCATTTGCCTCCCCACAGTCATTTATAAAGTGCTCCCACCCCACTCTTGTTCTAAAGTGTCTATGCACATCAGGGTTTAGGGGTAGAAGATCTCTATCTACGAAACTCCTCTCCAAAATTAGTTTTCGCACCGGCCACCACTCCCTAAATTTGTGGTATGCTACTTGGTTTACAAACCTGTCTTCCCACATTTCGGGTTTCCTAGTACGGGAAATCCCCCCAACCTGAGGCTCACCCCCCTCAGGTACCTTCTCATCTCCCTCATCACCTCTGCCTGCACTCTCCCGGATAATGAAGCTTTGGAGGAGGTGGAGTACTCGCCACTGCCAGCTGCTGAGCCCTCAGACGACTCAGTGGAGACATGATCTGCTGCTTGGGCAGTGGGTGTGGGTGGAGGAGTATCATCAGTCAATCTTATTCTTCCGGTCCAGTCAGGGACAAATTCAGGCACAGAATCAGAGGAAATATCCTGGGAAGGCATGTACTCACTCCCCGACTGGTCATAAGCTCTATCAGCAGCTTTAATTGCTTTCCGTAGCTTTTTAATACTTTTTCTCACTTGGGGAGTGCGTCGGATCATCTTCTGGCCCTTGCCTCTCCGGGAGGATTCACCTCTCCCGGGTTGTTTTGAGCCTCTTCCTCTTTGAGTAACCATTGTCTGCAAGCACAAGTATCTAACTTTGTTAGTATCAGCAGAGATAGTGAGACATTAGTGTAGTAAGAATTGCAGAACAGAATAACACAATTGCAAAAACAGTTGCAGAACACGGCCTGTGCGGACCGCACAAAAAAGGAGTGTGGCCACACTTAGACCACCGCGGACCGCACAAAAACAACCTCGGTCCGTATAGGGGTGGGACTCAGAATACCCCCCTCTGAATCTGACCACCGCGGATCGCACAAAGTAGTACCGCGGCCGCGGTGGGCCAGTGCGGACCGCACAAAATATAGTGCGGCCGCACTGGGCTTAAGGTCACCTTGCATAAGTTCATCACCTCGGTCCGCACAAAGTGGTACTGCAGATCGCACAAGGGCACCGCAGACCGCACAAACACGACCACGGTCCGCGGAGGGTGCCCAAATATGGCACTGAGTTAAGGTTTAAGATTTTTGCTTTTAAGCCTAAATTTGTCCCTAGTTGATGTTTCCATATGTTTACCCAGTCCATTTTGTACTACCTAAGACTAATTAAACTAACAATTAACTAATCTAATTAATCTAGTGAAGAGAATATAAGAGATGGAAGAAATACATGCTAAAAAAATGAAAAGTTAACTGTAATGAACAAAATTAACAAGCAAAAGGGAAGAGTGTTTAGTCTCTATGAGTGTAAAATTTGCGAAAAGTGTAAACAGGGGTCTCTGAGGTCTATTTATAGAAAAACTACTGGGACCCATACTCACCTACCAGCGTGGCCGCACAAACTGGACCGCGGTCCGCATTGGGTTTTGTTTAGAAAAAGTTTGAGAAGGCAACCTCTGCGATCCTTTAAAACAGCCCGCGGCCGCAGAGGTCCACTGCGGTCCGCACAAATTGCAATGCGGCCGTGGTGGCAGACTTCAGAGAGTCCTCACATTGATCACACCAGTGCGGACCGTACAAAGTGTAGGGCGACCGTACTGGCAACTTCAGAGAAAGACATGGGTCTGATTTAACGTCGCGCACATCTCACAACCAATTAGCAAAAAAATCAATCCCACACTACAAAGAAAATCAAAGAAAACAAGAATAAAAAGACATGGGTTGCCTCCCAAGAAGCGTCTGATTTAACGTCGCGGCATGACGCATGTTACCACCACATCACTTGAGATGAAGGAGCGCCACTACATGGCTGTCATCAAACTTTCCAAGATAATGCTTGACCCGCTGCCCATTAACTCTAAAGACTTCACCATTTTTGTTTTTCAAATCAAGAGCACAAAAGGGGTCACAAACACAACTTCAAACGGTCCACTCATTTGGATTTGAGCTTTCCCGGAAACAGACGTAACCAGGAGTTGAATAAGAGAACCAAATCACCTACATTGAACTCCTTTCCACGAGCATATTTGTCCATGAAGGTACTTCATCTTGTCCTTATACAAGGACGAACTGGAGTAGGCATGGACTCAAAATTCATCGAGTTCATTGAGTTGTTCAACACAAAGATTAGCTGCAACATCCCATTCAAGATTTAACTTTCTCAAAGCCCACATGGCTTTGTGCTCTAACTCAACCGGAAGATGGCATTCTTTCCCAAACACTAACCGATATGGAGACATCCCAATTGGAGTTTTGTAGGCCGTCCGATAAGCCCATAGAGGTCATCCAACTTCTTCCACCAATCGGTCCTATTTGCATTAACCGTCTTTGACAAGATACTTTTGATTTCTCTGTTGGAGACTTCCACTTGACCACTAGATTGAGGATGACAAGGGGTCTAAACCTTATTATTGACACTGTACTTGGAAGCAATGTGTCGAAAGCTTTATTGCAAAAGTGAGACCCCCATCACTAATAATCGCACGAGGAGTGCCAAACCTTGTGAAGATGCTCTTTTTAAGAAATGCAACAACACTCCGGGCTTCATTGTTAGGCAAAGCCACGGTTTCAACCCATTTTGAGACATAGTCAACCACCACGAGAATGTAAGTATTCCCACAAGAGCTAACAAATGGACCCATGAAATCGATGCCCCAAACATCAAAGATATCCACTTCAAGAATGGTGTTGAGAGGCATCTCATCCCTTTTTGAAATTTTGCCCGCTCTTTGGCAATCGTCACACCTCTTCACAACATCACCCGCATCTTTGAACAAGGTGGGCCAATAAAATCCGCAACTAAGAACTTTCGAGGCGGTCCTCACCCCACCATGATGGCCACCATAGGTGAAGAATGGAAAGTCTCTAAGATACTCAATTGTTCTTCCTATGGGACACGTCTACGAATCACACCATCCGTGCAAATCTTGAACAAGTATGGCTCATCCCAATAGAAATCCAAACTATCCTGCTTGAGCTTCTTCCTTTGGTTAGAAGAGAGATCACACGGGATTACTCCAGTCACAAGGTAATTGGCAACATCAGCAAACCATGGCATATCATTCATTGACACCGCAAGGAGTTGTTCGTTGGGAAATGAATCATTGATCTCAAGGCCATCACAAGGCCTCCCCTCCTCCTCCAAACGGGACAAGTGTTCCTCCACTTGGTTCTCACTACCTTTCCGGTCCACAATTTCTAGATCAAACTCTTGGAGTAGTAACACCCATCTCATCAATCTTGCCTTGGAGTCTTTCTTTGTCATCAAGTACCTAAGGGCAGCATGATCGGTGTGCACTATAACTTTGGCCCCATAAGATATGGTCAAAACTTTTCCATTGCAAACACTATAGCCAACAACTCTTTCTCGGTGACTGTATAGTTCCTTTGAGCCTCATTCATGGTCTTGCTTGCGTAGTACACTGGATTAAACATCTTGTTAACCCTTTGACCCAAAACATCCCCAACCGCAACGTCACTTGCATCACACATGAGCTCGAAAGGCAAGCTCTAATTTGGTGCGGTAATGATAGGGGTAGTGTTCAACTTAAGCTTGAGAATCTCGAAAGCTTGCATACATCCCTCATCGAACACAAACTTTGCATCCTTTTCTAGCAACTTGCACAAGGGGTGTACCACTTTTGAAAAATCTTTTATAAACCTCCAGTAAAAACCCGCGTGCCCAAGAAAACTCCTCACCCCTTTGACAGAAATGGGGGGAGGAAGCCTTGAAATCACCTCTATCTTGGCTTTATCAACTTCAATCCCTCGTTTTGAAATTTTGTGACCCAACACTATACCCTCTTCAACCATAAAATGGCATTTTTCTCAATTGAGTACGAGGTTTGTGTCTTCACACCGGGCCAACACTCTATCCAAATTACCCAAACACTCTTCAAAGGAATCACCAACCATGCTAAAATCATCCATGAAGACCTCCAATATATCTTCCACCATGTCGGTGAAAATAGCCATCATGCATCTTTGGAATGTCGCCGGAGCATTACACAACCCGAACGACATCCGAGAGAAAGCGAAGGTTCCATATGGACAAGTAAAGGTGGTCTTCTCTTGGTCCTTCGGGGCAATTAAGATTTGATTATACCCCGAGTACCCATCCAAAAAGCAATAAAAAGCACGCCCCGCGAGACGATCAAGCATTTGGTCAAGGAATGGCAATGGGAAATGGTCCTTTCGGGTCACCTTGTTTAGCTTCCGGTAGTCCATACAAACCCTCCAACCTATGACTGTCCGAGTATGAATAAGTTCATTGATGTCATTGGTCACCACAGTCATACCACCCTTCTTCGATACACATTGCACCGGAGAAGTCCACGAGCTATCAGAAATGGGGTACACAACCCCGACATCCAACCATTTGATCACCTCTTTCTTCACCACTTCTTACATAGCCTCGTTAAATCTTCTTTGATGCTCCAAGGAAGGCGTTGCATCCTCCTCCAAGATAATTTTGTGCATGCAAAATGTGGGGCTTATTCCCTGAATGTCGGCTAGAGTCCATCCAATTGCCTTTTTCCGCTTTTGAAGCACCGCCAAAGTGGCCTCAACCTGCATGTTAGTAAGGCAAGAAGAAAGAATAACTGGTAAAGTAGAATTTGAGCCTAAGAATTCATACCTGAGGTGTGGAGGAAGTGGTTTCAACTCCAACATACGGTGGCTCCTCAATTGATGGCTTTGTTGGTGGAGTTTTCCGATTTCAAGATCCAAAGATAATTTCCTCAGCTCATAAGAATAAGAGCCCATCCCATGTAGGGAATTCACGCACTCCACTCTACTAGCATCATCATTGACATCCATGTTTAAGAGTACTGCTTCAAGAGGATCTTCCACGTTAATCATAGCACTGGTATCATTTACAATCACAGTTGTGATAAGGTCTACAAATGAGCACACCTCAGTGCTATTCGGTTGCTTCATAGATTTGCAAACGTGGAAAACGACCTTTTCATCTCCCACTCAGAAAGTGAGCTCACCCGCTTCAACATCAACCAATGCCTTCCCCGTTGCAAGGAAAGGCCTTCCTAGGATAATAGGAACCTCATAGTCCACCTCACAATCCAAAATCACAAAATTGGCCGGCAATTTTAAATTTGTCCACCCGGATAAGCACATCATCAATAATGCTCAAAGGTCGCTTCATAGATCGATCCGCCATTTGAAGTCTCATTGAGGTTGGCCTAGGTTGCCCGATACCCAAAGTTTTGAAAATCGAGTAGGGCATTAAATTTATACTAGCTCCCAAGTCACATAGAGCCTTGGCAAAATTCGCACTCCCAATGGTGCAAGGAATGGTGAAAGCACCGGGATCTTCAAGCTTTGGGGCCATTGAATGCACTATAGCACTAACTTGGTGAGTCATATTTATAGTTTCACAATCCATAGAACGCTTCTTTATGACCAAGTCTTTCATGAATTTTGCATAGCCCGACATTTGTTCAAGTGCCTCCACCAATGGCACATTAATAGATAAGCTCTTCATCATATCAATGAACTTTTTAAACTGATTATTATTCTTCCGCTTTGCGAGCCTTTGAGGATAAGGTGGAGGTGGCCTTGGCAAATGAGCCTTGGCTTTTGGCACAATCGGCTCTGGCATGTCAATTATGTGTTCCCTAGATGGGTTCACATCATTTTGGGTTTCCACCTCGACTTCTTCAATATCAATCCTCACTTCATTGTTCATATTTTCATCAACCACATCTTCAACTACCAAAGGGACTTCGTCATCTTGCAACTCAACATCATCATCGACAACTTGCTTTCGCTTAGAGGCATTCACATCACCGCCTCTCCCACTTCTTGTTGTGACCGTCATGACATGATTGTTCCCACCCTTTGGGTTCACTACCGTATCACTTGGTAGAGCACCCTTCGGGCGAGTATTCAATGACTGAGAGATTTGGCCTAATTGCACCTCCAAGTTTCGGATAAAGGTGTTGTGAGAAGCTAACTGTGCATCCGAATCCGAATTCCTCTTCATCATCTGCTCGAACATCATTTCAATTCTACCTATATCATTACTAGAAGAACTAGGACCTTGAGAAGGGAAAGGGGGTGGATTGTTCATTTGTTGGTACATTGGGGGACTATAAAAGACTTGCCCCCGGTTGCCTTGGTTTCCATTGTTGTTCCGCCCGCCTTGATTGTTGTTGTTTCCCCAGTTGTTGTTATTTCCATTCCAATTGCCTTGGTTGTTGTTCTGATTACCCCAATTGTTGTTTTAGTTGTTGTTGTTCCAATTGCCACCACTTTGCTGTTGATTGCCCCAATTTCCTTGGGGTCGCCATTATTGGTTTGAAGAGTTGCCTCTATTGCCTTGATAGTTGTTGACATATTGTACCTCTTCTTGGTCATCATAACCATCATTTTGACACCCATCATATTCATCAACAAATTGCTCAGAATTTCCTTAATTTTGTTGCCTCCTTTGCCTTCTCTTGTTGACAAGCATATTAACACCCTCCATGGCATTCACTTGGAGAGGATTCTGAACTTGTTGCAACTGTGCCTTAGCCAATTGATTCATCGTAGTAGTAAGCTCAGCTATTGCTTGCCCATGATCATGCAATTCCTTGTGCAAATGGATAATCATAGGGTCACCTTGAGGCACATTTGCTCTACTCTGCCACGCTGAAGAAGTGACTGCCATTTCATCAAGTACATCACATGCCTCCTCATAAAAAAGCTTCATAAAATTGCCCCTGTTCAATTGGTTAACAATGCATTGATTTGTAGTATTTATGTCTCGGTAGAAGGTTTGTTGGATCATGGCCTCGGTCATATCATTATTTGGGCACTCCTTCACCATCATTCTATACCGCTCCCAAATCTTATGCAAAGGTTCCGTTGGCTTTTGCTTGAAGGCTAATATTTCATCTCGAAGTGCCGCCATATGACTAGGAGAGAAGAATTTGGCAATAAACTTATCCGCCAACTCATCCCAAGTTGTGATGGAATGGTTGGGGAGTCTCTCGAGCCAATCTAATGCCTTTCCCCGAAGGGAGAACGGGAAAAGTCTCAATCTCAACGCATCCTAGGACACATTCGTCTGTTTTCTCCCCCAGCATGTATCTACGAACCCCTTGAGATGTTTGTAGGCATTTTGATTTGTAGCGCCCGTGGTACCCATGCTGCTCAAGTAAGGTCAACATCACATTGGTTATCTGAAAGTTGGCCGCCCAGATTCGGGGTGGGACAATAGCACTTGCGTAGCCCTGGTTCGGTAAAACTCTGGGAGCCACTCTTGGAGGAACCAGGGAAGGGTCTGAAATATTGTCATTTGGATTAGCATTGGCATTCCGGCCTCTTCGTTAACCTTGAGGTGCAAGAGGCCCCTCATCTTGCTCAAGATCATCTACCACCTCCCCCGCTATCACGTTTCCAAGAGGGTCATTAGCATTGTTTAAAGCCATGTTGGACCCTGAGTAATGACACAAACAAGTAAGTAACAAAGAAAGAAAGAAGAACAATACACAAAACTAACTAAATAGATAGCCAAAACCGTTAGCTCCCCGGCAACGGCGCCAAAAAGTTGATCGCTGCCTACTCTGCACTACTAAAAAGTAGGAAGAGAGGGTCGAAATAGCTTTTATCCGATTTGTGGGTCGGGATCGATTTCCACAGGGAGCTAGGAATAGAGTCGAGTATCTATCTAGACTAGAGTCGTGTAATTGTTCCAAATGGCACTTCCAAACATCTTTTGATTTTTCTTTAACAAACTAATATTATCAACTACTAATTAGAACTAAATTATGCTAATGAGAAAATTGCTAGAGTTTTATCTAATGGGTAGAAAGGCACTAGGGTAGTGACTTTCACCTAGGTGGGTAATTGACGGGTAAATGCTTCTAAGGTTCGATTGACATGATTGGGGAAATATGCTATAACCGTTGCACAATTTTACCCACTCTCACACCTCTCGGTAGAGAGAGTGATCAATTGACTCTCTCGAGACCAAATGGGTAGGTAAGTTAGCTTAAGCAACTAGGATTCAAGTTGGGTAATTACTCTCTCGAGGTTTAACCCTTTAATTAGGACTATCAATTCTCTTGAGTCCATCCTAATTCCTTGTTGGGTCAATTTTGGAGACTTAGGCTCTCTTTCTCAAGAAGAGCCAAGTCAACTTAGCACAAACCATTATTTGCAACCACCAATTCATAGATTAAACCATAAAATTGACCCAAATAGCAAACACCCATAGTCAATCTAACCCTCGATGGCAACACCCATCAATTACCCACACTAGAATTGAGCCACAACCCTAGCTAATGGGTTTAGCTACTCATGCTTGAAGAAGAAAATAGAGAAATAAATGAAGAACAAGGCATAATAATTAATTGTTAAAGTAAATACAAAGATTCAATGATGAAAACTAAGTAAAAATGCCCAAAATGGCTATAGATGGTCTTCTCACGAGTGCAACTAATGTCTGATAATATCTGATGCCCTAAAAATGAAAAAATATTCTATTTACACTAAGCTGGAAAAACTGGACAAAAATGCCCCTGCGAGGTCCGTGCGGACCGCAAAGAATGGACCGCGGCCGCACTAGGCTCTTGGACTTGAAGTCTTGGCTCTCTGAACTCAGGCTCCGCGGACCATGCAGAATGGACCACGGCCGCGGAGGCAACTAGCGTGGTCCGCACAAACATGACCGTGGACCGCATGGGTTTGAAGTTGGCACTGGACATCTCTCTAATCGTCTCCTCCGTGGACCGCACAAAATGGCAGTGCGGTCGCGGAACCTTCAAGGAGACCGCGCAAGATCGAATGCGGCTGCACTTCCTTGAGGCTCGATTTGCCAGCTCTTTGAATCCCCTAGTGCGGACCGCACAAAGTGTAGTGCGGCCGCACTGGGCCCTTTTGTCCTGAATTTGACTTGTCTTTGGTACTTGAGCAGGTTTTACTCCTTCTGAGCCGATCTTTAACATTTTGTCACTTTGTCGATCAAACCTGCAATCAAGCACAACTTATGAGCCTTTTGGGACTATTTTGTAAGAATTTATTATCAAAGCGTAAGCAAGAAGGAGCATGAAACACGTCAAAATCCCTCGTTATCACTCCCCCAAACTTAAAATTTTGCTTGTCCTCAAGCAAACAAAATTCGCGACGAACAATCTCCAGTTAAACCCCTGGTCCACTTAACTCTACGCGAACACGACCTTCTCCACGCGTTCACGATCAACAATCTCGCCACCTTATGCGATCGTATATCCATCTTCCCGACCGCAAAGAACAACCTGGGTTGCCCCCACAAAAGCTCTACGCGATCGCGAAGAAGAAAACTCTGCAACAGCTGAAGCTCAAAAACCTGCAACTTTTCCAAAGCATGAAATGGTCTGATTGACCACCCGAAACTCACTCGAGGCCCCCGAGACCTCAACCAAACATACCAACATATCCCATAACCTCATTCAAACTTGTTCCAACCTTCGGAACGCTCAAACAACATCAAAACATCAAATTCACATCGGATTCAAGCCTAAGAATTCCAAACTCTTCTAAATTACCCTTTTGATAAAAAATCCAACCAAACCACGTCCAAATGACCTGAAATTTTGCGCACACATCCCAAATGACACCACAGAACTACTGCAACTCTCGGAATTCCATTCCGACCCCTGTATCAAAATCTCACCTATCAACCGGAAATCGCCAAAAATCCAACTACGCCAATTCAAGCCTAAATCTATTCCGGACCTCCAAAACTCATTCCGATCATGCTCCTAAGTCCCAAATCACCTCCCGGAGCTATCCGAACCATCGGACCTCACATTCGAGCCCTCTAACACATAAGTCAATATCCGGTTGACTTTTCCAATTTAAGCTCCCTCAAAAGAGACTAAGTGTCTCAAACCTTACCAAATCCTTTCCGAACCCGAGCCAACCAACCCGATCACATATAGAACCGATAAACAAAGCAATCAGAAGCAGAAATGGGGGAAATGGAACGGTAACTCATGAGACGACTGGTCGGGTCGTCACATGTAATTAAATTAAATTAAATAAAAAAGGGCGAAACGATTTCCCTTTCAGTTGATTTTATTCAACGATTGACCAAAATATTAATAATTAATAAATAAATTATTCATTTTTGTTAATAAATTACATGAACTTAGATCAATCAAAAAAATGATATTTCTATACATATGGAATTATTCGGCTTAATCAATTTGTCCATTTAGATTTATCTAGGTAGAATAATAAGAAAAGGTAAAGTTCAAAAGAATTTACAAAAAAAGGTTTTTTTTGAGTATTTTAGAAAGAGTAGATTAGGAGAGGAAGGTATCTGTAATTCAATAACTATAAGACAATCCTTCAAGATGTTTCGATGCTTGATTCTCGAATAGGATTGAATCTAAGATGAATTCTTGGTTTACGTTATGGGAAAAAGACATGTATATGTGATATTAGATATTGACTAGTGCTAGTTATATATGAAATGAACTAAAGATATATTTTACTACTCTAGGGGATTCTAATAGACTATAAGTCCCTACGGCCCCTTGTGATTGTGAATTGAATGAATAAACAGATGAAACAAGAAATAATTCAACTAACAGTTCAAACCAAGAAATGGAAGAACGAAAGTCGTATGGGTTCACAAAGACTCTGTGGCTAAAAAGTAAAAAAGATATATCGAAGTAGTTCTGATGATTCAATAATCTTATTACTTCAATCCGAAGTTCTTAGTTACTTCGGCTGGATGAATCCTAGCGAGGTAATAACCAAGAAATATATATATTTATATATATAAATTAGGCAAAATACTTACCTCAAAGAAGCTAGACAGATACTCTATGATGACCTTCTCGAGTGAAAAACCTCCGGACGGCTCAAATCTAGCCAAAATAACTTCAAATCATAAATAAAACTCATAGGAAATAATTTCGGATAATAAAGCATCGATCTTTAATTAAAACTAAAAAGCCAATCCCGGGCTAGCACCTCGGAACCTGATAAAATTCACAAAACTCGAATACTCATTCCAATATGATTCCATCCATACCAAAATTATCAAATTCCGATATCGAATAGCCCTTCAAATCCTCATTTTACATTTGAAAGATTTTTACAAAATTTCCCATTTTCTTCCCTCTCAATTCACTAATTTAACGATATAAATAAGTATGAAATTATGAAATGTAATCAATTTCTGATATAAATTACTTAACTCAATCGAATAAGTGAAGAACCCCTCAAAAATTGCTCAAATTCAAGGTCTACAACTCAAAATATGATAAAAATGATGAAACCCCCGTTTTTTGAAACCTCTCTAGGCAAGTCGCATTTGACACCTGAGATTTATAAATTACTTTGACACCTGTTACTTATAAATCGCATTTGACACCTGGGACTTATAAATCGCATTTGATACCTGGGATTTATAAATCGCATTTGACACCTGGGACTTATAAATCGCATTTGACACCTGCGATTTGCCTCTGTTCCCTCAAACACCAGAAACCAGCAATCTTTCCCAACTCGAAAATTGGCATAACTCCCTCGTACGACCTCGAAATGCGACGATTATTGTTGTTATGGTTTTGTAATTACGATATGGATCTAATGGTTCAATCGAATCATAAATAAAAGGTCGTTTGCACAATGTGATACCCTTTATGCCAAAAGAAACAAAGCCGAAATATCAAATAAGAGCGTGGCACAATCCAAGCCCATCTAAAACTCACCCGAAGCCCATGTGACCCCAACCAAATATACTAACAAGTCCAAAAATATTATACGAACTTGCTCGAAGCCTAAAATTGGCTCAACACTAGAATCATGAATCGTGCATCGATTCAAGCCTAAGAAACTTATGAACTTCCCATTTTCAAAACTAATGTTGATTCATACCAAACCAACTCCGATTGACTTCAAATTTTGCACACAAGTCATAAATGACAGTATGTACCTATTCCAACTTCCGAAACTGGGATCCGACCCCGACATCAATAAAGTCAACTCCCGGTCAAACTTTCCAAAATCTTCCATTCTTTCCAACTTTCGCCAATTCATGCCGAAACGACCTACCGACCTCCAAATTCAAATCCGGACGCACACCTAAGTCCAAAATCACCATGCAAAGCAATTGGAATCATCAAAACGCTATTTCAGAGTCGTCTACACATAAGTCAAACTCCGGTCAACTCTTACCGCTTAAGGCTAAAAAATAAGAATCCTTCTTTTAAATTGATTCTAAATCATCCGAAAACCAAACTCGACCACACATACAATACGAAGCTTATCGAAGCCTTAAACCACCAAACAGAGCGCTAATTTTCAAAACGACCAATTAGGTTGTTACATAAGCCCAGGGCTCGGCTAAGTAGTAAAAATTTGAAACATGTGAATTGAAATACATAAAGTGAAAGTCATATAAATCTCCCATATCAAGGTGCCTCGACTAAGAGCGGGACTTACAAATCATTTGAATTGAAATGACTTGCAATGTTTTTTTAACTTTGAAGTTAAATACTACTAGAATATAGGTTACTTGCATTGCCCTGGAATAAGAAAAAGGATCATAAAAAGTTACTACCATAAGTAGGGGGATAGTTATTCATATGGTTATCAAACTATCCAAAATTATGGACTAAAGTTACTTTTCTTTCATTTGTAAGGAACGTCACACAGATGGTTACTCAATCGAAATTATCAAACTTTTCGATGAAAAAATGTGACGTAACAGTCCACATGGATTTTTAATATTTTTGGACCAAATAAAATCAAACTATAAAATGCAATTATGTTGTAAATGCATCTCTCTTCTTCTTATCAAAAGCATATCCCTTTTTTTTCTTCATAATTTTACTTTAGTTTTATAAAATAATAATGAGTACGAGATTAAGGACTAAAGACTAGAGTAACCCGTGTTCCTCTTTTCTCAATAACCTGTATACTTTTTTTAGGATTTTTCTTCTACTTTTTATAAATAATAATGGGTACGAGATTACGAGATTAATACTAGAGTGAAACCATGAAAAAAAATATTTTTTATAAGAAAAAGAGAGATGCAATTGCAACAGGGATCTGTTTTAGTGTTTGATTTTATTTAGCGGGTAAATTTTTATTTTTAGCAGGTTAGGTTGGGTGTATGGTGGATTTTCTATATTTTATTTGGATGTTAATTATTTTATTTGATCCAGAAAAATAAAAATTTATATGGACTGCCACATCATATTTTTCCATTGGAAACTTTAATAATTCCGGTTAAGTGATTATTTGTGTGCAATAGAAATAATTAAATGACTTTTTTAAAAGAAAAGTGACTCAGTTTATAATTTTGGATAGTTAAGCTATAAGCTTAAAGTAGGTATGTATAGCCCAAAACAACATGACAGAGTTACGTTGTAATTAGCAGGCAAAAAATTTAGCTGCCTATCAAAAAATTGCAGTACCTAAATTAGCACAGTACTTTATATATTAATTCTACATTGGGTGATGTTGGAGGGAATTGCTTCATCTCCTTCTGTCATTTTCATTCCTCGATGATTGTAGTGTTCATAAGTCCCAGCGAATATTTTCTTGAGCACGCTTCTTGTTTTGTTTTTCTTTAAAGAGTGTAAATAGGAAATGGGAGAGCCACTTTTTGGATTACACCTCTCCATCTTACTCTTTTATTGTCTATAAATTTAGAGGTTTGACCTCATTTTTCAAACATTGAAAATTCTGAAATTTCTCTCATTTTCTTTGCATTGTTTTCCAAAACAAAACATAAGTGTTTTACCACTATACCTGTGAGTAATATATTCTACTAGGAGGGGATTAAGTTCCTTAATCACTGGGCTCAGATTTGATTTTGTTCTTTCAATGCATTTCTGTTTCTGTTTTACTTTGCAGAATTTTCTGTTTTGAACACAGTTTATCAACAATCTTAAAGAACTTAAAGCATTGGAAGAATAAAATTAAATTCGAGCCCACTGATTAAGGAACTTAATCCTTCCTAGTAGAACAGATTACTCACACTGGTATAATGGTACTTCAAACCCCAATGTTTCAACGAACGCAATAAGGCGGAACAAATCACACATGACACTTATGTTTTGTTTTAGAAAACAATGCAAAGAAAAAGGGAAAATTTTCAATGTTTGAAAAATGAGGCCAAACCTCTAAATTTATAAACATTGAAAGGGTGAGATGAAGAGGTGCAATCCACAATATGCCTCTTTCATTTCCTATTGACACACTTAGTAGATTAATGCATGTTACTCAGAGAGACAGATTACATGATAAGCTATGATAGTTGAACTCTCTCTCTTGAAATAGTTAAATAAATTCATATACAGCACCTTAGTGCATAATGACCAAAGTCAAGGATGTAATACATACGATATCAACAACAACTAATAATCGAAGTCATGGCACTTCTTGGGTTTCAATCATACAAGATCTTGTACATCAATTTCTTCAACATTGGGTGATGCTCGACGGTATTGTTTTATCTCATTCATCATTTGTCTTCCCGGCCGAAGAAGGAGACATGAATAATTCCAAATGAAAATTTGCTTATGTAATGGTGCAGATGCTAGTATAAACCTCACAAATTCCATTTCCATCTCAAGACCACCAAAAGTACTCATATGTACTCTTTGAAAAGAGAATAATTGGGCTCGTAAAATTGTACAACAGGTTCCACATTATTGTCCGCTGACTGTAAAGGAATTTCGGGAAGAATGGTTAGGCGAGTTCAGTGGAAATTCAGTCACTTTCAAGAGAAAATAGGAGAGTACTTACACATCTAATAGTAAGCTGTTGTAATTTAGGGCAGTTTGTAATCGAGTAAACAGCAACCGAAACCTCCTCAACATTTCTGAAAGACATGTCCGTTTCCAGAATTTTGACATTGTTCAGAGCAGTCGGGGGATTTTCTGGCAGACCTCCCATGGTCAAGTACTAGAAGCACGTCAAAAATTAGTTAAAGATACGAATTAGATACATCATTTGGTTATGATATGTACCAAGTTTCACAAGACCATAATAAATATTATTACACATTTCCATTACCTCCAATAACCAACCACGTATATCCAGTTCCCGTAGGGAAGGTATGCAATGGAAGAACTTCATAAAATTTGAACAAACAGGAGATGCATCAGCCGAAACACGTGAATTGAGAGACAGGATAACCCTACCAAGCACAGGGGCATTCTTGAAGCAAAAGGACTTTGATTTTCCTCTAAACTCAAAGAATTTGAGATTAGGGGCATCAATTTCAAGGGTGTCAAAGTCAGTGCACCAAAGCAACCTTAATCGTTCAAGCAATGGGCATTTAGAGATGAGATTCCAAAATATTGATGGAACAAAAGTGACTCTATCAAAATCAAGATTAATAAGCTTCTCAAACCCTTTGAAACCGGGTGGAGGGTAAAACAAGCATTTATGAATTTCCAGATGCCTTAGCTGCTGGAATGTAAAAAGGTGAGAAGGTAAATGATATATGTTGCCTGACCATATGTGAAGGGTGAATTCCTGGATATTTTTCTTTGACAAGAAGAGTATCCAGTGATCAATATCAGGACAACTTTTCAAGTTAAAGCCTCCGAGTTTAAACTTCAGTATTGGTCCTTTATGGAGTAATAGGACTTGGTAAATGATCGTCTTAGCTTCTTGATAATGTGCAAATGACCCGAAAAAGTCATAACCAAAATCAAGTTCTTGACGTGTTGCCCATTTGTACCTCCAGTGTTTTGACAAGATACTGGTCTTCACTGCATCTTTCAAAGGCAAGCAACCTAAAATTTCATCCAGGACATTACATGGCAGGTTGCTAATTGTATCAACATCAGATCTCCTAGCACTCTTCATGGTCTAATACTGATGAGTTTGCAGGCAATTCTGAAAATAAAAATCAGGGAAATTAACAAATAGTACCAAGGAAATGCACTTGTCAACTTCCATAGTATTCAGTATTCAACCAATAGCTATTTGAAGAAAATTCAAATTGTTATGAAAACACATTTCAGTAATGTATCCACAGCTTGTATATGACTAGTAGTTCAATGTTTCCAACTGCATACGATTTTACCATTTTCTATATATTGGAGAGACAAAATAATGATACAGACGAGAGTATCAGGAAAGAACAGGAGGACCATAAACTTCACATGGAGAGAACACGGTT
Source organism: Nicotiana tabacum (assembly GCF_000715075.1). Lineage (NCBI taxonomy): Eukaryota > Viridiplantae > Streptophyta > Magnoliopsida > Solanales > Solanaceae > Nicotiana > Nicotiana tabacum. The sequence continues at coordinate 124,577,042 of NC_134080.1, read as the reverse complement.
AGTATCAGCAAAGCAAGACCATTAACTATCTCCTACTAAGGTTTCATTATTCTTCCAGATATTCAGCCCATCTAACCTGTTGAAATTTTATATAAGGATTTTCTTCCTCGCATTAGCCAGCGTTCCTCAGTTTTTGTACTTGAGGAGAAGAGCTGTTACTCTATTTTCTTTCCAATTAAACTCATAGTTCACCATACATTTCCCAAATAGTGATGAGCTTTCGGCATTAACGCATAACTGCCCCTCTATCTAATCACGTAGTTTTAATAGATAAAAGATGGAGTATTCAGGAGAGCAAGCACAATGAGTTGAAACATATTAGAAACAAAAGCTGATCGGAGCATGCCAAAGAAAGATGTTATGCAAGATTAAGTTCATAATCTAATATTCTCGACTTATTTTAAGTTGTTGAAGATTGCACACTTGCCGATTTATGGAAATAATTCACTCTACTTGAGATGATATAAAAGTTATATAGTGTACTTAATATAAATTGGGCCAGAAAAGTTCATTTAGCCATTCAATTGCGAGGAACATCTGTTCTCCTTTCTAAACAGGTCAAACAAAACACACCAGGGGAAAATTCACATTAACAATTTGATTAAAATAAATATTGAAGAATGTGGATGATGACCTGCTGCAAGGTAAGCATTGAACAACTAATGCTTCCCCAACATAGCATCAAAAAAGTAAATGTCGATCATGTTTATTTAAAAAGTAAATGTCGATATACAAGCATTACCAGCCTAGAAAAAATCAGAATGAACAGCTTTGTAAACTTAATGTTAGAGCAAGAACGCAGACAAACTTGATTGCTTTCTGAATAGGACAATAACAAAAAAATACAATGTTTCATGTTTTCTGATTGACGTTGTTAAACATCCAAAAATTTACCAATGGAATTCTTGCAAAAATTTTAACAAATCAATTGGTAAGCAGAAATTAGGCTCCAAGAGAATGGGGGATTTTAGCTTTAGCCCGGAGTCTAGGGCGGAGCACATCATGTAGACAAAAACCTACTACTTAGTATTCAAGTGGAGACGGATAGAAGGATGACCCATTATCCAGAGAATGCAAAAAGTTATAAGCTGAAAAATGGAACAACACACCATAAAACATTATTACAACAAAGCAAAGAAGGATGAAATCTGAGTATACCCATTTAAGTTTTTGGGTTTGAGGGTCTGGTCGTATGATTAAAAATATGGATCCTAAGATGGGTCAAATGGGCGTGAACTAAGTAAATTCGCAATTTATTTTATGGCGAATATGGGTATGCTATCTCAAAAAATACAAAAGTTACTTTACTGAATAATTTTCATAACTAGGATAACAATACAAGGAATTAACTCCAAGAAAATAAGCACACAATGCATAAGTACTAAGAAGCATTAGAGAAAATAAGAATGATGAGCCTCGTAAACCTATAAATTGTTAAAGCAAGACGGCAAACAAACTTAATTCTGTTTTCTGAATAGGGGCAAACAATCCTAGGGGGGGAAATGAAAAATTAAAGAAGAAACTGAACATGACAGAGCAACACTGTATAATGAAACCCGGGATAGGCTTACCTGTAGCAGAGTCCACATCCACTTCTCATAGTCTCTTCGGTTCAGTTTTATGTGGAGGCAATAAGGTGTGTAACCGTTTTTATATTAAATTAAATGGTGAACGTTGGTGACGTTTGGTGTTTTAACTCCTCCCTTAACGTAATTAAACAAGACATTTTGGGGAATAAATTGTTTAATTATTCTTTCGGACTTATTATATTTGTATACAGTCAAAATTGAGGAGTATGATTTTGAAGTCTTAAATCGGGCTATAGGCCCGAATTCGGGAGACTCGGTGTGGGCGTCGTATCCGGCTAAGGGACACCTACCTCGAGGAAGCTAATAGAACGCTTGGTATGGACTGCATCGAGGGCAGCATTATCTCGAAGTCAATCAAGAAAAAGCGGGAACTTCTCAAGGACATGTGGACCTGAGCATTAATTATAGGATAAGGGTTGTACAAAATGGTACAGGTCCGTACTAGGCCGTTATACTCTTGTACCAATAGAATTCTTTATCTTTATGAACAAGGTACTATATTGGAGTTTTCTCCTCCTATATAAAGGGGACCCCAATCATTTTGTAGAGAGATCAGATCATTCACTGCAATAGAATGTTCTTATTCTTCTCTTGTTTAACGTGTTCAGCAACTATTCTTCAGCTTTATTGCCTTTACTTTATTATTCATACTTTATTGGTCCTAGCTGACCTCGAGGTCCCTGGATAGACAAGCTCGAGGCCCCTACTGTTCCGATAATATTGATTTGGTTCATTATTTTTTCTTACTTAAGCTCAATATTACTCATATAATCACTAGTATTAGAATATATCACGTATCTTTAAAACCACAAATTATCTTTAATTGTTAATCACATTTTTTGAGGTAAACAGTTTGGCGTCCACCGTGGGGCTAAAGATAATAGTGATTATTTTAGTGCCAGTTTTCTGATAACACGCGTTATTTTTCACAATTTTGCTTGTCAAAGGTTATTTGATTTCAAGCTTAAATATGTCTAGCACACAAAACGCACCTACTCATGACAGTGAGGGACTTGGAGAAAACAGCGGCATAGGGCTCGGTGTACCACCTGTAATCCCTGAAGGAGTGCAAAACGTGGAGCCAGTTGATATCAGCTCCTACAATGCTCTAAACATGGAGGCACAAACCCCGTAAGGAATGCACACAGGGAAGCCCGAGCCGGAGACCAGGAAACACTTGGACTGGAAGAAGGAGGAGTCAGCCTCCAGGTGATATTCGAGATGCTGCAAGCTCAGCAAGTCACCATCGCAGCTTCAGAGTTAGAACAAGATTCCCAACACCACCGAACCAATAAACATACAGCATGAATCAATGCTTGAAAGGCCCGATGAAAGAGGCTCGGGGACTGACCCTACAATCATGAAAATGCTTGAGGAACTGACTAAAAGAATCGAGTCAAGAGAAAAGAAGATAGAAGACAATGATAAAAAGGTGGAAACTTACAACTCCCGAGTAGACCAAATACCCGGAGCACCTCCAGTTTTGAAGGGCCTTGATGCCAAAAAAAATCATACTCTTTCCCCCCAAGTGCAGCTCCGATGTCCATTCCCAAGAAGTTTCGCATGCCCGATATACCAAAATACAACTAGACAACAGACCCTAACGAACATATTACTTCGTACACTTCTGGAATCAATGGAAATGACTTGAATGATGACAAAATCGAGTCAATATTATTGAAAAAGTTTGGAGAGACACTGTCAAAAGGAGTTATGATTTGGTATCACAACTAAGCTCCAAACTCTATTGATTTAATTGCTATATTGGCGGATGCCTTCGAAAAAGCACACGCCGGGGCCATAAAGGTGGCCACAAGAAAATCAGACGTATTCAAGATAAAACAAAGGGACGACGAAATTCTAAGGGAGTTCATGTCCCGATTTCAGATGAAAAGGATGGAACTACCCCCGGTCTCGGATGATTGGGCAGTTCAGGCCTTTATGCAAGGGTTGAATGAAAGAAACTCGATAGCATCTTGACAACTAAAGTAGAACTTGATCGAGTATCCAGCTGTGACATGGTCGGATGTGCACAATCGGTATTGGTCAAAAATTAAGGTCGAGGATGACCAGTTGGGAGCCCCCTCAGGCTCAGTTCACCCAAACAGGTTCGTAGCCAAGCCCCCGAGGGACATAGACCAGGGATCAAGATTCAACAAGGAAAGGTATCAACCGTACGTCGAAGACAGAAGGAACATTTCAAGTTGTAATGCACCTCGGAATAATCGAAGAGTAGATCGAGAAAGCTCCCGAGGATTCATGGGCAAAACCGGGTCAGATAGGCGTTCGGGACCAGTGGAGGCCCCCAAATTATCAGAATACAATTTTAGTGTCGACGCCTCAAGTATCGTCTCAACTATTGGCAAAATTAAAGATACTAGATGGCCCAAACCCATACAGACAGATCCTTCTCAGATAAATCCCGACGTAATGTGTAAGTACCATGGTACCCATGGGCATAAGACCGAGGATTGAAGACAGCTTAGAGAGGAGGTAGCTCAACTATTCAACGAATGACACCTTCATGAATTCCTCAGTAACAGGGCCAAAAGCCATTTCCGAGAAAGAGATGCAAACAGGAAGAATGAACCCAAAAAACTTCAATATGTCATTCACAGATCATTGGTGGAGCCGACGTCCTACAGGGACATACATTCACACGTACTAAAGTATCCATCACAAAGGAAAAACGGACTCAAAGCTATGTAACCGAGGACGCTCTATCATTCTGTGACAAGGAAGCAAAAGATGTATCCTAACTTCACAACGACGCCCTGGTAATCTCTATCCTTTTGAATAAAATTCAGGTTAAACGTGTTTTAGTGGATCCAGGTAGCTCAGCGAACATAATTAGATCGAGGGTCGTGAAACAACTTGGCCTGCAAGATCAGATTGTACCTGTATCCAGGGTGCTGAATGGCTTCAACATGGCAAGTGAAACAACGAGGGGAGAAATTATCCTGCCTATAAATGTGGCCGGTACCATACAAGATACCAGGTTCCATATCATTGAAAGTGACATGAGGTATAAAGCCCTCATTGGGAGGTCGTGGATACACAATATGAGGGCAGTGCCTTCGATTCTCCATCAGATGATGAAGTTCTCGACAGAAGAAGGAGTGAAAACAGTCCACGGAGAGCAGCATGCTGCAAAAGAGATAATCGCAATCGAGGAAGTGGTGCCGACACCGGAACCCTTGACCTCAAAGACATAGACCTCCAAAGGTAAGCAGGTGGCTAAGTAGTAGTCACAGCTCCGAGCCTCGACGGAAGCGGATAACAGGTAATCAGAGGCGAAAAAAGGAATTCCCCAGATCCTCGAACCCTAATTGTTCCCGAAAAGCCCGATGCTAACAAACCAACCGCTAAAAAGAAAGGTACATCTGGGAACAGGATTAGCCCCCACTCTTAGGAAAAAACTCATTTAGTTTTGTGCTGATAGTATAGATCGCATTGCTTCACCCCGTTTAAATATGACAGGGATTCCGCTCGAAGGATAAACAGGTAAAATAATTAAAGCTTATATTGATGATATGAATGGATAAGTCCATGTGCGCAGAGGACCACTTTAATTCATTTGCAGGAAATAATCAACATTTCGGGGCAATACGACACAAAGCTAAACCTAGAGAAGCATTCCCTCGGAGTTGGGGCGACTGAGTTTCTCGGCCTTCGTGACGTCAAAATAGGGCATCGAAATCATCTCCGACCAGTTCAAGGCCCCCGGAGATATCATGGTCATGGACAGCAAGACCTTAGAGCATTGGTAAAGGAACTTAAAAAACCCATTGAGCCAGTGCAACCATGGGTTGGCACAATGGAAGCTCTCAAAGGCTCGTGCTTTTGAGAACACCCCTTCCTACACAAAGGTCGCAGGTTATAAATCATAATTGCACTCTTTTTCTCTTAGCTCGAACTTTGTCCCAAATGGGTTTTGCCGGCAAGGTTTTTAACGAGGCAACGCCTATATGCTACCCGAGGAACAATCAACAAATATTCAAGGCTTCTTTTCAATCAACCTCGAAAACTGGAGGGCATCACCCTCGGAGGTTACATTTATGGGAATGATATTTCACGATTAAGAGGGTCTCGATAGGAGAACTTTGTAATGGGCTAAACGGTCAAACGAACCGTGTCCATATAGAATAGTCGACCCCCGACAGCAAAACATGTACGCATGTATCGACTATTTGAAGAAGCACTCAGGTTATATCAAAAATACTTTGTATCTCATACAATCTCTACTCTTACAATCCTACGGGAAACGTCTTAAAAGCCAAAATATAGAAGCACCCCGAATACTCGGGGACTGCCATCAAAATTCGAATTAATAAGACCTCAAAGAGGCACCCCTTCGAAACAAAGGCCAAGGCCAATGTTCTCGGGGTTTAACTTCTCGAACAAGTTCAAAAAGTTATCGGGTAACAAGTCTAAGTGACATACCCAAAGGCTACGACCAAATAAAAGACTATGGTCATATAAAGGCTACGACCAAATAATGCGGCTCGGAGACGTCCGACTATTGCTAGAAATTAAAAGGCCTTCAAACACTTCGTAAAAACCGGTTAAATCAGGCTACCCTCGGCAAAAGCTAAATACAAAGGGCTTCGATAAATTCAGCCCTCAAAAATTCCAAGGGCTTCGAAAATTCAGCCCTCAAAAATTCCAAGGGCTTCGATAACATCGGCCCTTGGAAACACCTCAAGAGGTGTTCGATTATGTTTACATAAATAAATCAATAATAAGGTTTCCGATATGTTAGATCTTCGAAAAACCTATGAGTGCAAAAAACATATGCTAAGGCATAATTAAATTTTCACTAAGTCTTTTAAGTCGAAATGAGGGAAAAATTATATAGCCATTCTAAGAGGCCGAATTGGCCTAACTTAAAGAGACTAAGGGCCGATATATAAGAGCCTAAGGGCCAAACTTAAAAGCTCCTAAGGGCCTATATATAAGAGCCTAAGGTCCAATCTTAAAAGAGCCTAAAGGCCGATATATAAGAGCCCAAGAGCCAACTTCGAAAAGCTTAGAGCCAAGAACTTATTGCCCGAGACTCCGCTCTTGCTTCGATTCGAACTCAAGGTTCACAGTATCCTGTGCTCACTTCGGATCAATTTAAACTTAGCTCAAAGATTATTATATCTATCGGCAAAGATCTAAAGGTTTATAACACCCCGAGCCCTAAAACCAATCCTCGGATTGGTCATTCAAACGAAGTCTTCCATAAATAAAGACAATGTTAAATCCAGCTCAAACCAAAGACAAGGCACCCCTTGTATTCCCAAAAAATGATTATAGGGAATATTTACACGAGGGAAGTCTACAAAAAAGCAAAATAAAGTAACCTAAAACTACTTCGGGGGTTCACATCTTTAGCAGCTGCATCTTCAGGAGTCGCTTCTCGGGGAGCGTCATCCTCGGCGGTTTCATCCCCGTATCTTTCACCCTCGAAGGCACTGGCTGAATCATCCTCATCGAAAAGTAGAGCGGCCGCCTCTTCTTCCAAAACCTTCTCCGCTTCAATATCGGCTGAAATATCGAAGCCTCCAGCATGTATCTCCTCGAGAATCATCCTCTAGGATTGTCGCCTAAAATGGTCCAGGGCACTTGTTAACTTAGCCTCCACCATAGAAGAAATATCCCTTTCCCGGGCATTAGCAGCTTCGGCATCAGTTCGATACGAAGCCATAATGGCCACATCATCAAATTTAGCCTTGGCCAGCTCAGCGGCAGATCTGGTTTTAAGCTCCTTGATTTCAAGGCCCCGAGCTAGGCTCTCCTCCTTCGCACCTCGAAGCTGGAGTTCAAGCGAAGCTAACTGCTCTCTTAGAGTTTCCTTCTCGGAGGCGAGATTGTCCATGCCTTTCCTCAACCCCAGGATCTCGTTTTCTTTCATCTTAAGCTCCTACCAAAGCTGCGCCTCCAAATCGGCCATCTGATAAAACTACGAAATAAAAAGTGTTAGTCGCTAAAACAAACAAATGCGTAACAGACCCTCGGAAAGTTATATTACCTTCTCAACATACTCGGCTCGACCTTGGCATGCCCGCATCAACTCAACTCGTAGATCATGGATCTCCATCTCCCTCTTAACATATAAGGCTTTGACGGCGTCCTTCTCCTCCAAAGTCTTTTTAAGCTCAACCTCGCAAGAAAAAGATCGTCTCGGGACTTGGAAAATTCCCTTTTATGGAGCACCACAACCTTCATGAAAAAGTAAGAAAGTTAGATTCGGAACAGATAAAACAAAGGCGCAAGAAACAGAAAACTCGCTTGTTTAAAGAGTCTACATACCTCATTAAAAATGAAAGAAGCATCGAGGTTGGGGTTGTCATCAAGCCATGCAAGACATTCTTGAAAGATGTCATGCCTTTCATGGTTTACTCCCACTCCAAAAGATCTCATGTTCACAGCCTCCCAGATTTGCCCCTCGGAAAACTCAGGGCCAGGGGGAGAATTATCCATGTTGATCACCCCAAGTGATCCATTCGGAACATTCTCTTTTATTTGAAGAGGCTCAGGGTTAGGACGTACGGCCTCGCCCTCATAGTGATCTCCTAAGCGAGGCACCTTCTTTCTAGACGATGGTTCGGGGACTTTGTTTGAACTCTGTTCAGAAATTTCTTCAGCTCGGGAGTGGGCCTCATCAACCGTTGCTGGTTCGACGGGCTTCGAAGCCTCAACGTTCTTTATTTTATGATTTACCAGCAGGCAGTCATTATCTTCTTCCTCCTACGCCCGAAGGTGTTGGGCCGTTTTCGGAGATAAGGCCGTCGTATTGGCCTTAGGCCTTCGAGCCACGCTCTTCTTTGGATTTGGGGGATTTTTAGATATCTCCCTTCTTCTTTTTCTTTCTTTGGAGGGATTCAGAACCTCCACTTCATCAGGAAGGGTCAGCCGTAACTCAACGACGTCTCCAAGACCTACATGAAACCGAGGTAAGCATCCCATAAGGGAAGTACAGGAAAATAAAAGAGAGAACTCACCATGGTTTTTGGCCTCCCATCGACCCTTGGCCAGATCTCGCTAGCAACATTCTGAGTAAGAGGAGGCAGAGGCTAGCTTTTGAACCCAGCCCTCAAGGTCCGGGACCCTATTAGGAAACCAAGCAGCAGTTGCACCGTCGTAAAGAAGATAGATTGATAAAGAATATAAAGTCAGGGAAAAGAGAAGAAAGCAGGGTATAAACCTACTGCGTACTCACGTTTCATGTTCCACTCCTCGGGGAACGACATCCAATCAGCGGGAATCAGATCGGAGGTCTTGACTCAGACAAACCGGCTCATCTACCCACGGTCTTTGTCCTTATCGATACTAACAAACAGAGATTTTAAGGATCGACGTTCCAATTTTATCAAGCCCCCATGATAAATTCGGGGATTGTACAGTCTTATCAGATGATCAAGGGTGAAAGACATCCCCTCGATTTGGCTCGAAAAAAACCTGATTAAGTAAACAATTCGCTAGAAGGAGGGGTAGATCTGAACGAGCGTCACTTGGTATCATTGGCAAAAGTCAACAATAATTGGATCTATAGGACCTGGGCCGAACTTTCAGGGCCCAACGTAAATGGGTAGGTGTATACCCTCAGATACCCCGCCTTATACCTAGTGATGTCCTCCTCAGAGGAAGGAATCACTATTCCCTTATTTTTCTACTTACAATCTTCCTTTACTTGCTTGAGCTCGGCCTTGGTCACTAGACAAACATATCGAGACATGGGCTCGCATAGGCATGGTGTCGAAACAAGCTTCTCGATTTTAAAATCGGATGTTATTTCACATGGTGGGGGAATGCACTCCTCGACACGAGGGGGCACTACCGGTTTACTCTTAGTCGATCGAGAAGGAAGATGAAGGAGCTTTTTCCTTTTGAGGAACAGATTTAGAAGGTTTATCCATCACTATGCGGTAGATCCGAGAAAATGAAAAATGTTGTTAGAAAAGAGAAGGGAAAGATCAAGGAAATTGAAAAAGGCTAACTGGAACTTTGAAGGCAATATGAGAATAAAGTTTGTAAGGTTGTGGGATCTATCTATTTATAGAGATCATTTAAGCATGCTGAGGAAGCCAAAAGGCCGACCGTCAGTCGCCTCCAATTAATGATTTTGGGAATCGTACAGACGATAAATTTTCAGTCACTTCAACTGCTTATGTCATGATATTGGCATCGGGACCAAGGCATCAGGAATTAATTTATCAAAAATCATTAAGAACAGCCTGCAAGTCGAGTTCGAGCAAACACTCACTCGACTACTAAGCCCAAGGGCTACCCGAGTTCGAGAAAATTCTCATTCGGGGACTATCTATAAAGCCTAAGGGCTATCTCTATTTCGAGTTCGAGCAAACCCTTACTCGACTATTAAGCACAAGGGCTACCCGAGTTCGAGAAAATTCTCATTCGGGAGCTATCTATAAAGCCTAAGGGTTATCATTATTTCAAGTGCGAGGAAACGTCCACCCGACTATTAAGCCCAATGACTACCCAAGTCCGAGAAAATTCTCATTCGGGGACAGTAGACATGTAATTTTTGATCCTCCCCGAGATTTTATACATTTAGCATTTAAATATTTAGTTTAGGTTTAATATCGTTATTTTAAATAGTTTTGTCTCTTTTACTTTATTTTATCACAAAAATAAAAATTACAAAAATATTTTCTTTTATTTAGCTAATTAATATTTTTATCTAGTTATTTTTAATTTATCTACCTTACATAAAATTCAAAAATACAAAAATAGTTCCACTTTATTTTCAGGAATATTATTTTAGTTTTACAATGATTTTTCCATTTTTTATCTTTTAGTATGATATTTGAAAAATACCAAAAATAGGTTTGTTTCAACGGTTAGTTTTATTTTAATAGTTATTTTACTTAAGTCGGATTAATTAGTAAATGATGTAGTATTTTTAGTCATTTTTTAGAAGAAAGAGTATGAAATTTGAAGCTAATTTTGTTTGGTCTTAATTAAAGAGGTCCAAAGAGATGCCCAGTTTTAAAAGGCCAAATCCTAAGACTCACTTCCCCTTCTTCTTATACACCCTAACACGAATTTAAAAAACCTATACCTAGCTACGAAAAGATCCCTACACAAAAAAAAGGACAGCCGCAATTCCTAAAAAAGGAAAAAAGGGAAATCAACCCCAATGGTCAGAATCATTTTGGAGCTATTTGAAACCTTGATCTCAAATCTTATTGAGAAACGAATCGAGACCTAGACTAAAACAAAGAAAAAACGGCTCCGATTCCAAAAGGAAAAGGAGACCATTGTCTCCAAATTCTTAAAAACATAAAATGAGAATAGCATCTCCTACCGGCGATGTATAACAATCGATCGGAAAATCAAGGCGCTGCCTTTTCATTTGTCAACTCTTTTTTTGTGCGTTCTTTTCCAACAACTTCTGGAGATCGAATTTTGAGGTGCTGTCCAAAGTTCGTCGAGTTCCGACAAGCTTCAAAGTCGATGTTTCGGTTGGTAATTTCGGTGTTTCGATTCAAGGATTGTTGCTTTGTTTAACCCGATTGACTTGCAATTTTCAGCTTTGATCATCAATAAAAGGTCCATTTCTCAATTTTCATTCTCATTTCATTGTGTTATGATAGTTTGGTACACGTGTTGGTTGATTTGTGATTTTACGTTGTTTGAGTACTATGCCTTAGTTTTCATTTAAATTGTTTTAATTAGTTGTATTTAAATTAGGATGTATGTAGTCTTGTCTCTTGAATAAATACTTTTAATTGGGTAGATGAAAAAATTGGAGTTATTTTTTTTGGCAAGGAATAAGAATGTGCCATAGGGAATAAAAATTGGTTTGCAATGTGTACCAAAAACGACAAGTGTACAACAATCGTGGCTTGTTCCAGAAATAAATTCATAAATAAATAAAAGCGGTTATAAAGTTAAAAATGCACAATAGGTTTAAAACATGTGATAAATCAGATAATCTGGCCAATTATTAATAGTTGAGCGACCGTGCTAAAACTACGAAATTCGGGAATGCATATCACCTTCTCCCAGGTTAACAGAATTCCTTACCCGAATTTCTATGTTCACAGACCATGAATAAGAGTCAACTTCCTCGATTCGGGATTTTAAACCGGTGACTTGGGACACCATAAATTACCTCAAGTGGCTACTCTAAATAAATATAGATAATCACGTTTCGGTTATTGTCACTTAAATTGAAAAAACTCTCTTATATCCCCTCTCGGGTAAAAAGGAGGTGTGACAGCTCTGGTGACTCTGTTGGGGATAAGAACCCAGAACTTCTGGTTCAGGGTTCAGAATTCGAGCTTAGAATTACTGTTATAGTTGACTTTTATTTATTATCTGATTTTTATGTGTTTGAGCCTAATGTGCTAAATGCCGTATTTTACCGCTTTGATATTGTTTGAACTGTATATAAACTGCTATGAAACCCTCTTCTCTCTGAATCTTCTAAATCTTCTAGGAAGTGCACTCTAGCGTGACTTCTTTTCACGTTGATTATATCAAATTTGGAGGCCCCAATAATTTTAGTTCATCATGGGTAGGGACACTATTGCTGAGATAATAACTTCTATACGAAATGCTGATATGGATCGAAAAAGGGTGGTTCGAATAGCTAGAATAACACAGCCTCATACCGAATCCCTAGTAGGAACGCTTGTTTGCATCACATGCATTTGACTTTGGGGACTCAACACAGGGGTTGGGTCCTCTACGCAGGTGTACCCAAATTAAAAGACCATCGTGATGCATCTTACGTGCTACTTGCGTATCTGTCTGTTTCGGCTTGCATGTTGACTGGCTTCTAGAAAATGGAAAGAAAATGAAAAAAAATAGAGTGAGAGGTAGGTATTTGAATTATTCTGAAACTCTGCCGAAATTTTGAAAAAAAGAGAGAGGAAAAGTCATTTCAAAATAAGTCATATTTTTCCGTTGCGTCAAAACTGACAAACTACGCGGGTATGATTCTCACCAGATGTTAGATACGTAGGCAAACCTCATCGGTTCTGGCCCACTATTTTCAAAAAATTCAAAAAAATATTTTCCTTACTTCCTTATTTAGAAACTCTTTCTTTTAGACCCCAATTTTTTTTAAAAAAAATCCAAAAATATTTTATAATTTCGTCTCAAAATCCAACAATAATTTCATTCTTCTTTCGAAAATTGAAAATAAAAGTCAAGATCCAAAAATATTTTTTTTCTTGTTTAGAAGTTTTTCTTTCACAAAACCAAAATAGAAGTCCAAAAATATTTCCTTTCTTCTTTAGAAGTTTTTTCTTTCGAAATCCCCAAAAATAAAATATCGAAATTCGAAAAAGGATATATATTGTTTCTTTCTTTTTTAGAGTCTTTCCTTTAAAAAAAATTTCTCAAAAAAAAAAAAAACTCAAAATCCAAAAATATTTTCTTTCTTCTTTATAAGTCTTTCTTTCGAAAATTAAAAAAAATCAAAATTCAAAAAAAAAGAGTTAGTTTTGTTTACTTTATTCCTGATCTTCCCAAACTACGCAAGATCTTAATCATGTTCCCACATGATACGTAGGCAACCCACATCGGATTCGATCAAATGATTTTTTTTTTAAAAAGGTGAAAAAAGAGGAAGTATGATAATAATAAGGACCGATTGAGTCAATTATAACATTTTTTGTTTTGATTTGTGAAGAAAGTTGAGGTGGTCGGTTTGTGGTAAGCTGACAACACAAAATCCAAAGGAAAAAATGACAATTGACATCGAAGCTGTTGGAAGCCGTCATGAGACTCAAGGTCAGAGGGTTCAAAGAGACTCTACTGTGATTGAGGAAAATAGAGTACTGACAAAAAAATGACTGAAATGTGTCAAGCATGGGCCAATGGCCAAGGACCGCCCTTTTCTTCTCATGGTTTATAGAGTTCACACTCATCTCGACTACTTCCATTCTGGTCTCATTGTTTGATCAATCTTATCCACCAGAGTTCAGTCCTTATCCCAACTGTACGACTATAGTTGGAACTTCTGTTGCATGCTCTCAAAGTTTGCCATTGACAACCAATCAGACAACCACTACTATTATGCTCGTCTTCATCATCCCACAGCCGACGGTGGTGCAGAGGAAAACTCATGAGTCACAATTTGCTACCCATCAAACCACTCTCCTGAGTACCACTCGTACTTGTTTGATCTTCCTGCAAAGAATGGGAAGCCTGCCCAAAAGATGGCATAGGAAGAAATGACTCAAAGAGTGAAAAGCTTAGAACAATAGTTGAAAAACATCCAAGGTTATGCATGTCAGGAGAGTATTGTCTTCAAGGATCTATGTATGTTCCCCGATGTTAGTTTGCCACTTGGTTTCAAGATTCCTAAATTTGAAAGATATGATGGACATGGAGACCCCATAGCCCACCTGAAAAGGTATTGCAATCAGCTAAGAAGTGCAAGAAGAAGTGAAGAATTGCTAATAGCTTATTTTAGGGAAAGCCTTATAGGAGTAGCCTCCGAATGGTTTATGGATTAAGACACATCTCGCTGGTATGTCTGGGATGACATGGACTGGGACTTTGTCAAACAGTTCCAATACAACATCGACATCGCCCCAAACCGCAATTACCTTTCAAACTTGAAGAAAAAATCAACTGAAAGTTTCAGGGAATATGACATTAAATGGAGGGAGCAAGTGGTTATAGTTAAGCCACCCATGGATGACCACGAGTTAATCACTGTCTTCCTTCAGGCTCAAAAGCCAAATTATTTTCAAAACATGATGTCCACAATGTGCAAATCCTTCTCGGAAGCAATTAAAATGGGGAAAATAGTTGAAAATATCCTTAAGACGGACATAATTATAAGTCAAGTAGTTCTCAAAGCCGCAACTCAGACTGTCCAGATTGAATCTGATAATTTTTGTGACAAGAATGAGAAGGATGAAGAAACCATGATGATATTAGGGTCGAGAAGAGGTCCCAATAGAACATCTCGAAGGTATGAGCAGCCTCGCCAGTTTTCCCATGACTCCCCTGAGCACTACTATCCACCTCATAACTCATAATACTCTGTTGCTCCACCTCAGTATGTTGTCCAACCACCAAATCACCCAAGAAGGCGAGCACGAGCATCACAAAATCTCCACCAGCCTCCACAAAATTTTCAAGTGCCCTATAACCCACATTTAAGCCAGGGGTATAGAAGGGAACAAAGATTGAAAGATAGTTTTACACCAATAGGAGAGTCCTATGCAAGATTGTTTGAGAAATTAAAGCATTATGACATGATTGCACTTATTCCTCCAAATCATGTGGACCCACGTGCAAGAATCTTTGGCCCTTCTAAAAGGTGCCAATACCATTCCAATGCCCAAGGGCACAATGTTGAAAGTTGTCGGGATTTGAAAAGAGAAATAGAAAGAATGATCCAGGAAAAACTGATTGTGATCCAAGACAGTGACACCCAAAATATCACGCAAAATCCTTTACCCGCACACGATGATGCCCACTTTGTGGGGATGATGTGTGGTGACATGGAGAATGAGAATCCTCTTAGGAACTTGCCGGCTGAAATTGGAGAAGGCTATGGTGATTCTGATGAGCAAATTTGTGGCTAAATATCAAACTTAGCAATTGAAAAATTATTCCCTCCTCACTAGGAAGGAAGCTTGGTAGCTTGTTTTGATATTTTTTTCTATTATCTGGGTTATTTCAGGGTTGTGATCCAGATTTTAGTTGTTTCATTGAGTCAAACCCTTCTATCCCTCCATTCTGTCTGTGTGAGTCTTGTCCATTTGTTCTGTTGCTATTTTTATTATTCGGGTTGTAACTCGGATCTTAGATTGTTTGTCTTGTTTTTAAACCTTTCCATCTTTTACTCAATGAAATACGGTTTGTCCTTTTGTGTCATTCCATGCTTAGTTCTTTTCCCGCTAGTTTTAGTGATATGACATGCATGTGGAATTTTCGGCCAGATCTTAGAAAATTGATTTAAGCTTGAATTGGATAACTGAGAAAAATATATTTTTGAGGATGAAAAGGAGTTGAAATACTTTGGAATTAAGGTCGAGTAAAATTCACCTTCAAAACATTGTGAAGATCGGGCTTGAGGATATTGAATCAATTGAAGCTTGGTCGAAAGTTTGACATTAATGGATGGAAAATGCCTTTCGACCACGACACACCAAGAAAATAAACATGTTCATCAATGCCCTGATTGCAGAAGGATACTATGTTTGGCGTTCTCGAGGCTAGGAGGCCCTTCTTCTGCTATCCAAACATTTTATATCCTTTGTTACCCATTTTGAGCCTGTGTTATTTCCTTTGACCACCCTCTTTTGGAATTAAGTTTAGAATTAAAAGTCCAATAAAAATTGAAAATGAAAAAAAAAGTCCATGCCCCAAGAGTACAAACTGGGGCAACTCTTAGAAAAGTCAAAAAAGGAAAAAAGAAAAAAAAAAGGTCAAAGGTCCATTTGTTTTGAAAAGAAAAAGAAAAAAAAGCAACAAAAAAAAAAGAAAAACAAAAAAAACAACAAAAAAAGGAAAATGAAAAAAGAAATTAGTTAGGTCAGATGTTTGAACTATGGTTGACCTGATTCCTTAAAAAAGGATACGTAGGCAGCCTCACAGTTCGGTCCAACCAAATAAGAGTAATAAAAAGAGTCAAAGAAAATCCAAAAATCCCTAGTAACTGGAACTGGGGCAAAGATTTTATTTCACTTTTGAAAGAGTCGATTCCAATAGTTGTAAATGTACAACCCATCATATTGAGTCTACTTTGAGCCTTCATGCCGTCCTTTCTTTCTAACCCAATCCAAAGACCTTCCAAATAAAGACGTCTTGATTAGCCTTCAAGAATGCCAAGAGACGCATGCAATGAGCAACAATTGTCACACGACATAGAACATTGTCAAGTTGCTCACAAAAAAAGAAAATAAATTAAAAAAAAAATGAGAGAGTCTTGCTAGTGAAAACTTTCACGGGCAATGTAAGGCGACGGTAAGCAGAGATAAATAAATGAGAGAGACTTGTTGGTGAAAACTCCTCGGGGCACTACTAGTCGAAAGTGAGTCATGAGCCAATGCAAAGGATTGACACGAACAAGCCCGACTTCAAAGGTCATAAGAATGGTAAAAGGGAAGATTGGATTAGTTTGATAAGTCAGGTCGTTGAATCCAAAATGCATGTCATGATCATTAAGGCTAGTTATTGAAAGAAAAAAAAAACTCTTCCTTCTGTCCTTCCAACAGGGGCATTTCTTGTTAATACTTGTTTCTTTGCATCATTTTGTCCTTCACTTTGAGTCGGTCCTTGTCAAAACAAGCAAGAAAAGATTTCAAAATCTACTACCAACTTTTTAGTTGCACAAAGTAAGTTTGGCCATCATACTCAGTTGTTATTGTCAACATGCCTTGAGATTCATGCATAGGCTCCCCCAAAAGACTCTTGTTAGCCTGCTTGGCGCAAACAAAGATAACTTGTGATTCTCTCTGACAGACAAATTGCTCAAAGGTAGGAAGTCATTCAAGATATCAGAAAGGTCACCTAAGCAAAGATCTCCAGCTGGGATAAGGCTGATTGTGCCGCAAATACCAATGGCATTGGGAGCAAAATAATCAGGATTGATACAAGAAGTAAAGGTCCCTTGAAAGAAACAACAGAGCCTCCCAACAGTGCACTCGACTACCAACATAGCCGGTCTTCTAAAAGAGAATGGACACAAAGCCAAACTGCCAAAGACGTCAAGGCCACAAACCGACCACCACCTTTTAAAACTGACAAAGTTTTTCTTTTGTTTGGAACAGGAACAAAGCAGTTCAAGGAAAGTGGTTAAAAAAAAGAGAGAAAAAAAAGAAAGAAAAAAACAAAAAAAGAGGAGAAAAAGAAGAGAAAAGCCGACAAAGGGAAGTTTCTCAAATATTTGCCTTTATTTGTCTTGCTATTGTGCATAAAATCTTGCCGTTGATCTTCATATTTTTCCTCCTAGGATAAAAAGTCCTAGTCTGATGGATTTTGCTCCTAATAAAAATCTTAGTCTGATGAATATTTCTCCTAAGATAGAAAACCTGGTCTGATGAATTTTCTCCTATGATACAAGAAATCTTAATCTGATGAATCTTTCTTCTAAGATTGTTTTAATAAAAAGGGACTTAGTCTGATGAACTTTCTCCTAGGATCAAAATCTTAGTCTGATGAATTTTTCTCCTAAGATAGAAGACTTAGTCTGATGAACTTTCTCCTAGGATAGAAATCTTAGTCTAATGAATCTTTCTCCTAAGATAACAAAAGAGGACCTAATCTGATGAATTTTCTCCAAAGATAGAAGACCTAGTCTGATGAAATTTCTCCTAGGATAGAAATCTTAGTCTGATGAATCTTTCTCCTAAGATACCAAAAAAAAGAGACCTAGTCTGATGAACTTTCTCCTAGGATCAAAATCTTAGTCTGATGAATTTTTCTCCTAAGATAGAAGACCTAGTCTGATGAACTTTCTCCTATGATAGAAATCTTAGTCTGATGAATCTTTCTCCTAAGATAGAAAACCTAGTCCGATGATTTTTCTTCTAGGATAAACATCTTAATCAGATGAATCTTTCTCCTAAGATACCAAAAAATAAAAGAGAAAAAAGGACCTGGTCTGATGAACTTTCTCCTAGGATCAAAATCTTAGTCTGATGAATCTTTCTCCTAAGATAGAAAACCTAGTGTGACGAATTTTCTCCTAGGATAATTTGAAGAAAAAAAAGGTAAAGTCTGAATTTGAAAAGGGGGGGGGGGGTCAATTTTAGTTTTCTTAAAGTTATAAATCTTTAGTTGTCTTGAAATCAAGATCCTCCTGGATAATTGGATTTAATTTTAAAGTATGATCCTCCTAGATAATTGGATTTAATTTTAAAGTTTTTCACGACCCTCCTGGATAATGGGATTTAATTTTAAAATTTTTTAGGACCCTCTGGATAATGGGATGTAGTTTTAAGTTTTCAGGACCTTCATAGATAATTAGATTTAGCGTAAGTTTTACTTTAGAAAATAGAATTTTGCTTTCAAATTTTCACTCTTAAGATGAGATTTAATTTTAGTTTTCAGGAACCTCCCGGATAATGGGATTTAGCTTTCACATTCATAGAACTCTTTTGGATAACAGGATTCGATTAACACTCATTGATATTTCCGGTACCAAACTGGGACAGTAAAGTTTCTTTTGTTTTGTCTGTTTTGCTGTAGTAGCAGGCGCCCACTTGGAGAACGATGGAATTCATTTCAGAGTTACTTCAAATTTCAAGTCAGTAGCAGGCGCCCACCCGGAGAAAAAAGGAATTCATTTCTAGTTTTAAGTCATTAGCAGGTGCCCACCTGGAGAATGAGGGAATTAATTTCAAGTTCCAGTCAGAGACAGCAGGACCCCTCCTGAAGAATAGGGGCAACCTCCAGTCCTGTTGTCAATTCAAGTTAGAAATAGCAGAAGCTCGCCTCAAGAATGCGGGTCGACAAGGGTCCGAGATAACTAAAATGAGTCTCAATCCAGAATGAAAAAAAGAAGAAAAAGAAAAAGAAGTGAACTCAAAGTACAGAAGCGGAGAAATGATGTGGACTACTCAAGACGTGATTGAAGTCACAAGTTTTGCATCCGAGAAGTTGAAAAAGGAAAGAACTAGCGCCTGCAGATAACAAGCATCAAGATTCAGATCAGAGTCCGGATGAAGAACTAACCAAGACTCAAGATCAAGCTTCAGAAGACTCATAGATAGGAATTTTGTTATTCATAGCTGATAGGTTTGTTTAGCTCTTTTAGATTTTGATTCTGATGTAATAACGGGATCACGGACTGGAAACTCGACGGCACCTCGCTTGGCTCTCCACCTCAGTATACTCTATCACTTCATTCACGCCTGAACTATATGTGGCATGATTCCTTTATAGCCAAGGATATGTAGGGAGCTGAGATACCAGGGCTCGGTCACATTCTCTTAGTTTTTGGTCTGTTTTCTAAATAAGGATCGGGTCAAAAAGTCTGTCTCATCGTTCTTTGTCTGAAAACTCTTCGTGTTTCCAGTCAAAGAGGGGCAGCTGTAGACATGTAATTTTTGACCCTCCCCAAGATTTTATACATTTTAACATTTAAATATTTAGTTTAGGTTTAATATTGCTACTTTAAATAGTTTTGAATCTTTTAATTTATTTTATCACAAAAATGAAATTACAAAATATTTTCTTTATTTAGCTAATTAATATTTTTATCTAGTTACTTTTAATTTATCTATTTTACATAAAATTTAAAAATACAAAAATAGTTCCACTTTGTTTTCAGGAATATTATTTTAATTTTACAATGATTTTCCATTTTTTTCTTTTAGTATGATATTTGAAAAATACCAAAAATAGGTTTGTTTCAACGGTTAATTTTATTTTAATAGTTATTTTATTTAAGTAGGATTAATTAGTAAATGGTGTAGTATTTTTAGTCTTGTTTTATAAGAAAGAGTATGGGTTTTCTGAGCAAAAATGAGAACATTAAAAGGATAGAAGTGCAAATTTGAATTCTTTGAGGCTGCCCTAATGTTACAACCCATATCCACATGTGTTAGTTCATGCCATATATTAGTTAACATAAATCCAAGAAGGAATTATCTTTTAGATGATAAGAAGTCAATCCTATTGGTCTTAAGTGATACAAGAGTGTATAAGGGTGATTAACCAGTATTAGAAGTTAAACGAATCAAGGATGTTGTAACTCGTATTTTCAGGTAATCTAGCGGTGCTTAATACACTCAAGAGGTCATTTATTAAGGTATTTTAATCATATAATATCCGTATCATAAGTCTTGAAGTTAAACGAGTTATGAAACAAAAGTCGACAAAAGTTGTCGCAACTTAGGTTCATAATTTTACTTAAACATTAGGTCAAATGTTTCTAATCTTTTCTCATAATTTACAAGGAATTACGGGGTGATATACCAATAAAATTAAATATCTAGGAGTCTAGTTTCCAACGCATTAAACCGTTCATCGATACGATCTCGGAGTAGAGAGATATTCGCGTTTTCGCGAGACTGCGCCAAGCACCTCTCTATGGGGCCCACTAAGTCGGTTTAAGATATTTGGGCCTATATAGGATGACTCCAACCCATTTTAAGTCATTTCTTTTTACTATTTTCAGACCTTAGAACCCTAGGAACATCCTCTCAAGGTTCTCTCAAGATTCAAGACCCAAAAAAAGGGCAAACAACACAAATCAAGTGTCGGGAATTCCGTGGCGCTAGTAAGTCTCTTGTTCTTCTTGTTGTTGCTCATTTTTGTATCGTTCCAGCTCGTGTGGGAGGTTGTTTTAAAGGGTTTATGTTCTGTAAATACTCCCTCATGTTCTTAATATCAATCCTAGGTGATTTCAAGCCTTCTAAAGTGATTCTAGTGCCGAAAAACACTAATTGATCGCTAGTTTCGCTTTTTTGTTGTTATGGCAGCATTGGAGGGATATTTCATGGAAATTTAAGGTCAAATTGGAGTTGTTATTTCTGTATAAAGGTAAGAAACCTCTTACTCTATATGTATTTAAGATTATCCAAGTTGCAGCTAAGCCATTGAAGCTAGAACTTGTGAAATATATATCGAAAGGCTTGGAAGTAATGTTATTGTTTTGTGGACTGTTTTGCGTTGTTGTTGGGCTGCGTATTTTACTACTATCTTGTGGAGTTTTGGAGGAGGAAGGGTGTGGAGAAACACCATATATATGTAGGGTTATGGGCTGATAGTTATTCGTAACATTTCCAGGTTGTTTGACACGACTACGGTGGTCGTCGTATGTATGGAGTGATTAGGCTGTGTGTGGACTATTTTGGGAGGCTCAATATGTTTATTATTGATGTTGTTTGGGCTGTTTGGTGATTGTTTTGAATGGTGTGAGGTCATATATATAGGGGAGGTGCTGTCCGTTTCATCGTAAAATAGGTTGTGGTCGATACATAATAGTTATGACGCTTAAATGATAACGATAGTATCGTTTCTCTTATTGTAGACTAAGGAGTTTTGACAATTGCATAGCTTGAGATTGGGGCAGTATATACAAGGTATGTGAGGCTATCCCTTTCCTTCTTTTGCAAGACTCCGATTGCACATAATGTAATGAACGATCTTCCAAGATACTCTACTCTTAGAAGCTAGCAGTACTTACATTGTTTTCCCTCTTATGGAACGATTGATGTTAATGTTGATTCTCTTAGTCTTATGTTATCAATGTTGTTGGTACTTCCTGATTCTTATAAGGTTCATAGTGAAGAGTTAGTCCTAATAACGTGTACAGAGGATACCGACCTTACGTCACTCCGAAAGGTTTAGAATGTGATTCCATGAGTCGAGCATGCATTATATATATGTATCTATTTTACTCTACCGAGCCACGCTATAGTTGGCCGGGTACGACACCTATTGTGCAACCACTGATCAGTTGGGTTTTACCGAGCTCCACGTGGCCGGGTACGATTCTACCGAGCCTATTATGGCCGGGTACGATATGATGATGATGATGCCCACAGAGGCGAATGCTTTAAAGGTTTATGTATTTATACATATGTATCATGCATTTCATGTAAGTAGCCCTCAGAGGTACTAAGATGTTACAGGTTGTATATTCTCTATCCTTGCTTACATTATTGATCGTATTTATGGTTCCTTGCCTTACATACTCAGTACTTTATTCGTACTGACGTCCTTTTATTTGTGGACGCTGCATGTCGTGCTGCAGGTCCTGATAGACAGGTAGGTGCAGCTCCCCCACCACAGTAGACTGTCCAGTTCAGCGGTGATTGGCGAGATCCCTTCTCCGGACTTGCCTTGGTCTTGGTATGCAATTTTTGTTATAGACATTATGGGTATGTCGGGGCCCTGTTCCGGCTATGTTGCAATACTTATGTTCTTTTAGAGGCTCATGGACAGGTGTCGGCTCATGTATAGTTTGGTATGCCTTGTCGGCTAGTTTTTGTTGTATAGTCTTTCATAGTAGCGTGGTAGCTCATACCTTATATGTAGTTTCTTGATTGTCTGGTCATCCCCTGCTATGTATGTCCATGCCGTCATATTTTATTGCTGGTTGTCCATGATCTAGGTCTACCATTTATATTGATCTTTTTAGCCTTAAAAGATAATAATGAAGGTTAGATGAAATGTACGTTGGTGCTCGGCAAGTGTGGTCGGGTGCTAGTCATGACCCTTCAGTTTGGGTCATGACACCTAAGACCCACTTCCCTTTCTTCTTATACACCCTAACACTCATTTAAAAAACTTAGACCTAGCTAAGAAAAGATCCCTACACAAAAAAGAGGACAACCGCAATTCCTAAAAAAAGGAAAAAACGGCAATCAACCCTAATGGTCAGAATCATTTTGGAGCCATTTTGATCTCAAATATTATTGAGAAACGAATCGAGACCTAGACTAAAACAGAGAAAAAACGGCGCCGATTCCAAAAGGAAAAGGAGACCATTGTCTCCAAATTCTTAAAAACAGAAAACGAGAACAGTAGCTCCTACCGGCAACGTGTAGCTATCGATTGGAAAATCAAGGCGCTGTCTTTTCATTTGTCGGCTCTTTTTTTTGTGTATTCTTTTCCAACAACTTCTGGAGATCGAATTTTGAGGTACTGTTCGAGGTTCGTCGAGTTCCGGCAAGCTTCGAAGTCGAGGTTCTGGTTTGTAATTTCGGTGTTTTGATCCAAGGATTGTTGCTTTGTTTAGCCCGATTGACTTGCAATTTTCAGCTTTGTTCATCAATAAAAGGTTCATTTCTCAATTTTCATTCTCATTTCATTGTGTTATGATAGTTTGGTACGCGTGTTGGTTGATTTGTGATTTTACGTAGTTTGAGTACTATGCCTTAGTTTTCATTTAAATTGTTTTAATTAGTTGTATTTCAATTGGGATGTATGTAGTCTTGTCTCTTGAATAAATACTTTTAATTGGGTAGATGGAAAAATTGGAGTTATTTTTTTTGGCAAGGAATAAGAATGTGCCATAAGGTGGATCTTGGACCATAAGGAATCTGGCCAAGCAATAGATCATGTTAGCTAGCTTATTTGCTCCCAATAATATCTTGTTCGTGAATTTTGCATCACAACAATCTCAAAGATTAGGAAAATAATTAAATGCGCTAGTTGCTTTAGGCGCGATTAATAAATTATCGTGGCCATGAGTACGATTCCCGTGACATGGTCACGGTATGTAAATCTCAATTCGGGTGTGCATTTCATATGACCCGACCATAATTTCAAATAATAATAAAAATAAACGTATTGTAAATCGCGGGTGCATTTCATGTAGCGCGGTTTGCAACGTGTATCAAAAATGACAAGTGTACGACAATTGTGTGTCACGACCCTAACCCCGAACCTGGACGTAATGGCGCCTCTCGTGAAGACAATGCCAATCAACTAAACTCAATTCACTTGTTAAAGTAGTTAAACAACATAAAAGCAGTCTAAAACATGATTTAGAGATCATAGGTAGCGGAAATACAACCTGACACAGCCTTAACCGGGGTGTCACAAGTCATGAGCATCTATAAGTCATAATACAAGTCTGCTAAAACCATAACCTAGTACAAATGTCTGAAAAAGAACAGAAGCAATAAAGGAGTAGAGACGCGGGGGCTACGGACGTCAACAACTACCTCGTAATCTCCGAACGTAGCCTGAAGCGGGAGGAATCAGCACTCGGGAGCGGAACCAGCAATGCTTGAATCTGCACACAGGGTGCAGGGAGTAAAGTGAGTACTCCAACTCAGTGAGTAACAAATGTAAATAACGACTGAAAGTAAGAAAACACGTAAGGCACAAGGCATTCTATAATGAAGCAGTAAAATCATTTAAAAACAGTAAAACAGTGAAAAGTCAAGTAAAATCCTTCAACAAGTAAACAAGTAATTGACAGGTAGTTAAGGTAAAGTAAACAAATAGAAGTTCTCCCCTCGGGCACAGTATCAGCAAATCCGCCCCTCGGGCAACATCTCAGAACAATACCAGCCCCTCGGACTCAATCTCACATCACAATAGGTACTCGCGCTCACTGGGGGTGTGCAGACTCCTGGAGGGGCCCCTTACAGCCCAAACACAATAACAAGCCATCTCGTGGCATCAAATCTAGGACCTTGGCCTCATATAAATCAAGCCACCTCGTGGCGTACATATCTCAGGCCCTCGGCCTCAAATCAGTATCAGTGTTTCCTCACTACGTAGGCCATCGACCTTACTTAGTCAAAAATCATCACAAGCCTCTCGGGCGATGGTAAAACAGTGTTTCTCAACCCAAACATCATTTAAAATATCATTTTAGTCTTAAAACTGAGTAAACATGGCTGAGTAGTCAAATAATGGAAAATAACATGATTAAGTTCAAGTAATAAGTCAAAAAAGTGAGGAAATAGTAATCAAAATCCCCGAAGGTTTCAAATAGTTGGCACGAAGCCCAAATATGACATTCAACCCAAATAATGATGATAGCAAATAAATTTCAGTCAAATACGCGGTAAAATCATCAATCCGGACGGACCAAGTCATAATCCCCAATAGTGCACCACCCCACGCCCGTTATCATGCGCGTGTCTCACCTCAATATAGCACTACGATGTGCAAATCCGAGGTTTCAAACCCTCAGAACATCATTTACAATCATTACTAACCTCTAGCCGGCTAAATCTCTAGCTCACGACGCCTTTGCCCCTCGAATCAGCCTCCACGGGCGTTGAATCTATCCAAAATCAGAAGAGGACGTCAAAACATGCTAAGGGAATGAAGCCCAAGCGAAAACAATCAATAAAGGGTACAAATCCTGAAATTACCAAAACCCGACCCCCGGGCCCACATCTTGAAAATCAGAAATTTTTACACCCATAGATTCTTTATCCTCCCACGAGTTCGTACATATCAAAAGTTCTCAAATCCGACCCCAAATGGTCCTCCAAATCCTCAATCAAAAGTCCAAATTTCCAAGCCCTAGCTCTTCAATTTTTAGCTTAATTTCCATGATTTTCTAGGTGGAATTCACATAATAATCGAGTTTTAAGTCCGAGAATCTTACCTCCCAACGATTCCCCTTGAATCCCTCTTCAATCTCCTTCAAAAATCTCCCAAAATGACCAACTATGGAGGAAATAAGCCCCAAAATTGCGGACAAGACGAGCTTAAAAACATTCTGCCCAGGCATATTTTCCTTCATCGCGATCGCGGAACATCCCTCGCGATCTCGAAGAACAAATATTCAGCTCCCAAAATTTACTCTATGCAAACGCGATACAGCCTACGCGAAACACGATGCCCATGCGACTTAACCCTAAGTGATCGCGGACGCCCCTCCGCGTTCGCAATGAACAAAACCCAGCCAAGCCCCCAGGTCCATTTAACTCTATGCGAACACGACCACCTTCCCACATTCGCGATGAATAACCTTCCCACTCTATGCGATTGCAAGCCTCACTTCACGAACGCGAAGAACAACTGGACAGCCTCCTTAAAACCTTCTACGCGATCGCGAGACTCCCTATGCGATTGCGAAGGGCAAAATCCTGCAACAGCTAAACCTACAATTTTCTGCAATTTCTCAACTTCAAAATGATCCGAATGACCACCCGAAACTCACCCGAGGCCCCCGGAACCTCAATCAAAGGCACCAACATATCCTAAAACCTTATTCGAACTTGTTCCAATCACCAAAACACCTCAAACAACATCAAATCACCCAAAACACATCGGATTCAAGCAAACTTTCTAAAATATTTTGAATTACGCTTTTGATCAAAAACCCAACCAAACCACGCCCGAATTACCTGAAATTTTGCACACACATCCCAAATGACACAACAGAACTATTGCAACTTTCGGAATTCCATTCCGACCCCTATATCAAAATCTCACCTACCAACCAAAAATCGCCAAAATATCAACTTCGCCAATTCAAGCCTAAATCTACTCCAACCCTCCAAAAGCCATTCCGATCATGCTCCTAAGTCATAAATTACCTCCCGAAGCTAACCAAACCATCAGAACTTACATCCGATCTTTCTAACACATAAGTCAATATCCGGTTGACTTTTCCAACTTATACTTCCTTAAAAGAGACTAAGTATCTCAAACTTTACCAAAAATCATTCCAGACTCGATCCGACCAGCCCGATACCACAAAATACGGATAATGAAGCATAAAGAAGCAGAAATGGGAGAAACGGGGCGGTAACTCATGAGACGACTGGCGAGTCATCACATCGTGGCTTGTTCCAGAAATAAATCTATAAATAAATAAAAACAGTTATAATGTTAAAAATGCACAATAGGTTTAAAACATGTGATAAATCAGATAATCAGGCCAATTATTAATAGTTGAGCGACCGTGTTAAAACTACAGAATCCGGGAATGCCAAACACCTTCTCCCAGGTTAACAGAATTTCTTACCCGGATTTCTATGTTCGTAGACCATAAATAAGAGTCAACTTCCTCGATTCGGGATTTTAAACCGGTGACTTGGGACACCATAAATTATCCCAAGTGGTGACTCTAAATAAATATAGATAATCCCGTTTCGGTTAGTATCACTTAAATTGGAAAAACTCCCTTATATCCCCTCTCGGGTAAAAAAGGAGGTGTGACAGGGACTACCTATGAGGCCTAAGGGCTAACCTTATTGCGAGTTTGAGCAAGTACTCACTCGACTACTAAGCCCTAGGGCTACCTGAGTTCGAAAAAATTCTCACTCGAGGGCTATCTGCGAAGCCTAAAAAATCTAGCTTTATTTCAAATTCGAGACCTTGCTCTCACACAAACGAAGGCATAATAGAATTCAACACGAATCGAAGATAAAATAGAGAAAATTTTATATTAACAAAAGATGTTTACAAAGCCCACGAGGGGACCTTACACAGAAACAAAGAAGCAAAAACAAAAGCTAAGAACCTAATCTACTTTTGAGGGCATATCCTAGAGAGCGACATCTTCGAGAACATCCTCCTCGGGAACTCCATCTCGATCTTTAGAGAAAATTGTATCCTGGTGAAAAACTTGGCGAGTATGGGTCTTGTTAGCACAAATATTATGAAGCCACTTCTTGAGACATTGTACCGATGTGGGATGCAAAAATTATTAGATGATAGTGCCACCTCATTCCATGGAAAGCGAAAGGAATGAAGCGTCACACTAGGTTGAAGTTAAGAGAGATAAGCAGCAGTGTAAAGTTCACATATCTTCTAATACGGGAAGAATTCGGTGCCCTTCACTCGTTGTTTCGAGCAAACAATAACAACAACAACTCAGTATAATCCCACTTAGTGGGGAAAAGCTTTGAAAAAGGGAGTCATGGCATAACTGATAAAGTTGCTTCCATATGACCTTGCGGTCACAGGTTTGAACCATAAAAATAGGTGATTAGAGGAGGATATAGAGAAGGGAAAAGGCTAAAATTTGTTGAAGAAAGAATGAGTGTAATTTTTGTTCAGCCAAGTAAACCCTTATTTATAGAGAGACGATGACAAAACCGACGGCGCATTCAATGCTTTTGGGGAAACGAACCGGTGGTACATTCAATACTTCTGGGGAAATGAACCGACGAGACATTTCGATCACTTCAAACGCCTACGTCACAAGAATGACGTCATCGCGAGATGCTCGGGAAAATCGAGGTTCCAATCGTTTCATATCATTTCATTCTAAGAAACGCAGGGACTATCTGCATACGGTCAAAATCAAGGAGTATGATTTTGAAGTCTTAAATCGGGCTATAGGCCCGAATTCGGGAGACTCGGAGTGGGTGTCGTATCCAGCTAAGGGATACCTACCTCGAGGAAACTGATCGAATGCCTGGTACGGAATGCATCGAGGGCAGCATTATCTCAAAGTCAATCAAGAAAGAGCGGGAACTTCTCAAGGACACGTAGACCTGGGCATTAATTATAGAATAAGGGTTGTACGAAATAGTACAAGTCCGTACTAGGTCGTTATATACCTATACCAATAGAATTCTTTACCTTTATGAGCAAGGTACTATATTGGGGTTTTCTCCTCCTATATAAAGGGGACCCCAATCATTTTGTAAAGGGATCAGATCATTCACTGCAATAGAACATTCTTATTCTTCTCTTGTTTAACGTGTTCAACAATTATTCTTCAGCTTTATTGTCTTTACTTTATTGTTCATACTTTGTTGGTCTCAGCTGACCTCGAGGTCCCTGGATAGACAAGCTCGAGGCCCCTACTGTTCCGATAACATTGATTTGGTTCATTATTTCGTCTTACTTAAACTCAATATTACTCATATAATCACTAGTATTAAAATATATCACGTATCTTTAAAACCACAAATTATCTTTAATTGTTACTCATATTTTTCGAGGTAAACAATATTACTTGACCAAAGACTCATGGATATACTCCCTCTCTCTACTTCATAATTTTAGTTTCTACATTTTAATTAAAATAAAATTGAAAAGCTTAATTAAGATCTTTTTTTCCCATAACAAATATTTCAAATTATTTATTATTTAGATAATGCTAACGATAAAATAAATTTTATCTATTTTTTCGTAATTTTACACTCAAAATCACTCCAATAAAGACTAACCTAAAGCATACTTTTATAACTAAATCGCTTCTCAAATGATTCGGTCAAACACAAACTATTATTATCCTAAGTTTTTCCTTTTTCAGAAACTCAATTTAGAAAAAATAATTTTTCAATAAGTAGATTTTGAAAGTTTAGCCAAATAAGCGGTTAATATGAAATCCTAGCAAAAGTACAGTAAAAACTTATTTACACCCGATATTTATACTAATTTTATAAATATATGACACATGTTTTCACAATGATAAGAGTATATGTCAAGACAGTGAGGTCAAAAAATTCATTTTTGCACGGATATAAGCTGAAGAATTTCAAAGAGGTCATCATCTTTAAGTCATTTCAACTTTATATCCTTGGACTAGTCTTCCGTCATAAGAACGGTATGCATAAATCACACCAACACTTCAAATTTTTATCAGAACTTAACCTACTGCCTTTCACCAAAGACAATAACTTGTCTCCCGTAACCTTAGTGTTCTTGCTGCCCATAATTTTTTGGCAAAAATCTTCACCTTTCTTCATGACCTTGTTCAATTTTTTATCGTTGGGATACGAGTGGCAATTCAACCCCATCAACAATGCAAACTCATTAATGTCGAGATACATTGGGTTTTCATCCACACGGAACTATATCTCATGCTTCTTCAGCGCTCTAATTTGACGAAGAAGAAGATAATGGACCATTTGTCCATTGAATTTATTCTGGTGATTGAGAACTTAATAAATTGGCCAAAATATTAGTGTTTGAATTTTTTTCCCGGTAGTTTTTGCTGTTGCAACATTTGTTTCAGTTCAAAAATCACCTTTAACCTTGATTTTACTGATATTTTTTCTGGAAAAATCGATATTTCATTAATTACGCCAAGTCATGAACCTTCATTATCGCCTCCCTCCTCTTCTTTACCACTTTCCTCCTCTTCTTGAGGAACTTTATCAATTTTATCTAATTCATCAACTTCATCTTCATCCTCGTTATAAGGATCAATATGATTCACAGTATCATCTGTTTTAGAATTTTCTTCACCTAGACTTTGGGGTTCAACTGTTGTTGCTATTTTTTCATCAGAGCTAATTTTTATCTCTTGCCAGCTTTACTAGATGGGTTCCTATCTGATATACATTTCATAAAATGAGGTTTTATCTTTACTTGGGCAGGATTTCTTGATGCATTTCCTAGTTCTGGTATTTACCATCTTGTTTAAATAATCCAAATTGTAAAATAAACTTGGATACTTGTTTAGATTCGTAATTTGACACTTAAAAAATACTTTTTGAAAAAACTGATCAAACACAATCTGCTTATCAAATACTATAAGAAGCACTTCTCAATCAAATAGGGCAAACACAAATTACTTCTTTCAAAAAGTACTTGTCCATAAGCCGCTTTTGACAGCTCAGCCAAACAAGGTCTTAATCAAGATTATGTATATTTGAAACCAGATGGGAGATCTTCTTTCACTCCACTTAACTTTGATTCTTTAAAATTTTAGAAAAGAATGTGTTATTGCTTTTTTTTTTTTTTTTTTCTCTATCTGCTTGCACCATCTATGGTCGTCTTGAATGCAAGATGTAACACATACGGGATCAACAAAACTAATAATCAAAGTCATGGCACTTGCATGATTTCTAGAGGATGAGATTCCTATTAATTATGATTAAATAATAAAAATTATGTTAAAGAACATGGTATGCGCTTAATAGATTAATACATGCACAGAGCGTAGGTAAGTAGTAAATAGTTAAATAAGTTCATGTAGAGTATCTTAGGCAAAAACCTGTATACTGCATACTACACAGACAGTGCATAACGGGCAAAAATGAGCCTTCTCTTGCACCATTTATGCAAGACGTATATCTACGAGACCCACAAAAATCAATAATCAAAGTCACGCACTTCCATGGCTTCTAGGGCTTCAATTCGTACACAATCTTCTACTTCAACTTCTTCAACATTGGGTGATGCTCGGCTGAATTGTTTAATCTCATCCATAATTTGGGCACCTGGCCGAGGAAGGAGATATGCAAAATTCCAAATGAAGATTTCCTCAAGTATAGGTGCAGATGCCAATATAAACTTCACAAATTCCATTTCCATCTCAACACCAATAAACATATTCATATGTACTCTTTGCAACTTCAGAGCACCATACGAGCTTGATTGGGCTTGTAAGAATTGTACAACAGGTTCCACAATATTGTCCACTGATTCCTAAAGGATTTTCGGGAAAAATTGTTAGGCGAGTTCAGACGAAAAAACCATATTCAGTCACCTTAATGAGAATGTAGGAGAGTGCTTACACATTCAATTGTAAGCTGTTCTAATTTACGGCAGCTTTTAATCAAGTAAACAGCGCATGTAACCTCCTCAACATTTCTGAAAGAGATGCTCGAAATACTGAGAGATTTGACATTGTTCAGAGCAGTTGGGGGACTCTTTGGCAGACCTCCCAGGATCAAGTACTAGATGGAAGTCAAAAATTAGTTAAATATACGAACCAGATACATCATTTGGTTATGATATGTAAAAAGCTCCATTAGACTATAATTAATACAATCACAAAATGAACATTACCTCTAATACAGAACCACGTAGATCCAGTTCCTGCAGGGAAGGCATGTAATTGAAGAACTTTGTAAAATTGGAACAACCAGGAGGTGGATCAGGCAAAACTCGTGAATTGATAGACACAGTAACTTTTTCAAGCATCGGGGCATTCTTGAAGCAAATGAACTTTGAATTTCCATCAAAGTGAAGTATTTGAGATTAGCGGCATCAATATCAAGGATGTCAAATTCTGTGCACCAAGCCAACCTCAATCGTTCAAGCAATGGGCATTTGGAGATGAGATTCCTAATTATTACTGGAACAAAAGTGACATGCTGAAGATCAAGACTAATAAGCTTCTTAAACCCTTTGAAACCGGGTGGAGGGTAAAACAAGCAATGACGAACTTCCAGATGCCTTAGTTGCTGGAACGTAAAAAGGTGAGAAGATAAATGATATCTGTTGTCCCCGCATCTGTGAAGAGTAAATTCCTGGACATTTTTCTATGACAAGAAAAGTATCCAGTGATCAATATGAGGATAATTTTTCAAGTTAGGGCGTCCGAGTTTAAACTTCAGTATTGGTCCTTTATGGAGTAGTAGGACTTGGTAAATGATTGCCTTGGCTTCTTGATTTTCTTTGAAAGACTTGAAAAACTCATCACTAAAATCAAGTTCCTGACGTGTCACCCATTTGTACCTCCAGTCTTTTGACAAGATACTGGTCTTCACTGCGTCTTTCAAAGACAAGGCCCCTAGAATTTCATCCACAACATTACATGGCAAAATGCTGATTGTATCTACACCAGATCTCCTACCACTCCTCATGGTCTAGTACTGACGAGTTTGCAGCCACTTCTGAAAATTAAAATCAGGTTAGTCAATCAATAATGAGCAAATGCACTTGTCGACTTTCAAAGTATTCATCAATATTCTCACCAGAATTTCCATATAAAGCCGATATCCAAACATTTCAGCAATGTTTTCAACTGCATATAATTTTCCATTTTTCCTATATCAGAGTGACAAAAAAATGGTACACGAGAGAGTATCAGGAAAGATCACAAAATTGGAAGATTGGAGGACCACAAACTTCACATGGAAAGAACACAGTTAGTATCTAGCTAGCGACTCCTACTAAGGTTTCATTACTCTTCCCGATATTAATTCAGCCCATCTAACCTTTTGAAATTTTATATAAGGATTTTTTTCCTCGCATTAGCCAGCGTTCCTCAGTTTTTGTGCTTGAGGGAAAAGCTGTTACTTTATTTTTTCTTTCCAATTAAATTCACAGTTCACCATACATTTCCCAAACAGTGATGAGCCTTTGCCATTAACACAACTGCCAAGATAAAAGTACATTATACTCTATGTAATCACCTAGTTTTAATAGATAAAAGATCAGACTCAGGAGAGCAAGCACAATGAGTTGAAACATATTAGAAACTAAAGTTGATCAGAGCATGCCAAAGAGAGAGCATCCACGGGAAAGATGTTATGCAAGATTAAGTTCACAATCTAGTATTCTCGACTTTTTTTTTTTTTGATTTTCCATTCGATGTCCGGTACCTGCATTGGAGCCCGACTATATCCGGATTAGCGCCGGGTAAGGCCCCACTCCGGGGGGGAGGGATCGCTCCCTACCAAGGATTTTTCCATACCCAGGGCTCGAACTCGAGACCTCTGGTTAAGGGAGGAGCAGCCCCATCACTGCACCACATCCCTTGATGGTTAATATTCTCGACTTATTTTAACTTCCACTCTATCTAATCACATAGTTTTAACAGATGAAAGATCAGACTCAGGAGAGCAAGCATGA
The DNA here is from genome assembly GCF_000715075.1 of Nicotiana tabacum. Classification (NCBI taxonomy): domain Eukaryota; kingdom Viridiplantae; phylum Streptophyta; class Magnoliopsida; order Solanales; family Solanaceae; genus Nicotiana; species Nicotiana tabacum. The sequence goes on along the minus strand of NC_134080.1, from coordinate 124,543,551 downwards.
TGAGTTGAAACATAACAGAAATAAAAGTCGATCAGAGCATGCCAAAGAGAGAGCCTCCATCGGAAAGATGTTATGCAAGATTGAAGTTCATAATGTAATATTTCTTCTTAGTTTAAGTCCTTGATGATTGCGCGCTTGCCCATTTATGGAATAAGTCAATCTACTGGAGATGATATATAAGTTATACGTGAGGAACATCTGAATAACATCTATTCTTCTTTCTAGACAGGTCAAACAAAACACACAAGGGAAAATTAAAAGAAAAACCTCATAAGCTTTTTTTTTATAACACGGCGGTACCCAAGCAAGCTTGGGCACAATCCACGGATACCTGCTACCTTCTCCCACCAGCACAGATAGAGGATAACTCTGTCGACCAACCCTTGTGGTCGGATGCGAAGAAATTACCTACTAGTATTTTTGCATCCGCTAGGGATTTGAACCTGAGATCTAATTATTGGTAAGCAGAGTTAAATGTGCTCCACAAAAACTGGGGAGTTCCTTGTTGTGATATTGCTACACAATCCCCCCAAAGAGAACATAACGCCAAGGGTTCATGACAAACTGATTTGATTCAAAGAAAAAACAAAGAATAGAAACTTAACATGACAGAACTGCACTGAATGATAAAATAAGGAAAATCATAATAACTGAGTTCATAGGCTTAATTACCTGTAGCAGAGTCCACTGAGAGAGATCGAAAACATTGGTATGAGTAGAGAGATTCCCTTGTTTTGAATTTCTTTTCTAAGTTTCAAATTCAGAAAATAAATAGGCGCTGGCGGACATTGATCGAAAGAAACTGTTGACGGTTTAACTACTCGCTTAACGCTTACAGGACAATGCAGGACACAGGTTTGAAATTTACTAGTATTAGAACCAATACTAAAAAATATTAATTATTTTAAATTATAATTTTTCTTTTTAGTATCATGCTGCCTTAATAAAATTTCAATTGGCATCTTACTTCTCAATACAATATTTCATTAACTAAATTATACGAAATTAAAGAAAAATAAATTATATAGTCATCGACATCGTATAACATTTTTGTTTCTTATTTTTCTTTATTATAATTTTTATTACTTAATATTATTACATTATTAATATGATAATTTATTGACGTGTCACTTGGCGTAATATCATATTTCCACTATTACTTCTCAAAATATTATTTTTAAATTTTATTTTATGGTTCACAATTCTTCAATTTTCTAAATTTATCATTTATATCTTTGTATATTATTTACTTAATTTATTTTATTTTCTAAATTAATTCAAAGTTGAAATATCCTCATATTATCGTTATTTTAATATTGTCACGATCCTAGTTCTCCCTCTGTGAACCTGTCGTGACGGCACCTAGTCTCTACGACTAGGTAAGCCTAACATTTGCGGAATAAAGAACAAAACATAAAAACTATAAACTAAAAGTAAATTTTAAACAAGGAAATGCGATGCCGCTCGGCATATACAATAATCACTTTCGAATAGTATTTATAACTCTCCCAAAACCCGAAATGTCATAAGTCACAAGCTAAAGAAGAGACACAGTACTCCCATACTCCAGAGTCTAATACAAGAAGAAAATACAAGAAGTCTTTAACTTGAGGAAGAATAGAGAGGGACTCCTAGGTCTGCGGACGCGACATATATACCTCGAATTCTGTACAGTCGTCTCGCCTCACTGGTAATATGGTTGAAAGGAGGTACTTGGATCTGCACACGAAAAACATGTCCAGGAAAGGGCATGAGTACACTACAGCGGTACCAGTGTTACATCTCCCGTGTCCGTACGTTAAAAGTTTCGTCTTCAATTAATTGACGTAGACTCGGGGATGAGATTATCTTGACGCTAACGGATTTACGCTATTTATAACAAGCGATAAAGAAGTGTCGTGAAGGATAAATGGGTACACGAATTAAAGAAAACGAGTTTCGTTGAAAGTAGCCAGTTTGAGATAAAATACGGGTAGAGTGATAATATCCGATGATTATGAACTAGTACCATGCAAGGTACCATATGACCACGGTAGTATAATATATAAAGTATATTAAAAGTAAGTAGAATTTTAAGTAATTTATGATATTTTTTTAAAATTATGTGGGTAACTGATTAATTATCGAATAATAGGATATTATCCAATTAATTAATAAATGAATAAAAAAATTATTATAAAATTATCCCCCAACGTGGCATAAAGCCACAATGGCTAAATATGACTCCCGGTCGTTATTGCCATGTGGCTAGTTATGGAAGTGTCACAAAAACAAGACTTAAACATAAGTCTTATCAAAATAAGACTTGCACATAAGCATCCATGAGTCATTATTATCAATTCATTGTTAAGATCAAATCCGTTCTGTCTTTGGTTCAACAAAACATTAGAAGCAGAAGCCATTTCGTTCCAAAATTTCTAGGAATCAAGCAAAAATTTCGTTCATAAAATTTCAAACAAGCAGGAAAAAATCTCGTTCAACAATATCAAAAAGTAAAAGCTTAATCTGATTTTTGGGGTTCTAAGTTCAATCCATGAAAGTTTTCAATAGAATACTATACAGAGTTTTCCCTAGGAATATTAAGGTCATCCCTTTTTTCTTTTGGCATGGTCCAAATTATATTGAAGAAACGAGCAAACACACAACTTTCATAAATTACTCTATTCATAGAGATACTAGGGGTGTCTATATTCTTGATTCCCCATGAGAATTATTATTATCTTCTGTTCATGGGTCTCAGAATAATACGCAGTTGAAAAAAAGTTTATCCGGAAGGAATATTGAGATTTTTTCGTATTTTTCATGCATTTTACCCATTTATACATGTGAATTGACCCATGACCACACAACGTTATATACACGTATATATGTAAGTATATTTATATGGGATATGGAAAAAGGTTACGACGTTATATACGCACCACCACCTGATCAGCTGGTATATGTTGATAATGTTGCCCCCAGCGGGCGAGACGATATGATGGGATGCCCTCAGTGACTTGATGATATAATGTACACCCATACCTATGCATGACACGACATTTATACGCACGTGCACGACATTATAATTGTTTTAGAATTTACAAAGTTATTCAGATTTAAAGACGTATTTTTATATTCCATATTTCATCTATGCCTTTTACGTACTAATTTTCACGCCTTACAAACTCAGTACATTTTTCGTATTGACGCCCTATTTCACGGGGCCTGCGTTTCATGCCCGCAGTTGCAGGTAGGCAAGCTGACGGTCCCCCTTCTTAGGATCCCTAATCAGCGAGTGTTGGCGTGCTCCACTTGATCCGGAGCTGCTTTTGATTTTGGTACGATATGTTTGATTTTGATCCAGAGCTGCTTTTGTCTATGTTATATTTTTCGTACGATATATATATGGGTATGACGTGGTTCAGTCCCGTCTTTGTACATTTATGTTTCCATTCGAGGTCTGTAGACAGTATGTCTAGTTGGGTTGTATGTGGCCTTGTCGACTTTCAGTTATTGGATGTATAGTTATCTATAGAAGCCTTGCCGGCTCGCCACTGTATTCTGCATATATACATATATATGCCTTGTTGGCAGGTTTCATTCACGTATGTTATCTTCGTAATTCAGCAGATGTTATTCAGGTTTACATCTTAAACACATGCTTAAAGGTGTATGATAGGTAGGATTTGGACACCCGTCGCGACCCATCGGTTTGGGTCGTGACACCTAGTAAGTACCAAACCTAACCTCGGTCGAGTAGTGACGCGATCAGTCAGGGCCCTACTGGTATATATATAACAAAATAATACATAATAAAATATTGTAGTAATGATAAGTATAGAAATTAAGCGAGAATGAAATCACAGAAAAACAACAACTCAATACACATAGATAACAACAGGGGATCCTGGGATACCGCCCCGTAGTCCCAAACATAAATATGCAAGGGATCTCCCGGGATATTGTCTCGTAGTACCAAACATAAATGTGCAGGGGGATCTCCCGGAATATCATTCCGTAGTCCCAAAGAAAATATACAGTACATGAGGATCTCCTGGGATAGCGTCCCGTAGTCCCTAACTTAAGTATGCAGGTGGATCTCCGGGAATACCGTTCTGTAGTCCCAAAGTAAATATGCAACTCAATCAACATAAACAATAGTTTCAATAAGGAATTCTACAGTTTAGACAAAGTTCATATCAAGGAAGACATGTAATTTTCACTAAGCATGCTGCACAGAGTTCACATAGGCAGCTAAGATAGTTAAGACAGTTAAGGTTAGGCATGATTTCCAAAGATAAATAGGATAATTACATATATTAGTGTTGCTCAATTAAAGGAAAAACATATATTTGCTTAATGAAAATGGGGGTTTTCAACAAATAGCCAGTGTGCGCACTCGTCACCTCACGTACACGACGCTCATATATCAAACAGTACCAAATCCTAAGGGGGTGTTCCCCCACATAAAGTTAAACAAGCCACTTACTTCGATCCAAGCTCAAATCAATCCGAAATTACGCTCTTGCCACGAGTATCTAACTCCGAGTAGACCAAATCCAATAGCTCTTCTTCAAAATCTTTCGAAAAATCGCCTTCCACCGAGCTCCAAATTGAATTTTGTGATATGAATTTCAAACCCTCGAAAATCTCTTTTTCTGCCCAGCGATTTCCACTTCTACGAGGGATCAACCGCATCTGTGATCCTGCACATGCGGAAAAACAATCGCAGGTGCGGACTTAACTTAAGTCCTCAAAAATCGCTTTTGCAGTCAAGGGCCGCTTCTGCGCGCCCGCTTCTGCGCCTTTTCTCCGCTCCTGCGAGTCCGTTTCTGCTAGACTCTAACCGTTTTTGTGGTCTCAGCTGGGCAGGCCAAATTTCGCTTCTGTAGCTCCTTAGTTGCTTCTGCGACTTTGCACCTACGGTCCAAAATGCGCAGGTGCGAATACAACAGGTGCAACAACTTCAGCAATTTGCATAATTCTCAACCCAATCCGTTAAGTATCCAAAACTCACCTGAGGCCCCCGGGACCTCAACCAAATATACCAACCAATCCTAAAACATCATACGATCTTAGTCGAGCCCTCAAATTACATCCAACAACGCTAAAAACCCAAATCAACCTCTGATTCAACCTTAAAGAACTTGAAACTTCTAAATTCGACAACTGGTGCTAAAACCAACCAAACCACGTCCGATTGACCCCAAATTTTGCACACAAGTCATATTCAACACTACGGACCTACTCCAACTTCCAAAATCGGATTCCAACCCTGCTATCAAAAATTCCACTACTGGCCTGAAACTCCAAAAATTCAACTTTCGCCATTTCAAGCCTAAATGAGCTACGGACCTCCAAAACACAATCCAAACACGCCCCTAAGCCAAAATCACCCAATGGAGCTAAGTTTATGCCTAATAATCTAGCCTCCCTCGACTCGAACCAACCCACTGGGGACCGACACCTCCTACCATACAGAGCCTCATATTGTACCATCTGAATGTTGGACTGATAGTTGTTGTTGTAGGCAAACTCCGCAAGTGGAAAGAACTGATCCAAGAACCTCCAAACTCCTTCACACACGTACAAAGCATATCCTCAAGAATCTAAATAGTGCGCTCGGATTTTCTGTCCGTCTGGGGGTGAAATGTTGTGTTTAACTCCACCCGAGTTTCCAACTTATGTTGTACGGCTCTCCAGAGCCGTGATGTAAACTGCGTGCTCCGGTCAGAGATGATAGATACCGGCACGCCATGAAGTCTGACAATCCCACGGATATAAACTTGAGCCAGCTGCTCGGAAGAATAGATAGTCATCACAAGAAGGAAATGAGCTGATTTGGTCAGCCTATCTACAATAACCCAAACTACATCAAACTTCCGCTGAGTCTGTGGGAGTCCAACAACAAAATCCATAGTGATCCGCTCCCATTTCCACTCCGAAATCTCTAACTTCTGAAACAATCCACCCGGTCGTTGATCTTATACTTCACCTGCTTGCAATTTAAACACCGAGCAACATACTCCACTATGTCCTTCTTCATTCTATGCTACCAATAATGCTATCTCAAGTCCTGATACATCTTTGCGGCATTCGGATGAATAGAGTACCACGAGTTATAAGCCTCCTAAAGAATCAACTCACGCAAACCGTCCACATTAGGCACACATAGCCTCCCTTACATTCTCAATGCACCATCATCCCCAATAGTAACCTTCCATAGCATCACCGTGCTGGACTGTGTCCTTAAGGACAAACATATGGGGGTCATTATACTGATGCTCCCTAATACGATCATAAAGAGAAGACTGAGAGACCACACAAGCCAATACCCGACTAGGCTCAGAAATATCCAATCTCACAAACTGGTTGGCTAAGGCCTGAACATCCAACGCCATGGGCCTCTCTACTGCTGATAGATATGCTAAACTCCCCAAGCTCTCAGCTCGATGACTCAAGGCATCGGTCACCACATTGGCCTTCCCCGGGTGGTATAAAATAGTGATATCATAATCCTTAAACAACTCTAACCACCTCGTCTAATGCAAATTAAGATCCTTCTGCTTGAATAGATGCTGCAAACTCCGATGGTCAATATAGATCTCACAAGGGACACCGTACAAATACTGCCTCCAAATCTTCGGGGCATGAACAATAGCATCTAACTCAAGGTCATGGACAGGATAGTTCTTTTCATGCACCTTCTGTTAACAACAGTAATGGAGGTGAAATTGTACAGATTTAATCTAGGGTTTGAGAGTGAAAGAAGAGAGCTTTTGATATTATTTCTGAGCTGAAAGAATAAAATGATCCATCCCTTTACAAATGAGAAGCCCAAACAATATATATATACATGACCCAACTTCCCTTTCTAACCCAACTCAGTTAATAATTACAAAGAAAGAAAATGGGCCTAGCCCAATACATATAATAACAAAAGAAAATATGGGCCTAACACTAATCAGGAGTGGGTGGTATATTTCTAACACCCCCTTAAGTTGGAGGATGATAGAATCCCCAACTTGAAAAGAAAACCATGATGAGCACCACCACCCAAAGTCTTTATAAAAATATCAACCAGCTGAGAAGAAGAAGAGGTATGCATCAGATGAATAAGACCTTCAGCAAGCTTGGTTCGCACCAAATGGCAGTCAAGTTCAATATTCTTTGTTCGTTCATGAAAAACTAGGTTCTTAGCAATGTGGATAATAGCCCGAGAATCACAAAACAAAGGAATAGGTGAGAAGAATGCAAACCCAAATTAGAGAGCAAATGAGACAGCCATGCCAGCTCATCCACAACTTTGCTCATGGCCCTGTATTCAGCTTCAGCAGAAGACATGGAAACAATAGGCTACTTCTTAGACTTCCAAACCATAAGACTGCCACCTAAAAACACACAATAACCACTCATAAACCTCCTAGTGTCAAGACAGGCAGCCCAATCACTATCATAGTAAGCAGTTAGAGACAAATCAGAGGAATTGTTAAAGAAAATCCCATAATCAGAGGTACCCTTCAGGTATCTCAACACATGGAGGGCAGCTTGCATATAGGGAAGACAAGGGGATTGCATGAACTGACTAAGGTGTTGAATAACAAAGCAAATATCAGGCCGAGTGTGAGTAAGAAAATTCAACTTCCCAATAAGAGACATGTAGACATCAAGCTTAGGTAAGGGATCACCTTCATGAGCTTTAAGCTTGGCAGAAAACTCAAGAGGACAAAGAATAGAAGAAATATCTGAGCAGTGAAAGTCAGCCAATAGATCAAGAATGAACTTCCTCTGATGAAGGATAACCCCAGAATCTGAATAATGAACCTCAATGCCCAGAAAATAGTAAGGCACCCCAAATCCTTAATCTTGAACTGAGCATGGAGAAAGGACTTAACAGCAAAAATCTCAGAAGAATAAGCCCCAGTGATCACAATGTCATCCACATAAACAACCAATATCACAAGAGAAACACCAGAACCCTTAATGAAGAGGGAGTAATCATTGAGAGAAGAAGAATAGCCTCTAGATGTGAGGGCCTGAGAAAGCTTAGCATACCACTGCCTTGAAGCTTGTCTCAAAACATAAAGAGATTTCTGAAGCTTGCACACCATTGGGGTAGAACCAGATGAGGAGGGAACAGAATAACCAGGAGGAAGCTTCGTGAAAACTTCCTCATCCAATTCCCCATGTAAGAAGGCATTATTGACATCAAGCAGATAGAAGGGCCAATGTCTTTTGACAACAAGAGCAACCAAAGTTTTAATGGTGGATATTTTGACAACAAGAGACAAAGACTCTTGGAAATAACACCCTCTACCTGAGTGTCCCCCCTAACCACCAATATAACTTTAAACCTCTCAACACTGCCATCGGCCTTATATTTAACCTTGTAAACCCACTTACACCCAATATGTTTCTTACCAGGAGGCAAAGGCATGACAAACCATGTGTCATTGGCTTCCAAAGCCTCAAATTCCTGTCTCATAGCCTCCTGCCATTCAGGAACAGGGGCAACTTGGGAGTAATACTGGGGTTCAAAGATAGAAAGAGCACCAACAACTGATAAGGAAGCAACATGCCCAGAACAAGTAGGGAGAGAGCAAACATAGTTTTGGAGGTAGCTGGGAGGATTGTGAGGTCAGGAGGACTTCCTGATAAGTGGAGGAGAAGTGGAGGGAGTAGGAGCAGAAGAAGGCAAAGCAACAAAAGAGGGAGAAGAGGAAGAAGGAGAGACATCACAAAGAGGAGGTGAAGATGAGGGGAAAACCTCATCACTTGTATCACTAGAAGGAGGGAAGTAAGGAGTTGCAGAAAGGAAGACATTAATAGGAGATGAAGGGGAAGGAAAAACAGGAGAATGAGTGGAAGAAGGTGAAGGAGTAGAGGAAGGTTGGGCAAAAGGAAAGATGGTCTCATAGAAAATAACATCTCTGGACACAAAGGAAGATTGGAAGCAAGATTATACAACTTATATCCCTTTTTAGCAAAGGGGTAGCCTAAGAAAATATAGGGGAAAGACCTAGCTCCAAACTTGTCACTAGACCCTAGGAACAGTGGCATAACATAGACATCCAAAAGGTCTCAGATGGCTATAGTAAGGAGGCTTCCCATAGATATCACGACCCAAAAACCACAAGTCGTGATGGCACCTAACTCAACCCGCTAGGTAAGCCAACTAATAGAAAATACCACTCAACTGAGATTATAAGAGAATAGAAAATAGATAACTGAACATTTATAAATTTACCCAAGACCTACTAGTACGAATCATGAGCTTCTAAGATTTAGAATTTCAAAATTGATACAAATAAATACACATTTTGTTTGAATGTTATATAAACAGATTAGCAATAACCTAAGCTACCAAGGACAAGTGGAAGCTATATCCAAATGCATGAACATCTTCCAAATCAACACCCAACGTCACCAGTAGCTCCGATTCAAAATCTACACGCAATGTGCAGAAGTGCAGTATCAGTATAACCGACCCCATGTACTGGTAAGTATTTTATCTAACCTCATCGAGGTAGTGATGAGGCTTTTAGCTAAAAGATGTTTATTGTTATAACATGTACATTAGATTAGAAGTAAAGTAGTTCAAAGCATAACAAATAAAGGTATCATATACAACTCAGCGAAACAGTCAACAATTACTAAAAGGAACCACAATAGAAGATTTATGATCTTTACTAGTATGAGAAGTATATCCAAAATATCAAATCACATGGCACGATAACACCCTTCGTGCTTTTATCTCATCCTCACCAGTATAAATAAATTTATGTACAATTCAATTAGCACAGCAACACCCTTCGTGCGTTCAACTCATCCTTCCAAATAAATGTATAAAAGAACCAACCATATGATAAAAACACAATAATAGGAATTACAAAGTAGGAAATACGCAAATAACAACAATGGACCAAGATATACATGTGGACAACGGTAAAGGAGGAAAGCACGTGAGTAATAATAACAATTGGAAGGCAAGGGGTATCAACGTCAATTAACTAGTATATTGGAGGCCTAAGTACAAATATGACAAATAAGAAGGAAACACATGATCTTTACAAGTTAACAAGTAAGGGCATGAATGAATGGCCATGATGGAATGATTAAACTAGAGTGCGACAGAATAGGTATGACATGAGTAAATTTCAAAGCAGGAAATAGGCATGGCATATGCAAGTTAAGCAAATAAAAGACATGGACAACACAACAACAATTGAGATAGAGGTCAACTACGGGACAATAACAACATATCACTCAGAATATTTAATTGCGACAATAACAGCTCAAGGTAAGGGTGGAAGTGTATACACGGAAAACATATATCACATCATAATGCATGTCCCTCATCCTCACCTTCACGGAAACACCCTTCATGCCATGACCTCACAATATTAAAAGCATAACAATATAAATAAAATGGCACGGCATCACCCTTCGTGCTTTACACTCTTCCTCACATGATAATGTATATGAAATAGCACGGCATCACCCTTCGTGCTTTACACTTTTCTTCACATTATATTGAATATGAAATGGCACGGCATCACTCTTCGTGCTTTACACTCTTCCTCACATGATAATGTAAACGAAATGGCACGGTATCACTCTTTGTGCTTTACACTGTTCCTGACATAATAATGAATATGAAATGGTACGACATCACCCTTCGTGCTTTACACTCTTCCTCACATACTAATGTATATTAAATGGCATGGCATCACTCTTCTTGCTTTACATTCTTCATTATCAAGCATATGATATCAGTAAAGTGACAAGGCAGGAAGTATAAATAACATCAAGGAGAGTGTTCAGACAAATATTCCAACAAATTCTAAATCACGGAATTTCTAAGCCAACAATGATTCAATAAGCTCTCAAGGGAAGTATAACTCAAGTACTTCCACGAATATCACAATTTATCAGCAACACAAGTATAGAATCCAGCATCTCAAAATATCGATCGTAGCAATGTAGTAATGATTATGTATCGAGATGACCAAACTAGACACATCAATGTATTCTTAGAATTCTATCAAATTCCATCAAGTTATATTAGGCTAAGTCTTGATTACTAACATTTTATACTACGTTCTTAATATCGGTAAATCAAGTAAAGCATGAAGCAAGGGAGTTACGTAATTCTACAAGACAGAATTAAAGTACAATCTACCCCCGAGCATGATTAACCCCGTCATATACATATACGCTCATCACCTCATATATGTATCACCCCCGCATGTAGCAAACAATGACAAATAGGAGGAAAAATTCCCTCAACAAAGTTAGGCAAAACACTTACCTCGATTCGGCTAACTCAACACTCAACTTAGCCTTTTCCTCTACAAATTCGCCTCCGCTCGACTCAATCTAGCCAATGATGACTTGAATACATCACACAATGCAAGAGAAAACAACTTCAATCAATAAAGCTGTGATTTTTATTCAATTTCTAAAAGGTCAACAAAAGTCAAACCCCGGGCCCACCCAGTCAAAACCCAGGTCTAAGGGTAGGTCTTGACTACCTATATCCTCACGAGTCCAAATATATATTTTGTTTTCAAATCCGAGTCCTATTCGACTCTCAAATCCTAAATTTTCATTTTTCAAAACTTTGACAAATCCCCAAATTTTTCCATAGATTTCTCATGAATTTAATGTTAAATCTTGTATAAAATCATGAAATATAGTTGGAAATTGATTAAAGGTATATACCCAATGTTTTGGTATGAAAATCCCCTCTCAAAATCGCCTCACCTCGAAGCTAGGGTTCAAAAATATGAAAATAAAGCAAAAACTCGGAATTCTCAGCACTTAACAGGCTGCAGATGTCACATTTGCGAATGAACAGTGTTTTCGCAATTGCCATAAATAGTTGGAAATTGTGGATGAACAATGTTTCACAATTGCCATAAAAGGTTCGCAATTGCGAATGAACAATGTTTTCGCAATTGCCATAAAAGGTTCGCAATTGCGAATGAACAATGTCGCACTAGAAACCAACAAAACCCAAACTTCTCCGAAATGATCTGAAACCAGCCCGAAACTCATCTGGAATCTCCCGGACACAAGCCATATATGAATTTCAATCATAAAACACGGTACAGACCTGCTCTCGCACTCAAAACACTGAAAGAGGTCGTCTTAACCCGATATTGACCATGGTCAAACCCCCAAATTTCTTAACTTTACTAGTCTCTCAATCAATGATCCAAAAATATACCCAATCCCCTCGGGACTCCAAACCAAAAGTGCACACAAGTCTAAAATCATCATACGAACTAGCTCGCGTGATCAAATTGCCAAAATAACACTTAGAACTACGAATTGGATACCAAATCAAATGAAATTTTCAAGAAAGATTTGAAATCTCTATTTTTACTACCAGACATCCGAATCACGTTAAACCGACTCCGTTTCCCACCAAATTTCACAGATAAGTCAAAAATATTATATTGGACTTGTACTGGGCTCCGGAACTAAAATACGGACTCGGTATCAACAATGCCAAACATTCAATCAATCTTAAAACATTAGATTTTTCAGACTTTTAATTTTCAATAAAAATTCATAACTCAAGCTAGGGACCTCGGAATTCGATTTCGGGCATACACCTAGATCTCACATTTCAATACGGACCCATCGGGACCGTCAAAATATGGGGCCGGGTCCATTTACTCAAAATATTAACTGAAATCAACTAAAATGAACTTTTTAGGCAAAAATTCTTGTTTTTATTAGTTTTTTAAGCATATAAGCCTCCCGGGTCAATACTCGGACTGCGCACGCAAATCAAGGAAGGCTAGAATGAGTCTCTAAAGGCTTCAAAACACAAAGTTTGGTTCTAAATCACCAAGTAAAGTGCAAATACTCAAAACGACTAGTTGAGTCGTTACATCCTCCACCACTTAAACACACGTTCGTCCTCGAACATGCCAGGAGTCGTTCCAAAGCTATCAAATCACGGTGTAACCTTACTACGCATAACCCGGGGGTGATCCCACATTACCCTGTTATATATAAGGCCGCCAACACAACCCAATTAGAGATCCTTATTTCAACCTTGGTCTTGAAACCTTAGAACTCAATTCTATCATCTAGAATTCTTTGCAAGATCCGAATCTCATATCTACACGCTGTATAGGTCTGAACGAGCTTATCAAGTCACAACCATAACCCAAGATGTAATCACATGATATACCCCATCACTTCGACACTCGTAGTAGGATCTGCTGACCACCATTACTGCCCAAAACAAATTCGGTACCGGTAGCAAACCTCATATCGATTAGAACCTCATTCAAAACCTTCATACCCTACCGATGATGAAAGAAAACATGCATAACCGCTTAACCACTCATCTGATCAATAAGCCAAGAAACTCTTTCGCTCGACCAGGGCATTGTCCACATCCTCAACAAAATATAGTGTTATTCTTCCAAACCTTCCGCATCCCAATACAATAGCATAAATCTGAGGTCTAGAAACCTCACTCAGCTAAGACAAGCAGCCACACTGACAAGCATCAACAATAATCATATGGAGCCACACACTACCCAGTTTCGTACACTAACAAGTAATAATTCAGACATGGCAGATAACAGTAAGAAAAATAAATAAGAAAACTACTAAGCTAGTTAAGTAGGCAGGGAAATTTTAGCTTTTTATTATGAACTATTCTCAACAAGGTGGAAGCAAAATACACGAAATAGAAATAAGGAGCCACATTTCATCACTGTACTGTTGCGTCGTGCAACCTGATCCCATAATATCAATCCACATAGGGTACCCTTCTAGCCATAATACTCGGGCTCACTGATCATATGTACGCCAACATCATGCACAATAGAGTGCACAAAAATATAACTATAAGGAAAATCATTAGGAACAAAAAATACTGAGAAGTACAAGCACAACTATGGTGCAATAAGCAAATCAACATCACAAAGGCCACCTCGCCATAGTGCCATGAAGTCTAAACTGAATCACAATATGCTTGCGAAGAATCATGTAACCCTCACAACCCGCCATAGTATAAGAGAGAAACATATAACATAAACCAAGGCGTGAATGACATCCATTCCACCTGATGATATACACATGGCAACAACTGCGTAAAACAAACAGGTCCGATCCAATATAGAATACACATTCTCATTAGGCTCAAAATAATCCCCAAACCAAATTCCGATCTTCCTCAAACATGTAATAAACCTTCCAAAAGTCTATAGCAACATTTCTATAACACCTACCGTCTATCATCCAATCCACTACGTTTCTTCTTAACTTGCAATCTAGGAATAGTCTATCAATAAGAACGTTCAATCTCTGAGCCTCACGAATACCAAAATTTTCATACCCAATCTCAACACCGCTATTCAATGGCTAACACGTAACTCATACTCCGTCATCTCATACAAAAACACCCATAAGTCAAAACACATGGTACCTGCCAACAGGCGAACTCTACTCCGATAGGAACGCATAGTGCCAGAAAAACTTTTAACACCCAAAATCGTTTGTGCCATCAAGAACTCATATGCTTCCCTCCGAAACTATTTGCAACCTTATACCTGCAAATTTCAACCCCACACGGCGCATCGCCTATAACATGCTACTCGCAACACTATGAAAATCTCATAGCCAACTCTGAACCATAAGCAAATTGAACACCTCATCAACCGAGAATCTTTCATTTAACCCAATCCAGGAAAACACCACCACACGCAATATAGCCTCTATACTTATAGGAAAAATCAACTCCGACCGTGGTCATAACCATGATAAATTCATCGAAACTCATTAACACATAATCGAGGAATAAGAACCAATCACCTCTAACTCAACCGAGTTACGCAGACTGCCAACCCGAAAGTAACTCAATCTAATACACCCGCCCTGAGGGAACCTCCTGGGAACTCGAAGCCATTTCTCGCATAACTCTAAAATTGACATGTAGACCCTTCTTGACAAGGAAATACCGCCGATCCGATTACCACTCGCTACCATTTTCAAGCATGCCCGTAAACAAATTCAAAAGTCCATAAAGGCTACATAAGACCTGGAACTCGCCAGAACCTCCTCGATAACTACTCATCTTACTCTGATCTTCAATGCACAGCTAATACGCGTCGAGCAACCCGTGCTTCACCAGTATATGACCATTCGAAAATATAACCAAGCAATCCCTCAGCCCAGAAACTGATACGACCCATGACCCTACAATTCGATCATCATTAGCAGACCACACCACTTAGCTCAAAGCCATAGATCACCTTATCGACACCCCAAATTACTATATCTTCATAGCATGCCCCGATCTGCACGGCTATTTAGCTGAATACTTCAAATATTCATGCAATACTAATCATAGAACACACCAAAGATTTTGCCAAATGCTTACCCATCATTGCAATAGTCAAACAACTTCCCCAAATGCTCTGAAATGATGACATATGCACTCTACCAAATGGAAACCTCATACGAGACACACGATCCAAACTCATCATGCAAGAGATGGCCCACTTGTTATACTCAAATCGACACCTTGCCATGAACTCACCTTAATCATAATAGCCTGGCCACCAGCCAATCTTCCAAAATCTGTGCTTTCCAACTAGACATATGATCCCGCCTCATACCACAAATGAACGATTAGAAGATTTAACAATTCATCTGTTTCTGAGGATAGACAGTACATTGCAATGATAATCAAGCATCCATAACCCATCGTAATCCATTTGCAACATCACCGATCATCGGCACATAGCAATTACTGAGTGCACAACATCATATATGAGCGATTGGGAAGAGTCAAAGTCGTAGATTTCAAGCTAAAGAAAAGTCGCGCGATAAGAAAACAAGAAAGGGAAATTTTCCTAAATGTCGTGTAGCCTCCCGAAGATAGGTATGGATGTCATCATACTGATCCACAGGACTCTACTAGATACTTGCTCATGACTCGTAGAACCTACGAACCTAGTGCTTTGATACCACCTTGTCACGACCTAAAAATCACAAGTCGTGATGGTACCTAACTCAACCCGCTAGGTAAGTCAACTAACAGAAAATACAAATCAACTAAGATTATAAGAGAATAAGAAATAGATAACTGAACATTTACAAATTTACCCGAGACCTGGTCGTACAAATCACGAGCTTCTAAGATTTGGAATTTCAAAATTGATACAAATAAATACACGTTCTGTTTGAAGGTTACATAAATAGATTAGCAATAACCTAAGCCACTAAGGACAAGTGACAGTTATATCCAAACGCACAAACATCTTTCGAATAAGCACCCGACGTCACCAGCAGCTCCGATCCAAAATCTGCACGCAATGTGCAGAAGTGCAGTATCAGTACAACCGACCCCATATACTGGTAAGTATCTCATCTAACCTCGTCAAAGTAGTGACGAGGCTTTTAGTTAAAAGATGCTTATTGTTATAACCTATACATTAGATTAGCAGTAAAGCAGTTCAAAGCATAACAGATAAATGTATCATATACAACTCGGCGAGACAGTCAACAATTACTAAAAGGAACCACAGTAGAAGATTTACTATCTTTCCTAGTATGAGAAGTATATCCAAAATATCAAATCACATGGCACGATAACACCCTTCGTGCTTTTATCTCATCCCCACCATGTATAAATAAATTTATGTATAATTCAATTAGCACAACAACACCCTTCATGCGTTCAACTCATCCTTCCAAATGAACATATAACAGAACCAACCATATGATAGAAACACAATAATAGGAATTACAAAGTAGGAAATAAGCAAGTAATAACAGTGTACCAGGATATACATGTGGACAACGGTAAAGGACTAATTGGAAAGCACGTGGGTAATAACAACAATTGAAAAGCAAGGGGGTATCAACGTTAATTAACTAGTATATTGAAGGCCTTAGTACAAATATGACAAATAAGAAGGAAACACATGATCTTTACAAGTTAACAAGTAAGGGCATGAATGACAGCACGATAGAATGATTAAACTAGAGTGCGACAGAATAGGTATGAAATGAGTTAAATTTCAAAGCAGGAAATAGGCATGGCATATGCAAGTTAAGCAAGTAAAAGACATGGACAACACAACAACAATTAAGATAGAGGTCAAGTACGGAACAATAACAGCATATCACTCAGAATATTTAATTGCGACAATAACAGCTCAAGGTAAGGGTGGAAGTGTATACATGGAAAACAGATATCACATCATAATGCATGTCCCTCATCCTCACCTGCACGGAAACACCCTTCATGCCATGACCTCATAATATTTAATGCATAACAATGTAAATGAAATGGCACGGCATCACTCTTCGTGCTTTACACTCTTCCTCACATGATAATGTATATGAAATGGCACAACATCATCATTCGTGCTTTACACTCTTCCTCACATCATAATGAATATGAAATGGCAAGACATCACTATTCGTGCTTTACACTCTTCCTCACATGATAATGTATATGAAATGGCATGGCATCACCCTTCGTGTTTTACACTCTTCCTCACATAATAATGAATATGAAATGGCACGGCATCACCTTCGTGCTTTACACTCTACCTCACATGCTAATGTATATGAAATGGCATGGCATCACCCTTCGTGCTTTACACTCTTCCTCACCAAGCACATGTATATCAAATGGCATGTCATCACCTTTCGTGCTTTACACTCTTCCTCACATGATAATATATATAAAATGGCACGGCATCACCCTTCGTACTTTACACTCTTACTTACCAAGCATATAATATCAATAAACTGACAAGGCAGGAAGTATAAATAACATCGAGGAGAGTGGTCAGACAAATATTCTAACAAATTTCAAATCACGAAATTTTTAAGCCAACAATGATTTAATAAGCCCTCAAGGTCAGTATAACTCAAGTACTTCCACGAATATCACAATTTATCAGCAACACAAGTATATCATCCAGCATCTTCAAATATCGACTGTAGCAATGTAGTAATGATTACGTATAGAGATGACCAAACTAGACACATCAATGTATTCTCAGAATTCTATCAAATTCGATCAAGTTATATTAGGCTAAGTCTTGATTACTAACATTTTATACGACGTTATTAATATCGGTAAATCAAGTAAAGCATGAAGCTAATGAGTTACGTAATTCTACAAGACACAATTAGAGCACAATCTACTCCCGAGAAGAGGGGAAGGGAATCACCCCAGAAAGCAGTAGGCAAGCTGGATTGAAAAAGCAAAGCTCTTGCAGTTTCAAGCAAGTGTCTATGTTTCCTTTCAACTACACCATTTTGTTGAAGAGTGTGTGGACAAGATGTCTAGTGGATGATGTCTTTCTCAGCAAAGAATTTGGAACCAGATGTAGAGGAGCCTAACTCTAAAGCATTGTCACTCATAATAGTTTGAACCTTGAAAGAAAAATGGGTATCCACCATGGTTATGAAAGCCTTAAGGAGATCAAAAGCACTGTTTTTGGAACCAAGAAGGTGGGTCCAGGTAGCCCTAGTGTAGTCAGCTCTTATAGTGAAGAAGTACCTGTCACCACCTGATGTGGGGGAATGGTGGGGACCCCAAGTATCAACATGGATTAATTGAAATGGGGAAGAAGATTGAATGGAACTATTCGAGAAAGGTAACCTAGTTTGCCTGGCTAAGAGACATACAGAATAAGGGAAGGATTGCTTAGGGGAAAGACAAGAACTAATATCAGAAATACGTTTCATCTTAGAAAAAGGTACATGTCCTAGTATAAAATGCCAAAGAACATCCATTTTATTAATAATTGAATGAGATGAATTACAAACAGGATCAACAGGAAAAACAGAATCAGGTGAGCACACATCAATAACAGGAAAAGAAATAACAGAATGAGATGACTATGGCATGGATGTTGAATGAGTAATGTCCAGCTTGTATAACCCTTTGTCCAGTTTACCAAGAACCAATGGCTTCTTCAGAGAAGGGCATTGTAAGACACACAAAACCTTAGAGAACTGAGCAATGCCATCAAATTATGCCACTAGTTCATAAACAGAAATAAGGTTATACTAGAAAGTTGGAATATAGAGGACATTGTGAAGAGTGAAATTGGAAAACAAAGTCAAAGATCTAGTATGTGTAACCTTAACTTTATATCCATTAGGAAGAGATACAAAGCAAGGAATAGTAAGAGGTTGTAGATTAAAGAGAAGAGACTTTGGAGGAGTCATATGATCAGATGCCCCAGAGTCAAGAATCTAAGCTGAACTAACTACTTGTGAAAATAAAGTAGGTTTAAGTAACACACTGTGTGTAGCAATCTTACCAGCAAAATGAGCAGAATCCATGAGAGAATAAGAAGAATCTGGGCTAACATGAGACTATTGCATAAGCAGCATCACTTGAGAATATTGCTCCTTGGTCAGCCCTGGCACTCCAGAGTGCTGATCAGATACATCATTTGAAAGGACAATACTGGGACTAGGACTAGAAATGACTGAGGCAGAGGAAGTCTCAATAGCAGCATTAGCAGATGCTCTTCGAGGTGAAACATTCTTTGTGAATTTGAAATTGGGTGGAAAGCTATGGAGCTTGTAACACTTTTCAATGCTATGTCTAGATTTTTTGTAGTATTTGCAAATAAGAGACTTTGAAGACTCAAAATTCACCCTAGGTGCATAAACAAGTTTAGAAGTACCAGCATTAAAAGAGGCAGATTCTGAGGTAAAGTGAGAGGTAGAGGACACTTGTCTCTATTTCTCATCACTTAGGAGGATGTTGTACACAGTATCATTAAAGGGGAGGGGATTAGCATAATGATGTTGCTGCACACCTGGACATATACAACATTCGGCCCCATCAAAAATTGGTAAACACGTTGTTCCTCCTCTGCCTTGACACCACCACCACAGGTACACTTACTCTCAGAAATAGAAGCCAACTTATCCCCGAATTGCTTTATTTTGTTGAAATAAGAGGCAATGTCAAGGGAACCTTGAGAAATGTGAGCTAATTCCTTCTTTAGCTCAAAAACTCTAGCTCCATCCACCTATCCATACCTAGTCTCTAATTCCCTCCAAATATCCTTGGCATATTCAGAATACACGACTGTGCGATGGATTTGCTTAGTGACATAGTTGGAAAGCCATGCAACAACTAAATCATTGCATCTTTGCCACTGCCGTATGAGAGGAGATCCCTCAGGAGGTTTCTCTGCAGTCCCATGGATGAAATCCAGCTTATTTCTAACGGAAAGGGCAACCAACACGGATCGTCGCCAACTCCCATAACAAGTCCCATCAAAGGGCTCAAAGACTAAAGAACTTCCCAACAAATCAGAGGGGTGAACATATAAAGGATGGAAAAGGGTGAGTATAATCATCAGGATGAAAAGGAGGACGGGTATGTGTTGAGGTAGTAGCACTTATAGTGTCAAAAACAGATGAAGGTGAAAATGCAGCAGATATCGCCATTAAAACCGAAAATGCTAAAAAAAACAGTAATCCTAATGAATAATCACAAAACAATATGAGAAAATGAAAGAGAATACCAATTCTTCTCGCAACCGGAGAAGTTACGACCTTGAAATCGAAAGAAAAAATCACCAAAAAATCTTAATACATGTTGTTTGGACCTTGATGCACAGAATTGAAGCAATAACTAGTGAAGAATTGATAATCATCGTGTTGTGTAGAAGAAAAGATCACATTATGGCTCGACTAGTAAAAACTCTATCGATTTCGTTAGTTTCGTCGGAGATCATAACAGTGATGAAATCCGACGAGGGTAACCTCAGAAGAAAAAAGAACATCGGATCTATGAGATTCTGAGCTCTAATACCATGTTAACAGCAGTAATGGAGGTGAAATTGTACAGATTTAATCTAGGTTTGAGATTGAGAGAAGAGAGCTTTTGATATTATTTCTGAGCTAAAAGAATAAAATGATCCGTCCCTTTACAAATGAGAAGCCCAAACAATATATATACATGACCCGACTTCCCCTTCTAACCCAACTCAGTTAATAATTACAAAGAAATAAAATGGGCCTAGCCCAATACAAATAATAACAAAACAAAATATGGGCCTAAAACTAATGAGGAGTGGGTGGTATATTTCTAACACCTTTAGCTGTTTGGATGTGTAGGCAATTACCCTACTATCCTGCATCAACACCGCGCCGAGGCCAACTCGCGATGCATCACAATAGACTGTATAAGACCCCGAACTTGTAGCTGTAGGCAATATCAATATTGGGGCTGTAGTCAAAGCTGTCTTGAGCTTTTGAAAGCTCTCCTCACACTCATCCGTCCACCTGAACGGAGCACCTTTCTAGGTCATCGTGGTCATAGGTGATGCAATATATGAGAATCACTCAACGAATTGACTGTAATAACCCGCCAAATAAAGAAAACTCTGGATCTCTACAGTTGAGGATGGTTTGGGCCAACTCTGCACTGCCTCTACCTTCTTCGGATCCACCTTGATCCCTTCACTCGACATTACGTGACCCAAAAATGCCACGGAATCCATCCAGAACTCATATTTTGAGAACTTTACATTTAATTTCTTTTCTCTCAAGGTCTAAAACACTTTCCTTAGGTGATGCTCATGATCTTCCTGACTCCGGGAGTACACCAGAATGTCATCAATAAAGACAATGACAAACGAGTCAAAATATGGCCGAAATACATTGTACATCAAATGCATAAATGCTCTTAGGGCGTCGGTCAGCCCAAATGACATAACAAGGAACTCATAATGACCGTACTGAGTCCTGAAAGCAATCTTCGGGATATCTGGCTCCCGAATCTTCAACTGATGATAACCTGAACATAAATCAATCTTGGAAAACACTCAAGCACCCTGTAACTGATCAAACAGGTCATCAATACGAGGCAAAGGATACTAATTCTTCATTGTAGCTTTGTTCAACTGGCTATAATCAACGCATATACAAATAGAACCATCTTTTTTCTTCACAAACAAGATAGGAGCACCCCAAGGTGACACACTGGGCCGAATAAAGCCCTTATCAAGCAATCCTGTATTTGTTCCTTCAACTCAGGAGGGGCCATACGATAAGGAGGAATAGAGATGGGTTGAGTTGCCGGCAACAAATCAATGCCAAAATCAATATCTCTGTCGGGAGGCATGCCCGAAAGATGAACTGGAACATATCAGGAAAATCCCTCACTACGGGGACTGAATCAATTGTAGGGATATCAATACTGACATCTCTCACATAAGCTAGATACGTTTCACACCCCTTCTCAATCATTCGTTGAGCTTTAAAATATGAAATAACTCTACGGGGAGTGTAATCTAAGGTACCCCTCCACTCTAATCGCGATAAACCTGGCATAGCCAACGTCACGGTCTTAGCGTAACAATCAAGAATAGCATAATGGGGAGAAAATTAGTCCATGCCCAAGATAATATCAAAATCTACCATGCTGATCAATAATAAATCGGCTCTGGTTGTAGCAATAAAACACGACCGATAAACGCGGTCCACGACAAGAGAATCTCCCACGGGAGTAGACACATAAACAAGGAAACTCAAAGAATCCCGAGATTTGCCCAAATGTGGGGCAAAATAAC
The DNA here is from genome assembly GCF_000715075.1 of Nicotiana tabacum. Taxonomy (NCBI): domain Eukaryota; kingdom Viridiplantae; phylum Streptophyta; class Magnoliopsida; order Solanales; family Solanaceae; genus Nicotiana; species Nicotiana tabacum. The sequence goes on along the minus strand of NC_134080.1, from coordinate 124,520,968 downwards.
AGGACACATAGGAATAAGTGGAGCCTGGATCGAATAGAACCAATGCATCTCTTTGACAGACTAGAACAATACCTGTAATGACAAAATCGGAAGCAATAGCCTCTGTACGAGCAGGAAGGGCATAGTATCTGGCATGGCCTCCCCCTCTAGGGCGACCTCTACCTGCCCGACCTCCACCTCTAGTTGGCTGAGTAGGTGGTGTGGCAGCTGGTGTTGTAATCATAGCCTAGGAACCTTGTGGAGCACGCTGTGGCTGAGAAGTCTAGGGAGGTGCACCCTTCCTAAGCCTGGGGCAATCTCTCACCACATGACGAGTGTCGCCATACTCAAAATAAGGTATGGGAAGACGTGGTAGCTGTGACTGGCTCGGGCCAGATCTGCTGGACTGACCACTGAAAGCACCCCATGCAGGAGGCACACTAGATACTAGAGGTGCATAATAAGGCTCATGAGGTCTAAAAGGAGCTGGAATACAACTGGCAGCTGGAAGAGCTTAATGAATGGGGTGACTCACATAACCCCTACCACGACAAACTGCAATCGGGACACGGGTGCCAGAATAATGGCCCGACTCTAGAGACCTCTTGGCCTCTCTCTCCTCCCTATCCCGAGCAAGCATTCCCTCTACTCTCCTAGCAATGCTCACGACTTGCTGATAAGCGATATCCATCTCTAACTCCCAAGCCATGCTAGACCCGATGTTGGGAATGAGCCCCTCAATACACCGACGAACCCTCTCTCGAACTGTAGAAACCAGGTCGGTGCATGTCTAGCCAAGTCACTGAAATGGACAACATACTCTGAAATAGTCATAGCACCCTGGCGCAACTTCTAAAACTCTGCGCGCCATGCGTCCCTAAGGCTCTAAGGGACATACTTCCTCAAAAACATATCCGATAACTGAGTCCATGTAAGGGAAGCTGCCTTAACTGGACTGTCCAACTCAAAAGTATGCCACCACTGATAGGTTGCTCCTCGAAGCGAAAATGTAGTGAAAGAAACTCCACTCGACTCTGCTATGCCTATAGTGCGGAGGATATAGTGGCATTCCTACAGAAATCCCTGAGAATCCTCTGATGCTAGACCACTGAATGTAGGAGGGCCGTACTTCTTGTACCTCTCAAGCCTCCATTGATCCTCCTCTAAAACTGCAAGCCCTACCCTCGGGCTGATCTAGGGCTACAAGCAATATCGATATAACCTCTAGGATCTTATCAACCTAAACTCGTTGCTCTGGGGTGAGGGCGGCGGGAGTCTGTGCTCCTCCACCGTGCTGAGATGTGGCTGCAGCAAGGGGAATCAACCCTACCTGAGCTAGAGTGTTGTACATGCTCATGAACTGTGCAAGGGTCTCCTAGAGAGCTGGAGTAGTAGTAGTAGTAGTAGTAGGCGTATCAGGTGCCTAGGCTCCGGCTGGAGCTACTGGTGGTTCCTCTGTAGTAGCTCGCCCGAGTGCTCTGGCTGCACCACGTGCACATCCTAAGCCTCTACCCCGACCCCGGTCTGTGGCGACTCTAGTAGGGGGTGCGGGTCCCTGGTCATCTTTGGTAGCACGTGTCCTTACCAGCTGTGAGAGAATAAAAGACAGAAGTTTAGAATTTCAAAGTAAATAATCTCGCACGATAAGGAATCAAATGAAGTGGATTTTTTCCTAACAGTTCCATAGCCTCTCGAGGATAAGTACAGACGTCTCCGTACCGATCTGCGAGACTCTAATAAACTGGCTTGTGACTCACGACTCCTATGAACCTAAAGCTCTGATACCAACTTGACACGACCCTACTTCTTCCTCCGTGAACCTGTCATGACGGCACCTATTTTCTACGACTAGGTAAGCGTAAAATTTGCGGAATAAGGAACAAAACATAAAAACTATCAACTAAAAGTAAATTTTAAACAAGGAAATGTGATGCCACTCGGCATATACAATAATCACTTTCAAACAGTATTTATAGCTCTTCCAAAACCTGGAATGTCATAAGTCACAATCTAAAGAAGAGACACAGTACTCTCATACTCCAGAGTCTAATACAAGAAGAAAAACAAGAAGTCTTTAACTTGAGGAAGAATAGAGAGGAACTTCTAGGTCTGCGGATGCGGCAAATATACCTCGAAGTCTTTACAGTCATCTCGCCTCATTGGTAATGTGGTTGAAAGGAGGTACCTGGATCTGCACATGAAAAACATGTGCAAGAAAGGACATGAGTACACCACAGCGGTACCCAGTAAGTGCCAAGCCTAACTTCGGTCCACTAGTGACGAGATCAGGTCAGGGCCCTACTGGTATATATAAAACAAAATAATACAGAATGAAATATCGCAGTAATGATAAGTACAAAAATTAAGCGAGAATGAAATCACAGAAAAACAACAACCTAGTAAAGAGAGATAACAACAAGGGATATTCTAGGGTACCATCCCGTAGTCCCAAACGTAAATATGCAGGGGATCTCTCGGGATACCGTCCCATAGTCCCAAACGTAAATGTGCAAGGGGTCTCCTGGAATATAGTTCTGTAGTCCCAAGGTAAATATACAGTACAGGGGATCTCCGGGGATACCGTCCCGTAGTCCCAAATGTAAATATGCAGGGGGATCTCCTGGAATACCATTCCGTGGTCTCAAAGTAAATATGCAACTCAATCAACATAAACAACAGTTTCAACAAGGAATTCTACAGTTTAGACAGAGTTCATATCAAGGAAGACAGGTAACTTTTACTAAGTATGCTGCACAGAGTTCAGACAGGCAGCTAAGGCTATTAAGATAGTTAAGGTGCGTAGGCATACTTTCCTAAGCTAAACAGGATAGTTACATATATTAGAGTTACTCAATTAAAGGAAAACAGATATTTGCTTAATGAAAACGGGGGTTTTCAACAAATAGCCTATAACGACCCGGCTGGTCGTTTCATGAGTTACCGCTCTGTTTTTCCCATTTCTACTTCCTATTGTCTTGTTCAGCTATATTATGTGTGATCGGGTTGGTTGGCTCGGGTTCGGAGAGGGTTTGGTAAGGTTTGAGACACTTAGTCTATTTTTTGTAAGCTTAAGTTGGAAAAGTCAACTAGATATTGACTTATGAGAAAAAGGGCTCGGATGTGAATTCCGATGATTCAGATAGCTTTGAGAGATAATTTGGGACTTAGGAGCATGATCGGAATGTGTTTTGGAGGTCCGGAGTAGATTTAGGCTTGAATTGGCGAAATTGGAATTTTGGCGTTTTCCGGTTGATAGGTGAGATTTTGATATAGGGGTCTAAATGGAATTCCAGAAGTTAGAGTAGGTCCTGTGTCAATTGTGATGTGTGTGCAAAGTTTCAGGTCATTCAGACGAGGTTTGATAGACTTTTGATCAAAAGTGGAATTCGGAAGATTTTTGGAACCTTAAGCTTGAATCCAATGTTAATTGGTTGATTCGATGTTGTTTGAGGTGTTTTGAAGATTTCTATAAGTTTGGATAGTGGTATATGACTTGTTCGTACTTTTGGTTGAGGTCCCGGGGGCCTCGGGGTGATTTCAGGTGATTAACAGGAGATTTTGAGTTGGGTTTGGCAGCTGAAGTTATCTATTACTGTCATAACAGCACCTGCGGCTAGGGTCCGCAGGTGTGGACTTGAAGAAGCGGATATAGAGCCGCAAATGCAGCCTCATGCGAAGAAAGAAAAGATGTAGATATGGAAGATGAGCCGCACCTGCGGAGTCTGGGTCGCAGGTGCAGAAATGGGACTTAAGTGAAAAAATGTCGAAGCGGTGTCTTTGACCGCAAAAGTGGTAGGAAGCGAGAATAGACTGCAGGTGCGAAAATTCTGGGCCAGAAAGTATATAAACCCTCCTTTCTTCACCATTTTAAATCGATTTTGGAGCTTTTTGGGGGATTTTGAAGTGGGAATCCAAGGGAACTTCATTGAGGTAAGATTTTTGAACATAAAACTCGTTCCTATTGTGTTATTTCATTGGTTAGTTTTGAAATTTATGGAAATTTGTGGGTAAATATTGAAGAAACTAGGGCTTGAGATTGGAGACCTTTGATTAAGGGTTTGAGGGGTCATTTGTTGTCGGATTTTGGTATTCTTGGTATGTATGGACTCGTGGGAGGATAAGGAGTTTATTGATGTAATTGTTATCAGATTCCGAGGTGTGGGCCCGGGGGTCGGGTTTGGTTAATTTTGGGATTTGTGTTATAATTTGATTATTTTCGCTTGGGCTTCGTTCCCTTAGCATATTTTGACGTCATGATTCTGATTTTGGATAGATTCGACACGAGTTGAGGCCGAGGTGAGAAGCAAAGGCATCGCGGGCTAGAGTTTGAACCAGATAAAGGTAAGTAATGATTGTAAATGTTGTCCTGAGGGTATGAAACCCCGGATTTCACATTGTTGTGCTTCTTTGAGGTGACATACATGCTAGATGACGAGCGTGGGGTCGTGCACCATTGGGGATTGTGACTTAGTCTGTCCCGTATGACTGTTTAACCGCATATTTGATTAAAAACTATTTGCTATCATTATGTTTTGGGCTGAATGCCATATTTGGGCCTCGTGCCAATTGTTTTGGACCCTTAGGGGATTTTTTACTACTATCCCTCACTATTTTGATTTCATTTTGTACTCAGTCATGTTGTATTCTACTATTTTTACAAATCAGTCATATTTACTCTATTTGACATCTTAAATGATATTTTGGGCTGAGCATCATATTTTACTGTGCCCCAGTGGCTTTGAAAGATTTCTGACTGAGTAAGGTTGAGGGCGTGTATTGTGAGGTTATTATGAGATTGGGCAGCGTGTCGCAGCGGTATTGTGCTGATTCATGATTATGAGGCCAGAGGTCTGAGTTGTTACGCCACGAGGTGGCTTGTTATAAGGCCGAGTGCCTATTTGATTATGCCACGAGATGACTTGTTATTGCGCTTGGGTAGTAAGGAGGCCCTCCCGGAGTTTGTACACCCCTAGTGAGCGTGGATACCTAATGTGAGATATGTTGTAGGTCGAAGGGCTGATGTTGTTTCATGTTATTGCCTAAGGGGCTGATAGGAGTGATAGTGAGATAGCTCGAGGGGCTGATTCTGTTGGTATTTTGCCCGAGGGGCTGATTTATGTATCTATATTTTCTCCCTATTTTCATTCACTCGTTTAAATAGCTAAAAGATATTTTAAAGAGGTTTTTACTGAACTAAGGTGTTTCTACGAGTTTTTACTGTTCTATTGCATTGTTCTGGTTTTATATTGCCTCTGTGTAGCATTTTGCTGTATTTTACGTGTTTTCTTATCGCTCAACTGCCTTTATTTTTATTACTTGCTGAGTTGGCGTACTTACATTACTCCCTGCACCCTATGTGCAGATTCAGGAGTCTCGGGTCATGCTAGCGAGGGTTGATTGTTTTCCAGCAAGCTGTTCGGAGTTGACTACGTAGCTGCTCGGCGTTCGCAGCCCAGTGCTTCTCCTTCCTATCTTTACTTTCCTTTGTACTAGCTCCGTAATAGACTGTGTCGTTTTTTTCATACTCTTAGACAGATGTTTAGATGCTCATGACTGGTGACACTCCGATGTCGGGCTGTGTTATTTCTGCAATTGTTCTATTTCATTCTTTATTTTGGGATTTATAGTTAATTTATGACTTAAAATCAATTATTATAATTGTCTTAAATGGTTTAAGGGTTTGTGTCGGCTAGCCTTGTTTCACGAGATGCGCCATCACGACCGGGTCCGATTTGGGATCGTGACAAGTTGGTATCAGAGCCTAGGTTACATAGGTCTCACGAGCCATGAGCAGGTTTAGTAGAGTCTCATGGATCGGTACAGAGACGTTTGTATTTATCCTCGAGAGGCTGCATAACCTTTAGGAAAACTTCTTATTCTTGAAATTCTTGTCGTGCTAATCTGTTGATCCAAGTAATAAACTTCTGTTATTATATTCTTTCATAGATGGTGAGGACACGTGCTACCGGTCAGGATGGACGACCACCAGTTGGGTCCACTAGAGGTAAAGTACGTGGTTGAGGCTGTGGTAGGGGCAGGGGTGTAGCCCGCACAACATATAGAGCAGCACCTGCAGATCCACCAACCGCCCCAGTTTAGGATCAGGTCTCATTTGTGGACGCTCCAGCAGCACCAGCTGTGCCCATTGTGATTCCGGGTCTTCAGGAGGCCCTAGCCCCGATACTATCAGTATGCACTGGCCTAGCTCAGGCGGTCTAAGTTACTACAGCCGCAGCTACTTCTTAGGCCGGGGGAGGCACTCAGACTCTCGCCACTCGCACACCTGAGTAGGTTGTGTAGGGATTTCAAACACTAGGGGAACATCCAACCCAGCCGGTCGCAGCTGCTCAAGACTATGTAGCTCCTGCTAGTCCAGAGGACGAGCAGTGCAAGTTGGAGAGGTTTGGTAGACTTTGGAAATGTGTTAGAGGATTCTTCATACAACGAGTATTCTGGAGACCAGCAGGGTCGCATTTACTACTTTTCAATTTTCTATATCTGCCTTCACTTGGTGGGAGGCTTATGAGAGGCATAGGCCTGTTGGTGCAGCACCCCTTACCTGGAAGCAGTTCTCCGTTCTCTTTTTGGAGAAGTTTTTGCCACAGTCTCGTAGAGAGGAGCGGTGCAAGCAGTTCGAGTGGTTACATCAGGGAGATATGACTGTGACACAGTATGAGATGAGGTTCTCAGAGTTAGCTCATCATGTTGTTTGGTTGGTTCCTATGGAGAGAGAGAGGATTAGGAGGTTTGTTGATGGCCTCATGTATCAGCTTCAGATTCTCATGACCAGTGAGAGGGTGTCTAGTGCTACTTTTGAGGAGGTTGTTGACATTGCTCGTGAGATTAAGTCAATTCATCACCGGAAGAGGGATGAGAGGGAGGCCAAGAGGCCTCAGGGATCTGGTAGCTATGGTGGAGCTCCTTCGAGAGGTCGGTTTCAGCACGGCAAAGGTCGTCTATTCAGGCATGCTCAGTCAGCTCGCCCAGGTTATCTTAGGGCGTCATCGGTTCATGGTTCTCACAGTTCTCATTAGGGCTAGTCATCACTCAGTGCCCTTCCAGCCTAGAGTTTGTCTCGTGCCCCGTCAGTTCAAGGCTCTTCTATGCCAGGTGCATCTGCTAGTCATTTCGGTGATAGGGGTTCCCTTCAGTCCCCGTCTCCAGCACTAGGGAGTTGCTATGATTGTGGAGAGTTGGGTTATATGTGGAGGTAGTGTCCTCGTCGTCATGGGGGTTCATCTCAGCAAAGGAGTCAGCCATCGACTTGAGCGCCAGTTATTTCGCCACCACCCACCCACCCAGCTAGGGGTGGGGGTCAGTCAGCTAGGGGTCGCCCTAGAGGGAGAGGTTGATCAGGTGGCGGTCAGTCCCGTTTCTATGCACTTCCAGCTAGACCCGATGCTATTGCTTCAAATGCTGTGATTACAGGTATTGTCTCAGTCTGCCGTAGAGATGCCTCTGTATTGTTTGATCCCAGTTTCACTTTTTTATATGTGTCATCATATTTTGCTCGTTATTTGGATACACCCTGTGAGTCTCTTGTTTCATCTGTTCATGTATCTACTCTGGTAGGTGATACTATTATTGCGGACCGTGTGTACCGGTCGTATGTGGTAACTATTGGGGGTCTGGAGACCCGAGTGGACTTATTATTGCTTTGTATGGTGGACTTTGATGTGATATTGGGCATGGATTGGCTATCTCCGTGTTGTGCTATTTTGGACTGTTATGCTAAGACAATGACATTAGCTATGTCGGGTGTGCTACGGATTGAGTGGCGAGGTTCGACTGATTATGTTCCCAGTAGGGTAATTTCATTCTTGAAGGCCTAGCGTATGATTGAGAAGGGTTGTCTTTTTTACTTAGCCTTTATGGTGGATGTCGGTGCAGAGACTCCCAGTATTGATTCTGTTCCTATTGTGAGGGATTTTCCCAATATGTTTCCTGCAGACCTGTCGGGCATGCTGCCAAATAGGGATATTGACTTTGGTATTGATCTGGTGTCGGGCACTCAGCCCATTTCTATTCCACCGTATCATATGGCACCAGCGGAGTTGAAGGAGTTAAGGAGCAGCTTCAGGAACTCCTTGATAAGGGGTTTATTCGGCCTAGTGTGTCACCTTGGGGTGCATCTGTTCTATTTGTGAAAAATAAGGATGGTACGATGAGGATGTGCATTGATTACAGGCAGTTGAACAAAGTTACAATCAAGAACAAGTATCCTTTTCCTCGTATCGATGATTTGTTTGACCAGCTTCAGGGAGCGAGAGTGTTCTCCAAGATTGATCTTCGTTCAAGTTATCACCAGTTGAAGATCAGGTACTCGGATATTCCTAAGACAGCTTTTAGGTTCCAATAAGGTCATTATGAGTTCTTGGTAATGTCTTTTGGGCTGACCAATGCCCTAGCAGTGTTCATGCATTTGATGAACAACGTGTTTCGGCCTTATCTCGACTCATTTGTCATAGTTTTCATTGATGATATTCTGGCATACTCGTGTTGTTACGAGGAGTACGCGGAGCATTTGAGAGTTGTGTTGCAGAGATTGAGGGAGGAGAAACTTTATGCAAAGTTTTCCAAGTGTGAGTTTTGGCTCAGTTCAGTAGCTTTCCTAGGGCACGTGGTGTCCAGTGAGGGTATTCAGGTTGATCTGAAGAAGATAGAGGCGGTTCATAGTTGGCCCAGACCGTCCTCAGCCACAGAGATTTGCAGCTTTCTTGGTTTGGCAGGTTATTACCATCAGTTTGTTCAGGGATTTTCATCTATCGCATCACCCTTGACCAAGTTGACTCAAAAGGGTGCTCCATTCATGTGGTCGGATGAGTGCGGGGAGAACTTTCAGAAGCTCAAGACTGCCTTGACCACAACTCCAGTGTTAGTTTTGCCATTAGCTTCAGGTTCATATACTGTGTATTGTGATGCTTTGAGAGTTGGTATTGGGTGTGTGTTGATGCAGAAGGGTAGAGTTATTACTTATTCTTCTCGTCAGTTGAAGCTCCATGAGAAGAACTACCTTGTTCATGATTTGGAGTTGGCTGCCATTGTTCACGCATTGAAGATTTGGAGGTATTATTTGTATGGTGTGTCTTGTGAGGTGTTTACTGATCATCGTAGCCTCCAGCACTTGTTCAAGCAGAAGGATCTCAATTTGAGGCAGCGGAAATGGTTGGAGTTGCTAAAGGATTATGATATTACTATTTTGTACAATCCGAGGAAGGCCGATGGCTTGAGTAGGAAGGCAGTGAGTATGGGGATTTGGCATATATTCCAGTTGGGGAGAGACCTCTTATAGTTGATGTTCAGGATTTGGCCAATCGGTTCGTGAGGTTAGATATTTCGGAGCCCAGTCAGGTATTGGCTTGTGTGATTTCTCAGTCTTCCTTATTTGATCGCATCAGAGAGCGCCAGTATGATGATCCTCATTTGCTTATCCTTAAGGACAGAGTTCAGTACGATGATGCTAGAGATGTGACTATTGGTGATGATGGGGTGTTAAGGATGCAGGGCCGGATATGTGTGCCCAATGTAGATGGGCTTCGGAGTTGATTCTGGAGGATGCCAATAGCTCGCGGTATTCCATTCATTCGGGTGCCGCGGAGATCTATCAGGATCTGAGACAATATTATTGGTGGAGGAAAATGAAGAAGGACATTGTGGGATTTGTAGCTCGATGTCTCAATTGTCAGCAGGTGAAGTATGAGCATCAGAGACCGGGTGGCTTGCTTTAGAAGATGGATATTCCAAAGTGGAAGTGGGAGCGGATCACCATGGACTTTGTAGTTGGGCTCCCATGGACTTTGAAGAAGTTAGATGCAATTTGGGTGATTGTGGATTGGCTGACCAAGTCTGCACCCTTCATTTCTATGTGTACTACTTATTCTTCAGAGCGATTGGCAGAGATCTATATTCGGGAGATTGTTCGTTTGCATGGTGTCCCAGTTTCCATCATTTCAGATAGGGGCACTCAGTTTACTTCACAGTTTTGGAGGTTTGTACAGCGAGAGTTGGGTACTCAGGTTGAGTTGAGCACAGCTTTTCACCCTCAGACGGACGGGCAGTCCGAGCGCACTATTCAGATATTGGAGGACATATTGTGCGCTTGTGTCATTGATTTTGGAGGGTCATGGGATCAGTTTCTACCACTCGCAGAGTTTGCCTATAACAACAGTTATCAGTCGAGTATTCAGATGGCTCCCTATGAGGCTTTGTATGGGAGGCGGTGTAGGTCTCCAGTTGGTTGGTTTGAGCCGGGTGAGGCTAGACTATTGGGTACAGACTTGGTGCAGGATGATTTAGACAAGGTGAAGGTGATTCAGAAGAGGCTTCATACAGCGCAGTCCAGACAATAGAGTTATGCTAACAGGAAGGTTCGGAATGTGTCCTGCATGATTGGTGAGAAGGTTTTGTTGAAGGTTTCGCCCATGAAGGGTGTTATGAGATTTGGGAAGAAAGGTAAATTGAGCCCTCGGTTCATTGGGCCTTTTGAGGTGCTTCGAAGGATTGGGGAGGTGGCTTATGAGCTTGCTTTGCCACCAAGCTTATCGAGTGTGCATCCGATATTTCATGTTTCTATGCTCCGGAAGTATATTGGTGATCCTTCTCATGTTTTGGATTTCAGCACGGTTCAGTTAGAGGGTGATTTGACTTATGATGTAGAGCCAGTGGCTATTTTGGAGTGTCAGATTCGGAAGTTGGGATCAAAGGATATAGCTTCAGTGAATGCAGTGGAGAGGTCGGCCCGTGGAGGAGGCTACCTGGGAGATCGAGCGGGAGATGTAGAGCAGATATCCTCACCTATTTGAGGCTTCAGGTATGTTTCTTGACTCGTTCGAGGACGAACATTTGTTTAAGAGGGGGAGGATGTAACGACCCGACCGGTTGTTTCATGAGTTACCACTCTGTTTTCCCCATTTCTGCTTCCCATTGTCTTGTTCAGCTGTATTATGTGTGATCGGGTTGGTTGGCTGGGGTTCAGAGAGGTTTTGGTAAGGTTTAAGAAACTTAGTCTCTTTTGAGTAAGCTAAAGTTGGAAAAGTCAACCAGATGTTGACTTATATGAAATAGGGCTCGGATGTGAATTCGGATGGTTTGGATAGCTTCGGGAGTTAATTTGGGATTTAGGAGTGTGATCGGAATGTATTTTGGAGGTCCGGAGTAGATGTAGGCTTGAATTGACGAAATTGGAATTTTGGCATTTTTCGGTTAATAGGTGAGATTTTTATATAGGGATCAGAATGGAATTCCGGAAGTTGGAGTAGGTTCGTTGTGTCAATTGTAACGTGTGTGCAAAATTTTAGGTTATTTGGACGAGGTTTGATAGACTTTTGATCAAAAGCGGAATTCGGAAGATATTTGGAACCTTAGGCTTGAATCCGATGTTAATTGGTTGATTCGATGTTGTTTGAGTTGTTTTGAAGATTGGTATAAGTTTGGATAGTGGTATATGACTTGTTCGTGCTTTTGGTTAAGGTCCCGGGGGCCTCAGGGTGATTTCGGGTGATTAACGGGAGATTTTGAGTTCGGTTTAGTAGCTGAAGTTATCTATTGTTGTCATAACCACACATGTGGCTAGAGGACCGCATGTGCGGACTTGCAGAAGTGGATATGAAGCTGTAGATGCAGCCTCAGGCGAAGAGAGAGAAGACGCAGATGTGGGAGGTGAGCCGCACCTACAGGACCGCAGATGCGGAGTCTAGGTCGCAGGTGCCAAAATGGGACTCAAGTGAAAAACCGCAAAAGCGGTGTCTTTGACCGCAGAAGCGGTAGTGCAGAAGCGGGAATAGACCGCAGGTGCGAAAAGCCTGGGCCAGAAAGTATATAAAACCTCATTTGCGATTTTCAGCCTTTCTTCACCATTTTAAATCGATTTTGGAGCTTTTGGGGGATTTTGAAGAGGGAATCCAAGGGAACTTTATTGAGGTAAGATTTTTGAACATAAAACTCGTTCCTATAGTGTTATTTCATTGGTTAGGCTTGAAATTTATGGAAATTTGTGGGTAAATATTGAAGAAACTAGGGTTTGAGATTGGAGACCTTTGATTAAAGGTTTGAAGGGTCATTTGTTGTCGGATATTGGTATTCTTGGTATGTATGGACTCGTGGGAGGATAAGGAGTTTATTGATGTAATTGTTATTGGATTCTGAAATGGGGGCACATGGGTCGGGTTTGGTTAATTTTGGGATTTGTGTTGTAATTTGATTATTTTCGCTTGAGCTTCGTTCCCTTAGCATATTTTGGCGTCATGATTCTGATTTTGGATAGATTCGATGCGAGTTGAGGCTGAGGCGAGAGACAAAGGCATCGCGGGCTAGAGTTTGGACCGGATAGAGGTAGGTAATGATTGTAAATGATTTCCTGAGGGTATGAAACCCCGAATTTCACATCGTTGTGCTACTTTGAGGTGACACACATGCTAGATGACGAGCGTAGGGTCGTGCACCGTTGGGGATTGTGACTTTGTCTGTCCTTTATGACTGTTTAACCGCGTATTTGATTAAAAACTGTTTGCTATCATCATGTTTTGGGTTGATGCCATATTTGGGTCTCGTGCCAACTATTTTGGACCCTTAGGGGATTTTTTACTACTATTCTTCACTGTTTTGATTTCATATTTGCACTGTTTTCACAACTCAGCCATATTTACTCTGTTTGAAATCTTAAATGATATTTTGGGCTGAGCATCATATTTCACTATGCCCGAGTGGCTTTGAAAGATTTCTGACTGAGTGAGGCCGAGGGCATGTGTTGTGAGGTTATTATGGGATCGGGCTGCGCGCCGCAACGGTATTGTACTGATTCATGATTATGAGGCCGAGGGCCTGATTTGTTATGCCACGAGGTGGCTTGTTATAAGGCCGAGTGCCTGTTTGATTATGCCACGAGATGACTTGATATTGCATTTGGGCCATAAGGGCCCCTCCCAGAGTCTGTACATCCCCAATGAGTGCAGGTACCCAGTGTGAGATGTGTTGTAGCCCAAGGGATTGATGTTGTTTCATGTTATTGCCCGAGGGGCTGATACGAGTGATAGTGAGATAGCCCGAGGGGTTGATTCTGTTGGTATTTTGCCCGAGGAGCTGATTTATGTATCTATATTTTTTCCCTATTTTCATTCACTCGTTTAAACTGCTAAAAGATGTTTTAAAGAGGTTTTTACTGAATTAAGGTGTTTCTACGAGTTTTTAATATTCTATTGCATTGTTCTAGTTTTATACTGCCTTTTGGTAGCATTTTGCTGTGGTTTACATGTTTTCTTATCGCTCAACTACCTTTACTTTTATTACTTACTGAGTTGGCATACTCACATTACTCCATGCACCCTGTGTGCAGATTCAGGAGTATCGGGGTCACGCTAGCGAGGGCTGATTGCTTTCCAGCAGGCTGTTCGAAGTTGACTAGGTAGTTGCTCGACGTTCGCAGCCCAGTGCTTCTCCTTCCTATCTTTACTTTCCTTTGTACTAGCTCTGTAATAGACATTGTAGTTTTTTTCATACTCTTAGACAGATGTTTAGATGCTCATGACTGGTGATACCCCGATGTCGGGCTGTGTTGTTTCTGCAATTGTTCTATTTCACTCTTTATTTTGGGATTTATAGTTTATTTATGACTTAAAATTAATTATTATAACTGTCTTAAATGGTTTAAGGGTTTGTGTCGGCTGGCCTAGTTTCACGAGAGGCGCCATCACGACCGGGTCCGATTTGGGGCCGTGACATTGCCCGTATACGCACTCATCACCTAACGTACACGGCGCTCATGTATCAAACAGTACCAAATCCTAAGGGGAGTTCCCCCAAAGAAGGTTAGGCAAGCCACTTACCTCGAACCCAAGCTCAAATTAATCCAAAATCACGCTCTTGCCACGAATATCCAACTCCGAGTGGCCCAAATCCAATAGCTCTCTTTCAAAATCTCTCGAAAAATCACCTTCTACCTAGCTCCAAATTGAATTTTGTGATATGAATTTCAAACCCTCGAAAATCTCCTTTTCTGCCCAGCGATTTACGCTTCTGCGAGGGATCCACCATATCTGCGATCTCGCACCAACGGAAAAACAATCGCAGGTGCGGGCTTAACTTAAGTCCTCAAAAATCGCTTCTGCGGTCAAGAGGCGCTTTTGCGCGCCTGCTTCTGTGCTTTTATGCGCTCCTGCGAGTCCGCTTCTGCGAGACTCTGACCGCTTCTGCGAGACTCTGACCGCTTCTGCGGTCCCAGCTGGGCAGGACAAATTTCGCTTCTGCGGCTCTGCACCTGCGGTCCAAAATCCGCAGGTATGAAAATAACAGGTGCAGCAACTTCAGCAATTTTCATAAGTCTCAACCAAATCCGTTAAGCACCCGAAACTCATCCGAGGCCCCCAGGACCTCAACCAAATATACCAACCAATCCTAAAACATCATACAAACTTAGTCGAGCCCTCAAATTACATCCAACAACGCTAAAAACCCAAATCAACCTCTGATCCAACTTTAAAGAACTTGAAAGTTTCAAATTCGACAATCGGTGCCGAAACCAACCAAACAACGTCCGATTGACCCCAAATTTTACACACAAGTCATATTCAACACTATGGACCTACTCCAGCTTCCAGAATCAGATTTCAACCCTGATATCAAAAATTCCACTACCCGCCCGAAACTAAAAAAATTCAACTTTGTCATTTCAAGCCTAAATTAGCTACGGACCTCCAAAACACAATTCGGACATGCCTCTAAGCCCAAAATCACCGAACGGAGCTAAGGAAATCGACGGAACTCCATTCCGGGGCCGTCTTCATACTGTTCCGACTACGGTCCAAATTCTAACACTTAAGTTCTCATTTAGGGACTAAGTGTCCCAAAATACTCTGAAACTCAAAAGGATCATCCTGGCAAGTCATATTAGCAAAAATAGATATAGGGAAGAAGTTAATAGGGGATCGGGACGTTAATTCTCAAAACGACCGGCCGGTTCGTTACACATATTTGTACATCTTCTATACTATACTAATATAATTAATTTTCTTCATTTTGAATTTTTCATAGAATCGAAATACTATCATATTTAAATTAAATTCTATTTTTGATTTTTTTAAAAAAAATTTATAGAAAGATAATTAATTTTACTACTTTGTCATAAATCTACTGATATTCTAAATAATTTCTTTTTTTGCGTTATTTTCCATGAGTAAATAAATTTTTCTTTTATCTCTCAAATAGTTTTATCTATAAATTCGAAATAAAATTTTATCTTTAAATTAGAATTGAAATTATTTTCTTTATCAGAAAAATATTGGTAGCTTGAATTGGCAGTTTTTTTTATAGATATAGACTATCATATAGAGAAGAAACTACTCCCCAATTTTGAAGTGGCAGTTTTGTATAGATATAGACTATCATATTAGGAAGAAACTATTCCCAAATTTGAATTGGCAGTTTTTTTATTTTGTTTTTTATTTTAAAATTATTTCAAAACTCTAAATTTGTAAACTCAAAGAGAGTAACTAATTATTAACAATACATAATGCATAATTTAAATTTTAAAAATTTAAATTCAAAAACAAATTTATTATTACCTAACCTAACTAACTTTGCTCTAAATTGCCATGTGGTCTATTGTGAGGTTGTTTACGTATAATCGAAATACTATAATATTTAACAAATTTTTATTTTTATTTGGAAAAAATATATACAGATAAGTAATTTTACTATTTTGTCATAAATTTACTGATATTTTTAATAATTATTATTTTGTATTATTTGCAATAAAAATGAACTTATATTTTATCTCAACTCAAATATTTCTATCTATAAGTTCGAAATAATATTTTTATCTTTAAATTAAAAATTAAATTATTTTCTTTATGAAAAATAATATTGGCAGTTTTTATAGATATAGGCTACCCAATTTGAGTTAGCTATTTTCTTATTTTAAAATAATTTTAAAACTCCAAATTTGTTAGGTCAAAGAGAGAAATTAATTATTTAACAACACATAATGTATAGTTTAAATTTTTTAAAACTCAAATTTACAAAAAACTAATTATTACCTAACTTAACTAAGTTTATCCTAAATTGATAAGTGATCTATTGTGAAGCTGTCACTTAGCTTAATGTTGAGCCTTTTTTTTTTCTCTCATTTTAATAATATATATTGATAGATATAGATATAGATTACCATATTTGAAAAAAAAAAACTACTCCTCAATTAGAATTGAAATTTTTATTGTTCACAATACTTAAATTTTTTAAATGTATCGATGACATCATTGTGTATTATTTATTTATTTTATTTTATTTTTATAAATTAATTCAAAGTTACAATATCCTCATATTACCTCTATTTTCATCTTTGTAAATTTTTCTACTGTAATAGTTCAAATAGTTTTTTCATTTTGAATTTTACATATAATCGAAATACTATAATACCTAAATGAAATTGTAATTTTGAATTTTTTTAAAATATAAACATATAAATAATTTTACTATTTTGTCATAAATTTACTGATATTTTTAGTAATTGCTAATTTTACATTATTTGCCATAAGATAATGAACTTTTATTTTATTAGAACTCAAATATTTCTATCTATAAATTCAAAATAATATTTTTATCTTTAAATTATAAAGCAAATTATTTTCTATATCAAAGAAATATCTGTAGTCTTTTATAGATTTAGACTATCATATTGGGAAGACACTACTCCCCAATTTGAATTGTCAGTGTTTTCCTTCTTATTTGCTTTTTATTTTAGAATAATTTTAAAACTCCAAATTTGTTAACTCAAAGAGAATAACTAATTATTAACAACAAATAATGCATAATTTAAATTTTTTTAAATTAAATTTCAAAAAAAAACTAATTTATACCTAACCTAACTAACTTTGTCTTTAATTGCTAATTTTAAAACTCCAAATTCGTTTACTCAAAGAGAGTACCTAATTATTAACAACACATAATGCATATTTTAAATTTTTTAATATTTAAATTAAAAAAAAAACTAATTATTACCTAACATAACTAACTTAGTCCTAAATTACCAAGTGACCTATTATGAGGTTGCCGCTTGACTTAATGTGGATGTTTTTTTCTCTCCTTTTAATAATACAAATAGATAGATTTATATTACTCACTCCATCGAAAAAGATGATAATTCAATTTGTATAGTCCAACAAGTTGCTTTTTTACCAAACCGTTTTCATATTTCTTTTCAAAAATTTAAATTGTTAATTATTGTAACTTGTTTACCATGAAAATGGTAACAACAATTAAATTTATAAATGAGTTTCTAAAAATAGGTGATCTACTTTTATGCTAGTTGTTAGAGCAGATGATGCTAGGAATATAAAGTTTAACGATGAAATGCAAGCTAAAACGAGGCAGTAATCAAACCGAGGGACTTACTGCCCTTGCTTCGGACTGGTCGATGGAGGACCTCGGGGTCGATACTTGGGCTCAATCTCGAGCTATCGGGGGTAGTCGGGAATGTGATAACAGTTAAGATATGATTAAACAAGGCTCTTTATGACCAATACCAAGCAATAAATGAAGAACAAGTGGGAGAGTAATAAATGCCAAAGTAGCCTCGAGCTAATAAGAACGAGCGAGTTAGAGAGAAAAGAGAGAGAGATATTATTGATCTTGTGAAAAAAATAATTGGAGCAACATCAGTCCTTTACAAAGTGGCGTGGGTTCCCTTTATATAGGAGGGAAACCCGGCTATAGTACAACATGCATTAATTGTAAAGTATGGAGATGAGACGGCTAGACGCGACGCTTCGGCATAGGCTCTGGATAGGCCGGCTCTGTCAGACTTAGTCGTGTGCCTTAGGAGCTTCCCCTTCTGTTCTGGACTCGACCTCCGTCTTCTTCTCGTCGGGCCTCGACGAGCCTCGACGAGCCTCGACGAGCCTCGAGGGAGGGGACTCGGTCGTGGCTCCACGTCCTCGGGGTCTCGAGACATTCTTCCAAAATGACTTGATAGAGAGAAATTAAGTCCTCTGATTTCGCCTCATACAAATAGTCTCTGCGTTTCCCAGAACGAAGCGATGGGAAATGATTCTGACACCTGACTCATCGAGCTTCTTGCAGCGAGTCGCATCAATGATGCAACCTGTGGCGCGAGCTTTTGTGGCAACTGGGGTATCCCATGGACTTGTGCATTTTGACATCATTCAAAGCATTGCCAATTCCCGTTATCTAAGGTGAATGTACCGCCGTCGATTTGGTTTTCCAAGAACGCAGTAATTGTGTACGCCGGTCAATCTTCTAAAGCCTCGATGACCATGTAGTTACCCCCTATAAATAGGGGTGCCTTGGCGTTGTTTTTCCTATCCCAGTACCTTCGTTGGCTCATTTGCCCATTTCTTCTTATCATCTTCTTCTATCCTTGAACATATGCTTGGGGCTCATGGCCTCAAGGCCATTTGGCAGAGCTCCCATATATTGTGTTGTGGCCTCTTACCGGGGATTCCCTTTGTCGAGCATGACCATGCTGTCCCGTTGTTGTTGTGGTTGTTGTTATGTTCTTCGTTGTTGTTGTTGTTGGACCGAGACGATGACGGACGGGGAGTCGGTTCTCCCTTTTTGTAAACAGTCATTCGGACTATGCACCATTGCTCACTCTCCTACTTAGGCCTGGTGTGGCACTTCATCCCTTGGGTTTTTCCTTTCCTAAGGGATAAAATGGAACTACCGACCGTTGAGGTTAGGGCCTGCCTAATCTTCAACCTTTGGCTTTGGCGGGCCATGTCTCTTTTCTCTGCCTCCTCTGCCTCCCCTCCTTTTCCTCTTCTTCATCTTTTCCCTCGGCGGGGACCCCCCGGGGGATTGAGCTGTGAACCTAGAGGAGGAGGCGGTCGAAGGAGTCGCCCTCGAGGATGTGTACTCAAGGGGCGACGCTCGGGGATGCTGATACCGAAGATGGACCTTCGAGGATGGACCGGGCTCTTGGGTTTCATCATATGTACATCCTTCTGTTCCTCCGCTTCTGTGTAGAGATCCTCTGTAGGATTTTGTAATTGTATGTAAGGACCCCTCGAGGGCTGTTCTACATGGATATTTATGAATATGAAGATACTTTCTTGATTTCTGTTTTCGATTCTTGCCCCATTATTGTACGCTTCTGTGCCCTTCGAGGCCTTCGAATGTTTTCCTTTGTTGTTGACCGCTGATATCTAATTCGGATGCGAGCGTTCTTTCTGATCCTCTGCCGATTGACATGACTCTTTTCCAAGCCCATCATCGTACCTTGGACCAAGCCTGAATTAATCTGATAGGCTCGGGATGTCGGGACCTCCGAGTTGCATGGAGATAGTATGCTGAGTTTTGGAGCTTTCGAGAGTGGTATCCTGAGCGAGGGTCAGGTTCGGGTATCTGGGGGCCTGCTTTGAACTTGATGCAAATAGTTTTTTAAAGCGTAGTGAATAGACTTCTATTGAGGGGTTGCCTTATGCTCAGGCGGTGTCTCGAGCTCTCCTAGAGCTTTCACAATCAGATCTTCGCGCGCTTATTTTTCTTTTGAGAAAGTGAAACCGTGAGATCAGGTACCGCCTCGAGTTAAATGATGGTGTTGAAAGCTTCTCAAAGCCAGATTTCTCTTTTGGCAGAGATCCTCGAGGTCAGGCACTACCTCGAGACTGGAGACAACACAGTTGACTCTTTGAGGCCTAACTTCTTATCGATGGATGCTGATAAGTAGGGATTTTAACGAGTTTCATGCTCTTTCTTGCCTATGTTTCGATTATAAATTGTTACAAAATAGTCCCAAAAGGCTCATAAGTTGTGCTTGATTGTAGGTTTGATCGACAAAGTGACAAAATGTCAAAGATCGGCTCAAAAGGAGTGAAACCTGCTCAAGTATCAAAGACAAAGTAACCTGAGGGCAAACAAGCCTAGTGCAGACCGCACAAAGTCGAATGCGGCCGCACTAGGTGATTCAGAGAGATGGCAAAACCAGGCTTCAGGCAACGCGGCCGTAGTACATATTGCGCAGTCCGCGGTGAAGGTTCCGCGGCCGCACTACCTTTTTGTGCGATCCGCGGAAGAGAGATTTAGAGAGATGGAAAATGCCAAAGTTCAAGCCATGCGGTCCGCGGTCATGATTGTGCGGACCGCGCCAGCTGCCTCTGCGGTCGCGGTCCATTCTACGCGATCCGCGGAGCCCAAACTCAGAGAGCCCAGAATTGAAGTCCAAGAGCCTAGTGCACCCGCGGTCCATTTTATGCGGCCCGCACTGACCCTACAGGTGTATTTTTGTCCAGTTTTTCCAGCCTAGTATAAATAGAAGATTTTACCATTTTTAGGTCATTAGTTATTTACAGAACGTAGCTGCGCTCGTGAGAAGCTATTGTGTAGCCATTTTTGGCATCTTAACTTAGATTTTACGATAGATTCTCTGTATTTACATTAGTTTTTAAATTAATATGTCTTGTTCTTCATCTATTTCTCTATTTTCTCCTTCAAGCATGAGTAGCTAAACCCATTAGCTAGGGCTGTGGCTCAACCCTAGTGTGGGTAATTGATGGGTGTTGACATCTATTGTTAGATTGACTATGGGTGTTAGTTATTTGGGTCAATTTTATGGTTTAATCTATGAATTGGTGGTTGCAAACACTGGTTTGTGCTAAGTTGACTTGGCTTTTCTTGAGAAAGAGAGCCTAAGTCTCCAAAATTGACCCAACAAGGAATTGTGATAGACTCAAGAGAATTGATAGTCCCAATTAAAGGGTTAAACCTCGAGAGAGTATTTACCCAACTTGAACCCTAGTTTCTTGAGCTAATTTGCCTACCCATTTGGTCTCGAGAGAGTCAATTGGGCAAAATCACTCTCTCTACCGAGAGGTGTGAGAGTGGATAAAATTGCGCAATGGTTATAGCATATTTTCCCAATCATGTAAATCAAACCTTAGAAGTATTTACCCGTCAATTAGCCACCTAGGTGAAAGTCACTACCCTAGTGCCTTTCTACCCATTAGATTCAACTCTAGCAATTTTCTTATTAGCATAATTTAGTTCTAATTAGTAATTGATAATATTTGTTTGTTAAAGAAAATTCAAAAGATGTTTGGAAGTGACATTTGGAACAATTACACAACTCTAGTCTAGATAGATACTCGACTCCATTCCTAGCTCCCTGTGGAAATCGATCCCGACCCTCATATCGGGTAAAAGCTATTGCGACCCTCTCTTCCTACTTTTTAGTAGTGTGGAGTTGGTAGTGTTCCGATGCCTCTGGGGTAGGGTACTGCTCCGGCGTCTGTATCGAGGTCGTTGGCCTCCCAGGCTTACTCTGGACAAGCGAATCGTCGTTGTTTCCTGCATATATGTAGGGTGGCCTTTGTTTCTTTGGGAGATCTCATTATTCTAGATATCTATCCCTTCGCCTGGGCATCGGGTTCTTCGTCTCTTCAGGCGCAAAAACGTTGGAGCACGTCTTTGCCTTAGTTTGTCGATTCTACCATAGCCATGGCGACTACTCTGGGGCCGGCCCGACAGGGGGGGAGAGTTCCACGCCCAGCGTTCAGGATCTGGGGGAGTTCACTCTGAAGAATATGTCTTTGATAAAAGAGGAACATTTGGAGATGGTGAGGAAACACTGCGGATGGAGCGCGGGGATAACGCTGCAGGCGCTTTCCCCGGGTGAGAGCATTACGGACTCTGCTGATGGATTCTTGAGCGTATACCTATATCCTTTTGCATTTGGCCCCCTTGACAGGGTCGTGCTTGATTTCTGCTTGAAGTATTGGTTACTCTAGCGCAGTTACACCCATCATTTTGGTGAGTGGTGCTGATGATGTAATTCTTTGCGGAGAAGGTTGGGCTTGAATTCACGCTCAACCACCTTGTCAAGCTGTACTGGCCCTTTCACCACCGAGGCCTGTTAACCTTGTGGTGCCGTTCATCCACGCTTTTTTTTGTTGATGATGAAGAAGGTGAGGACCAAGAGTGGATCAGTCGATTCGTCCGGGTCCGGACGGTTGACATTATCCTCGTGGAGCTTATGCCGTTTCCCGAGGGTTGGAATTACGCTCGTGAGTGGAATGTGTGGCGCTTTCTCAGATTTTGCTTATAGCGAAAGTCAGTTGAATAATTGTGTTTCTCTCCTTTTGCAGCAACTTCATGGACACCGGGCGAAGTTCTCGATCTGCCCGGCTGGGTCCGGAGGTTGTTGACCCATTCGACCTGCGATGAGCGTAGGTGGCGATCTGTGTCCCGTAACAAATGGGAAGAGAAATACCGAGGTATACGCGTACGATGCCTTTACCTTGGTTTTCGTACATTTGAGATGACACTTTCCTTTTTCTTTTGCATTGGCTTTGCCGTTGCAGGTATCGGGCGGCTCTTTAGGGTGAGGATGTGTTCTTCCGGAGAGGGGAAGGAGTCGTTGGCCTCCGAGCTGAGGGACAATGGCGACAAACGAGATCCGTACTAGCAGTGTGATGGAGCTTTTAGTGGGGCTAAACGGGCCTGTGTCTTCGAGGAGAGGACATCGTCCGAGCCTGTTGTTCCTGGAGTGTTTGATTCTCGGACGGTGGTTCCTCCGAGTGAATATGCTTTACTCGAGGTTGGTTCTCCGGGGGCTGAAGAGGCAGGATCAATAGGAGTATGCTCTGCCTTCGAGGAAGTCCGCCGGCTTCACCTCATGGTGAGTTTTTGGCTCAGTTCTTCTGTATTTCGCATCCTTCTTTCTTCATCGAGTTTTCCTTTTGTAGGCCTCTGATAGGCTCAGGTTTGAGCTGCTCCATCAAACGGCCAGGCTTCGGAAAGCTATGGATGTGGGTGAGTCCCTTAGGCTCCTTAGCAAGGAGAAGGAGGTTGAGTTGCTGCATTGGCAATATGAGGCATACCGGAGCTCGAATTACGAGAGCTATTTGATGGAGCAGGTAACCTTTCATAGTACGTGTTTTGCTCTTTTTGACCCTTAAGTTTAACCATTTTTCCTATCTTAGTTGCAGAAAAAGACGGAGGCCTTGGAGTACCTTAAGGGCGACACTGACCACGTCAGGAATGCTTGCAGTGAACTAAGGGCTCAGGTGCAGGCTCAAGCTTTAGAGGAGAAAGGTGCCTTGGCCAAGGTTCCTACCTTCGAGGCCCAACTTCGCTTGGCTCGTGACAACACTATATTTCAAGCGGATATGATTGGGAAGCTCGAGTCTGATCTCTCGAAGATCAGGGCTAAGATAATCGATGCTTGGGCTGAAGCAGCATTAAGTCGAACCAAGGCTAATAAGGAGATGGCAATTCGTATGAAGGACGTTGCTGATGCCCAAGCCGAGTTGAAGCGGGCCCTCGACCGTGAGAAGAGGATCGAGGAATATGTTTTTTGCAGATATAGAAGAGAGGTACTAGAGGAGATCGGTGCTAGGGACTTCGTTCTCTCGGAAGAGTTGGCTCGAGCAGGGGCAGACAAGCGCGACGCTTGGTCTCTTCTTGCCGACGTCATGGAGAGCGAATCTGGGGCTAGCAGGCTGTAGCCTTTGGAGCGTAGATTTTGCCGCTTTTCCATTTTGTACTTGATATTTGCAGAGCATGTTTGTAGATGGAGAGAGCACCTTTTCCGTATGTAAACAAGAGAAAACTTGAAGTTTTATCCTTTTGTATCTCTTTCTTCATTGCTTTCGACCAGGCAGGCTGGTTTCGATGTCTGGCGGGAGCCTTGTAGATCCGGAGCTTACTAGATAGGCCCAGAGACTCTTAAGCGCGCTTTTTGACGTGAGTAGGCGTTGGGGCCTCTGTATTTTTCCCAGCCGTTTAGGCTTAGTCTCCGAGTTAGGCACTAACTCGAGTTTTCCTGACCTTCAGCCTCCTGTGCCCGCACGGGCGGATGATAATTGTCTTTATTTCTTGCCCTTGGGTGTTTGTTGTTTCAACTATTTTGGGTTCAATCTCTGAGTCGCGTTGCGACTCGAGCTTTAATTGACCCTCAAGCTTTTCCCTGCCTGCATGGGCGGATGACGATGGCTTTTGTGCTTCAGGTCGAAGTGACCTTACAAGTGTGTGGCCTGGAGGCTCGTTTGGCTGGCGACAATGGCATTTATGCCATGCCCTTAGGTATATTGTAGTTAACTATTTTGGATCCAGTCTCCGAATCAGGTTACGACTCGAGCTTATTTTAATCCTCAAGTTTTCAATTTTTGAGCTGACGATAGTGACTCTTACACTGTTTGGTCGTTGAGACCTTTTAGTGTGTGGCCCAGAGGCTCATTTGGTTGGCGACAATGGCTCTTACGCTTTTGCCCGTGGGCTTTTTGTAGGCTTTATTTTCCTCTCGTTAAGGTCTTTTTGAAATAATTTTGCCTGACTCGTCGTCGGTTCTGTAAGAACCTCGATTTCAAGTCGTTAGCGGCGATGTTCGAGCACCTCGGAAGGTTCTTAGCTCGTAGGCTGAGTAGCTCGAAGCCTTGTGTTTTGGAGCTGACATGGTCGAAGCTCGTTTGCCTATTGAGGGAAGCCTATTTTAATCGGTTCTTTTCGAAGTATATTCGAAGTAATGGCCTGCGATTTTGTTAGCGACAGTCGGGCGTCCCCGAGTCGCGTTAATTTGGCTGGAGCAGCCATTTTGACCATAGTCATATGTGTTTGGCTGGAGCCATTTTTTATCCCGAGGGATAGTTTAGGCGTCTACATCGAGGGTATGCCCTTTTGGGATTCTTACAAATGCGACGTATAGCCTAAACTTCGGGATTTTGGGTTTTATGCATGTAGTAAGGTCTTACAAAATTTTCATGCATGTTGAGGTCTTACAGTTTTTCATGCATGTTGAGGTCTTACAGTTTTTTCATGCATGTTGAGGTCTTATAGTTTTTTCATGCCTGTTGAGGTCTTACAGTTTTTGTTGCTATGTAGAATAGATCTGGTTGTACCGAGTTTACCAGCTCGGGGTCTTACAGCCTCGGGTTTTCTAGTGTAAGCGATTGCGATAGTCTCCGAGTCATCGAGTTTGTTTAGGCTCAAAGGCCGATATTTGTAAGCTCGGAATTACCTTATTGGTGCCACATGAGCCCGGAGTTCCGACCCTGGGGTCGTGCGGGTGCCAAATTGTTGACGCTAAGTCTCCGAGTATTTTGAGACCCATTCGGTGGAGGGATCCCTGCCGAGAGTATACTGAAATTTCCTTTTTTGGAGTATGAGATGCTTAAATATATCCTTTTATTGCTTGGCGTAGACACATATGCTTTCGTTGTTGTGAGCTCAGCCCGCGCAGGCACGGCTCCCTGGACGATTTGGTCTGGTACATGATTCCTTATTGAAACTCAGTCTGTCGTTCCCTGGTCCTTCCGAGCGGATGGCGCCTCCAAGGGGGGTGCCCTTCATCGTTTGATCGCAGAAGAAGGCATGTGATCATGTCGGATCCTCCTCAGGGGTACGTTGCTCTTCTAAGTATCTTGCTGGCGAAACCCTCTTTGGGGCGGAAGTCCAGCCGAGGGGAAAAAGCACGACAACTTCTGTTAAGGCCTTGAGGGCTCCGGGTAGAGTTAGATCCTCCGAACGCCCTAACCGGTGTCTGCATACAGGTTAGTGAAAAATAACGAAGGAAGGAGGTAGTTTTTCTTTACCGCGGGATGTGTAGGCGATGTTCCAAGGTTTAGTATATCCCCGCTATTTCGGGGTGTGGATTCTAGTACAACCCTCCCCTGTGTTTCATCGGGCTTGGCTGATGATGTGGCTCGCTTATCCTCTGACTCTTTCGAGAGCGAAGATGTTGATGTCGGCGACGCGTCATGTGATGCGAGATTTCCCCTTGTCGTGTATTGCTTCCCCCAACGGTTTTAATTCCATCCCTTGTGTGGTATTTCGTCCTTTTGGCGAAGTGGGGGCAAACCTGTCCTCGGGTGATGCGCCTGCGATCGTCTGGATAAGGCGTTCATGCCTTGCCCCTCCTTTGATGATATGGAACTCGGCGTTCCATCCTGGGCCAGTCATATCGTACTGAGAAAACGATCTTTCTCCTCATCGTAGCGATCGTCGTTTGGAATTTGTCAAAGATTCGGGAGGTGGTTATGTTTTGACCCGGCAGTCCGAGCCGCCCCATCATCCTTGGCCCGTTAGTGCTGATCGAGCCACCTGCACTCATGTGCATATGTTTTATTTAAAATGGGTCGAGTGAGGAAAGAGGTTACCAGTACGTCATTGCAAGGTCAAGATGAGGTCTCGGTACCCTCTTTGCTGAATGTAAGGGCGTCCTCGGGGGTATATCCCCAGATCTGCCTTTCTCTGGTGGCGAGAAATTTTGTTCTCCTTTTTACAAGTTCTTGGAAAGGGTCGTTGTTCCTCCATCATCGCGGTGATGCGCTATGGCACGCTTGCTTCGTTCCTACTGGCTGCCTTCCGTACTGGGGACTGAACTTGAATTCGGTCGCTCGTCAGTTCTCGGCGGTGATTTTTGCCGAGCGGCTTAGCGACTTTCCTTCGGAGCTGGTGGTTACCTTTGGCCCCGCCGCCACACTTGCTATGTAGTTCCCGTGCCAGGCTGCGATGCCTTTGAGAGGAATTCGACCAAATTGGTCTGAGCCATTTGACATCCCCGGCTTCGCCTATGGCGAGCACGATGCTTGGTATAGCGATGTGGAAATTGTACTCTGGTAGGAGAGGCGCTCTTGCCGGCCATGCGTCCTCATCGAATCTAGTTTTGTTAACGATCCCTCGAGGATATTGCCCTCAAGCCATTCTTCGATCGTCGCGAGGTAGATTGCATCTCGGGACGTTCCTTCTGTCTACGGCGCACTGGCGGTACCTCGCTTTGTTTGGCATTGGTTTCTTTGTCAGGAGCCCGTTTGGGTAAGTTGAGCCCGATGAAGCTCCCAAACTTTTTCCATATCTACAAGGAATGGACATTTGATCTATTTACAGTTTCCTACTTATTTGGTGTCACAAATAGCTTCTACTAAATTTACAAAACTTTAAAATTTTTATAAAAGAGAAGATGCATGTCACAATAAAAACCTACGACCTCTAACATTCCTTCAATATTATTTAAGTCTAAGAAATGTTACTTAAGTTTACCTAAGAGATATGAAAGTTTATTTATTTGTTTTTGAAGGAACACGTTAATCTAAACACATTAGATAACGCATAAATCGTAAAACGAGAACTTACTTGTTCTTCGTGAAGCGGAAGCAAAAACGAATTGAACAGCGGATGGAATCACTATTCGATGGTGGTTGTCACGTTGTGACGGAGCAACCCCTATATCACTATATAAGTACACTAAGTGTACTTATATAGGGAATAATAGGGTTAACTAATAACCCTATTGGTCTTTAGAGCACCCCTTATGGGTGGACCCAATATTTCCTACATCTCCCACTCACACATAATGGGAGTGCTCATCTAGCCTGAGAAACATATTTTAAACTCATCTCCTCAATCATTCATACAGGGAAGTAGATTGTGTGGCCAGCATACTGTGAGAGCTAAGTGCTATACATCTGTTAGGAGTATATAGGCTCTCGTTGAGTGCAAACCTGCAAGTAGATCATAAAGTATGCAGTACCCTAGATCATGTAAATCACTTTTGATAGTCTCAAAATCTCATATATCATTATTTCTTATATTCACAATCATAACTCATAAGTCATAATTGGTGCACCAGTGAATACAAATAAATGTGATTCCATCAATGATCTTCCTCTTCTCACGATTCCCTTAACATTAGTATGACTGTTTTTCTAGTTATGCTCCGCTAGACCGTATCTGTTTTCATGGTCTTTTGGAAACACACTAAGATAGCTAACATCACATTAAGTCTCAAGTATCTTATCAGAGTCTCTAAGGGTATAAAATCTTGAGCTATCATAAAAGCTCTGGGTCTCACACAACAATAAGTTGAGAATGGACTTATGTTAACCCAATTGGTCGACATTAGCACACATGGTATGAAACATGTGCTACAACATTTTCTCCCTTTTTCCCAAGGAGCGTATGTCTTTATCTCATAAAGAATACTGTACATATGATATTTAGACACCATAAGTATCTAAATTTGAGTTCTTCGACCTACAATATTATTTTTAACTCGCATCTGGCTCACAAAATAGACTAGGTGAACGTTTTTCACCCTAATGACCTTATGTCATTGTTTAAGCGACATTCTAATTTTAAGCAAATAGCTCTCAAATTATCCTTATGATAATTTTGCTTAAAATCATGTCTCATCTCCTCACATCACTAAGATAAAGAGGTGGTTTCTTGTGTGAGAAAGCCAACCTCATGTCTACTCGACATACTTATAAGAAAATGAACAAAGAATGTATATAACATTCAACGATAAAAATATGTATGAATGTAAATCAACTTTATTAATAATCAAAGAACATCAGTTTGAGAACACGGGAAAATAAAGAACAAAATAAAGTATCTCAGGGTCTACGCAAGCCTTGAGACCTAGTGTGTCTCACAAATGCATCTCTAGACAAAGGTTTGGTCAATGGATATGCTAACATATCTTTTGTAGACACATACTTCACATTTACTATCTTGTGTCTAACCATGTCTCTCGTATAGTTATACTTGATATCTATATGCTTGGTTTTACAATGAAACATTGGATCCTTGGTAGAGGATATTGCAACCTCGCTATCACATAATACTGGCTCAGTATTTTCAGCAATACCCAATAAGTGCTCCAAGAACTTTTTCAATCAAACAGTTTCTTGTGCTGCTGATGCGAGAGCCACGTATTCGGCTTTCATCGTAGATAGTGATACACATGATTGTTTCTTACTACTCCATGATATGGCCCCATCACTGAGTAAGAATACATATCTTGAGGTTGACTTCCTCTCGTCTAGATCTCCTCCATAGTCAGCATCACTGTATCTAACTAATCGCAGATCCTTGCTGCCTTGATAACAAAGGGCATAATTAGCAGTTCCCTTCAGATATCTCATGATCCTCTTTACTGCTTGCCAATGTGCTAAACCTGGGTCGGTCTGATATCTACTTACCAAGCCAATTGCTTGACAGATATTAGGTCTAGTGCACACCATAGCATACATTAGACTTCCGACTGCGCTCCTATAAGGAACTCAGCTCATTCTTTCTGTCTCTTCAGGAGTCTTAGGACACATTTGACTTCCCAAGGTATGGCCTTTAATGATAGGAGTTTCAACTGGGCTACTATTTTGCATATTAAATCGTTCAAGAACTTTTCTAATGTAATTCTCTTGTGAGAGATACAATAGTTTCTTTGGACGATCTACTGAAATCTTAACTCCAAGAATATATGTAGCTTCACTCATATCTTTCATCTCAAATTGGGATGATAACCATGACTTTATCTCGGTTATAAACTCCTTATTATTTCCAGCTATAAGTATGTCATCTACATACAATGTTAAAATCACAAGCTTGTTTCTTGATCTCTTGGTATAAACGCAATGGTCTTCATCCATCATGGTAAAACCATTGCATACAAGAACATTTTGAAAGCGTATATACCACTGCCTTGAAGATTGTTTGAGGCCATAAATAGACTTCAAAAGTCTACAAACCTTTTGTTCGTGGCCTTTTTCAATGAAACACTCAGGTTGTTCCATATAGATTTCTTCATCTAGTTCTCCATTGAGAAATGCAGTCTTTACATCCATCTGATATAATTCAAGATCCAGGCTTGCAACAATAGCTAGAACTAGGCGAATCGAGGTGAATCGTACAGCAGGCGAGAAATTCTCTTCGTAGTCTATTCCTTTCTGTTGTGTATACCCTTTCACCACCAGTCGAGACTTATATCTCTCAACTGTGCTATCAGCCTTGAGCTTAATTTTGAGAATCCATTTGCTCCCAATTGCTTTGCATCCTTCAGGGAGGCCAACTAGTTCCCAAACTTTGTTGACTCTCATAGACTCCAATTCATCTTTCATTGGTTTTGTCCATTTATCCTTAGAAGGGCATGAGAGAGCCTCTTTTACATTTTTAGGCTCGTTTTCTTCTTGTATGAGCATCATAAATAGTTCTCCGCCTTCAACATCAAATTATCGGCGGGGAATCTTTTTACGAGAACCACGTCTTACTTGTGATTCATCATTGTTCTCATTTGGATCAATGTTGCTCCCACTCGGATCAAGACCATTCATCATGCTCCCACTTGGAACAAGATCTGTGACCATCTCACTCCCACTTGGAACAAAATCCATTTGGTCACTTCCACTAAAAGTAGAAGGATTACTCTCATTCGCATTTGATGATGAAGGAGGTCTTTGATGAGAAACTAATTCATCATCTGCTAAAATTCTCCCACTCGAATTAAGTGATCTTTGTACTTCTTGATCCATTATCTCAAATAAGGTTAGGTCTTGACCTACCTCTCCCTTCTTAGGGAACTCATCCTCTAAGAATGTGAAATCTCGTGATTCAAACTCAGTTGCACTCCTACTGTCTTGCTGACCTATAAACACATAACCCTTTGAGGTTTTAGAGTATCTTATAAAGATACTTTTCTTTCCCCTCGGGCCCAATTTGCCATATTTGTGAGAGGAATCATGTGTATAGGCAGCACAACCCCAAGGTCTTAATACACTTAGGTCGGGTTGTCTTCCAATCCATAACTCATATGGAGTGGTAGTAACTGATTTTGTAGGCACTCGGTTAAGTACAAAGGTAGCAGTAAGCAACGCATCACCCCAGTAACTAATTGGGAGGTTAGCTTGTGCCATCATTGACCTAACTATTTCTAGGAGCGTTCTGTTTCTTCTCTCCGCAACACCATTTTGTTGTGGAGTATTTGGGATAGTCAACTAATGAACTATTCCCTTTTCATCACATAAAATTATTAAACTGAGTTGATAAATATTCACGACCACGATCAGTTCGAAGAGCTTTTATCTTCTTG